>NC_134700.1:208662276-209262276 GCF_043290135.1 Rhipicephalus microplus
ATTGCATTGACGTCACTGGAACCACCATATTGGAGCATCAAGAGTCGCGCTTGCCATGCCGCATTAATTTCACCAGAACATAACAAGCAGCTTCTTAACGCCTAGAGGCAGTCCTGGCACGTCGTTATCGTATTGAAGCAGCTTGAACCTGTTAATCACCAAAGCCGCCATCGTGCAGTGCCAGTACATCGAGCAGCATCCATGACGAGGAAGCTATCAAGATACAACGTACATGCAGTGGAGCTCAGAGTCCGCGCGATTCAGGTGACAGCGAAAGGGGAAACTTCAATATACTCCTTTAGCCGCAGCCTCGCGTTCGAAACAAAAGAATTCCGGGCTGCTCGTGTTTCGCAGACTCGGGCGGACAGAGCCTTCGATGCGACCGTTGCCGCCCGGTTGTCGCGATGTGCGGCAAGCGCAACTGAAGCCTCTGCGTTTCACGTGACGGATCGCTTTGCAGCAACTCGACATCGACGCGCTGGCTCGGGTTCGGTCAACTCGCTCGACACGCCTTGGCAGCGGTACACGTACGTGGTGCGGCGCCTAGTGTGATCACTCACATTGTCTGCTGATGACGTTCGTTACCTTCAGATCAGGGTGCTGCACGGTGCGTAGACTGAGCGAGTATAGAGTAATTTCATTTACCGCTGGCGAACGGCGCAGGCCTTTCGCGAGGTTACCAGGCACTCTTTCCTCCTACAACATTATCATCATGTCGTTGGTCCGACGAAAATGTCAGTATTAGGTGAACTTTTCCGAAAGGTCGATTCCTGAGAAGTAATGATTGATTGATTGATATGTGGGGTTTTAACGTCCCAAAACCACCATACGACTATGAGAGACGCCGTAGTGGAGGGCTCCGGAAATTTCGACCACCTGGGGTTCTTTAACGTGCACCTCCTGAGAAGTAGGTGCATGTACACCTCCAAGGTCCGTCATTCTGTTTATTCACGCAGCGTGCCTACAACTCGTCGCGTTTATAGGTGCCTACGAGGCAGCAGTCAAAGATGGACGCCGACCTCGTCGCATTTCTAAGCATCGTGCCGAGCTGGCCTCCGCGTACAGACGCCCGCTCGTTGGAAATAAGTTCGCCACCCTTTTCCTTTGAATTCACTTAACTCCCCATTCCTTACCCGTCAAACCCGCCGCGGGGGCGCACAGACAATATATATGACGCTCCGCTACTCACCCAGAGTTATTGTGTTCCCAATACCCAATCACGATTGTCCTGTTTCATTTGGAGACGGCTCTCACAATGGACCATGGTGTGACCTGGTGTCCGGCGCACTCGGGAGTTGAGGGAACGAACGGGCGGGATCGTTTGGCTCGAGGCATTAGAGGCCGAGTCGCGGACCGCGTCAACCGGGAGGACATTTGGACACCTGCCGCGCCAAGAGAAATCCTCGAATTTCAAAGCCGGGGTATAGGCGAATTAAAGCTCCACCTAATCCTAACCTAAGCAGGAGGCAAGCACGCGACTGGCGTCGTTTGAAAACAAACACCTTTCCGCATTTACACGGGTTACACAGAATTACACGGGTTACACCCACATTGGAGCGTATTACATATCAGTGCGCCCAACATCCGGAGGCTGCCATCTCCCCTCTGCTGAATAACACTTCCCTAAATTGGTCGTGGGAGGCGCGGCTCGCGGAACTGGAAATGGGAAGCCAACTGACGACCTTTGACCAAGCCCGGCGAACCACCACGCACCATAACCATACAAATTATCCTTGATTGATTGATTGATATGTGGGGTTTAACGTCCCAAAACCACTCTATGATTATGAACAAATTATCCTTGACATGAATAAGTGTTTCTTCTTCGTGTTTCATTATAATATCTGAGGTTTTACGTTCCGAAAGTACGATGTGATTATGCGAGACGCCGTAGTGAAGGGCTGCGGAAGTTTCTTGACCTTCCGATGTTCCTTAACGAGCACTGACATCTATGCGGACTTGTACCATTTCACCGCCATCGAAATTGGACCACGATGACCGCCATCGAACCCGCGACCTTCGGGTCAGCACCTTATAACCACTGCTCCACCGCGGCGGACGGCCACGTTTCACCGGCAACGTGTTTCTACTACGGCACACGCCTCAGAGATTCGGCTGTTTTGGAGTGCTAAACTCAATCAGTCAATGAATGCATGAACGAATCGGTGTCTGCGATATCGACAGCTCAGGATTTCGGACAACAAATGCACCTATATTAGCCGGGTACTTCGGCAGTCAAGTGACACGTGATGCGCACACTACACACTGCGCAAGCGTTCCGCGCGAAAGGCCCGGCCGCGGTCTGGTGCAACCGGCAGCTCTTTGTCGGGGGAGAAGTTGCGGAAGCGACTTCCTGTTTTTTTCCAAGCGGCGGGCGCTGAACGGGCCTCGCACGTCACGCCGCGCATCGACCAAGGTGTAGCGCGCGCGTGTCCACCGGCAGCACGGCGTCGCTGCAGAGGCGGTGATTTATGAGGCAAGCCTGGACGAGGAGGGGTTGCAGCGCCGGGCGCATGGGGCAGCAGCGCATCTCTTTCTTGCACAGTTCGCAGCGTCGCCGCTCCCAAGAGAGAGAGAGAGAGAGAGAGAGAGAGAGAGAGAGAGAGAGAGAGAGAGGGAAAAAAAACGGACAGCTTAACCAGAACACCAAGCGCCACGTTGTAATAACGGAGTACCAACACCAATTTAGTATGCTGACTTTGCTTCGCCATACAGGTTTCCTGAATACAGAAACAGGTGAGAGCAAATGTCAATCATATGCAAAAAAATGGCGCTAACATATCATATTTCGACATTAAGGACAATTTTCGCATGGCACATTTTCGCATGGCACACCTACCAACACGGGCACTATAGCTCGAAGTCAGGCTACCGTACAGGACAGTCTTATAACCCTGTCACACGGGCACCCGTGAAGACCGTTTAACTCCCTCGTCTTTACGACAACGAAGATGCGGTTGGTGTCACACGGCCACCCTTACGCAAACGAAGGTGAACGGAGCATTTCGCAAAGGACGTTCAACGATCTCCCTTCGCAGCGAAACGAGGTACTCTCGTCCTCAGCAGTCTAGAGGTCAGAGAAAAATTTCGAGCACTAAGTGGCCGCAGTGAAAGAATAATACATTTTAGCAACATTAAACGTTCTTTCGTTGTAGTACTCATTCACAACGCGTGTTTGTTTACAATATTTACGCCCGCCAGAGTTCACTTACTCTCAACACCGATGCCCTACACACCGTGCCTCGCGAGTCGGGCCGGCCGGCGCGAGCCGATCAACGTCATTACTAGCGCAATATCGCACCACTTCCTCACGTCGTCCGCTGTGTCACTCATGGCTGAAGAACACAAAATGTGCGCTCACGAGGCAAAAAAGCATAAGAACTTTCGTACCGGGCGTGTACACAGGCAACAAAACAACTAAAAGCACAATGTGGCCAGCGTCACTAGCAGCATCGCTACATTTAGCAAATGCGTTTTTATTTGAAATTATTTTTAATGGTTCGTTAGTCGCATACCTACTTTATAGTGCTTTTTTGTAAAAACCGCATAACGAGGATTCACAAAAAAAATCAATAGGGATCAAATTAGAATACTTTTCCGAAAATCAAACAGCGTCAGCTGAGCCCCCTCGCGGCAATCGTTACCACCTTGTCATTGCCGTGTGACACTGCCACAACTCCTTCTCTGTCGAACCCCCTAGGGGAGATTTACGTTGATGGTGTTCAACGGAGTTTGGTGGTGGCCGTGTGACAGGGGTATTAAAGATATCCCAGGACTCCCTGCAGGTACAGAGAGCACTACGGGAAAAATGTTAACGTCGAATGCACCAGCTGTTGGAATATCGTGCTTGACGTCAGGGTAGAGTAGAGAAACGAAACTAGATATTGAAAAACATGTAATTATTTTTTATGGTGCACTCCCATTCAGCAGTATATATTATAGGCTTTTCGGAATATTGTTTTTCGTATGACATGCAAAAAAAAAGGGGGGGGGGGGGAGCGGACTGAAATTTTCCGTGTCAGTCAGTTCTCTTTCAGCTATAGAGAGCAACACGCGGAGCCTCTTATTGCAATTTCAGGATTGCATTGAGGACGTCTGTATTAACACCAATCAACGCATTATCGCGATCATTCAACGGTCCCGCAGTTTTCCGCGATGTCGCCTGTCTCGGCGACTGGCCGCTTCCAGATTTGCAAAAGATATTGGTTCGCGGGCAAGGCCACTTATTGATTGGCGGCGCGCACAGCTGCTCGCGCCCCAGTTCTCAAACCGAAGCGCACCATGCAGCAACAACTTGTTCGAGAGCCGGACTTGGCGTGCGGTCCCTCCGCGCGGTCAAACTCTTCGTAAGCAGAGCCTGTTCTGCCGGACCGGGTGCCCAGTTCCGGCTCTCCGGGCTGCCCCCTCGTGCTTCCGAGAACCAAAGCCCGCTTTCGTCGACATCACGCAACGGCTATTTCTTCGCCGCCGAAGAACTGAGCCTGGGACACCTCGGTGGTGGGGCGTGCAAGCGCGTTCGAGACTGCGTGCTCGACTGGACCAACTGACGCTTTCTCTCTCTCTCTCTCATGCAAATACACTTCCCCTTTCCAATGTAAAAGAGGGGGAGAGAAGTCTGTGTCACAAAGAGAAACTGAGCCCTCCCCCCTTTCTTCTTAGCAGGCCGGCTGCCGTCGCCTCCGATGACGCATGTGACCCGAGGTGTTGTCCAGTGAAGCGCGGAAAGTAGCGCGGTCCGAAGGCTCCCGCAAACAAACCAAGCGAAGACTCGCACTTGTTCCCGTCTTCCACCGAGTTCAACGCGACAATGCGCGGAGACCCGAAGCAAGTCGTTCTCCAAGTTGTGAACCATTCATTATCGGGCCGCTCTAGAAATGTGCGCACCTATTTGCGGACGCAAGCATCGACTGGATCGAGAGGCAAATTTTTTGTTTTTTTCGCGAGGTTGTCGCGCTTCCTCGGAGGCCCTTATCGCGTCCGAGCGGGCGCGGGTGTGAAAGGAGCGCGCGTATTACATTATTTATACGCGGAAGGCCCCCCCGCCGAGACGCCACATGCGCGGGCGCGAATTGATCACCACCGTAAGGGACGCCGCGCCCGTAGTTCGTATAACAGCAACGCCCACGACAATGCAGAGTCGCTTCGCGTAGTTCACACGGACGGGACAAAAGGTGTCGCGCTAACGAAGCGCAGCCCTCCCAGCAAGACTGCGCTGTTGCTACCGGCCTGGGCCGATCGCTCAGCAGCCGCACAACGACGTCGTTCGCGTGCGTGTGCGAAGCAGTTCGCGTAGCCGCTGCTTCCCAAAAGAACACATGGGAAACGCCGCACCGGACGGTTCGCAGCGCTGTGGCGACACGGAAACTGCGCGCCACTGGTGATGGTGAGGACAGGCGAGAACAACCATTGTGCGCGCAGACGCCCGCTACGTGTGTGAGACGTTCCTTTCTTTTTTTTTCCAGGGGCGCGACGATGGCCCGCTACGCGCAGCGCACGGACACAAAGCGCCGGGCTCTATGTATACACACACGCCTCCGAAGACAAGGCGCCGATGAGCGTCGCCTCGCGAAGTGCGACCTCCCGAAAGACAATGAGCGACTGCCTCCCCGCTGCTCTGGAGTAATGGCCAACGACAAGGATCTCCCGCGGCCAATGGGCCGCATTTCGTGTGGGGGTCTTTCTTTTCCCGTGTGCTCGCATACATAGACGATCTCGGGACATGCCGCGACGCGAATGTCGTCACACTAGAGCGGTATCGACCTCGACAGTGCGCGATGTCGCCTCTATTCGGAGTGACCGGTGGAGCGCAGACGGACAAAAAAAAAATGGTAACGCATCTTCGCATATAACGTTGCAGCTCAATCCACCCTGTGTGTATAGAAAAAAAATTACACCATCTCCTCCCACTAAGGGAAACCACGAGTAGCATTCGAAGAAGCGCACAGGTCGCCTTAAAGTTCCGTTCATCACGGGCACCTTGCCCGATGTTTAAACGACCTTGCAAAGGGGCACACCATGAATTCACAGTGATTTCTGTTGCTGTTACTCGTCCCGAACTCTCGTTGGGTTGGAGCACATCGCGCGAATTCATCACTACGCCATGCGGGAGCACATGCGTTCATCGCGCGTCAGCAATCTCGTTCTGCGACGCCATCGCGTGATACATAGAGAGTGTAAGGGGGGAGAGGCCACAGCGTCTCACCCAGCCGCTTAGGGCCGTTCCACGCACTTCTCGCACAGCCACAACGTCTCACCGAGCCGCTTAGGGCCGTTCCACGCACTTCTCGCACAGCCGCAACGTCTCACCAAGCCGCTTAGGACCGTTCCACGCACTTCCCGCACAGCCGCAACGTCTCACCGAGCCGCTTAGGGCCGTTCCACGCACTTTCCACACAGCCGCAACTCACGTGCTGGGACACCTGCCGCACGCAAGCGGGGGAGAAATAAGCCAATTGGCGACGCTGCGGAGGGTGAAAGAGCGTCACCAATTGGCTTATTTGTCCCCCGTTTGCATGCGGCAGGGGTCCCAGCACGTGAGTTGCGGCAGTGCGGGAAGCGCCCGTAAAGGCCCGTACAGGCCCGAACGCGGTAGCGCGTGAGCACGTTCTGGCAGTGCTCGTTCTACCAGCTGTTGCGCATGCACAGTAAGGGTGGCTACGCACACCAGATTTGAGCTCGACCATAAGCTGCTTCGCATCTAAAACAGCGCGACAAGCGGACGACCTTTGACGTGCAGCGTTTTTACTCGGACACTTCGTACGAGAAGAGAGACAGGAAAGACCGACCCGAAACGGGTCACGTGTGCGCTCGCCATACTTCCGTGACGTCATGTCAGTAACCAGATGATCGTGGCGACAGTTTAGCAATCGGGAAAAGAGTCCTCCTACATAGAAAACGGCGTCACGTAAAACTCACTTGCATTTGACTTTTTGTGTTCCCGTGCAACTGTCGTTTCTCCACCGACCTACTTGGAAGAGAGAAAGAAGGAAATAAAAATTTAATCTGATGCTAATGAGCGCTAGTACAGAAGGTATGCAGGGTATCAGCTTTGTTCTAGCTTCAAGCGACACAGTGCCGCATATCCAGAAAATTCACAAGGGGGGGCACGCATATTGCTATAGCGGCCGTTTTGTTTTCATAAATCTTGAAGGTTTACATATATTTACCTAAATTAAAATGATGCATCAAAATCAAGTTTACATACAAATGTCGGTTCCGAGCTCGGGTAATTGCATCGTACTATTGAGCCTTTCCTGAAACCAATTAAGCGGCAGTTGCAATTTTCATTGCAACTGCCGCTTCATTGCAATTTTCATTGCAACTGCCCCCCCCCCCCCCTGACACCCCATCATTTACGCCACTGAAGCGACATTTTTCTTCTGATAAGGTAGGCATGTGGGTGAAATGTACTTTTAAATCGACAGTTACCAGCTTACAGCAGAGGTTACGAAGGCTGTCGAAGTTCGGAAACCAAAACTGCGCACTTTACGCTAACGCGCAGTTTCTACGCAAGGAGTATACACTGGCACCATGCACACGGCTGTAGTTCGTATTTGGACTCTCACTGCAACTATTCCACGAGTCTCGTGCAGCTCCAACAAAAAGACAAGGGTTAAACCATGCGGAGGGTACAAATACGGTGCTCTGGAAGCATAGCGTAGAAAAATTGAGGTTAGTTTGGCCAGTCACGTTGCGATGGAGTAAACAGGAGCGGAACACGGATGCAACAACGCTGAAAGGAACGGCAGAAACAGAGGCGCAGAGTCCGTGCTAATCGCATATAACATTAATGTCAATATATAAATAAACAATAGGCAATCTTAGAAAGTTAGGGAAAGCAAGCTCTTATAGCAGCGGGAGTAGGTGTGTGCTCTACATATAGTCTCTTTTCGTCGTCGTTAGCTCGTAGTTCACACTCGATGTTTACAAAAAAACGCGCCACTTTTTTTTTAAAGAAAAATCCACGCTTAAAGCATGCTACACAAGTCAGATGATGCAAAGATACAGTAAGCGAAGGCAATTGCATAGACCGCAATCGGATGTGCGACAGTGGCGGATCAGAAAACTCGTTTTGTTTTTGTTTGTTTGTTGGCTGCAAGAGCACGGGCAATTCTGCCGACTCCTCGCGATCCGAGAAAGAAAGAAAGGCCCGGGATCGCTTAATCAAAAGTTCCCAACGCCAAACGCAGTCTATCAACACGAGCCGTTGTTCTCATGATGCGGTCATTTAGCGTCGAGCTGCGGGGAGAGAAAGAAAAGGAGCGAGTGGAAGAGAGCGCCACGAAAGCGACGCGCGGAGTGCGAAAGCGCACGTCGACGCGGTCGCGCGACGCGGCGGCGGCGGCGTGCGCTGCCAGGACGAATATAGCCGCGTCAAGAGAGGCCGGCCCTTCTCTGGCGGGCGTGCTTGTGCGCGCACCTCGACGGGACAGCGCAGGTGCTCCGCCGCCAACGGTGCCTGTTCCTCCCGCGCCCTCCCCCATCGACGGGCGAATTCGGCGCGAAGGAGCGGGAGGGGAGACACCGGCGCCTGCGGCCGCGGGACCCAAGAAAACCCCGGCTGCTTCGGGGCCCCGAGATGAAGCTTGCACGGCCCCCGTCACAGCTTGCTTCGTCCGCTTGTACGCAGCTGCTATAACTCGTCCGCTATGAACAAGAGCAATCGGGTGACGTTGCGCGATCCGGCGATTGCACCGAGCACCAAAACTACCGCAGTATTGTTCTAAGTACCATTATTGTCGTCATATATATATACATATATATGGGATATGGCACAACGGGAGCGTTGTCAACAAGGATAAATATATTTATTTCCCAACAGTTTCGGGAGGGGTTCTCCCTTCATCAGGGGATTTATTTCCCAACAGTTTCGGGAGGACCCCTCCCTTCATCAAGGGATAACTCATCCCCTGATGAAGGGAGGACCCCTCCCGAAACTGTTGGGAAATAACTATATTTCTCCTTGTTGACAACGCTCCCGTTGTGCCATATCCCATATATATATATATATATATATATATATATATATACCGTATAAACGCGTGTAAGGGCCGCACTTTTTTTTCAAGAAATGAGGGCCGATTTTCAGGGTGCGGCCCATACACGCAACGTGCATTTTTTTTTTTTTGAAGCAAAAGAAAAAAACGTACCAGCTAGCGAACGAAGAACGTTTATTGCAGCATACAGCATATGTGCTTAATCGTCGTCGCTCAACGAGTCCTCAGACTCGGTGTCCGAGATGGTGTGTTGCGGAGCACCGTCCTCCCACAAGCAGTCATCTTCCGCGCCATCCAAGCTGTTTGATATGCCGGTGACTTTAAAGCTTCGGGTCACAACGTCCGTCGAGACTGAGTTCCACGCCGACAGTACCCAACCGAGAACAGTCGCAAGCGGTGCCCTCTTCAGCCGTCCAGTCGGCGTCTGCTCGTGGCTGCCGCTTGCCATCCATTCCGTGTACAGCCTTCTGAATTCCACCTTAAAAGGTCGATTAACGCTGACGTCCAAAGGCTGCAGCATTCCAGTGAGGCCGCCCGGAATCACGGCCATGTCTGTGCCGACACGGCGCAGCTGTTCCTTCACCTTGTCGGTAAGGTGACCGCGGAAACTGTCTAATACTAAAAGTGACCGTTTGGCTAACAGCGCTCCTGGTCGGTTTTGCCAAACACACTTCACCCAGTCGAGCACCAAGTCATCGTTCATCCACCCCTTTTCTTGGGCTCGAACTATGACTCCCTTGGGGAACACTTCGTTCGGAATTCTTTTTCTTTTCAATACGACGTACGGGGTAGCTTCCGCCCGTCCGCGGTCACACAAAGCATCACTGTGCAGCGTTGGCGCTCAGCGCCGGTGGTCCGCACGGCGACGCTCTTTTTGCCTTTCAGTTCGACTGTGTAGTTTTCCGGGCAGTCAAACCACACAGGAGTTTGATCTGCGTTCCCTATTTGCGACAGTAGATAATTATGTTGATGGCGAAGGCCGATGACATATTTATGAAAACTAAGCACTTTATCGGTGTAGTCTTCTGGCAGCCGCTGGCACAACGTGGTCCTTCGCCGAAAGGAGAGATCCTTCCTTTTCAGGAATCGTCGCACCCAGCCAGCGCTAGCCTTGAAAGTCCCGGCTGGTATATCCTTCGCACGTGCCAAGGCTAGTGCCTTCACGCGCAGCATGTCTGTAGTTAGTGCATATCCATCGTTCCGCACTTCTGTCACGTATCGGAACAACTCTTCTTCTAGTTCCGGAAACTTGCATGGCTTTCCTCGGAAAGCGCGCTTTTTGCTGTTCGTGTTTTCCAGAGCTTCCTTTTGTGCGCACCATCTTCGAACACACTTTTCGTCGACGTCGAATTTTCTGCCGGCGGCACGTTTCCCGTGCTCGAGCGCAAACTCCACCACCTTTAACTTGTAGCCAGCCGGGTAACTATTCAGGTGCTTGCCCATCGTGCTACAACGTGAACACTCGGCAGAAGACAAGCACGAGAGACAATACGGCGTGCACAACTCCTACAAATGGCCGGCTGAACTGCACAAGTTGGTGATGCTGATGCCGATATCGAGAGCGCGTTTGTATAGTGGTGCGAGGCACGAAGGATAAAATCCCGGTTTAACCTTCAGGTAACGAGCGTATGAACCCTAATAAAAAAGTTGAAATATTTAGCAAACTTTATGAACACCTTAGCACGAAGAAAGTTAAACAAAATATACTAGTGACGCACCTGTAAACCGCTGTAAACTTTGATAGTGATGATGATGGTTGCGTTTTTCGCGCCATCTATTGACAACGTTCAAAAGCTCGCATGCACGCGCGCGTTTTGAATACGTGTGGGTTAATGAAAGTGTGGGTGCGGCCCTTACGCGAATTTTTTTTTTTCGAATATGTGCGTCATAAAAACGGGGTGCGGCCCGTACACGGGTGCGGCCCTTACACGCGTTTATACGGTATATATATATACATATATATATATATATATATATATATATATATATATATATATATATATATATATATATATATATTACTCCCAGGAGGCCTTGTGAAACACTGCTGGCGTTGTTAAATATACGTAATCTTCTCCATATATACACCGTTCATTTTCGTTTTGGGGGGGGGGGGGGCGTCCACCTTCTATGTTATTTATTACACGGGCGCCGATGCCATGTCAGGGCAGGACAGATGGCGGTGATGCTATCAGAATTTTCCTTCATTTTTTAATAATTACTAAAAAAGAACTCTGAGGAGAGGGGATACGATGGCCGCCGCTATTCATATCTGTGGCCGAGGTTGGCTTCGATTCGAATTGTTTCCCGTCTATTTCTTCTTTGCATCCACGGGAAATTTTCGCTCACGGATAATGCCACCGACGCCGACATTGCATTATTAGACCGTTATAGTTTACCTTTAGCGTGATAGCAGAGGTTGGGGGAATGGTGTTACCATGCAGCTAAGGTTCGTTGCGAATAGCGTCTTATAGTTTAGCGGGATAGCATTTACGTGGTTTACATGCCTCAGCTGAGATGGTGGCGCCACTTATCGGAGAGTGGTGAAGTGAGAACAGTAAAGTCTGTCCGCGTCACCACGCGAATCATTGCTACAAGTATATTTTAGTAATAACAAATGTAAATAAATGGGAAGCATGCACAAATCGCGAAAACATTTATGTTGCCGATTCGTCTACATCAATCTTGTGTTAGGCCTAGATACGCTCCAAATGGGATGTTAACTCAAAAACTAAGCCATCTTATCCGTAATACTCGGTCGTCAAAGCTAACCGAAGGCAAGCGAAGCCACTTCAAACAGTCGTTTGCTGCGAACAAAGTAAATCTTTCACGAACTACGCCAAAATCACTTCGAAGCGGGCGTCCGAGAGCGCCGCCATGTCTTATGTAGACTTACGTTAACACGGTAGCGTTAAATCTGAAAAATAGCGCGCGTACGGTACGCGGTACGGGTGACGCACACAACTGAGCATGTGCACATCGATCCAGCTATCACGGTACGGCCGGTATATATTTCAGTACGCCCGGTATACTATAATACCCGTGCGACACGGGCACAGAAAATGACATTCGGTAGTGAAGGCGTTCAGTTTTCAAATGACATTTTTCTGCGGCGAAGCTGCTACACTTCCAAAATGAATGACATTTGACTCGGATGATGTCGATCACGCCATATTCTGTAGTAAGCGATTGTAGAGTAGTAATGGAAATAGAATGAGCGTTTACAAGCTACATATACATACCTCCGACAAAAATTAATTGTAGAAATAAGCATATTACACTGCCGCTAGATTCAGCTCCTTACTTTGCTTGATGACGTTGCAACTGACCGAGTAGCGACTTAAGCCAAAGCTATAGTCAGATCCGCAGCGTAAAAAGAAAATGGCGCCTGTCACATTTAATTTACAGCATCTACCAGCTGAAGATAAGTTTTTATGCACTTGTTCATGTGATTAGTGTAAATAAAAGACGCGAGAAGTTTCTTTCCAGCCGAATAAGATGTCATTTTATACGAGTACTTCATCAGCTGCGCCATCGAGAGTATGCATTTCTCAGTCGAATGAGTTCTGGCGATGGCATTAGGCGACGAATGGCATTTGAGGTAATGCCATTTGGTTCGTCCGTGTGGCGTGGCACCGCGCGAATGGCATTAAATCTGAAGGCATTAGGAGGTAAATGCCATTTTATCTGCCCGGCTGACACGGGCAGATAAATTTACGACACTGGACCGATAACGCTATCGCGTTGGAACCTTAACTCCCCGAATGCGAACAAGCCTACAGGTGACGTCTTTAATGTAGACTTGTCATGACAGCCTGGCATACTGCCGCTTCAAACAACAATGCAAACCGCGCAACCAAACCCCTTGCATCCGCAACAGTACGGCACAAACAGTTTGCAATACGTACAGAACGGAAATGCACGACTTGACCCCCCCCCCCCCCCCCCGCCAGTTGTAGTGCGGGGAAAAAAACCCACCACAGTGCCTTCAAAAGCGGCAGCTACTCTCCGAAGGTTGCAGATCCATACAGTCGAGAGGACAAAGGGTAAACGCCGCGCGGGCAATTCTCGTTCCCATTCAGAACACTGTGCACGCACAAGCAGGAAAAAAGTGTCACAGGTCATTCCGGCGGCTTCCTGGAGTCTCCCTCGAGGTCCGAAGGTCGCCGACGCCGCCACCGACAGAGGCCCCGTCATCGCGATTAGCGGGAAGGAGCGCCCACGCAAACGGAGCCCGGCAAAGCCCGAGCAATAGAGCAGACGGCCTCGGCGGAGCAGGTCGTCGGAGGTCGCGGGAAAGCACTGTATGTATACTCGATGCAAGCGTCATGGGCAGCGAGTGCGCACTGCATGGTACACTCGTTCGGCAACGCAAGCTATAGAAAGGAAAGCCAAGAAGGTTAACCAGGCAGGAGTGAGGTGAGCGCAGTGGATCGTGCAGGAACAACAGCGGATGGATGAAGACGCAAAAAGCGTTGCAAACAAGTCGAGGGCGTATTGAAGTCGAAGCCAATTCGATTCAACGAACGACACCAACATTGCGGCCCTGCACGTTTCCTACTTAAGCGTGTGGCGACGTAAAGTTATAATCGGTGCAAAATAAGGGTACCACTGAAAAGAAACACTCAATATGTTTGGATTACTACGAATGGTCATTTCATTTCAACGCGTTTCGTGTAAGACGAATCCTAACTTCCATTCTCGAATTTTTTCTCGCAAGAACCGGGACCTATACCAACAACGTGAGATGTTATGTTTTGGAATGATTTGCTACATAAGCGCCACAGTCTGGCTCAGCGATGAATGTTCTGCGCTGCCAAGCACGATGACGCCGCTTCGATTGCCTGCAATGACGGTGACCGCATTTCGACGGAGCGATTATACTTAGACCTATGCCCACAGTGAATAACCGTAAGCGCTCCAAGTTCACCTGGAATACTCCACTACGGCAAGCCACATAATCATACCGTGTTTTGCACACGTAAAAGCCCGGATTCGTCTAGAGATGCACTTTCAAGATACTGCTAGATATAAATCGAAATGTAGTCCACTGAAAACATACTCTCTTTGGTGTTCGTCTGACAAGCGGTGTCCGAACAGCACCAAAGCCATTGCTCCCTAATTTCTATGCTACAGTCACCCAAGTCATCCAGGCAATTGGGCCCTGCTTGGAGATCAACTTCAAGTAGCGTCTCCATTTAGTCCGCTTTCACCACACCGAATAGAGTTACGGGGGACGCCGAAGTACAATGTCGTAGTACAGTGGCACGAACGCTATACACGAAAAGTCTGAACTACCAGAGGCTAATAGACACACGGCCGGCGCTTCGCAGCCTGTGAGAACGTAAAGAAGTCTTCTAAATGCGCTAATGTGATTTTTTTTTTTGGTACTTCAGACTGCGCTTATGGCACACCATCGAACCATCTGAAACGCCGGACGGCGAGAAAGCGCCTCTGAAACGGTATAGACACGAAAGCAACGGCAAAGAGCGAGCATATTACGCGTTCAAGTATAGCAACGTGTTGCGACAGGTGCTTCCAAAATTAAAAACCCCAGTAGGCTACCGACCACAGCATGAGAGGGAACATGCAGTGCGCCAGAAATACACGCTGCTAAAATTAAGCCGCACTAAGAAGCGCGTCGTCTTTCGCCACTTATTCCACGAATGTTACGCTTTTTTTTTTTTAGTGATGCTACTTTAATGACGCACAAGCGACGACAGGAAGATGTTAATCGGCCATCTTCAATCAAGCCCTTCGCTCTGCCCTTTTCCGTTCTCACTGACGAATAACAGCGAAGCCTTTCAGTCCTTGCAGTTATTCGAAGTACTTCATGAGCGAACGAACGTGCACCGACATAAAACGAGGCGCTGCTTCTTTATGCGAACTACTCTTAACGCACGGTCAGTCAGGTATGCCTGAACTGCATACCTGTCTGACAATGTTCTTGAAACATCAAGCAAGTTAACTTCCATAAAACATAACGTCTATAGAATGTTGGTTGAATTCTTACAGACCATAAAAGAAACTCTATAGATGAAAACAAGCTATATAACGCAAGAACACGTAGGCAATAAAAGGACAGAAAAGGACGCGGACCAGTTTTACGTTTACGAAATGGGGACCGGTTTTACGTTTACGAAATGTCAGCACGGGAGTAGTGGAATGTGGTTACATCTATAACAATGATGTGTTTAATTACGAGTTTTAAATTTTCCTCCTTTCTCGCGATGTGTTCTCGATGCTACAAAGAAGACAAATCTTTCATTGTTTATAACTACGTGAATTTTCACGAAGTGGTCATTCAGTGGAAGGGCGCCGCCTCTGCAGACTTGTAACGGCGTGAAATACCACGTCCTCCACAAAACGAGCAGAAGAAAAAAAATTAATGGAACGCGGAATATCCTGCACGTTTCCTTTTCATTGTTGATTCTTGTTTCTTTTACAGGCGTACGAAAACAGCTATGGTTATATTTTTTAGCGTAATTTGTGAAGCTTTGTGACCGAAGTGCTATTTCATGTGTGATCGAAGAATTTTACGGCACTCTACGCACTGGCAGAAAAGCTGGTTTGTAGCATCGAAGATGTGGAAGCACCCGCTACTCTACACACGAGCCATTGCGATATGAGTGACATCAATTTATTCGAATAGTGCAAGCGAACTGTCCCACGCTATGCGGTATCGCCTAACATTTCGTTATCTCAGCGGCGTGTTATATGAGTTTGTTGAACTCACGAGTCACGACGAAATTCTGCACGCTTTATTTCTATATAATAAATCTTCAGTATGCTAAACGCTTTCGCCCACGTGTTGTCATGCATGCTGCGATTCTATTAAACCTGGTATGGCCCAGCAGCTTCGCTCGTATGTAGGGGACGTTTCCGCTAAGGCGACGACTCTACACGACACGGAAACAAAACTATAGCTGCTGCACACGGCCACCACCAAACTTTGTTAAACTCCATTAACGTAAATTTTTCTAAGGGAGTTCGACAGAGATAGAGTTAGGCCCATGTCACACGGCAATTTTACAAGTTTTGGACATGAGCCGCAAGCACCTTGTCCGCATGCAAGATTTCGCATCTAATACTACTGAAAACATTGTCAATCGTGCGTGTGGTTATATAAATTACAATTTATTTTCATCGAAACAAGAAAAAAATGTGTTGGCTTTTATTACAGACGCGTACCGCACGCCAGCGTGCATGCAAGCAAGTTGGCAGTATAGTTGACAAGAATGCTGGCAACACGAAGTTTGTTTCGGAGCTTTCTCTGCGTACACCGATTGTCATAAAAACACACACTGCAAGTTGTCGCCGAGCTCTTTGAAGTTGCGCTACTACGTAGATCACAACGTTCGTTGATCACAACGTTCGATCACTAAGCCCTTGCTGAGGATGGGTCACACAACAGTTCGGTTCGCGTGTATTGCCGACACGACTACCGTGGTCGACGAAGAAGGAAGAAAACCCGCGTCAACCACTGCTACAGACTTTGACAGTGTTTGTGCAGAATAAGGAGCACAACAATAAGAAGCGAACGAGTTGCAGAGATCTAAACGGCACGGTGCGCACGGATAGGATGGCTGGCACGGACTCGGAGAAAGCTTTTTTCGAAATGGCGACACGGTGGGAGGCATGGCGTGTAGAGCACTTGCACTTTTACGCGAATTTCCTTTGCGTTAAACACACGTTCTGGGCGGATTATGCAGTGGAAGAACGTTTAATATAAAGGTTATTACTGCGTTGGCTGCCGTTGTTTTGTGTTTGAAGTTTTTCCGTAACTAAAGATTACTGGGGACGAGAGTACTCCCTAAGGAAGATCGCCGAACTGCCTTTGCGAAAAGCTTCGTTTAACTTCCTTGACGTAAGGGAGACCGCATGACACGGACCACATCGCTGTAGTCGTAAAGGGCAAGAAAGTTAAACGGAGCTCGCGGGTGCCCATGTTACAGGGGTATAACACCTGGTGCACCAGCAGTAAAATGGCGGATCCCAGCTTATTTGCTAGATAGTACAAAGTCACAAAAGAGATTAATCACCGCCTTTATCATGCGCAGACAGCAATGGATTTTCCTCGCTTGCTGTAGAAACGACGCAAGCAGTTGTCCGTGTTGCGGCAGTAACATTGCATTGTGGACTGAGACTGACGCCGCGGTGGTGGTGGCGCGGCAGAATCAAATTAGGCAGCAAAGGTGCCCCTTCGCGTCAGACATGTCACTACACGACGAAGAAATTGACCTATACTGAACAGGGACGATAGTTGCAACTGGTGTGGTGAGGTATGTTTCGAAGAAACCTGAAAAGCGCCAGCCGTTGCCTTCACGAAGACAGGGCCATTTACCGAAACGTCGACCAGTTCTCTGTTCAGCAATATGTCAAAAAGATTCGTCCAGATGCACTTCCAGAATAGATAGAAGGATATCCAGAGGCCATACGACGCTTAGTGTAGCTCCACGTTAAAAGATGTTCCAGATATGTAATGGAAACACTCGAGCAGTAACTGTGTCACTCCACAGGCTTGCTGAAACGTATCGGCGCCGTCAACGACGGATAATCCGTTTCACAGACAGTGACGACTGTGCACGCTTACAGATTAGGCATTTCGAGCAATCTCCGCAATCGAGTGCTCCTTTGAACGAGCCCGCAATTCCATCTAGCGCCGTTCTTGACGACAGGGAAAGCACCATCACGCACTTTTGAAAGCCAAGCTGGCAAGCTACACAAGCCGCGAAATCGAGGTCAGACTGCTGAATGACGAAGGGGTGGGGATGGAAGGCGAGAGGTCAACAGAACAGAAGGAAGGGCAGCGTGTCCAGCTCTCCCTTCCGAAGAACTCCCCAGGAAGCTCAATTCACCGTGCGCAGGAAGGAACAAAGATGTGGCGTCGCACGAGAAAAGGGCGCGGGCTATGGGCGCGGCCCGTACCCCGCTGCCGTCAAGGCCTCACGTTCGCCGACACCGACATGGTGGTCGGCCCGTGCATACCCGGCGTCGGCAAGAAGACACACGAGCGGCAAGAAACACACGCCCTCGCCGTAGAGGCGGGCGAAGAAAAAGCATCAGGAGGAGGATGCACGACGGGGAGGAAGAGGGTGCTCCATCCGTCGCAGCCGATTTCTGGGCCATCGGCGGACCACATCCTGGGCATGCAGAAGAGCACCACCGCGGGGCACGGCTCTGGCTTCTGTCACGGAAGACGAATCGGAACATTCGAGAAGCCGACGGCGACATCCCCCCCCCCCCCCCCTCTTTCTAGCCGACGGCGAAGCGGTTACGGCAAACGTCGACCCCACGGCGCGATAATGCTTTCCAAGTACAGCCGTCTCTTCCTTAAGAACCATTGTCCACGAGAATCAGTGTGCTCGAATATCAGCGGTGTTTGTGACGGTGACGTCAGCTCCGTACTTATCTTACCAAGAGTTGAATAAATACGTTCATTTCTTGTTTTCTCATCATGAGCGACATATAAAAAACTCTGCGCTTTCTCAACAGTAGCCCTGGCTTTTTTACGCGGCAGCAGACCAAGGAAAGAAATATGCGACCGCAAGCATGCCTCTAAAGAATTTTCAAGAGACATGTTAATCAGACTTGCGAACCCTAGAGAAACGGTAAGGTTAACGAGGAATGTCCTATATCAGAACGATCGGCTCGATACCATCTGCAAATAGATATACCTCTTGAACGAAATCACCAGCGTAACGAAAGATGCGTCTGAGCTCTACACTGAGAGTGTTACGGTGCGCAACATTAAAACGATGTACTTCAAAGGTTCTCCGAGACGTTCGCTATAAACGCCCCCTTTACTGTGAACGAATTAACGCGACCTAACCATCACAAGTGCACGCGTGACTTCAACCGAACATGCCGGCAATGGAGGGGGTTTCGCTTTTCGTATCACAAGCAGGTGGATAGGTTTGCCGCTCGGGCATGTGCAGGTTGTTTCACACTTGGGGCAAAACAGATCGGAGCGCACTGCCGTGAGCTTCGAGTTTTTCCCTAAGCGTGAAACAACCTGTACACCGCAATTTCGCTACAATGCGCACTTCGCCAGATGCGCCTTCCGTCACTACGACGACAGCTGCGTTAAAGATGATTGTTCGCACTAACGGCACAAGCGAACAGCTGCCTGGAACAGACTTACGAGTCGACCGCGTGGGCAGTCCGAGACTGTGTTTAGTGGGTACAGCAGCATTGTCTTTTGGATAACTTACCTGCAAAGACAGAAAGAAAGAAAGAAAGAAAGAAGGGACATTATTATACAAGGAACTCGGGTAACTCAAGTGGCACACACACGTCACACACACTAAAATTGACATCACGTCACAAACAAAACAAGAAGGAAGGAAGCAGTTCCTATGAAACCCGTGAAGATGTTCCTATGAAACATATATGCATTAGTTAATGCAGCATGCCCAAATACAAACCACCCCACACAGAACCTTTATAGAGTCGGCGTTATTGAAGAGGAACATAACATTACTCCGCCATTCGCTCTACGTACATCAACATTTTCGTCGAGTCGACCTTAATCGCACGACAAGTTTTCGCATTACGGCCGGGCGTTCAAAATATGCGAACGTAGTACCTACATAGCCCGCATAAAGACGGAGAAGTAGCCTGAGCCACACGTAATATGTACGCACCAACTTCTACATGAAGCTTACTTATTGATCAAAAAAAGGACGGTGAACGAAACAGCACAACGCCGTCCAAGACACCAAAGAACATTAAACAAAAGGGAGGGGGGGGGCTTCAGCACTTCGCGCGAATGATATCCACCCCCGAAAATCAATCGTACACTTCACGGTAAGCGATTGATTTCCTTTATTCATCAACAGGTCGATTGATTTGCTTTCTATGGTAAAGTGCGCGCGGCCGATAAAACTTGTGTTCCGGCCGAAACAGCGCTAGAGCAGAACGAAAAGTTGAGAAACGAAAAAAGAAAGGAGCGAAGTCAGCGATCGGCGCTTTAAACACGGTATGTCGGTCAACGAAAGCTGTTAACCGATCCTTCAACACAAGAGTCGTTTTGCGAACAGGAAACAAAGGCGAGAGAAAATACGGGGAAAGAAAGATATTTAAACAAGAAAGGCAAAAGGAAGCCTGATTACGTGACTGCTTCCTTCCGAGCTTTGCACGGAGTGAATACCGCCACAGGCCCGAGAAATATCGCCTGTCAAGGAACTTTATAGACGCGGGCGGCGCACGCAGTAAAACTCATTTCTACGGGGCTTGCACGGCGGCTTGGGTCGAGAAACTCGGGCGGCGCGATAAACAAAAAAAAGAACACAAAAAAATAAAGAAAGTAGCTATAGACTAAGCTTCGAAGAGATAGCCATGAAACCTGGAGAAACCCTCGAGAAAGTTGGCGGCTCCAATCAATAACGACATGACCCCTAACGTGGCCGCCAAGAGACAAGCAGTGCAGGATCACAGGAAGTCCGAGGCCGTGTAATTTATTAAGGGCCTCGTTCCACGAGTTCGTGGAGACAGCGTCAGTGAAGGAAGCGTACAACAGAAAAAAAGAAAAAAGATAAGAGCAAGAACTTTTTTTTTTAATCTCGCACCTATGTAGGTCGTATGTCGTCGTTCTACGCACCCAGTTTGCGCGGCGTGCCCGCGCTGACCGCCGGTCAGTCTGCTGCCCAGAAGGCGGTCACTGTTATTTTAACGCTTTGCGAATGGGTTTAGCGCTCTGGAACACGTCGTTATCACTTTTTGCTGTAAAGCTCATCGTGTGGTGGGGTCCCAAGTCAATTCAACCCTATAAGCGTACAAATAAAAACTCTCACACATAGTTGACACGTACTGTGCAATCGAGGCGGCTCTGCGGGGTTGTGTGAATGAATCGACACTCGGTCGAACCCGAGTCCGAAGCCACCGCACAAGATCCTCGTCTAGATTCTAGAATAAGTCTGTAGAAAAATTACAACGAGCTGACTTGTAATGGCTGACTTGTTAAGGTATATAAACGGATAGTTCGTTGAAGAAAAAAAAAAACTGACAGAAAGAAAGGAACTTGTTTACCAAAATGCAGACAGAGGAGCGGGAAGGGGGGTGACAACGCTAACCACACATCCCAACAACCAGCGCCGAATTAAGGTACAGTCGAGCCCAATAACACTCACAACAGGTTGCTCACAGTGGTGCCAACACAGCAAAGTGTTATCGACATAGCAATACTTCATGCGCTATCCGCACAGCCGGCACTGCAACTGAAAGAGCGCATTGATGACGCTCGTTCCGCTTGCGTGCGGCAGGTGTCCTGTTCCGTATACATGCCCTGAACAGTGCTTCTGTAACTGGTTTACCTGCATCACCGTTCAGGCCTGGGGCCCCTTCGAACTCGGACACCGATATGTGACTCGTATTGAGCGCGACGGCACATTACGTTAAAAGTAATGGCGGACTGCAGGGACTCGTTTCCCGTCCAGCTCTGATGGATGGTGGTATACGTATCGGAGGCCAATAAAACTAAACAGATCTATTTCCGTCGCTGATTGCATCGCGACGACCGATCCGCAACTCACGCGGAGTGTTGCGCCACAATGCACACGCGCGAAGTGCTCGCATTGCCCGAGCAAGGACGAGATCACTCGATCGGTGTCCGGGTAGAAAGTCCTTGTTACGTCACGCAGCTCTTAACAGGAGCCACGATAACGAATGTGCAATCCATTTTTCCCGCATTAACCGTATGTACGCTCACTCCGCAATTTTTCATTAATTTCTTTTATCACCCTTCCAGCACTGATTTCATCTCCGAGCAGAGAGAGAGAGAGAGAGAGCGTGCCAAACAGATTCTCGCGCTTGTCCGCGAGCGACGAGGAGGTCCGAATCACGTGCGCGAGTGATTGAGTGCGCGCCGGAACAGTTGCTAAGGCGTCTCGCCGCGCGGTGCTGGCGAACGTGTACACACACGTGCGCGCGCGTCCGCTTTTTATGAGATGCAAATGCGCCCGAGATCACGACCCGCACTTAACGCGCGCTTTATGCTGCCAAGACGAGAGGGGGAGGGGAGATGGGCTGCTTTCTTGTCCACCAACAACTCAACCGCATAGCGGGCCTTACAGCTGGCAAGGTCAGAAGCGCCGCTGGGGAGCCGTATACAAGCGACGATCCTTACCGCAATTTGCGGACGAGCGAAAGAGGGCCGCGTCCAATGTGACATCATCGCCGCAGCTGCGGCGATTACGGAGAGAGCACCGCCGCATCATCTTCCCACGCGCGCATACAACACCGAGGGCCAGCTCTTTCTCTCCGACGCAGCGTGCGCGTTATACAACGGCCGAAGCGCGTACTGAAGATCGATTCAAAATCGAGACACGTTGTAAGGCTTTGGGGTTTTCTGGTCAGCGTTCACTCACCCGAGCCGCTGAAGCCTAAGAGCGTCAACACAGTCACGGCTTTTAGGGCACGAGGAAAACGTCGCGAATCCGTAATCGCCTGCCGAGTTATAATTGCGCATTACACGAAAGGAACAACGCATACGTTACGAGCGTTTGTAGTCACGGCGCGGTGTTTGTGTGCAACGGGTCATTACATAAAGGGCGTCTCGAGTCACCTTTTCCGACAGCTATATAGCTGTATTATACCACCCGTCGCAATTTGCTGCGCTGTTGGTGCGAGCTGTGAATTAGAGTGCCGGATTAAAGGTCATCCCTCGTCGGTCGAAAAGCAGGGAGATTTTCGACAGGATTATCGTGCCAAGGACCAGTTTGTCCAATCTGCGTCACCACCGAGGTAGTTGAGTAATGCTTATATTTGAACGCACGTTGAAGAACAGTCGAAATTTCCGAAGCCCTCCACTACGGAGCCTGTTATAATCATATAGTGGGGCATAAAGATCACAAATCGTTGTAGTGCTGCGCTACTCACGAGGACCACATCATAACGAATAGGGATGTTCTGTACGAACAAAGAGAGAAGAGGGGAATAAGGAAGTAAAAAGAGAGAGAGATGAAGAGGAGGAGACGCCCATTGCACACCACACACACTGTGCAGGGTCTCACAAACGGTCACTCAACGGTGCCGCCTTCAAGAATTGCAGAAGGGCTCGTGTTGATTGATATGTGGGGTTTAACGTCCCAAAACCACCATATGATTATGAGAGACGCCGTAGTGGAGGGCTCCGGAAATTTCGACCACCCCGGGTTCTTTAACGTACACCCAAATCTGAGTACACGGGCCTACAGCATTTCCGCCTCCATCGGAAATGCAGCCACCGCAGCCGGGATTCGAGCCCGCGACCTGCGGGTCAGCAGCCGAGTACCTTAGCCACTAGACCACCGCGGCGGGGCCAGACGGGCTCGTGTGGCTTTCTGGGCCGACGTATCCTGAAAAACCATACCACCCAAGATTTTTTTTTTCGTTCGAGTAACTTAACCGAGTAGGTTAGCGAAAAGCACGGCCCGTGTTTAGTATACTCCACGGTAGCAACGAAAAAGAGAGTCCCTGAACCACATTTCCATGACAAGCAAGGTCATCGTTCAGCGGGTAATGGACGGGCCCGTACAACAGTGAAAGATCCACAAACGTGGCAATTTCCGCAGCGCACAGGGCGTCACGCAATCGCCGATCCCACACGCGCTCAACGCCTGCGCTCGGCCTGCAGTGTATACGATTCCAGCGCTACCGAATTACACAAGTCAATCCCATGACGCTCACAGCGCGTCGCCTGTGGGCGGCCCCGTGACGTCTGAATGGCGCCTGACCGTGTTACGCGCACACAGCGTGTATCTCGATTGCTTATATACGCGATCTCTGGGAGCGGTGCACAATACACACCCTCGCGCTATTACGGTGAAGCTGGTTACACGAAAACCGAAATCCACCCCGTACCCCGTGTGCACGCATAAGCCCTTAACACGCGCTATAGTGACGCATAAATTGGACAAGCCCCGCTACTACCCGCTCGGCCACTAAGAGTGAATCGCGAAACACGGGGGTGGCAGACGCAAACTAAGATTCCTGTACATATATATCCGATAGCTGAGAAATACTTTACTGAGACTCGCTCGCTGGATTCCCTGCCGACCGGTTGTGCCCTCGCGATATCCGACGACAGCGCAGCTCTGGCCGACTGGATTAGCCCTATGCCATCTCCTGTCGCCTACAAGAGCTCTCGCAAGTGGCGCCCCGTCCTCGGACTCCTGTAACCGTGTTTCATCTTTCCTATCTCTCTCCTCGTCGCACGCTGTCCCTGCGCATCTCTCTCTCTCTCTCTCTCTCTCTCTCTCCCCCCCCCCCTAGTCATATCCTTTTAATCCCTTTTTACCCCCATCCCCTGTGAGCTACTGTTGAGGTGTCGCACTCTGATGCACACACTTACGAGGCTCACTTTTCTCTTCCCTTTAAGAATCACATAAAATAGGTCGGTATTAACGCGATGATAAAAACCGAGGCTGCACTTTGTAGCACGCATTTGCACGGAGTGCTGCGGCGCGGCTTTTCATTTTATTTTATTTTTGCCCATCGTCATCCATTGCTCTTTCTTCCCTACTCCCCTCACCCAGTGTAAAGTAGCAGGCTACAGCACCAAACACTCAGGCCGACCTCTCTGTCCTCTGAATGAACTTATTTCTCTTAGTCTCAATAAATAGAAGGCACAACCATTCTATTGAAGACAACCAGCGCGCAGTCACAGGTGCGCCATGAGATGGAGTTCACACAATATTTCCGTTCCTGAGTGCTCAACATAGCATTGGCAGGCAGGCTTCACCTATGATATGCCCAGCAACACATTAGGATTAACTGAAAGGGTTTCCTCATACGAATACGTGGTTTGGTGCCTACGAGACCAGGCGCTCACCGAAGGATTGCGGTGTCGCCCTCCAATAGTACGTCGGCTTTAGCGTCCCAAAACCATAATATGATTTACAAGAGACGCCGTAGTGGAAGGCTCCGGAAATTTCGACCAACAGGGGTTCCTTAACGTGCACGTCTCGCCTTCTAACGGTAACCACGTAGCACCTGAATATACGCTGCAAATGTACGCATGGTGTAACTTCTCGTTAGCGAGACGAACTGCGTGATCTGAACGTTAAGCAGCAGATTGAACAAGCTGCGATTGTGGGAGCGCAAAGCGCGTCAACATGATACATGCGCACCGAGGTCTGAAAACATCAAATGTGACGAGCTGCCCGCCTTTATAGTAGCCCGGCAAGTACGCGCGTTTGACTTGCGCATTGAGTTGCCAGCGAGAACACAAGCATTCCTTACAGTGCACAGACACGAACGGATTATATAGTGGTCCTGCAAAACCGCATCAATGCAACGATGCTCTCCGATGCAGCCGCTAACGTACAAACAGGTGCGGCTGTTAAACAAGTGGTGGAAAAAAAAACTACGGTGTCACTAAAAAAAATAAGCAGAAAGAAAAACGCCCCTCCACCACTGCTCGCCCAAAACCAGCTCAAAAAAAAAAAAAGAGCGGTGCGCGAGCACACACACTTTGTCGACGTCTGCAGATGAATCGGGACTGTGCTGGCAGGGGCCACCATCGCGTAGTCAGCAAACCGTTAAAAAAAAAAAAAAACGTTTAATCAGCAGCCAGCAGCTTCCTTATTTGCTCGGCAGTCAGCCGGCCCCTTCGCAACAGCGCACACTGTCGGGGAAGGCCGGCCAACGCCGCCAACAACAGGCACCGCCCTCATCAGAGCGTGCGGCCGATCCGCTCCGCCGGACGACAAACACTCGCGCGACGAAGAAACGAGCGAGCCTGCAGGGTCAAATGTCAGCCCCGTCAATCTAGCGTCAAACGCCGCGCCGACTGCCCTCCCGGCCTGTCGCGCTGGGCGGGCCCCCGATATGAGAGATCCGCTGACCTTACCGCGCCTAGAGGTCCGCGTCTGGAACTACAGAAAAGCGTCGCATTTGCCGTATGGCCAGTGCATGCGCACGCTTCGACGCGCCAGTGCAGTAAACAGTTTCTTGCAATGCTGCGTCGGCGTTCTACTATATCGTCGATAACGGTGCGCAAAAGAAACGGTAAACGTTTCGACAATCGAGTAGACAAGATGTAAGCGAGAGCCTCATTGAAACAAAGCGTGACAGATGCGTCCGGAAGGCACGTTTATCGGACGCGTCAACTGTATAAAAATCTGCTGCCGTTCTTCGAAACGAATAAACTTCGCAACATATGCTTAACTGTAAAAATCTGCTGCCGTTCCTCGAAAGGAATAAACTTTGCAACATATGTTTATCTTTCGCAGAAGCTGCATTCACCGCTACATAAACCTATACCAATAAGCAAGGTCTCGACAGAGAGGGGGGGAAATTAAAAAAGAAAACAAGCAGGGCCAAGTTATTACCAAATTTCGCCCACTCCCGTCACTGCCACATTAAAGAAGCACTAAGTGTCGTTTCTAGAAAACAACGAAAATACAGAAGCAGCGCTATTGGAAGACTTCGGCCAATGATGTGACTGTCTTCACGTGTCGTGTTTCGTCACTGCGTCAGTCGACCCTTCAGCGTCACATGGCTTCACAAACGGCACTGTCGTTTCGGACGGCTAACAGCGAGCACCTGAAAGCGCAGGACGCGACACCTGAAGCGCGGATTTTGTTCCTCGTCGCTTCGTCACTGTCAAGTGCGCAGAACAACAGTGAGCATCATCGTTGACAGGACCGCGACGCGCGAAGGTATGCGACGACACGCGCCGACTGTCGACGCGCACGAATGGAGCGCGGCGCGACAAAAAGGGGCGTCAAGAGGAGACCGAAACCGGAGACGAGACAGAACAAAGGAGCTAGTGTCAGCAAGTGGAGGGAGAGGACACGCGCCACAATTACCGGAAGTCCCGAGTGCGTTCGACGTCGAGCGGGGCCACGTGACTTCCGGCCGCGATGTCGTCACTGAAGACGTATGTACATCTCCAGCAGTGAGAGAGAGAGAGAAAACGGAACGCTATATGGCAAGCAAGCACAGCCCAGACTTAACTACGCCGTAATACGATGTGCGCTTAGAGGCATAGTTTTTGAGTCGTATTAGTACGGGCCGCAGAGACTGTCGGCATGCACTCAAACCTCGATATAACGAAACAGCGTATAACAAAATATCGGTTATAACGAAGTAAATTAAGGTTAGTCTTGTAACAGATATAGGCTTAGGAATATAGCCTTGTTACGAATTTTCAGATATAGCAAACTTATTTTAATGAACGATACAACTTCTCGGTGTATTTAAAGCACATTCATACATTGTTGATCAATAATCAACGCACTCGATAACGAGGCCAAGTAATTACTGAGACGTCTCTCTCTCTCAATATATGCAACTATCCAATCAACTTAGCACTCCACGGCAATCAGCAACGGCCGCGAGCAGTCTGCCGTAGATTACATCACTCGACAACGAAGACAAGGAATGGCGGGGTGTCGACGACGTGCGAGAGAGCTGATTCACCCAGAAATCCAACACGTTCCAGAGCCTTCCGAGAGAGAGAGAAAATACAACCGCCTAAGAGCAAACAAGATTCACAACACGATAATGGCTGGCTAGCCGCTTTCAAGCCCGACAAAAAAAAGCGGAAGGGACACTATAAAGGCAAAATTTCGGGCGGTAACCAGCAAGCAGGTCACACGTATAGGCACCGCGAAATGCGTATCCGAAGCCTACTTTCTCGATTTATAACTCGTCGCGCTAAACCCACGCACAGCACGAGAGAGATAAAAATAAAAGAAGAAAAGGAGATTAATTGACCACTTGGCGTTTCGTCCGGCTCGTGAGATCTGTTCTAATGCCCAGAGCGCGACAGTGTAGCTTGGCGCGCTTGCATTGCTGGACGCCTGCGGAGCCAGCAGGGTGGCCCGTGAGACCGCCGTCGTGTAAAAAGAAAAGTAAAAAGAAAGAGAAATGCTTCAAAGGATCCCGAGGCACGTTCAGCTCTCCCGCTCGCGACCGCAGTGCATACCACGCCCCGCGACCGACCCACAAGCATCCTTTCCGACCGATTCGCCGACGAAGCACCGCCATGCGCAGTGCGACTCCCGTGTCAAGCTATACAGTTGATTAATTCGCCGACTCGGCTAAGACTGAACGTGTGATGGCGCACCTTGCAGCACTGCCCCGTCGGCACGACGACTTGCCAGCGAGACGGCGGTAAAGCTGGATGCTGCACAGTGCACGAATTTCCGCGTGCGACCGTCAGCTGTTAATCGGAAAAGAGACTCGCGCGTATACTTACATCCCCCGTGGGTCAGCTCAACTTGAGTCGCACCGCAAGGATGCGGATTTCGCACGAGAGTAAACGTAGCTTCCACTGTTCCTAACTTGGTGCTCCGAGGCAGCAGCAGCGACTGCACCGATCTTACTGCTGCTGCGCGCCCCGTTTCCGGCTGCGCAGTCACTTCACACCTGCAGTGCCTCGTTGAGCGTCCTCTTGAGTGAATGAAACATGGCAGACGACAACGACGTGGCACAGAAAACACGTGACCTACGTCCCCGATCGCCCCATGTTGCGACGGGACAAATAGCAGAAAGTTCAGACGTCATCACGACGTCCCACGACGACGTCATCGCTCGGTAAAAGGTGCG
Source organism: Rhipicephalus microplus (assembly GCF_043290135.1). Taxonomy (NCBI): domain Eukaryota; kingdom Metazoa; phylum Arthropoda; class Arachnida; order Ixodida; family Ixodidae; genus Rhipicephalus; species Rhipicephalus microplus. Next base: position 208,690,809 of record NC_134700.1, read on the forward strand.
CCGATGCCGGAGGCAGTACGAACCCCGTGAGGGGGCATATAAAGAACGTTGGAATTGACCGAGACCATCTACGTTATTTCATGCGTATCTCCCATACTGCGGTTCATTGGACAATTAGAGAAATCTGGCCCCGACAGTAACTTTAAACACATTGCTAGGTATGCGTGCAGCAGGCCTTCGCCTTTAATAGTCATAAGGTGTAGCATGCTGCCGGATTTCGATTTTTTCTGCAGTAAGTAAGACTGCAACAATTTCCGCGCAATTCTCGCTCAATGCTTTCTTCGTTTGTCGTTTGTTCGACATTCCGCATATCGATCCTTTCACCGAGGCAAGAAGAAAGACGAGTCCTTGCAACATAAGCTGTCAACCTCGTGACTGGGCAAACGACAGCCATAACAGCATCGAACGCGGCAACAGGCCAGCGGGAACCTGCGGCAGAGAAAGGGCATCACGTTTCGCCGCGAGTCGGATGACGAGCCGTCGAACGACTCCCATCCGCGATTGGTTCTCCCGGCGGCTTGACACCGAAGTGTTGGAGAGCGTCGACGCCGGATGACGTCCGACGCGGGGCCGTGTTTCATTCATACAGCTTCCGGAAATGCAATCCCGGTCGTCATCCCACTTCTCGCGTGTCGCTATTTCCGGATGCGGCAGCGTCCGTCAGACGAAGAATCGATTTCCGGGCGGCGGCAGTGGGAGGTGCAGAAAGCGTGCAACAGGTTACGTCACGACCTGTCGCACTCCTCCCCTCATTGTTGTGTGTTCCCCGCCGGGTGAAATGTGCACGACTGTGCCCATTTCAGTAGGATTATTCCTACTAGCCGGACCCCGAATCTATATATTCCCCCTTGTCGTTCGACAACATCGTCCCGACGCGAATCTCGGTCCTATATACGGTCCTTTGCAAAACATTTGCTCTACGCCATGTTGCCGACCGTTTACATAAGGATTAAGCGACAGTAAATATTTTTCGTCTACCCCGGTATCCTCGCAGCCCCACATATGCGTCAACGCACCTTTATCAAGTGGCAGTTAGAGGGGGAAAAAAAATGGCCCCGTATCTACATGTTTCACTGCAAATGTCGTCGAAAGACGATAGTCTTGCATGTGGAGAGAGTGAACAAAACCTTTATTTGATGTTCTGCGCGAGAAAATCGGTGAATTGTATTCTGGAAGCACTGCGTTAGAGTCTCGATCTGTGCAGTGAAGGCAAACAAGCGCATCGAGGCACGTTAGACACGAGCACCATCTGGCAGCCTCGAAAGCGAAGGAAGGCGTGCGCGCCCACGGAGAAAGATGCGTGCGACGGGCAGGTGCCACCACCGTATCGTCTTAGCAAAGTTTTGGAAACACGTGCCTTTTTGAGCATTACGTTGCACTGAGAGCGCAGCGTGATAAACGCTACATTCCTTGGAATTACTTGTATGTCCCTTCTCTAGTATAAAGCCACACATACAAAATATTGACGTGTTGTTACGGTGCCTCTGATATGCACAATAATTGCGTTTTAATTGACAATCGCACAAGTATGAACGCTGAAACTTCAGCAATATTGGTGGGCGCCGATGATGGGGTTGGCCGTTTGGCGTATCGCTTGGTGCCATTTGGAGCATTGTTACGACAAACGAACAGACAGGCAGACCAAAATTTTTGCGTGGAAGTACCCCAAGAAATACGCAACAGCGAAGAGATAAGCAAGGATATGGACATCAGCTTTTCCCCAAAACAACTCAAGGCTCAAGCAGTAGAGCAGATTTACGGTGTGGGGCTTAGGGAGCGACATCTTATCAACGACCACCCTTTTGTTAACGCTGGCTGAGACAGTGAGAGTCGAGCCCGATTACAGAAAAACAGGGCACCTACGGCCAGCTACACGAATTGAGGCCCCAGTCACGCATACTCAGCGGTGTATACTCTGCGCACGTCCCTTAACTTGCCGCACTATAGGGTGTGCCATATCGAATCAGCAGCGTGAATAGGTGTCACGCTGCACGAGGTCACGTAAACGGCGGTATGATTCGCAAATGACCACAAGTGTTGATACGCAGCTGGAACAAGCTTGCCACTTTAATATGTGAACTAACGTATACGGAAAGTCGCTGGCTACGTACGCGCCATATACTCGAGCCCACCAGCACATCCCCGTGACCATTGCACCGATCAAGTCACATCGGCCAGTTTGAATTTTCACTCTGACCTGCCACGACGGTTTAGCGGTTACGAGGCTTGACTGGTTTACTCGGAGGTCACGGGATCGAATCCCCACCACGTCTCCCGAATTTTTCATGAAGGCGAAAGTACTTGAGGCCCGCGTACTTGAACACGCGAAGGAAGAAAAACGAAAAAAAAAAAAGTCGGGCATGTTAACCAGTTTAGCGTAACTGTTCTGCTACGATGCACGGGGGGGGGGGGCTGAAAAAAGAATAAATAGAGATAAGAAGGAGCACACGCACACATACAACGTCACGGTGCAGAGCGGCTGTTTTGGGCGGTATACGGCATCACTAGGAGCCTGCAGCCACTCTCGTGCAAGCCTGTTGTCCTTAGGAATTTTGTCAGTGTCTTGTTTGCTTGAATTCTCGTTTATATTTCAGGATGGCATTGGAGAATATTCTCTAGTGTCATCGTTCTCTCGTCAAGGCGAGCGAGAGCGAATGAGAGGGATCGTCTCTGCACAGCGAAGCGAGGACAGTCGCAGAAGATAGGTTGGAATGTCTCTTCGGTACCGCAAGCTTCACAAAAAACGTTGTCGGCCACCACTATATCCGAAACGAATACAGCGGCACGTTAAAAACTTCAGGAGGCCGAAATTTTCTGGCTCATCCACTAGGGCGTTAATTATTAAACTTACACTATGAAAGCGCCATTCTCCGGTGGATTCACAAGTCCCGTATCCTTGCATGTCCTTCAAACGGCGTCAAAGTAATAGCAGGCATTGAAAACAAAAGAAAAAAAAGCTAAATTCGTCATGGTATTACGCGCGGCTTCACTAAACGACCAAAACGGCATTGCAGGCAACCAATGCACTTCCGAAGCACAAATAACTCCGACAAAACGCACCAATGATAGGTAGAAAAAATAACGCACTTGTATCAATCAACAAACCACCGTAACAAGACGAGCTTTGGGGTGCCCTCGAAGCCCATAACGACAAAGATATGCGGTTAAATGCCAAAACCATAAAAAAAAGGTGGTGCAACGTCCGGACAGTGCCCGCATGGCAACAAAGGCGACTTGGACGGCCCGTTTGCATGCGATCCACGGGGGGCCCGTGTGGTCAGGGCCTGTTTACGCGAGTGCTGCTGCTGTGGAGCGTGCCAGTCACACGCGCTGCCAGGGACAACCACGATAAGCGCCGATCGGAGGTTGCCCCCTGCACAACAGCGGCCCGAAGCCACGGAGCTGTGGCGCTGCGGGCCGCAATCTCAGTCTGGACTGGCCGTTGGCCACCGCCATGCCGTGCACACACTATACAACGACGCACGAAGGCTCCGCGAACGTCAATGCACAGCGATTTTCCGACGCGCCCGTTTTTATTTTATCTGGGGTTTTACGTCCCAAAACCACGATATGATTGTGAGAGACGTCGTAGTAGTGGGCTCCGGAAATTTTGACCATTTGGTGCACTGACTTCGCACAGCACACGGGCCTCAACCATTTCGCTTCCATCGAAATGCGACCGCCGGAATCGAACCCGCAGCAGAGCACCATAGAGCCACTCCCGTGGCGGACAAAACAAGCGCCCGTCGTTTGCGGCCACCGCCCAGCTATATTCAGCCTGTTTCGCGAGAGCTCACAGACCCATTTCCTTCTAAAACGCGATGTAGAGAAAGTTGCTGTCTATAGAGCCATATACTTGAGCCTTCCCAGTGTTTTCCAGCAAGTAATCGCGGCCATTGCGCCGATCTCGCCACATGTGCCAGTTTTCAATTTTCACTGTGACTCTCCACGGTGGTCTAGCGGCTATCAATTGCGCTCGCCTGCTGGCTTTCGAATGTCGCGGGATCGGGCCCCACCACGGTGACCGTATTTTCGACAACGGCGAAAATGCTCGAGGCCCTCAAATCACTTCCGGAGTCTTCCACTACGGCGTCCCTCAAAATCGTGTCCCGGTTTAGGGACGTTAAACCCTAATTCTTACCGTGGGAGCACCTGCCTTTCGTAGTCTTGTGGTTACGATGCTTGGCTGCTTATACTGTAAGGTCACGACATCGAATCCTGGCTGCAGCACGTTCCACGGAGGAAGTTTATTTTGCGAACCGGCGTAGCGGTGTAGGTTCCGCGTCCACATTAGTTGGGAGGTCTCCTCATTCCAGGAACCCTGTGGCCTTCGCTGCATTTTCGGCCCTAGCGACGAGACGTCGTTGTTGGTCCTCCGAGGCGAGCTTGGCCTCCCACGTTTCGAAAAGGTGTTCGTTTTCCTGAACAGCGTCGCAGCTATTCGGCGGAACCTATAGGTCTGTATGTGTATTGCATGGACACTCGAGGATCAGGTGGGCCAACGTCTCACGTACGGCGCAAATCGGACACACATATTCATGTAGTGTTGGGGACAATCAGTACAATAGTATGCCGTGTGTGTATGTGTTGCTCTGCAGTCTTCTCAGTATGGTGCCGTCCTCGTTGTTGAGCTTCGAGTGAGGTGGTGGATACTCTCTGCGCGCCAGTCTATGCCGTTCCCCTGCGTGACATGGAATCCTGGGCACGAAGGGCTCGACATAAACGAGGCGGCTACCGCCGCGGCCCGCGATGACGCCAGGACTGCATATCCGCGGAGGCTGAGTCTGTACCTAACACTTACTCTGCAATACTGCACTTTGGACGGAGGGAGGAAAATAATGAAGGCCCGAGTGGTCACACGTAGGCGCGCGCTCAAGAGCCCCAAGTGATCGAAATTCCCGCAGCCCTCCACTGCAGCGTCTCATAATCATTTCTTGGTCTTGGAATGCAAAAACTTAATATTTACTATCCACCATTTCGGTGGACAGCAATATATATACACACCGAAGACCTTGACTTCGCTAGCTACGTATGCAAGCACAACATGACACCATTACAACCTACGAAAGAAAAAAAAAAAAAGAAACGCAAGCGCAGAAACTTTTCCAGTTACACTTTTTTTTATCTCGATGCATATGAAACGTATTTCCCCTCTCCATTGCCAACAACATACACAAATACGTAGTATCTACCAAGCGGAATCTTCTCGTGGGTGCTTTCGTGGACCTGATAGTTTCCTTGAGCGCTTCTGTTAAGACCGTTTCTTCTCGCTTTGCGAAAGTTAACGAAAGCTTGATTCGGTTTCTGCAACAGGCAACACAACGTCTTCGGCCGCCTGACAATTTTTCGTGCGCATTATGCGTCTACTTTCTTTCTTCCTTTTTCCTTTGCCACAAGTAGCGAAACATTGCCACGGTGGCGGCATTGCGCTGTGACACCGCATACGCGCAGCAACATCAAGAAGAAACCCATTCGGCACTCAGTTCGTCAGGATCGACTCCATAAAGAGATCACGAACAAAGACATTTACATTATGCAGGCCCTATTTCCACGATGTCAACGGACGAACCTAAACGGAGAGACAACGCCAGCTGTGTTAAACGAATGAGCGCTAGAACGCATCATGTAAAGCCGACAGGTTTCACCGGCTGCGAGCATGCAGTCAAAGCTGAATTCAGCTGGCGCTGAGGTCATGATCGCGCTCGACGTCGAATCATGGCCGCCGGGCGTTCCCTACAACGGGGTTGACGATATGGAGCCAGGCTCAAGGTAGCGACGGCCTAGCATACGATTCTTCGCCATTGCACGAGCACTTACACGTCGATGTAAGTGGACGTGGACACGTGTAAGCGCACGTGGGCACGTGTTGAAAGCACTATTTAAAGCTGGTACTGAGAAAATTACATGTGAAGGCACGGCGCTCCCTTCAAACGCAGCAGCAGAAGCCTTGAGAGTGGAAAAAAAAAAGAGTGACAAATTACAGTCGGCGTCCCACGATTAGAGACCACTAGGTCAGACAAAACCATGAATTACCCAGAAATTCGTGATTGAAATCGGTCGAACCGCACTGTGAATGCAGTCAGCGCGTTTAAGAAGAGGCGGAAAATCATTCAAGGCTGTCTGCCGGAGCAGCGGGAATAAATAATTTTTTTTCTTTACTTTCCTACTTCCAAGTAATCACGCTGACTTTAAATGATAGTTTTCAGATTACAGCAACTGTCTTTAATAACTGTTGCCAATTTTGCAAAACTAACCTCTCTGTAAACTTCACAAAAGATTGCCCGAGACTTGCGCGGATACAAGGGTGTCCCATCAACGATCGGAGCGTTAAAGAGCTTCAATCGGTGCGTTCCAGTTGAACCCTGATCCATTTAATAGCCATGATTACCCTATGTGGCACTGCTTGCAACTGATGCCCTTTCAAATGGATGTTCTCAAGCGAAACGAAAAAAAAAGGAAAATATTCTTTATTAAAGTTTATTCATACCAACAAGGCGTGTTTAAATCGCTGCGATTGGACTTGTACAAGCAATCCTATGCGGCCCCATACGAGAAGCACTGCTGCAGGCAGTAGCGGAGTCAAAAAGCTATACCAGGGGAGCCAAGCGATGGGGTCAAGCAATAAAGCCAACCAAGAGAGCCGCTAGCAACAGCCTAGCAACAAAGCGAGTCCATATACAGCAACGCAGACTGTGCGCACGACAGTAGCGTATGCACCTGCAGCCTTTCGTCAGTGTCCTCGGATTCACGCGCAGCTTGCTCTTGACATTTGAAGCCTCTAAGCAAACCACATTTACAGTATGTTGAATGATTAGCAGAGCTGCGTCTCACTGAACTTGCGCGAGATAATGGCCCGACTGATTCAGTGCACCGAAGCGGGCGCGAACGGGCACTGCGATGATTGTAGCGTTTACGCCTTCTTTGGGCCGGTGGTGGAGGCACCCAGAAAGTCGCCCACCAGTCGTGAGAAAAAAAAAAAAGGAACGGCTCTACTGTGTGCACGCAACGTATAAATACGTACACAATGCGTGCAAGCACCACGCGGTTCTTCCAAAAAGGGAGCAACGTAGAGACATTCTCTCACGACTCTTCAATCCTTTAAAGTGCGCCGCAGACTACCTCCGCGAAAGATTGCAAAAAAACTCAAGGGCGTCTTCCATGCAAGTTTATGATGTGCAGGTCTTGCATTAAATACGTGACTTCTTTTTTCCCAATTTCTCGCTCTTATGCATCTTGTATGGTCTGCTGAAGTTCACGCGAGCTGTACTCATGGTGCTCCTTTTGCGACGAAGTCAGACTGGTCCGATAATAAGCCAACATCCATTCCCGCAAATATGCTTTCAGGCTGCCTTTACGTCGCACCAGGGAGATCTGAAGTCCTAACGTCACTTTGGCACCCCTGCGTGCCGATCGCAAATTAACCTGCCACACCAAAGTGAGTCATCAAGGCAAAAAAGTATAAGCGCCCCTGCTATGTGCACGGGACAGACTGTGTTCTGTCACGGAGGACACATCTACGCACACGCGCGACAAAGACGATGTTTCGGTTTTGGGTGTGCCACTCTCCCCAATGCGCTGTGCTGGTTGTCACGCGATCATGGAGGGCGCTGGCGAGCCTGCGCGGCGCTACAATTGCCTCAGTCAACGCCTACCGCTGTTTACAAACACAGGATCGGTGAATAAAAGGAGAGAGACACGAGAACTGGAAATATCACGTGGCAGCAGGCAGAGGTCCGTTCTGTGTCACCGCTTTTCTAGTTGGCAGCGGCCCCTCGGAGCGGCAGGTGATCCCAGCAGTATCCCGGAAGTCCACCCAAGGAAGCGGCTCTAATGACGCCGAATGACACCAGCAGTCGCGGCCAAACAAGCCAATTTGCGCCTCGAAGCTAACGGGAAAAACTGCACACGCGCTTGAAAAAGAGCCGGGAAGGAAGAGATCGAGCAGAAAAAGTCCGTTACTGCGCCAGGCGTTGCCTCCGCAACTAGGCAAACGCCTATGTATAGGATCAATGATGCATCGCAAATTAGAAACTGTGAGAAGTGATAGGAAAGGGCTAAGTTTAGTCGCTTATTTTGATAACAGAACTTGCACAATGTAACGAATGACAGCGAGGACGGTTCGACATTAGAAAAAAAAAATATGCTGATTCAATTACACGTAATGCGTATGACTCGGTGTGCGCAATTGACCATTCGGTACAACACGATATCGGTTGCCTAATTTAAGTTCTCGCTGCGTATGTGACCCATATAGGTCACATACGCACTAAGACGCATATCTAAAAAAAATACACTTCTTTCTTCCACGTAGGTAATAGCCACATAGACGAAACACAATCTTCCCGCAGGCCCATGTCGATGCTCTACAAGAATAGCGCCTTGTAACGCGTAAAGATGACCATGGAGAACTAAATGGAAGTGCATTGGCGCCTTGAGTTCGTCCTTATTCACGCTCGTTGCGACGTATTTAAAACCGCCATTCAAACAATGAAAAGAAAAGCAACCAGATCGTACACCATGATGAGCGTTCTCAAACCCAAGGGTTTTTTTTTTTTTTTTTTCCACCACGTCACTCAGATACGAACGGGAAATTTAACCAGAGGCCAAATTCAGAACTTCCGCTCATCGAAAAAAGCGGTGCGCACGTGCTCACGTGTGCCGCACTAGCGCAAAATTGGTCGCTCAGTAGAAACGTCAAAAAAGAAAATTCGCCCCTGAGAAATACAACAGATGCGGAGCTACTTGTCCTACGGAGAGGAGCAAAGCTCGGCGGCATCGGCGGGGCATGCGCCGTCGAAAACGCGCGGCGGGCGTCGCTGTCGTCGTGCCGCTGAACCAGAACGGGCCCACGCGCCGCCGCCGCCGCCGAGGAGTGAGCCCATCCGGAACACGGAGGAGAAACGCGAGCACACGCAACCACACCACTCCGCGCCGAGTCGCCGTTCTCGTTTCCGCCGCTGAGCGAGAAGACGGATGCGGCGTTCAGCGGCGTTGGCCAGCGCTGCGTGCTCTCACCAGCACGTGCGCCAACTCGGGCAACACCTTGCTTCGCAGGATACTGCTGCAGTGCACGAAGTGCGGACTCGTATATAGAATGCGGATTGGGGCGCGGATGCACTGCACGTTTGTGCATAGAACGAAGAACGGTAATCTGCTTGAAGCACAGAGAGCCTGAATTCGTTCCCTAACGTTTTGCAGTAGACATCATATTAGGCCGACAATCAGAGCGAGTATACAGACAGACATCGTACAAAAAAAAAAACGTACCCAGTGTTCCCCAACATAATTAGGGGAGCATGTCACTGTGTTGAAAAAAAAAAAAGCGCAAACCCAACCTAAGTATAGTCAAAGCCACATATGCGCAAGCGCAAGCGTTCATGAGCAAAGCCAGAACGCCACAAGAAGTGGAGGGGACAAACATTACGATGGCAAATAACGAACACCGCTGTAAACAGTCGCGCAGTGTCGCTTCAAACGATACGTTCGTACGGGAAGATGGTGTTCAGCCCATACTTGTACCAAGGGAAACCGTATACACGCACGCAAAAGGTACGAACCACCGACTACCGAAAGCACACTCGCCGTTCGTGACGTTCGCCTCCAGACTTGAAAAGGTAATGAACGTCTCATTACAAACAAAAATGATATGACTGTTCTCAACTCTTTTAGTCTAAAACGCTTGACGTAGGTCGATATGTGCTCTATAATGAGAACAACAAGGCATTTACAAATATGGAAGCGAATAGAGGGCTAGAATACAATACGCGAGAAGGTGGCGAAGTCGCTGCGCAGGAGGCCAGGGTCAACAAGTGAACGAGTATCTCCAACGCTGCTGCACAGCTGGCACACAAGAAGAGCCGGAGAACTTACAACTTCCAGCACGTCTAAAACGCCCCGACATGAAGAAGAAAAAAGGAAAGTTGCACGTACAAATGCTTCATTGAAATTTGGCAACTTTACGCACCCGCGTGAGGGTCTACACACACGCTGTGGGTATCAGTGGGCGCAGACAAGATCAGCGCGTGCGGCGGGAAGAAGCCGCGTCTTCTCTGCGAAGGCGCCGGAAGACAGGCCCCTGCGCGCTTCCGCCCCCGGAGAGCAGATGACGCAACGCCGAGGGCGACAGTTGCCCACGGCCTTCTTTCTTTTTTTTCCCCGTCTGCCTTCGTCTCAATGATTTCTGTCATTTCGTCCACACCCAGAGGCAATCTCAGGGCGATCCTCCAGCCGCCCTGTTGCGTAACAGTGCGTACTTTACGGCGATAGCAGCGGTTCATAGCATGCAAGAGGCAACTCAAAGCGAGAGTTAAGAAAAGGGTTTGAGCTACCCGCTGCTTGCGAACGACCGATTCCCCTCTATATTAAAAAAAAAAAAACACTGAGGCGTAACATTGTGTGAAACACCTTTCGAGGTAATTGACGGGTCCTAGAAGTGCATGGTTTATGTGAGTGGCACAGCGTAGGAGGATTGCTAGCGGGGTTAATTTTGGGCCCACCATATTCTTTAAAACGCAACAAAATTCCCGTGTGTTACACGTGGTTGTCGGCAGAATTTTCTCTTTGGCGGTGCAAACCATTGTTGTATCGCGGCTGGGGTGTGAGAAGAGTGTAGTGTAGCTTGGATGAGGGCAAGTGCCGGTGAGGGTTGAGGGGGGGGGGGGGGGGGGCAAGTGGCCCTTTTGCACACCCCGGCCGACGTCCATGCCACCATTCCGCCCACGCGAGAACGTTCAGCCGAGAGAGCTACTGTTGATTGATATGCGGGGTTTAACGTCCCAAAAGCACCGTATGATTATGAGGCGCCGTAGTTGAGGATTCCGGAAACTTCGACCACCTGGTGTTCTTTAACGTGCACCCACATCTGAGCACACGGGCCTACAGCATTTCCGGCTCCGTCTAAAAAGCAGCCGCCGCAGCCAGGATTCGATCCCGCGACCTGCGGGTCAGCAGCGGAGTATCTTAGTCACTGGACCGCCGCGGCGGGGCGAGAGAGCTACGAGAGAGATACATAACACAAAGCTCGCAGAGCAAACCATAGGCAGCGACAACAAAGCAACAAACGCGAGGATTTTAGAAAACAGAAGAGGAGACGCATCCGAAAGAGATGAACCAAATCAAGCGAGCATCTTGCGAAGCGGACGAAGAGGCGCGGGCACTGCGCAAGAGGGACAAGCGGTCGTAATGAAGACGCTTGCGCCATCCCGAGAGGAGCAGGGACCCCGCCGCGGCGGCGGCGTGGGGCGCGCGCGCCACGCGAGCGTGCGGATGGCAACGTCGCATGCCGCCGCCGAAACAGGGGGCGTCCCTTGACGGGTAGCAGGGCCTTCTTTTCCTCTCGGCAAATCGCAGAACGGGGCTAATGAGCACAGGCCCCCACGGGCGCCGCCGTCGCCAGATCCCCACGCAGATTGCGTCGCGCCTTCGCCATGCGCGACGCCGCTACTGCGCGAAAGAAGCCACGGGCCCCCCTCCAAATATCACGTGCCTGCCGGTGAGGAAGGCCCGTTGTGAAAAGGCGCGGTCGAAGCGCCACGGACACCGTCGACATGAAAGGAACGCCCTCCCGCTCCCCACGCTGCAAGTTGGTGACCACGCAGTCATGTGGTCCCCAAGCCAAGAGATCGGTGGGCGGGCATGTCACGTGTTTTTTGCCAGCTTGGTAGTACGTTTGCGTAACGCTTCTTGGTGTTACAGCACATCGCCACGGTCGAAGCACGGCTCATATACGGTTCTCTCGACATGGGATTGAACGAATGTTTAGAGGCCTAAAATGTCACAGAACAAGCGCAGGATAGACAGCAATGCGAATTAAAAACGTGGAGAGGAAGAGGAATAGATACTGGAGAAGGATGAAATACATCGCTCAACTCTGCTTCGAGAATTGAAGTGTTCCACAAGCGTTTGCCACCAAGCTTCCTAGACGGAAAACATCGCGCTATATATACGATTCCAGCTATAGACGCGACCTGTTCAATCGCTTCAACCGAAGCACGAACATGCACGCTCTCTGGCCTATCTACGTAATGAACGAGATAAGCACTGTTCCGGGATACCTAAAGAGCGTGTAGTGAACTGCCCTGACACAGCTCAAATGATACATAAAAAAAACGACCTTAACTGCCACAACCAACCTAACAACCAGGCGCAACTTCGCATCATTTCTACGTGTGTGGCACAGCGAGGACGGGCATCGAACCGTCGTCAGAGCCGTGCTTTTTTCTCACCGGTTCACGTACAACACAACCTGAGCGCCACTTTAGGACGAAACTGCATCGCGCTTTTATTATTTTTTATGCTTTTCCGGAAAAGGAAAACTCGCATTAACTTTTGCACGGTCTGTTACTCACGCATATTGCACGTCAGTGCAACGCGCTCACACGCGAGCCGCGACGAACGAGCGCCCACGCACGTTCTAAAGAAAATAAGAAATAAATATAAAAACACCGCTTAGCGAAACGATGCAACAGCCGATTTCGCCGTGCCCGTCGAGTAACGACTGCGTAGTAGATGACCGCGAAAAAAAAAGAGAAAGAAACCTTTCAAGAGAAACAAGCGAAGGAACCGATTTAGTGCGTGTTCACTTACAGGAATCGACAAACAATGCAGTGAGGACGGACGTGTAGGCAAGGTATCACTGTACCTTATACCTGTAAGCTTTACACGGCACGAGTCAGCGTCTTCAAAACGAGGCCTCGGCGTACAATTCGCCTACGACACTGCTCAAAGCATGAGGTAGCCCTCCCGGCCTTGCTGTATGGAACGGGCAGTTGGTATGACTTGTAGTATTGGCTCTAGCTTGTTCTTGCCAACCTCGTTACTATGATTTATATCCTCGCCTGTGCATTCGATGTGGCGCTGTACACACATATACGATGCAACCAAAGCCGTATCTATGGCAGCCACATAAGTCCAAACAATGAATTTCGGCGATGAAAACCACGTGCCCCAGCCTTAGCAGACATATAAGTATCGTGTTTTTACGCACAACGTGACTAGCGCAAGTCCTGCGGCAATGAATATGAAAGAAAAAAAAAGGTAGGACACGAAGTGGACAAGGACGCGCGTTTCTGCTTCCCCTAATAGCCGCCCTTGGTGCGCGGGACGGTAGCGTTAGCGTCGTGACCGCAGGGCCCCGCGAACCAAAGTTGCGAGCATCCGCTATAGTCTAGCGGCTCGCACGCGACAGACGTCCGACGTTGTTGGTGCTAACGACGACGCCTCGCAGGCGGCGAGAAGTGTGCACACGCCTTGTTCGCCTCCTCACAGCACGAGAAACGTGATGCGGCAGCGTCGATTGTTGTCTGCGCAGCGCCAAGACGCTGGAGGCACACTGCCCCGGCGCGGCAACGATGCTTTCAGAGACACGCGAGAACGCCGGCCAACGTAACGGTGTTGTTCCTAAAGACCGCTTGGACAGCGCGGCGTTATGACGCCTACAGCGCACGCGAGCCGAGCCGCAAAAGCCTCGACCGTGCTTCAGCGCTTCCTGCTTCTTCGCGACCCGCGAAGATGGAAGGGGGGTTCACGAGCACGAAGAGCGGTAACACATGCCCCGCGCGTCTCGCGGGCATCGCGATATGATGAAATCCATTGTGCCATCTGATAAACGGCCAGGAAACGAGACGAGTGGCGCGCGCTCGTACGTACTTTCCGTGTTGTGCGCGCGATGGGGCGTCGACCACAGGTCCATTACGTGAGCACGATAACGGAGGCTGCCGAGCTTTTCGCAGCCTCCCTGGCAAACGGTACCGTTTGCGCGGTATCCTCTACTGAAGCTACGAGTGATGTATATATAGTTAAGCGCGGAAGCTGAGTTAACAGCTTTAAAGGAATCTTACATGTGCCACTACACTCTTCCACGCGGATCACGTATAGGGTTCGGTGAACACCGTTCCTGCTGCCAGCTACCGTACAGTTGTCACGGGATGTTAGGCGGCCCCGCCGCGGTGGTCTAGTGGCTAAGGTACTCGGCTGCTGACCCGCAGGGCGCGGGTTCGAATCCCGGCTGCGGCGGCTGCATTTCCGATGGAGGCGGAAATGTTGTAGGCCCGTGTGCTCAGATTTGGGTGCACGTTAAAGAACCCCAGGTGGTCAAAATTTCCGGAGCCCTCCACTACGGCGTCTCTCATAATCATATCGTGGTTTTGGGACGTTAAACCCCACAAATCAATCGGGATGTTAGGCGGGAGTTAAGTCTCTCTCTCTCTCTCTCTCCATCTTTCCTTGTTTTCTCAATTTGGTTAGATACATTTTGAACGCTCCGACGCGCAGGATGGATCAATTTCTGTCGGAGAGCAAGCGTTAATTGGCAAGTAAAGTTTGGATTTATTGTAGTGCTTCCCTCCAACCAGCGCGCGGCAGGTCACGTTCCCTTGCCCTCTGTGGGCGTCGCAAGATACAAATCGCTCGAGCAGCGGTTAACATTTCCTCTCTTCATGACATAACTATCGCTCTATTCATGTCACTCATAAACCAGCCTTATCATTGACGCAATGAATGATAATCTGACGAGTATCATTACAGCGTGTGCAGTGGAAGTTGGAGGTATACGGTAGTTAAGACAGGACACTGGCAAGCTGTCCCAGGAGACGAAGAATCTCATTAAGAAGCGCCAAAGCATGAAAGTCTCAAACACAACAGGCAAAATAGAACTGGCAGAGCTTTTGAAATTGATTGATACGCGTAATGTATTCGATGTAAGAAGGTATAACATGGAAAGAATTGAACGCGATCTAGAGAACGGAGGAAGCGTTTAAAGCGGTGAAGAGGGAACTTGGGATAGGCAAAAACCGGATGTATACGCAGTAAGGGACAGGGAAGACAAAGCAATTACCAATATAGATATAGTATGATTAAAGTAGCGGAGGAGTTTTACAGAGATCTGTACAACAGCCGGGACAACCACGACCATAATTTAAGAACTATCACTAACCCAGATGACATACAAGTAATGAGAGAAGTCAGAAAAGCCTTTCAGGGAACGCAAAGAGGCAAAGCTGCTGGTGAGGATCGGGTAACATCAGATCTGCTGAAACACTAAGGACAAGCTGTGTTACCAAAACTAACCACCCTGTTCAATCCTGACTGGGAGGGTCCCAGAATCTTTGAAGAAGGCTAACATCATCTCAATACATAAGAAAGGAGATGAAAAGGACTTGAAGATTACAGGTCGATTAGCTTGCTCTCCGTAGTACACAAGCAATTTGCACAGGTAATTGCAAGGTAATTAATGGAGAGTACCTTTGCAACCTGCGCTTTGCCAATGACATTACATTGCTGAGTAACTCAGAGGACAAATTGCAACTCATGATTATTGAATTGGACAAGGAGATCAGAAAGGCAAGTCTTAAAATTGACCTGCAGCAAACGAATTCAGTGTACAACCTCGGAAGAGACCAGCGCTTCGAGATTGAAAATGGTGCACTGAAGTTGTTAAAGACTACGTCTACTTAGGACAGGTAATAACCACGGAGCCGAACCACGACGTTGAACAAGAAGAATAAGACATTCTGCAATAACTCCCAAATCATGACTGGTAGACTGTAATTATCCCTCAAGAGGAAGGTATATAACAGCTGCATCTTGCCGGTACTTAGCTACGGAGCTGAAACCTGAAGGCTTACCTACCAAGAGGGTTCAGCTTAAAATGAGGACGACGCAGCGAGCAACGGAAAGGAAAATATAGGTGTAACTTAATTGATGGATATGTGAGGTTTAACGTACCAAAACCGCGATGTGATTTTGAGAGATGCCGTAGTGGAGGGCTCCGGAAACTTCGACCATCAACGTGCACCCAAATCTGAGCACATGGGCCTACATATATATGTAACTTAAAGAGACAGGAAGAGATCACAATGGATCCGGGAGCAAATCGGGGTTAAGGATTTAATAGTTGGAATCAACAAGAAATGGACATGGGCCGGGCATGTAGCACGTAGGCAGGATGACCGCTGGTCATTAAGGATAACTGACTGAATTCCCAGAGAAGGCAAGCGGGTTAAGGGGAGACAAGGTGGGCAGATGAGATTAAGTTTGCGGGTATAAAGTAGCCGCAGGAAGCACATGACCGAGTTGACTGGCAGAACATGAGAAATGCCTTTATACTGCAGTGGACGTAGTCAGGCTGGTGATGATAATGAACAGATCCTGCACACTGTTGTTCATAAATCGCAAAAAAAATGTATGTCGTTGCCGTTGTTGTTGTCGTCGTCGTCATTGTTGTTTTCAGATCGCGAAAGCCTAATATCTGCAAGCATCGCCAGTTTGGTCACAGCAGCTCCCCTACAAAGACGCGGAATTCGAGGTGCACCACTTCGCGATCCACGCGACGAGATCCACAAGCCCAGCAGCGGCGGCCGCACACCCTACAAGGGTGGTATCAGCGGCCACCCCGCTGCACGGACGCCGCAATTTCGATGCCCGGCGTTGCAAAGTCCAGTCGATTAGCCCAGTTGCATTGTGTCGGGGTAGCAATGGAAGAAGGGCTCGGCACGGAGCACGCAACAGCCGCGGCCTCGGTTTGCCCTCGACCGGGGTCGGGGGCCTAAATCAGCGGTGGCCGGCGAAGGGTCGCCCGGGTCGCTGACCCACGACTCATCAGAATCGACAAGGGTCGCCTCGCCGCTCCGTCCGCGCGAGATACGGCACCCGGCCATTACTCATGCGCGCGGCGGCAGCAGCAGCAGCGCCCGCAGTGCGCCGTCGGGGTTCGTCTGCACGCCTGCCTGCTCCTTCCGCGTTGTACTTCTCTGCACAGCTCCCATGCGCACCACAGCCTGGCTACTACACTCAAGTCCCTCCCCGCAGGGTGCCGGAAGTTATGAATGATGGCCCGGAGATAGCCGGTGCACCGAGACCACGACGGGCGTCGAGATTAAAAGCCAGCTCGACGCGAGAGTGCCACAGCGAAGAATGATCCGCCGCGGCGCGTTCACCTGCAGGGACCGCGCGAGCGGTGGTTAGCGAGATAAGCCACGAGCACGACTTGACAAGGGAGGAGATCCGGCGCGCAGCCATTCAACGACGCACTTCCAACAGCTTTCTCGCCGACCTCGGATGCGACTCCCGCGAGCCGAGACCAGACCACTCGGAGAGCTGCACAAAGCACGGGCTAGCATTTTAGATGCATGAAGAGGAGACGAGGCATTCTCACGGCTAGTTAAACGCGCTCAGTAACAACACTTAATACATATCCATCACTCCTTGAGAGTGGCTGTAGCTTCGACACGGGACTGCGAAGTCTATCATGTGCCGGCGTCGTCGTTGTAGTAGTTATGCTCGAAACAAAGATGATGATGCTAAATAATGATGACTGGGCATGT
Organism: Rhipicephalus microplus; assembly: GCF_043290135.1. Classification (NCBI taxonomy): domain Eukaryota; kingdom Metazoa; phylum Arthropoda; class Arachnida; order Ixodida; family Ixodidae; genus Rhipicephalus; species Rhipicephalus microplus. Next base: position 208,708,130 of record NC_134700.1, read on the forward strand.
CATCTCGCCGACCACACGAGCTCGCTTCGCTGTTCGGGCGGATTTTAACGACGCGAAATAGGCTGGCTTTCTTTTCTTTTTTTTTCGCGCTTAGGAAGCATCGACGTGCTCGTCCCGTTACGGACAAGCCGATCCGGCCGATACACCGGAATGACAGACCACGGCGGTTCCGTGAAAGCCCAGTCGTGCACTCCCGCTGCGCCGCCGCTCCACGGATCCGTGCCGCTTCTCCCCGGCGCGCGCGAAGCCCCAGCGGCGAACGACGTCCCGCGAAACGAGAGCGCGCGAGACACGTCGTCGCCGTGCGCGAGCGAGGGGCTTGAGACAGCGAGATCAGGCAAAGAGACAATACGAACAAGCAGCCAGACAAGACAGGCGGCGGCTCCCACCAGCGAAGGAGAAAAAGTCCAGCAGGCGAGTGTCAGCGGCAAACAGAACGAGCGCGTGCGAGCTCGACGGCGGTCGCATACAAGCGTGGAGTTTTCCTGATAGCCCAGGTCCCCGTCCTCGCCTCAAGAAGAGGGAGGGAGGAGGGTCTCAGACGGGCAGGTTTGTATACTTTGTAGCCACGTTGCCGAATGTGCCACTCCCTCCTCCATCTTCTCGCACGGTTTAACGCCGCCACCGCGGGAGAAGGGGTCGGTTGGGTTGTTTCGATTCCGCTCTCCAGGCCCTTATTATGTCACGCGCACACGAGCGGACCTGTCACTTTCGTCCTCAGAGGCGCACCAGCAGGCCCCCAGCGAGCGACGGCGCCAGACGCCCTTCCCGAGAGAGCGTGTGCCTCGCCCGATGCGACAAACGCGACGCTGTCACTCCCCGGACGAGGCAAGACGGCGCGCGCGAGGAAGGGCGGCATCCAGCGGTGACGGTCCCGGCGTCCACCCCGGAAGCGGCGGCCGAGCTCCTCTTCGGTCGCATCATCGTTCCTCCCGCCCGCCCACCTTCCGAGGCCAAGCACCGAGGCCTGCCTGCCCCGGGACGTGCATTCTCTGAGCGCTCAGACTCGTTTCTCCTTCAATCGACTGCTCTCTAAATGTAATTACAGCATTCGCCTCCTCTCCCAACCATCAGATCTCCCTGTAGCCATTACGAAAGCGTCAGTGCGCAGGTGTCTTCTTTTTTGCAGCGAAGTCGTATGCCGCTAGGAGGTGGGAAACATGTGGCAGTCCGTGAGCGCGCAGGAACTGTCATAAAAGAAACAACGCTACTTATACGTTATATGGAATGGTGTCCGCGCTTGTGCGAGTTTCTATTCAGGTTTGGTCACTGGATGATACCCACTGCAGCACAAGTCAATACCAGTAAAATAATTCGTAATATACTTCAAGCAAACGCCACCAAGCACTAAGTATGAGCAGGCATGTAAGAGGTGGCGATAGAAAAAAATTAAGACACAACAGATTGATTGATTTATTTGTATGCGGGGTTTAACGTCCCAAAACCACCATATGATGAAAGACGCCGTAGTGGAAAGCTCCGGAAATTTCCACCACCTGGGGTTCTTTGACGTGCACCCAAATCTGAGCACATGGGCCTACAGCACTTTCGCCTCCATCGAAAATGCAGCCGCCGCAGCCGGGATTCCATCCCGCGATTTGCAGGTCAGCAGCCGAGTACCTTAACCACTAAACCAACGCGGCGGGGCAAAAGATACAACAGAAAACACTTCGAAAGAGGCCAGGTACTGATAAACGCCACAGCCGCACGATTCAGCTTCGCCGTGGATAACCAACCGCCTGTACTGTGTGCTCGGGTAGTTTCTTTGTTTTTCCTTTTAAAAAGCGCATTTTAAACAGTCTCACGAGGTCAATGGCAACAGAGTAATTCTTCTAAGCTGAACAACGGCTGACTCGAGCAAAAAAAGGCGGCGCTGATCATGCGGGAGGCTTCCAACCAACACAATGAGGCGATGGAGGACGCTGGCCGGCAGAAAACAATCAACGCCTAACGATGCGCCGATAACACCTACAGACAATCAGTATAGTCTATTTCTCGAGCCTAATTAAGAGGCCACGCGTTCTACCCGCAAGCTTCTCTCGCTGACGAGTTAATTGGTGCGGCTAAATACAGTCCCGGCAAAACCTTGCCAGTGGCCAAACGAAGTAGAGGCGCTAATCTCGGCGTGAAAGAAGCGCGCAGAGATTTCCAAAATCCCCTTGCCGCGTGATTGACGGTCAATCCCCCGTAATGGTTTGAGCCACTCCTCTTGAGTCCAACCAACCAACGAAGAAAGGACCGAGTACGACTTATGCCATGTCACAAAAGCGCCTCCTTTACTTCGTTCCTTTTCGAGTTAACAGTATGTTGCCCTATGTGGACAAATGCTAAAGCAGGAGCGTATGTTTGCGGCCGTTCACAGCTGCGCCAACAGTTGCTCGACACACAAGCTGAGGGCGAGAGCAACCTGAACGGGACTTGTTTAACAAGCGAACTATCTTTCGCTGATATTAGCACCGACTCAAGCATGGTACGTCACTTTGTTCGTCGTTGGGTATATCGGTAAGATTTCTACTCTTTTTTTTTTCGTGTTGAAACAAATCTTGCGACACCACCAGAAACGAAAATCAACGAGGTTTCTCACGTTTTTCAAACAAAATAATCAACAGTTATAAAAGGGCTCGCCTGGTGCGAGAATAATGCTGATTTAAACCACAAGAACGATTACTACAACGAAGTTCAGCCCTTCGTGAAAGTTCGAAAGAAACAAAAAATGATAATTGCGGGACTATTAAGCTTCGCCTTTAAGAATTGAACGCAATGGCGATATTCCATACACTTAGGCATCAAATCTTTTCGAACTTGATATATGCACTCAATACGTGGCCTTAAGGGAATAAGCGCAGTACGTGGATCTTTTGTAGTGGGTGACTGGCCATGAAGTCATTATGATAATTACATGTTCCGAAGCCCGCTGGCAATGTATGCGCTTGTACCAGGCATTATTACCGCAATATGTCATGCTGTGTTGTGAAGCATGCATGCTTGACACATGTGTTTGTAAAGCATGAAAGTTGCTTACACAGAATTCACAAGCCGAGGAAGTTATTTTCACTGCATTCACAAGTAGACGCGTGGCTGTAGACTGTGCAGAGTCCACAAGAAAGGACATATCAAGGGGCACATGCGCGCAAGCAAGACCGTAATGCAGATCCAACGAGTGCTTCAAGTAAGTACGCTCTTCTCACCCAGACATCTACGAAGAAATTGATTTTAGACAAGACTGGCACCCTATCTTGATATGTTCATCCTATGCCAACCTTCTGAAGAACGTTTCCTGCTTTTTCTGGACTTTCGTGCTAAGTATAAATATGAATGCTTGTGCAGTAGTCTTGGGATTATTGTCGCTGAGTGAATGGATTCCTATACGTCGAAGCAAATGTGTCAATTTCGGATACGCATTATAATAAATACCATTTAAAAAAAGACGTGTGGCTGTGTGGCCGAAAATCATCTTGCCACGCAAACGACCCAGGTTCGATAGCCACTCTGTCTCAGGATTTTGTTTTTAACTATTTTATCTGCATCGTTCTCGATTTTTTTTTCGTTCACGGATAGGATGGCGATTTTTCGCTTACAATCAACGACGCTAACGCCGGGATTTCAGCGCAACGAGCTCTTGAACGATCTGACGTTAAGAGTTCCTTTCGCATCACTCCTGCATCGGACAAGCGTGGCAGGGGCCGGCAAACTCATTCAAGAGAAGACTCACACTGGCTGTAGACTCGGATCGAGCCGTGAGTCTGAGTGAGTGGACGAGAAAAACATTTTGGTGAGCTTGAGCGCGAAGAAGCCCAGTTAAAAAAAAAAAGTGGTGAGATTAAGTCCGAGCGAACACTATAGGTGTAAAATATATTTCTTTAGTGCGTCTGAGTGAGCTCTACTTGGTTATGCCGACCTACGCGAGTGTGTACTTGCGGTCAACGACGCGAATACCGCCACACTATACGAAACGTGACATAAAAGGGCGGGCCATACATGCGACACGCACGAGCAAGCGGCGTCACCGCACGCCACGCGAAATTAACTGCACCAGGCAGCGGTGGCACGGGGACATCGCCTCTCGCGCGAAGCCGCGATACCGATCTGGCCGCCATCATGCCCGAGAACGCAACCGAGAAAAGGCGCATTGTTCCCCGAACCGCCTCGTTAAGAGAAGGAGACCTGAGCTCGGGGCCGTCGGCTGACCGGCCCCGGCGTGCAATTAAGACGGCGCGTTTGCCGAACGGTCGCCGACGTGGTTCACTGCGCGCCGATGATGGACGGCCGGCGCGCACAGCAGCGATACGCTACATACTATAGCCAAAGTGGGATACCCTTGTTCCCGCTATCCCATTTCAGAGCGCCACTATACAGCAGCGTCGAGTCTACTACGCCCTGCATGACCCGCTCCGGGAACAAGACGAGGAAGTCATTGTTGCACTGCGCTCGGAGGCGCCGCCGCCGAAGTGAGAAACACTGTAGCTAAGAACAATGCGCCAACCTCTTTCTTGCTTTTTTTTTTCTTCCGAGCTCGCGTGTGCTACCCGGAACATTCACTTTTACGTTCGCTCCTAGTTCAGAACACACCAATGGACGCGCAACTGTGCCTGCTACCTTGAGTCACTTATATAGATTGCAGTAATCCGCCACTTCGTGCAAGTACGATCTCGTCGACCACCACATATTTTCGTGAAAGTATGTATACGAGGATTCAGTCGCGTGCAGACAACCGTTTTCTTGTACGTTTTGTGTGCCCAACCTTCGAAGTATTAAAAAAAACACACCCTGTGTAAGGGACACTTGAAGTCGAAAACATCCCGCAGGGACCCGTCCTTTTTCAGCCGGACATTCAAGCGGTGATTTCTTTCTTTCTAGGTAGTAGAAGCCGTTCCATAATCTAGAGTAGGGCATGTTCTACATCACGAAAACTTGTCAATACGAAAGTGAAAAAGAAAAAAAAGGCGTGCATGTAACAGCTCGTCCACACGTCACATGTATAATAGCGACAACAAATGCCCGCTCTTAGCAGCCCCGTAAGGTTCAATTTCTTTCGGTCTATACGATGTGGTAAACGAGCGAATCAAACTGCGGCACACGATATTATGCGGAGAGACACGTCTCCAAAAAATTCTCCTTGGAAGACACAGGGAACAGTCAGGAAGGCCAGCTCCGACAGTTTCCCAAGCAATTTCCCTGTATTCGACGTGTATAACAAACAAAGCAAACGAAAAGAAGGGAAAAGAAATCACAAGGCCGTTCACGTTTCTTTTCAACATTGTGAAGGATTACGTTATTTCCAAAATAGGAACAAGCGAAGGAGACCTTTCGCAAGAGCCGATTTCGCAAACCACAGCCACCTTCTTTTTCCGGGCAGGTCCGCGCGCACGCGAAAAGAGAACCGACAGGTCTCCCGGATCTCCTAAACAAGCTCCGCTACAGGTGCCCGGAGAGAAGAATAGAAAAAAAAAATGGGGGGGGGGGGGGGGGGGCACAAATTGAAGGTGGATACGCACTCATACGCGACAGCGTTCAGGAAGCGCAAACGCACACGTGCTGCGGCTATACAGGGTAAGCAAAAAAAAAATTATATGCTCTTGTTCCATTCGTCGCTCGCGTATGTACAGTAGCGACCGACTTTCATTTCTCGGTCGGTGTCTGAACTGTGCGCACGCCCTTGAGGTAGACAATACAGGAAACGCTCGCCACTCCTCTCCGACGGGTGCGTCCCAGTTTTAGGAAGAAATAGCCACACTTCTTTCTCATTTTTTCGTTGTTTTTTTTTCCTTCTAGTCGGTCGCCCAATCTTTTAGTAACAACACCTGGGGTTTAGCTTGCCAGGGCCCCGACGTGGTTATGAGGCACGTCGCATCAGTGGAGGGCTTCGGAAATTGCGACAGCGCAGTATCCTTTATCGTGCACTGACAAGGCACACTGCACAGGGCCTTTACCGTTTGGCCTCTACCGAAATGCAAATCGAACAATCGAACAAGCAGCCGTACACCGCAAACACAATATACCACCCACGGTGGCAGACCTGCTAGCCTTCTTCCAAGAATATGCTGCCTGCGATATCGTTTAGATTATTCCCCACATTTCGCCTTCGTTTCACGCCGCTTTCAACTCCGCGGAATTCTGGACCGGTGGCGGCCACTCCTCCTCTTCCCCTTTCCCAGGCGTCTTCAAAACGACGCATCGGAGAAACGGCACGCGTAATTGCAGGCAACTGCGATTTTACACCGATTCAGCCTTCCGGCGCATTATAAGTGGATGCACGCCCGTATATACGGTGTGCATTCACTCAGTCGACGCCGTCATAATCGAAGGAGCAATCGCTGTTTCTCGGTGCATCCTACAGCTTCAGCTCGTTGTCAGATGCTGTTTTCGTCTTATATTTCAATATCGCACTAACGGAAAAAACATAGGTGCCACCACCTCACCTTCTCCTCGTACGGTTTGGTATAGTGGGAAAATGTGGCGGTCCATCAGAGCGCAGATAGAACGACCTCCGCGCTTATACGATAGTTTCTATTCAGGTTTTGTCGACATACATAGGAGTGATATCAGCCGCAGGTCGAATCACCGCCCATAAAATCATCTCGGTGTTCTTAACATCCTACAAGCCAACGCCACCAAGCTCAAAGCACGAAACTGGCAGCTCTTCAATTTGGTGGCACAGAAATTAAAAGAAACGACAGAAGACGCTTCGATGAATCCCAGCTCGTGAAAAAAAACACCGGGGCCACACATTTCAGCTTCGCGGCGGTTAACCAACCGTACCAAGTGCAAGCGCGGCATTTTTTTTTCTTTATTTGTCCATTTAATCGTCCACAGACGTTCGATTTCCCGCGCCCGTCGGTACAGCGGAATCTCGACAGGCACCGCGCAGTCTCGAAAAAATCGGGGGCGCCCCCCGCTTCAAAGACTATATAAGCACGACCAGCCAATTCCACGGCGCACTCGCATACCTGCTTGGCGTTACATGCGCCGAACGTGTTGTCAAGAGCGCACACCTGCCGCCGCCGGCAAATGGAGCCCCCAGCTGCGGCCGCGCCGCGGTCCGAAGCGGTGATTCACGCGAATCGCCGCGCTTCGTCACACGCGGCCAATATATTGTTTACACTCGACGCGGGGACCATACGGTTTTTAAAACACTACATCGGCGCCAGCTGCACTTAGATCGCAAGGTCTGCTCGGCCTTCCGGAGTACCTGCGTGAATTCGTCGTTTGAAGGGTTTGAACTATAGCTATATCCTAACTGGCGTTTCATAACGCTGACAGTATAGTGCTTGAATTGGGGTTGAATTCACATCAACGTCTGCAAGTGTGCACGGACTATAGTACGGCACGGAAACAACAACTGTTCTGCGGCACGCAATAAGGCTAGAAAATGAACAATGCTCTTTTTCCGAGTTCATTCCGTCTGCATTACGCACCGCGCGGCGTTGCTGCTTTGCACAAAGGAGCTAAGAATAGGATAAGTGGGTACTGACACAAAACCTTTCTCTCTGCTTCAATGTGTTGCCGGGGGCCTGTCAGTCATGACACGACACATCGTTTGCTGCAGCGCACGACAGATAATTAACTACCGGCCATTCATTAACGGTCAGTTTTAGACAGAGCTCCAAAAACTGGGTGCAACTGTCGCCACATAGCGTGTGCAGATCTTGACCATGTCACCACACATGGTCAATTGACAGGGTTATTACCAGTTTCAGGTTACTATTTCTCTGGACATTCTGGGCAAATTTTGCAGTGGATACGCGTGAAAAAGCACCAAATTCGCTGCACGGATACCTAACACTTGTTTGAACACTCTACAACGCCTGTTCGCACAGCGATTGTTTAGACTTTAATCAATTTAATGCGTAGACAGTGCCCTTTGCATATGGCGTACTCGAGTTCAAACTTCGTTTCCACGCTCAAGAGGTCAGAAGCAGTCTGACCCGGAGCTTCTTCGAGGCAGCCGGGCGCATCGAATATTCATTACTTCATCTACAAACTGTTAGCAGACTGTACTGATAGCGACGGTCAGCGGCCATTGCAGAAGACAGATTATCACTTTCGTTTCATTTTCGCCGCGGCTGATATAGGCGAAAGCGGACTCAACAGATTTGACAGGGTATGTATGTATGTATGTATGTATGTATGTATGTATGTATGTATGTATGTATGTATGTGTGCGGGAGGGGGGGACATCGTCGCAGGCACTTTTGCACGCAAAGCAGATATAGCTTCAACCCGCGTCTTCCACTATACAGCCCCCGAGGGCAAGGCCACCGATAGGCGGACTGCCCACAACTGGTGCAACACACTGCTGTGTTCTCGCGCGACCGAGGCCGCCCTGTTACGCCGGAGAAGGATACCGTCCGCCACGAGACGGCGTCGTCCTTGGCCTCCCCCGGCAACCTCAACGGGAGAACGGCTAAACGCGACCGGAACATTGGGTCACGTGGCCGGACGTTCGGCGAAAAGAGCCCGCTTTCACTCCTTTAGCGCCACTTCGTCGCTCGAGGGCATCGCCGATCGTTTCCCACGACCGCGACGCGAAAGAGCGAGTTCGTGGCGCCGAAGAAGCGCGTTTCTAAGCTGCGCAGCGCGAGATGCGCCTCGTGGGGCCAAACGGCTCCCCGACCTTTGACCCGCGTCCTTCCGGGCTTTGTTGTCTGCCGCGCGCTGCCGCTGCTGGGAAATTGAAATGAGCAGGCCGCCGAAAACAATCGGACGACGCCGCCCACGCTTTGTGCAAAGCGGCGGCGGCTATGGAGGACGCCGAGCTGCAGGATGCGCCCCGTCGGCCGACCCTCCCCGCGTCCTTTCATTCTCCTCTCCATCCACTCCTACCTTCGAGACCTTCTACGCCCTCTCCCCTTTGCCCGTAAACACACACGCAACGAAGACCAGGTCGCATTTTCTTGACCGCGAGGCGGAGGTTGCCAGACAACGAAAGTTGGTCACCGGAACTGGCGCGTGCGCGTCGTTGGGCATGGCACATTGTTGTCCCACAGAAAGAAGAGAGCTTTCACTTTATAACTGCGGCGGGCAGTCCGCGGGGCTCGTCGGAGTCGACAGGAGCTGCGGAGAACACTGAGCGTCGCTGCGAAAGGTTCAGTGGTAACGTGAGCGCATCTGTTGCCTGGGCAAGTAGCGCGCGAGAGAGTCCTTCATCCTACAGAGTGCTTTGCATTAGTGATCGTCAATGCCTTTCTTATTAATCATAATATCTGGGCTTTAACGTCCCAAAACAGGCATATAATTATGAGAGACGCCGTAGTGGAAGGCTCCGGAAATTTCCACCCCCTGGGCACAAAGGAGTGGCAAGATGCTGAGAGAAGTAATCAAGCTAAGGAAATCACAGGAAACATCATTTCTTGTGCTTGAGTGTAGTGATTATCCCCGGAATTAAACGGAATTAGAGTGGCCAAAAAGGCACCCATTCCGTCGGTGGGAACGGGTGCTTTTTTTTTTTTTGTTCGACCTGATTCATTTCAATTCCGGTGATAATTGATGCGTTACACTTAAATACAACAAATAATGTCTCGTGTGCTTTCCTTAGCTCAATAAAATGTTGATTTCATCGCTTGTACTAAATATAAAACCAGCCCATCACACAATTTCCTTTATTTCGTACTTATGATATAACCACAAAAGTTTCGGATTATCGCACCTCTCGAAGATTCCTAAACAGACATACGCCACCAACGTTGAAAACGAAGTGCGCGACAATACTACTTAAGTTCACCAAAAAAAAAGGTGGAACTCACTCAGACTCACTCAAAAAAAAAATTTTTTTTTGCGCTTTAGACTCACCTGTACTCCGACTCACTCAAAAAATAGTTTCTTTGCTCTTCGGACTCGCCTGTAGTCAGACTCGCCAAGAATTTGTTAAGCACAACTCACTCGGATTCACACTCGCGAAAACTTTCTTGAACCAGACTTACTCAAACTCAAGCCCACCAAAATATTATTCACCCGGATTCACTCGGGGCTCGATATGAGTGTGAGTGCGCCGAGCTGTGAAGTCCATCACCGCGTGAGGGCGAAAATCGAACGCTCAAGGCATGAAACGCCTGACGCGAGAACACCTGCGAGCAACAAACACCCTCGAAGGGGAAAGCACTACCTACCACTGGACGTCCTCTTGCCTTTCGCCAGCGGCGAAGCGGCTTCTAAGAAAAGGCCAGCAAGCCGTGGGGCCACCGAAGAGGAGGGCGACCCTCGGCACGGCGCTGGGGCACCAGATGCGCTCTCCGGTGGAGGGTTTCGTAAGCACGCAACAGGTGGAGACACCAAGCGCGCGGGCTGCGCATCACGCGCTGCGCCGTGCTCCCGCAAGGGCTGCAGAACATCGTGCCTCTTACCTTTCTTTCAACCACGCATTAACGCAGAGCACGCGACTGAGCAGCCGTTTCCTGGAGCTGACTCGGTTGATTCCACTGGTAAATTGATATCATTTATCTGAAACACGTGAGATAGATAGATAGATAGATAGATAGATAGATAGATAGATAGATAGATAGATAGATAGATAGATAGATAGATAGATAGATAGATAGATTTCCAGTTGTTGCTTTACAGCTCGTACCGCATTTGGAGCAACGCGATAGGCATGAAACTAAACCAAACAGCGTCGGCCGAAAGCGAAAAATCAGGCTGACCTGGATTGAAGACCAGCGGGTATGAAGGTATGAAGTTGTATTTTGTAGACAGACAAATTATATGACGCGAGACACTATTGGTATAAACCTGAGCACTAGGTGACGCTCGCGGCGAAGCGCAGAGGGTAAAAACGGAGGGCGGTGACGAGGCGAGACGAAAGGAAAGCTGGCTTCAGCGGAAGCTCTAAAGTGATAAGGCGAAGAGTACCTGCAGGCCGTCCCATACAGGCGTAGGCGAAGATTGAGAAAGGATGAGGGGGGGGGGGGCGAAGACGTGCACAACCCGGAGATCCTTCGGCGGTTAGAATATAAACGGTCCGGGTGCAAAGATGGCGGGGAAGGAGAAGAAACGCGGTTCCCCGGATGATGCATAAACAAACAGCGACAAGCCTCGGAGGAAGCTTTACAAGAGGCAGCCACAGGGAGAGGGGACTGTAAACACGGTTCGGGAGGACGAATGCAAAGCGACGGCTGCACTGCGGGAGAAGTTTGCGAGTATAGAGGGGCCGGAGAGAGAGCGAAGACGGGGGGAGAGAGAACAGACCTGGCGGCGTCGGCACAAAAACCGGATCTAAAAGGCTCTCCCCTCGGGCCCAGCTTCGCCGCAGCACAGGGAGGTAGAGCGGGCAGGCGTTAGCTGTCTTCGCCGACCAGCCCAGGGGCAGCGGCGCAAGAAAATGATCGCACCAAAAGGACCGACGCGAGCACACAAGAAGAGAACCAAGCACGGCGCGCACCATTACCGCCGGCAGGAGGGTGTACCTGTCCTCCTCCACGCCCCGGAGAGAGAGACTGCGCGGCGGAGGACACCCCGGCGGCTCCAGCCGTCAGACCCGGGACCCTCGCTACCCCTCGCGCCAGAGCAGCATTCCCGCCCCGCCTCCTCTCCCACGCGTCCTTTCGACGAGAGGCCGAAACGTCTGCTGCGGCTTCTGCTGCTCCCACTGCCGCTCCACAAAGGCACTCAGCAGCCACTGCACCGGTGCGGCCGTGTACTCCTGCACAAGAGCCGAGCGGCGGAGTCTCCCAGTGTGTGCGTCCAACGGGAGAAGAGGTGGCCGCCGACATGCGTCGCGCTGCGGCACAGCACCGATGGAATGCGGGGACGCCGAAACCTCCCCCCACCCACCGGCCGAGGCGTCAAACGCACCCGGTACCGGAGAAACGAGCGCAAAAAAAGACGTCGCGCACTTTGCCCTGCGGCATTCCGGAGGTTTGCCCCGTGAAACGCGCTCGGTGCGTGCAATGAAAGGCGCTAAATGGAAGCCCCGGTGTCAAACGCCCGAAGGCGCTTTCTCACGGCGCTCGGGGGGATAGTGAACTGCGATAGAAATACACCGGCTCTGTTTACAATTAAAATATATACTGTAGCAGAATGAACGATAATATGCCACTTCCTTTAAACTGTTAAGGACTCACGCGCCGATGTTACAATTTAAATATTACCACGACTGTTAACCGCTGACAAGCCCATTAAAGATATAGTTTTGTTCACGAAATCCAATTTGTACCGCTTCTCCGGAATTCTCCACGGATGATATTGAAAGGTCAGTGGCCGGAAGCTCATTTCTACGAGTAAGGGACGGCGAAGGTGTATAATGAATTCCTGCATATAGATAAAACAATCATGTCCCTCCATGCTCATTCTTGCGATCGGAACGGGACAAACGGTAGTGGGGAGAGGAGGAGGGGCGACTATGAGTGCCTCTTTTGCACCCCCACCTGCCAACGCCCATTCTGCGAAGGACTTGCCCAACAAGCACGACAGCATGTTGTGCACATCGCAGAGTTTATCTTCGTCACAGTGTTAGTTCACGTACACGACTAAAGCGCTACTGCAGTACCTGAACACAGCAAATCTGAGCGACCACCCGTAGAATGCCTGTACTCTCCCAAGTGTGCTCGTTATTCTGCGTATCTTTCTTCCCTCTCTCCCATCTATTTTCTTCCATTCATCCCTTCCACCAGTGCAGGATAGCAAACCGGACGTGCGTCTGGTTAACCTCTCTGCCTTTCCTTGCATCTTTCGCTACACGCAGCTGCAGTTTGAACCAGCGGAGACCATTGTTTCAACAGAACAGTCTCTAAAGAACAGGCAATTGTTGAAGTCTTTAGCACGCGTATGCAAAACAATTCAAATGCAAATAAAATTGTGCGTTAACTTTCTGTTTCAGTAGCCTAATTAAACGACATTGCACTCTTCTACCGGGGAACTATGACATCGCAGCACAGGTGCACACTCTATCCCTAGTGGGACACTAGACACTGCCTCCGTCTGACAGCGGCTCTGCCCACAGTCATCCGTTCACGAGAACGGACACGTCGTTTCCGTAAGCCAAACAAACAAGTCACTGACAATGAATCACGTCTCTGGGAGCTAACGCAGCTACAGGTTAGAAGCGAAGGTCGCTTGACACAAGGACCGTGCGTCGGGCGAATAACAACGGTTATTCAGGAGGGGCGCATCCAGCCTTGCACACTGCGTTTAATTAAAAACCATGACACAGTTTGTCCCATTTATTGTATCAATCACACCTTTGCGATGATGACCCTGATACTCAGGACAACTATAACAACCTGACCCTGGCGAACCGAAAGCGGCCCACCAGCTGCGTTCTTGCTGCGTCCAAAAAAAAGGAATAAAAAAAAAACAACGGATACAAGCGTCTGACATTGTAAACAAGCACTCTTCAGGTCACGGACGGAATGCCGAAAAGGAAAACAAAGAACGATATCTCGTCCTCGGGGATTACCTATTGTAAGCGACGCCGCGACGTTCGGAGCAATTGGCCTCCTATATCAAACCGGAGGAAGACTGCATAGTTCTCGTTTACAAGCGGACTAGACGTTAGTTAGCCGGTAAGTGGCAGCCGTGTTTCTGCTATCAGTGCGTAAAGCTAAATTCGCTGCAGTTTAGGAATTGACGTCCCGGATAGCGACAGCACGAACAGCTTGTGATGGAGACACGATAATGCCCTTTCCTCCTGACGACCTGCGCGCCGAGAATGCAGCCTGGAACCGTATTTTTCTAACGATCCATCCCATTATAACCTTATCTGGTTTCCGCGATACCGGCAGCGCTGCCCTCTTCTGAACAGGTAAAGGGCCCAGACAGCAAACGAAATGGGTCGTTAAAAAGACAGACACTGTACACAGAGAACCAGAACCCGGGCGCTATATTCCCTAACAATCCAATTTCACACTTTGCTCCCTCTTCACGACAGCTCCAACGATGGCATGTCACCGTTATCGCTCAGAACTGCTGTTCGGCGTGGCAGGTGATAAGAATGAGCCGAGTCGTTACTAAATGCGGACCCACAAAAGTGCTTGCACTTGCCTCGTTACTGGCGCCTCCAGAAGCACTGCACGCAGTTTCCAAGCTACCACGCTGGTTTGAGGTAGGAAACGCGTGTGGAAATTTTACTGTGTAAAGATAAGAGCGATAGATGGGACAAGAGTTAGGGAGACGGGACAAGCGTCGATAACAACTGTTCTTATAGTTGCAGTCGTCTCGTTTTCCTCACTTTCTTCGTTCATATATTGCGCTTACCTTCACCAAGTGTGCCCCGGCTCAAACGTCCACTCTTCTAGAGTTGAAAATACGTAGCTCACTGAATGTTTTGTTTCGAGATTATAGCGTCGCTTCTCATTGGCTGAGACTGTCATAAATACGCACGTGACCTCACATCGAGGCCGTCACATTCTTGTACGGCCATCACAGAAAAGACCCACTGTATCTCGACGTGTTAATGTTTAGAAACACAGTGGAGGAGGCTGCGAGTTGCGCCATCAAATGCTGTACGATGACGACACGAAAATAGAAACTGTTCCAAAGTCGGTCGTATTGCGGTGAGGGGAGAAACTCGCGAACGTTCTAGCGCTTAGATTTCGGCGCGCGTCTCAAAAGAAACGCGGATGGTTAAACTCGATCCGAAACCCCACATATCCCGGCGTCTATCATTACCCGCAAGTGTGGCAAAGCTACGTACACAGTCTATCGATCAATCCTTTTTGCAGCTAACAATAGTATGACGTTGCCGATTGCAGGGGAGCTATTAGAGCTTTGCGAGATTGGTCGGCAATTGCTCCTCCACTTATGTATAGTTGAAACCTGCGTGTAGGAACCATTTGGGCTACCGTTTAGAAAAACGAACTGCAAGAGAGGCGAACGTGACAATGCAGACTACGAAGCAAAACAATACTTCGCAAGCTCGTAACCCTGCAGTACATTGAAAGCTGCCCAGTCGGCCTACCCTCGCTTTAAATAAGCTCGAGCGAGCATCAATAGGCCGTCTCGGTGGACACACGCTAGGCTCCTAGCTCGCATACTGACAGGGAGCTTGTGGGTTCGATGCCAGCCGCCGCCAGCGCATTTCGATGGAAATGAAATGACCCTTGCGCTGTACCAAAAGAACACCAGATGGTCGAAATTTCCAGAGCCCTCCTTTACAAATTGTCCCGTAATCATATCATCGCGGTTTTGGCATGCAAAACCCCAGATATCAGCATAGTTAGCATAAGTAACCATTCGTGAACCGAACCCACCACTTCAGATGGATCCTGAACTCCTCCGAACGCAAAATGGGCGAAGCAAACAGCGCGAACACCCACGTTAGCGCCTATCCACAGCAACATGGTACACTTACTTTGCTACAAGCATATTCAAGGCAGCGTGAAAGCTTTACAACAATCACGAACGAACGGGCCCGTGCTACAGTTTCCCCGAGATAAACAGGCGGCTGAGGTTACGCGGCAAATCGCTGCAGTTTCCACCACTGCCAGTATACGTGATAGCCGCGCCACACTTGTATAATGTTTCGGGGCCAAACACCTCGTATAGCGACGGCGGCAAAACATGCTCGTACAGTGCCGCATCGCGTTGCCGGAGTCGCGTGGCAGTCACATCGCTCTCTTCACCGACGTCTGAGTAGCGGGCGCCGGCCTGACCTGTACTTTTGCTCTTTCGCTGGTTAATTAGGTGCTAATAATAATGTCTGGTGTTTTACGTCCCAATACTACGATATGACAATGAGAGGCGCACCGCAGTGGAGAGCTCCGGAAATGTCGACCATTAATGTTCTTGAACGTGCACTGGCATGCACGGGTCTCTACCGATTCGCCTCCACCGAGATCAGAGCCGCAACCCTCCTTAAGTGATTCTTAAATGAAAAGAAGATAAAACTGGGCCCTGTAACTGTCTCTCAAAAGGAGGACACCTCAACAGTACCTCACGGGGAGTGGGGTTAAGGAGGGATTCGGGTCAGCAGCCGACCACTGTAACCACTACCGCTGCGGACAGAACTATAGATGCTTTGAAAATAAATAAATTGGCAATATTATATAACACTCAAAACATATTTATTTACAATACAAGAAATTGCGAAAAATCTTTGCCTTCAAGAGTTGAACGCGATGACAACATCCTGTTTCCAGTGCGTACTTGCCATTGTGGCAGACACTTTCTGACACCCGACGGCAATGTACGCTTGTATCGCGCGTTATTACTGCAATATTTCCTGCTGCATTGCGAAGCATGTATACAGAGCGCGTGTGTTTGTAAAACATGAAAGGTACTTTCCCTGTATTCACAAGCAGACGCGTAGCTGTGTGGTAGAACATCCGCTTGCCAAGAAAATCGAGCCGGCTTCGATCCTCACTGCGACCGAGGATTTATTATATTTACATCGCTCTCGACTTTTCGGTGACGCATAAGACGACGAGTTTTCGCTCACAACCAACTAACTACACCAACGCCGACAACCGGAATTTCTTAGAAACGAGCTCTTTTAACGCTATCGCGTTAAAATTTAACGGCAGCCTTGTCACGAAAGGCGTCCACAGTATATAGGCGGCAAACACATTCCTGAAAGACCCTTTCCTGGACGCAGATCAGCGTTCGTTCGAGGTGGTGCACTTGCTGTTTGTGAAGTGGCGTATTTTACCCACTCTGTACTGCGGACTGGGACTGCACTGGACTCGGCAGTCTGACGTTAAACTTCAAGTACGCGCTGGATGACCAAATGAATACGAACTACGAGGCGTATCACGATTTTTTCTTACCTGCTTAGCGAAACCTGCTTAGCGAAACGGAAAGCCATCAAATTGAACTCTCCGAAAGGGCTTCGTTACCTCTGGTTGTAGTTTGTTTATACATTTTTACCATTTGTTTTAAGAAAGAAAAAGAGCGATAGAGGTACCATCTACAAAACATTATTCAACTGTTATTTCCAGATGTTCTACTAGAGGCACTGCATGTTACCCGAGCGTGCGCTTATCGAAGCACAGCTCTCTAGCCGATCAAAGCAACACGCAAGACACAATCCGAGGGGAGTACTCGTAAATTAAAAGGAGACGCCGGAAGACTCACTTGGCGCAGCGAGGTGGCGGCCCTGTTTCGATAAAGCCGAATCAACGCAAAACCGGACCCACGAACTGCGTGCCGTTTGCAAACAAACAAGCGAAAATACAGCAGCCGAACGAGAGAGAATCGGGGTGATCCGGGATTTAACAGACTGGCTGGCCCGATCCCTGCACGCTAATAAGGCTGCTACGGTGACTGAAGAGCAAACACACTCACACGGGCCGGGCAAACGAAATACAGCGACGGAACGCGACTCGTCGAACGATAAAATAAAGAAAGTAAGGTAAAGGCACTGTAAAGGCACCACTCAAAATGAAATGGAGCACCCAGGACAGCATGAATATGAATGAGGCCACCTCCCAAGAACAATCTCGCCCGCAGAAGGGGGCCGCCGAAAATTAAGCTGCCCAGTCGTGCAGATAGCGATGCCTAATAGACACCCGCAAACAGATAAGAGGAGCAGGTCTCATCCGTTGCCGCGAGTCGATCTAGACGCGCAGACCGCGATGTGCTTACGCGGAATGAAGAGAGAGAAAAATAAATACGCAGCGAGGATGGTGCCCACGGTTCAACGCACGAAGTGATGCGCACTAAGCAGGCTGGAATGGTGTGGTCAGGCCGTTTCCCGCATCTCAGAGCGGGCTCTCGTGTGCCCGTCTTTGGATGGGCGTACTTACTTACACACACCAACCGAGATACGCGGCGAACCAGTGTCGATCCACAGCACTGCAACCGGCACGATACACGCGTCTCGCCTTTCCCCACGAATGGAGCAGGGACGACCTCGTTTGTTTGCTGCCCGGTGTATATACACACAGTCCGAAGAAGCGAGATAAACATCCTCGTAATTGGCTCGGCTCCTCCCGGCCCGTCACGCAGCATTGGCCGCGACCACGAGAGACAGCGCACGGGGCGACGTGGTCCACGGGGCAAACGTCCGACAAGCAGAGCGACCTCCTCCGGATCCCCCGGAAACGCCAGCGAGACGACGGGAAAGTATTGGGATAATCAGAAGTAATTCTTAAATGAAAAGAAGATAAAAGTGAGCCCCGTAACTGTCTCTCAGGAAGAGGACACCTCAACAGTAGCTCACGGGGGATGGGGTTAAGGAAAGATTAAAAGGATTGGGAGTAATTGAAGGTATAGAGATCGAGATAACGACAGGGACAGCCACATACGGAAGTAAGGAGAAGATAGGAAAGATGGACACGGTCGCAGGAGTCCGAGGACGGGGCACCACTGAGCGAGAGCTACGCTGTCGTCGGCGATCGCGGGGGCACAACCGGTCGGCACGAAATCCAGAGAGCGAGTGGAGCATATAGTACACGTCGTCTGTAAATAAATATAAACATGTCATCCATCTAGTGCAAAATAGTGTACTAGTAGAGAAATATACCCATAAGAACGCGGCGACGGTTCGCAAAAGTCGACGCAATATGAATGCACGGTGAAATATGAAAACGCGTGGTGTGCGGCACTGTTTTTTTTTCCCCGAAACATCGCCGCATACGCAATATCCACCGTCCCACATGTCCTCGACATATCTCGCCGCCTCTCCGCACTCGGCGACGCAGAGTTCATTTACGTATCGAGCCGCGAGAACGACACCACGGCGCAAAAGCGGTGCAATACAAGACAAGGGTGCCAAACCTAACCGAGCGAAACACAGCACCACGCAAGGGTAAAACTTCGCGTTATCTATCTCGCAGCGAACACTCGGCTAACGCACACTTGGAAAGCAAGGCGCTCGGTCGGTGACACGCTATGCTTTCGCGTGTGGTCTTTCCTCCACTCAGGGAGAGAAAGGCATACCACGATACGTGCGTCCATTTCCGCGCGTGTTTCGAATATCGTGGTCCGCAACGCCACTTCCCGATTGATTGATTGATTGATTGATTGATTGATATGTGGAGTTTAACGTCCCAAAACCACTATATGATTATGAGAGACGCCGTAGTGGAGGGCTCCGGAAATTTCGACCACCTGGGGTTCTTTAACGCGAACCCAATTCTGAGCACACGGACCTACAACATTTCCACCTCCATCGGAAATGCAGCCGCCGCAGCCGGGATTTGAACCCGCGACCTGTGGGTCAGCAGCCGAGTACCTTAGACCACCGCGGCGGGGCATGCCACTTCCCTAAACCCAAACTACCAAAGTGCAAGTCGCTGCTTTCCCGATTCCACCGGTCTCAAGAAATAATCGTGAGGCGCTAACTACTCCAAGAAACAAAGTCTGGTTTGCAACAAGTACACAAAAGCCATAAAGGTTCTAAGACGATTACTAGGGCATCACCGGGAGAGACGTTTGTCTCTTACAGCGCGCTTTCCTCGAATTCTCTTCAAACGCGCATACAACGAGCTATACGATGTTCAAATGACTTCATCAATTGCCAGTCGTTTATTTACCACTGCAAAACTTGAACTGAAATTTCACAGCAAAAGTAAAGTAGAATACTAATTAAGCTGTGAAAAAGATGTTTATGAGTTCCCCACCCAGAAACAACAAAAAGTCAACGTAAAAATCTGGAGGCCGCCAGTCAGCAGCTTGTTTACAGTGGCTGGAATATTCTAGCCACTGTAGCTTTGTTGTAGGGCATCGACAGCTGGTTTGGTGGCGCTTCGACGATGTCGCGACAGATTCACGCGCACGGCCCCTGGCGGCGCTGATCGAGCACGAATTCGCAATAATAGTAAACGCTGGAAAAAAAAAAGAAAAGCGACTTCTCATCTCGCACATTACACCATCCTCATCCAACGCTTTCATCACTCGTACTCGTGAGGCTTCTACGCAAGTCCATACAATTTTTTCATTATTGTTTTTGCAGCTGACCGGATGCTTACCAGCAGCGTTGCTGCAGATGTTATCACAGCCATACACGCAACACTCTTGTGTGACCGTGAATTCGCTTGATCGCTTAGAACTTATTTTCCCGTCTACGCAGCCACTCGCAGTCGCGACTGATTAGCAGCGCACCGTGCCGCAGAACGGCGCCACTTGTTCACTGAAAATAGGGAGCGTGCATGTGCGCGCGCACATGGAGGCTCCCTAAGTGAAAACTGCAGCGCACTGTACTCCGTTTCATACATCAGGTGCAACGCTGTGGAAGCTGCGCAAGAAGCTCGGCCGGCAAAACGTATAACTCCGCGCGTTTTGTGATCGCTCGCGTGACGATAGTTATAGCGCGAGACCAAAACGACGACACAGAGACAAGAAGGACACGTCTTTCGTGTCCTTCTTTGTCTCTGTGTCGTCATTTTGTTGTCGCGCTATAACTATCGTCATGCCATACCAACTAGCCCAAGCTGCCACACGCTCGCGTGACATCTGATTAGTGGAGGGGAACCCTTGCGTATCTTTGTGCTCCCCTTCGGCGCAACTGGCGAACAGAAGAAAGCGGGGAGAGCACAAAAGAACGTGGAAACCGAACGACCCTGTGGTGTCTCATGCTGCACTGACACTGAAATGGGGTCCAGGTGGCCGCCATCTTGATGTACCCACAGTAGAGAGCCTGTATGTGACGTCACTGGAAAACTGAGCAACACAGTCGCACAATAGCAAGACGTTCAACGGCGTTCTTGTTTATAAGGCACATAATATTATCAGCTACTGCTCGCCGAAATAACGAAAGATATATTAAATTATTGGCGGTAAGAACATCAAACAATACTTTTCGCTGCGAACGAATCGCTTCCGCAACGTTGCACACGATGTGTGAAACAGAGTAGGGGGCGCATCACTCGGTTTTGGGTGCGACAAAAACAGTGGCGCTTCCCGGGATGCCACCAGTGTCAGTTGTTCAGGATCACTGCTCCCGCCCGCCTCGCACAGTGGCTGAAGCGTTGCACGGACGCCCTCAGTAGCGCGCGCAAAGTCGCGCAACAACTCCACCCCGTGCAATGAACCACTTTATTTTTTTTTTTCTAGAAAACACTCTTCGAAAGCTAAGGGCGGTGGTGAGGGCCCCCACACGACTCTCGGCAAGTGGCTCTTCGCTAGTCTGGTGGTGGCAGTGGTGCATACTACGTCCTCGGCAGCGCCGCGTCGCATGTTGAGGGAGCGTATTGGAAGTAGGAGGGGGGGGGGGGGGCGGTCAAACACGTGCCGCGGCACGAAGTGCGCAACTTCTGGGAATCTAGGCAGCAGAAGAAGTAGCAGGCCAGCTTCGGCACAGCCGTGCAAGCAGCCCTCCACCATCGCGGCAGGCAGCGGCTGCTCGCATGAACGCGACGAAGCTGTGCTGAGCAACCGGTTTCGGCTCAGCGTGTCCTCGGTGGCGCTGGCGCGGTTCCTCCAGCCGCCGCCGCCTGCAGGGCCTCCTGCGCCGGCTGCCGTCGGTGAAGACGACGTCCAAGCACCGAACGCTGCAGTGTCCCCCGGCAAATCCCGGCGTTGCCTTCCAAAAGGAACACTGGGAACATACTGTACTGTCCTAATGAGCGCTTTGTAATGTCGTCTTGGGAATGCAAGTGTACGAAACGGAACAACAAAACCGGACGCAAAGACACTTTCTCCGGCAGAAATGACGCTGCAAGTTAGCGGCGTGCGCGCGTGTGTTCATGTGTGTGTGTTGTCCTCCAGCATCTCGTGTCATCCAGTCCTGATGCCCGCCAGCATAATTAAACTTTGCTTTGTGGACCACCATCACACTCAGACTTCGTGGGTCATTCACATCTGACGTAGCAAGCTAGGCTTCGCCAGGCAAACTTAAAACTAATCCATCGCTAATTACGACACCTCGATCTCTCAGTAACTACATGTACAATAATGTAGCACGGTGCCTACCATGCCGAAACTAATCCATCGCTAATTACGACACCTCGATCTCTCAGTAACTACATGTACAATAATGTAGCACGGTGCCTACCATGCCGAAGTAATGCAACATTTTTTTTTTCGTTTTCGCACTGCCCCCCCCCCTCTCCGCAGCTCTGTCGTTTTGTTTTTGTCACCCTCTCTCTCCCTCTTTCTACCTCCGCCCCCCCCCCTCCAAAGTAGGTCACTCTATTGTCGGTCTGTCTCAAACTTTTACGACTCTTCGATTTTCGACACAACCATGAGCGTGGCGTCGGGGAAATTCCACACTTTCTCAATGAAACCGGTGACGTAGTACACAGCTTGTTCTGTTTCAGTCTTCCTTCTCAGTTTTTATTTTTTTTCGTGTTTTGTAGAACCATTATTCGTGTTATATGCATTACTTGTGTCCCTGTGCTTCCAGTTGTCAATGAATTCGCCCTCGCGCTGCCAGTTGCCAGCTTCTTAGTTAGCTCAATTGGTGCACCATGGAACGGCTGGGCCCTGGGCTCGAAACTCGCACCAGGACGAATTTTCCGGCTACTTAAGACGTTTTTCTTCGACAAATTTGTACGGATTCACTCGTGGTTTCGTGCTACAAACGGGTGGTTGTCCACATCCCCGTTCTTCGTAGAACCGTTGTGCGAAACCCACGCGACTGAACTGCTAAGTGGGTAAAAGTTCGTGTCCTGGGTTGGTTGGTGCGCTTCTGTATACTTTTATCGCGGAACGACCACAACGAACACGTGACAACCTCTCGTTTGACGTTTCTCCTTCTCTTTTATTTAGACAGATTAACAACGTTAATTAACAGCGATTACCACTCGCCACCGTTTCGTTAGTCTATGAAGAAACGGACCTCACACCGAGGCGACAACGGCGGTGCTGACCGAGGACGCGCAAAGCAGTACCTCCACGCGTGCGCGCATGTCTGTGCCTGTGCGCGGTGCCACTCGCCGCACCCTTGGCGCCGTCGGGGAGGCAGGCGCCCCGAAGTCTTGCTTCCTGGGCGCGCGCTCTCCGGCAACAGCCATTCCGGCGCTCGACCGCGGGGCCGCCGGCTTATTTCGAGGCGCCCCTAAAAATAGGTGCGGCCCGCCAGCAGCGACGCCGGTCCGCCGGGGTCACGTGCCGGCGCCTGGCTGGCCCACTGCTCCAGCTCCGCGCAGACCACGAGCAGAGCGGGAGAACATCGGCCCCGCGCACCAGTGGCCTCTCAAAGTCCGACGCTTCCTCTGCTTTTACCTATGACGAAAATCGCACCCCTGATACACTGCTTGGTCACAACGATAAGGTTGCAGCGCGGGGAAGGGGAGCGGGATGGTCAACCCTTTCTACCGAAAAAAAATGCCGCCATATCCACGAAGTGAATGATGATGAGTGGGCGAAGCTCCGGAGGTAAACCTGGTAAACCATGAATCCTCCGTTTGCCCACTCGATTTTATTGCAACGCTCCCCCTAGCGTACGTCGCCGCACTATATCGAACGATGACACGCGCCATATGTGGCATCATTCCTATTTTATAACACCTCGCATCTTTCATAATCAACTACACGTACCGCCGTCTAGTTTATAACATCTTGCATCTTTTGGACGGACGGACGGACGGACGGACGGATGGATATGGCTGTACCCTTTAGATCGGGCGGTGGCTAGCGTAATACTTAGAACTGAACGAGAGGTGGCTACATACAGGGGACGCACAGCCCACGCCTTAAGGAGCTTCGCTCCTAAAAAAAAAAAGAAAAAGAAAAAAAAAACCTGGGTAAGCGATTGAGGGATGGGGACGTTCTTTGACGTCGTCAGTGTCACGCGCAGACGAGTTCCACGGTCAAAACACCAACCAAAATAAACGTTTTGACGTTTTAAAGTACGTGCTTGGTTTCAATGCGAACGGCTGCACGACGGAATGAGCTCTCCGAATAGAACACCCCCCTTTTGCTAGATAACCGGTGTTCGTGTCGTGAGACACTGTTCTAGAGTCAAGCGAGAACATCCGTCATGGTAGGAACAGGAATCCGAACATTTTCACGTGAAAGCGCACAGCTTCCGTCGTACCTGTGCGCGAGCGTGTGCGTGCATTAAAAAAAAAAACCGCTATGGCACACAAATCGCATCACGGCGAACTCTGCAGAGGCGGAGAAAAAAAAACTTTCAGCGCGCAGGAAACCTATGTTAAGAGACAAGCAAAACGAAGAAGAAAATTATCTTTAGTACAGTCTCTGCGACCAAAACTGCAAAGGTAAACGGCGTAAATTTACCCTACGGGCGGGCGCACGCTGTTTATAACATTGTATATTACCGTCAAAGGGGGCAGCAGGAAAGGGCACACCGGCGGACCAGTGGAGCCACAAGAGACGCTTAGACAATGACCGGGAAACACAGGTGGCGTCACTGCCCGGGGCGGCGAACGAGAGAACCCGCTCGGCCAACCAACAAATACATAAACAGAAGCGGCCAGCGCCGTCTTGAAAATCGCGGGAGCGGTAAAGAACAAAGCGCAGGGAAGGACCTTGGAGCGTCGGACTGTCATTCGGCAACCACACGAGGGGCAAGCGTGTAATGATTGTGTCCAGCCGAAGAGGCGGCGCGCCCCCCGTCGCACGAAAAGACAACTAAAGCGCGGTGGTCACCGGAGAAATTAGCGAAGCCCCGACGCCGCGGACGAGACGACCCGTGACGGCATCAAGGCAGCCGGACGCGTCGCCCGCCGCCACAGCACCCTCCTCGCTAGCCTTCACCCGCGGAGACAGGTCGCGCACATGACGTAACGCCCGAGAAGAAGCAGCCGGCGCGCCCCCGACATCGACCTTCGCTTTTCCTGAAGGCGCACGGTACGGCACAGTTACGTCGGACCGATCGAGCGACAGACCCGCGCCTTCGTCCCATTAAGCCCTCCATCGCCTTGGGCTCCAAGTGTCCAAGGTTGTGGGAGAAGTACTTGTAGGACGCGTCAGTCTTTTGTATATATGGGTGAAACAGCATCCTTACTTCCATCGTCGTTTCTCACATGAACAACACGTCCGAAAGATCGCCGATTCCTCAGATATACATTAGCCCTTCCCGAAGTCGTCAGCGCTGCTTACTTCTAAGCCGATGTGAGCTGACAGGGTGTCGGCCTTTTTGATTGATTGATTTATATATTGATCGACCCTATTAACCCGGTCCACCATGGGATATCGGCCGTGAAACGAGCGGTGCCTTGCTATATAAACGATTTGTTCATAATGTCCAAATGTTTAGCAATAGCTATATCTGAAATAACTTGTTAGATCAATTCACGCGTGCCGGTTTTCGCCTATGCTAATAGTTTCTCTTCGATTCGTTTGCCATTCCACCATCTCGTAGACCGCTCTTGAGGTGTCCTTCGCGAGACAGACATCCAAAGCTTTATAGCGGTTGATTCACACACTCGATGCACTTCGTTTGCTACTTAAAGCTCACAGGGTTCTTCATGTGCACATCCCCCATGTGCACCCTCATGACGACTGTAAGGCGAAAACAATTTTTTTTCTTCACAGTCGATGCATGTTGCTGCCCCGCCACCGTCCAAGCACCGAATGTGGTATTGCATTGCCTCTGGGATCGGAGGCCCTCAACTGGCTCTTTGACACTGCCTCCGAGATGTGTGAACGTTTAACTAAGCAATAATGTGTCACGGAATCGCATGGTGCCGTCATCGCATTATTATTTTCGCATCATTCGTGTTGACGCCAACGGTAGACATCGACGCGGGACGCCGGTCAATTTTCGCGTTTGATGAGACATCCGAGGTTTTTTTTTTTTTTTCGACTTGATAAATTCTCTTTCACGGCATAAAATCAACCGAGCTTGTTTGTAAAAACGGTCCTGTCCGCTCTGTGGAAGAAGGATACGGGTGGCTTTCGAGAAAGCTGACGCGCGGGGCGTGACTCCCGCGAAGACGTCGCAGCCACGCATTCACTCACAGCCGCTAGCGAGAAAAATGCTCGCGAGGAAAAAAAAAAAAAAAAAACACGCCCGCACGCGCGCAAGGCGCTCAGCCGGGTTTCACGAGTTATGGAAGGCAGTCGACCCCGCGAAAGTCCTTCAGAATGCGGCCCCGACTCGCCACCGCGGAGCCTCGACGAGAACCGTGCCTCGAAGCACGCACGGGGTTTCTCTCCACCCCCGGCGCCTCGTCGAAAGCATGGCCGCCGGTGCGCATATGCGCCAGCACGGCGATGCGCTATAGCGTACATTGCTTACGAGGAGTGGCCCACCTCACTGACGGGACCAGTAGGTCTGGCAGATCTTTCCCGCCCTCTTCAGCAACGCGACCCCGTTTGCCCTTTCTGTTGTGCTGTCGACGCAACGGTTGCTGGGAGTTCGGTAATCCTATAGTGGCCCCACCGACACCTGCGTGGGAGCGGAACCGACCAGCGCCAGCCGACACCAAGGGAGACGCCTATATCCGTGCCTTGTAGCACACAACCGCGAGAAGAGCACGCACCTCCGGAGGGGCCGGGAGTGCTGAGAAATTAATGCACATACGCGCGCAATACAAGCGCTCCGTGTTTCAACGATCGCCGTCACCATTTCTATCTATCGTAGGTGCCGTTGAAGTAGCCCAAGTCGAAATCCACTTTTGCGTTGCTCCTAGTCGTGTCGCTTTTACTGACGCAACGTAGAGCAAACGGCGAGTCGTGGAAGGCGACAAACAGGTCACTTTTCCGGCTTGGCTTTTCACGTAATATTAGGTCCGCCTGAACGCAGCATCTGTCACACCGTGTTGCGACAGCCACGTGTGGTTCGCAGCTTATTGTCCTTAATTGTGCCCGCACCAGCAAAACGAAAAATTCAGCTGGGGGAAAATATTGCATATAACATATAGGAAACGACACCTTGTTCTTCTGCCGTTCGTCCGTCCTCTTTTACATGCGCGCAAAGCTACTTCGCCTAGCTGTTCTGCTGCTGCAGAGACCCGTGCGCTGCAGCAGGCCTTTCGCGTGATACGAACCGCAGGCATAATGGTGCAGCTGTGTACCTTCCTATTGTGTCGTTACGTAAGCTGCATCCCGTCGATTGCAGTGTGACGCAGTCGGTGTTTTTCTCTTTTTTTATAAGGCTTCTGCACTCGCCTAATAACAGCAATCTGAACACGAAGTTGTCGTATCCCCTGATGCATTCATGCTTACAAAACTCCGATATCGGCCGCATAGTACCTGCCATAGTTTGACGTCATTGCGATGGCGGTTGCACTGTATCTTATAACGCAGCGATATCGAGAAGGATGCTTAATCAGACCGCAAAGATAATGCTCAATTTCAGCTGCCGACGTGGAATGAAAGGTAGCGGGTGTACAACACCGTTCATTTTCTGTCAAAACGTCGAATGGATGATTTGTCGACCATCGCACGAAGAAATAGCGCATAATTTCACTGATAATTTTGCTGTGTGCCTCGCTCAAGTAAATATTGCTTTGTTTATTGCGATACTGAACAGTTATGCGGGGCCGTACGTGTAATAAAGTCACTGATCACTTTACAAGATCTCTCTCGCTCTCTCTCTTTTTTTTTCTTCTCTGTCCCTGTTTCTCTTCTCGTTGATCGACAGCACCACGTTTTCCGTGCGCCTGTTCTCCGTAGAAAATACGGCCGCCACCGACGAGCGCTCGCCCGCGTGCAGCCGCAAACCTACCATATATTTATCCAAGAAAAATACTCGAAATGTGCCACCGAAATGAACGCTTAACAATCGGATTGCCCCCTTTCCCATTAATATTTCCCACGTACACTTTTTTTTTTCAAACGTAATAACACTGCGAACAAGCAAAACCGCTACTGGAACTGAAATCATCTGCAAGCTGCCGTACAACTGGCGGAGTAAGGCGAATGTGCCGAAGCCCCGTTTCTGCAACCTTCGCTCCATTGTGGTTGGATTGACGTTAGATCTCCCAATTCACAATCACTAAGTCTATTTTCTTGTTGCTTAGGGTCACGTGTTTCTTCTCATAGATATGCCTGTGCGTCCTTCAATAAACAAAGAAGCGCTCGGAGGAATTGCCACACGAACGTGCAAGAAAGCTGGGGAATGCGAAATGAGGGAACACTCCCGGTACAAC
Organism: Rhipicephalus microplus; assembly: GCF_043290135.1. Taxonomy (NCBI): domain Eukaryota; kingdom Metazoa; phylum Arthropoda; class Arachnida; order Ixodida; family Ixodidae; genus Rhipicephalus; species Rhipicephalus microplus. Next base: position 208,736,005 of record NC_134700.1, read on the forward strand.
AATGGTCTCTCCAAACGCAAGATCGCAAGCACGATTCGCGAACACAATGCCAAACTCGGCTGCGCTGCTGTCCCGTACCAACACAGTATGAGGAGGCGCAGGCCAAGCAAATAATCCTGAAAGACGACTTCGCCAGCCTTTTTGCCGCTTCTTCCAGAGAAAAGTCAAATGAGCTGTGCTGCCAGTGTTAGTGAGCACGAAATTCCTAGATTTTTCCTTTCTTTCTTAAAAGAAGAAATCTGAGGACTTTAGTGGTGGTGGTAGTGGTTAGAAGATGAGAAAAGGCACCTAATTTCTGCAACCCGGTCGGGAGCACGGCGCAGTGCCTAACTTTAGTGACAACGGATCCACTGCGTACCACGACTTGGTGAGCGCGTGAGTAAGCGCGTGAAAGTAAGAAAGGTCTACGGTTGGCAAATGAAAAAAAAAAAAAAAAGCAGAGAGCTGCTCGGCGATTGCGGTAGTGATTGCCGTGCTCGATCGGCCTTGCCTGGAACGACGTCGGCGAATCACGTCCCTCCGCTCTTCGTACGACGTTCCCAATGCTGCACTTCTCAAGAGCTCGAAATTAAAACCACCGCCGCTTCGAATGCACGTGGAAACCAGAAAGCCGGACGCGCGTTCAGAGCACGTCCAGCTGCGAGCCAACACTTAAAGGGGGTGGTGGTTAAGAAAACGTGAACTTCAGTTTCGACACACTGGAGTATCACAGCCAATGGCTGATCGTCGACAAAAAGAACATAATAGTTCTATTAATAGGAATGGAAGCCACGTAAGGTGGAAGGCGATACCTCTGTGTAAAACCTCAGCAACCACAACCGAAGTGTACGTCCGACTGGAGTTAGCAGACATGCAGCGCCACCTGTCTGCGCAGTTTTGTGTAGTGCAAACCGACTCTCTTCAATCCCTAGCGCTGCGCAACCAGGTGCAACTAGCACGTGTGAAACAACGATCGAGCGAAATATTGTCACGAGAACAATATTACGTGCGTTTGCGCATTCAACGCTCGGGAAAAGAGCTACCAATTTCTCTCCGCCAGTGGGACGCGTCACTGAACCGCCATGAAGCGCCTACTCGCTCACTCGCCAGAACTACGGCGAAAAACAATTGAGGTGATTGATTTATTGATTGATGTGGGGTTTAACGTCCCAAAACCAATATTTGATTATGAGAGACGCCGTAGTAAAGGGCTCCGGGAATTTCGACCACCTGGGGTTCTTTAACGTGCACCCAAATCTGAGTACACGGGCCTACAACATTTCCGTCTCCATCGGAAATGCAGCCGCCGCAGCCGGGATTCGATCCCGCGACCTGCGGGTCAGCAGCCGAGTACCTTAGCCACTAGACCACCACGACGGGGCTCGTCTCATCTGTCTGGCGGCAACCACCACAACGTGGGCAAATATAGGCGAAAATATATCATTGTTCGGAATGTACACGGCGTTGCCGCTGAGCATTAGTAGACACAATTGCCAGTTTTTAGTGCTTACCTGTGCTTGCGCGCTAAACAGCTTGAGGAAGGTGGATATAACGTACGAAAGTTGATTTGACGGCGGGGATACGGCGAAAACACGAGCACGCGCAACAGCTCCACGCTCTACGAAAAGAAGGCCTCAGTCGACGCTACTGCGGTGTTGCGAATTGCCACGGACCGAAACGACTTCAGTTTTACCGATTTCCGCTTTCGCGACGCAGAACAGCGAGAGCGCTGGATAGCGGCCGTTGCGAACGTGTTGCGTAAGAGAATTACTAGCGTTTCTCCACAGCCGGTCGCGTCATAAAGTGTGATAATGTATAGGTTTCCTGTTACTCTTTCGAGTAACCTTCACGGAGAATCGCGGTAACTTTGATCATGAAGCTGACTGTGTTGCGCACTGTGCAACAATAGACTGGTGACGCGCGCGATAAACATCGAACACGCCGCGACCACCGATAATCTGATCTGACCACACAGCATCGCGCACGTAGGCTTTCGAGGCTCCCCAAGTCCGGCTTTGACATAGCAAATGCGAACACGTATACGGCATACAAATAAATCGCAAAATCTTGCTCATGACCACAATCGAGATTTTCTTGCCATTGGTATCCGCGATTGTCGGAGATATTTCGGAGGCCTCTCGTTGTACACCGAGAAAGTGAACAGGCATGCGCAGTATACACAAACAGAAGGCAACCGTCAACATAACTTTCTAGGATGCGTAATAAAACGGTTAAATGCACAGGAAGTGAAGGATGGGTGGAGAACGCAACTGCAAAGGCGAAAATCGACTGGGGCCATTCGTGCCACGCAAAGCGAGCTTCGTACCGCTCATCGTAATATTCATTGCTCGCGTATGCACTTCATCGCTTTGGTATCATGTGTACGCCCAAATTCATAGAATTCAAGTATTACTGGACACGCATCGTAGAGCTTCCCTCGAACTCGATGTCATGCGATGCGCGCTTGCACTGAAATCGCGAGTTACAGCACGCCAAAATAACGTCAACATCTTTTGCATTGTGCCCGCAGTCCTCTTTGACGAACTTTCTACTTTTCTGAAGCGAGGTTGGATTGACGGAAGAAGCTTGCCAGGTCCTCGATTTTAAGGAAACCACACCTCAACACCAACGAAAGAGCAGGGCCTATGCACGTTCGCATGGAGGCGGCTGTCTTTGCACTACCCAGTTACGGTCAGCGTGGCGATGAGGGCGCCGGTGGCGGCGTTTTTCGCAGCGCCACTCTACGGCTAACACTTTTTTCTTATTTTATCGAATAGCAAGTGATTGCAAGTATGCCAACTGCACGCGCGATACTAATCACGAAAGTGCAAGCACAAACAAGACATTGTAACAAGTGGGTCACTGCTCAGTGCACACAAATGGCAACCAATTAAAACAAACGGGCGCTCTTTACACAGAAATCTACACATGTTTCGTGCTAAGAATCGCACTGTCGAGGCAGCGGCATTGCCTCTTGGGAGAGCCTGGAGGGACGCAAGAGGTCCGGGTCCCCGGCGCTTCATTTGAATAATAATAATAATAATAATAATAATAATAATAATAATAATAATAATAATAATAATAATAATAATAATCTTTGCTGACTAGACATGCAGTCACTGCACGCAACTCGACGCAAGATACGCAGGGCGTCGTGCCGTTGCCGCGGAGACAGCCTTGGCGGGCCAGCGCGGGGCACCGCCCATTGCACCGGGCGATGTGGGACAGCAAGAGGATGACGGATGCCTGGCAGCTGAGGGCGACCCCCGACATGCCCGTCCGCACGCCTACGTGAGGTGTCCCGGCGTGCGTTGAACATTTGCCGAAAGAGAGACCACCACCTCCTGTCACGTTCCGAGTCCTCGAAATCGCGGAAGAACTGTGTTTCCAGTCTGTCTCCGGGAGCCTTTGTTGAGTTACGAGCTACAGGAATGTGACCCTCACACACATATTCGAAGGCTACGAGTTCCGTCCCTGCCACCGGCAATTTGTCTTTTCGTGCACTTCGATTACTTCTCATTCATGTGCCGATTACTACAATACACCTAAAAACAGTACAATTAGCGCTCCCGATACGTTCCTCGGCTCGATTACCTTCTGGTTTAAATTAAGATTGCATCAAACAGACGAGTCTTCGACTATTCCCCTCTTTCATAAAATGAGCCTGGCTTCACCAAGGCTCCACCGCAGTGACAGCACAAGCGATAGAAGGCCTATTTAATTATTCGCGATTGACACTCTCCATAAGGGACACTAAACTGAAACAATAAATTAGTTTAGACTAATAAATTATACCTCGAAAACTCTAGCGTCATTAATTTCAACAGCACAGCTCAATTCATAGACAAGAACTCAATGTCAATAGTGTCACTTTTAAATATCCCACCGAAAATATTAGATGGTGACGTCACAAATTTCAAAGGTGGCGGTTTTTTTTTTTTCGTATTTGGCCACACCGCTTCAACTAAATCTCCTGAAAATTGATATGTCAAGTTTCTGGCTCCCTCAGAAGAAAATGCATGTCATTTTATACCGACTAGGAACTACGTAGACACTAGAAGACCGAAAAATCTATGACGTCACGGCGATTGGTGTGGGAACTTCAAAGTGGTGTCGACACCCGTACGTGTTTTTTTTTTTTCTTGCACTTTTTGTTTTGTTCACCCAACATCTTCTCGTAGTAATTGCAGTGCTTTTCGTACCGTGAAAAATAAAAGTAATAGAGTAATGAAAATTGTTTCCTGTTCAGTGTCCCTTTAAAATGATATGTTCTTCTATTCGAAATAAAACCAAAATAATGCATTAAAAAAAACCACGATTGCTTTCGCCGCCCGCAAGCACGAAGTGCCTGGAATATGCTCGGCATTCATTATACATCAACGTAGAAAACAAAGACCGCCCTCTCCCCCTTTCATCTCTCCGTGTAGAGAGTTGTTCACACGCCAAGTGCAGACAACGTACACGGTGCTTCATGCAAAAAAAAAAGAAGAAAAACCACGGCTCGATGCATGAACACAACAAACGCCATCGAACCTGACGACTACGAATGATAGGCGAGGTACTACGCGACGGAGCTAGCGAAGTGATGATGATGCTGATAACAGATGAGCTCTGCGACATTGCGCGGTCAACGGCTGCTCAGGTCCCGACGGTAACCGACAGCCAGTAGAAACAAACGTCAACGTCGTTTGCACCGCCACTTTAGTCGCATCCTACAAGCGGCCATCCAATAAGCCTTTCGGAAGTTGAAGAATGTTGACAAAACTCTCGACATGACGGCTACTGTCGGCACAAACGAGTTATATAAAGTGACTCTTAAAAAGAGAAAAGAAGAGAAAAGTGAGCCCCGTTATTGTCTGCTTCAGTGAGCGACACCGCCACAGTAGCTCACGAGGGATGGGGGTGAGGAGGGATAAAAAGGATAGGAGTAAAGATGTAGGAAAGCCGAAGAAGGAGAAGAGAGGAAGAGACGTGAGGTGGTAACGAGTTCGTCCGTCGCGAGTGTATTTCCTATAGTGGCGCTCGCCCCCCAACGCTGCGAACTGCCGAGCCGCACCCGCCGCAGGCATTCTTCGCGAATCAGAATTGCGGCCTGAGCTGCGATTCGACTGCAGGTTGCAGCAACGCAGCGACGGCAATCCGAGGAATTCCGAGAGAGAAAACATGAAAACAGGCGCAAACGCTGCCCGGAAAGATTGACGGAATCCCGCTTTTATACTCTCGAGCGCGGCCGACTCAATCGGTCACAATCGTCTGTCCGCGTAACAACGGGGCCGTACGAAGCGGGCGGAGAAATTGCGCCGCGCTCAGAGACGACGAAGAAAAGGAATTGTTTATTCTCTCTCTCTCTTTTTCGATCGGACCCGGCCGTTGTTCGAGCGCCGATGATGGACGATCCGGCTTCGCCGCTTCCGCGCCGAAGGCAGCCTTGCCCGAGTTGCCATTCGCCGCCGCTCGGGGCGAACGCCGGAAAAAACTATAACCGTTCCCCCATCCTTTTCCGCCCCCTCACTTCTCGTGTCGAAGCCTCGGCATGCCGCACCTGTGCACCAGCACAGGTAAACACGAGCCGCGGTGCAAGTGCCTCGGGCGCGTACTCGCACGCCTAAGTGCCGGCGGCTTTCCGTACGGAAGACCATGCGCTGCGTTCTCGAAGCGCTTTTTATTGGCGGAGACCACCGAAAAAAAAAAAAAAAGGCGAGAGGATGCGGCCTTTCGATCATCGCCAACAGAGAGCATTACAGCGTGTGTGGCGGCGGCGGCCCAGGCGTCGAGCGCCCACGACTGGCAGCGCAGCGGCTTTCTCGGAACAGACATCCGAACGCATTTCATTCCAATCGTCATCTCCCAGACTCCGCCGCAGCCGATGCGTGGCTGCCTCACGCGCCGGGGCATAGCAGACACTTCTTGCGTTGCATTCGCGCGAAAGCATTCGGAGGCGACGCGATACTTCTGTTGCTGAGTGTGTCTCCTTTTATTCGCGCCCTCTCTATTTCACTCTCTTGTTTTGCGCATGCGTGACTGCCTTCTGCGGCTCGACGCTTTTGTCAATGCAAGCTGATGAAGACCATGGAGTTCTCGCATAACTGGAACAATTGCGATCCATAAAATCACCCCATTCCCTATCTGTTGCCATAATAAAAACAGCTTTCTTCCTTCCTTTCTTTTTTTTTCTTTCTTCACGTATACACATCGAATCCATCGCTGCAGTTATGGGACGAGAGCAAGTTTCTCATTCAAATCGCATAGCCAGTGCCTACCAGCTCACTTCGGTAAACCATGCGAGGACAGAAGCGGACACTATCCGCCGGTCAGGACGCTTTTCAGCACGACTTACTGAGCTGGTCATGTTCGACGCAAGTCCTGATTCAAACCTCGCTTTGCAATTGAGCCATCAAATCTCACAGCCGTAATGCTCGAACGCCGCCAGAGGGCGCCTTCGAGACGACCTTTGGTCGTCGTCACCTGCGGAGCCCACTCGAAAGAGCTCTAAGCAAACAGTAAATAAGTACCAAGACGGTGCGTTTCTTGCATAGCGAGACCAAAAGCAGCAGTAAAGATACCAGATATATGGAGTGATAAGAGGGAAGCCGGTCGACGGGATGCTCGGGAGATGAAATAAAGTGCAGTGAAGGCAACGACTTTATCTCGTACCCGCAAGCTGAAGCGAACAAAAGCCGACCTGCCAGACACTCGCCGACCGTAATCACCTTCAGGGATGAGACTACTAAGCACAAGTGGTTGCCGGCAGAGAAATACTTAAACAAAGCGTATTTTTCTTTTTTGTCCCTAGGTGCAAATATATAATAAAAAGCGGCACTGGCGATAATATTTGGTGCTGGCCAAGAAGTGCAGGTCATGAAGAGACCGTCGATGCATGAACTATGACCCTGTTAAAGGCGGATACACCACAGGCCAGTGAGCCCGCAATACGCATTGACGTCGTATCGCCTCAAAAGAACATTGGCCAGTGCATGAGCGATGCTACTTCTCTAATCACGGAGCCGCCTCAGTGGACTTCTTCAGTTGCGTTCAACTACAGACATGAGGTCAAGAGAATCAATAGTACACGTAGTGCCACTGCCAGCGCAATCGAACAGTCAGGTCGACATGTCGGAACGATGTAAATTATTTTAACAATAAGTGTCACGGACGGCCGAGAGCGCACAAAGTAGCGGTCGGTGGACAATGGGAAAGGTTATATGCACGAGAAAAAAAATTGATGCATTGCGCGGCCACTCACAAGTCGTCCCCCAACAGCGGCTGGAAGCGCTTTGTAGGGTCCCCTAAAGAGATCAGCCATGGGAAACTTACCTGCAAGAAAGGAGAAAACAGAAAAAAAAACGTGGTTAGCAACTGCCCTGTACTTCAAGCTACAAAGAGAAGAAAACTAGTACGACCACACACAAAAAGAAAAGTTTTATATTGATATTGATTGATATGTGGGGTTTGACGTCCCAAGACCACCATATGATTATGAGAGACGCCGTAGTGCAGGGCTCCGGAAATTTCGGCCACCTGGTGTTCTTTAACGTGCACTCAAATCTGAGCACGCGGGCCTAAAACATTTCCGCCACCATCGGAGTTTCAGCCGGGATTCGAACCCGCGACTTGCGGGCCAGCAGCCGAGTACCTTAGCCACTAGACCACCACGGCGGAGGAAGAAGAAAAGTTATGTAAGTGACACCAAGTAACATATTTAGGGTCAGGTTTGAACGAATGAATAAATACCAAATAATGCTGAAGTACGTGCAAGTTTTGCAGAAACGTATTGTCGAGATTTAAAAAGTTGTAAACAAACAAAAAGCAGCATCTGAAGAAAAATAAATGCTCTGATTCGATTTTGAAAGCTCCACTACCCACTGTGACTCAATTACAACGTAAAGGAAATCATATCTTCAAGTGATTCATTATCGACACTCCAAAAAAATGCAGTGTTGGTGTCTGTAACACGGAAACGCGCATAACCGTCGGGCGCTTCTTTTATGTTGTCAACGAGAGATTCAGTGCGTATACTTTTTTTTTTCAGCAGTTTGGCGGCTACAACCCGGGTCTTAGTGGAATGATGAGGAAGAGAATTAGCTTATTCCGACTAATATAGAGTTGCCAATATCCCAATCGCCACCTTACGACTGGCGACGCAACGCTTCCAGTCGTACATTCTGTTCGTGCGAACGAAATAGCCTTTCTTATTACCATATGTACAGCGTCGTCCAAATCCAAGGTGAACCGCTCATCCGTGACTTCGTAATATTTGGCGCCTAATACGTGATTCGGATTATCATTGCTGCCTTTGTAGACACCATGAATAGATGTAATACAACAGCCATTTTACCTCTTCAAACATTCTAGTTTTACCCGAATGAATACAACTAAGAAGTTCACCTTAAATGTGGTCTACCCTGTCAATGTCTGTGGTAAAGTACAGTGTTCTGTGTAGTCAAACATTCTAGAACACTGTACTTTGCCACAGACATTGACAGGGTCGACCACATTTAAGGTGAACTTCTTAGTTGTATTCATTCGGGTAAAACTAGAATGTTTGACGAGGTAAATGGCTGTTCGACTACACAGTAGTGAGAGATTCAAGCGCACAATGGATGCCTCGGACACCACCTCAATCGGGTTGCTGAAAATGCGACCACAATTCTGATGCCACGCAGCCTCCTCCCTTTTCTGTACTTTTCTATTGCAGTGTTGCCAACCGGGATCTCCACAGTTCACCTCCCTGATCCCCCTCAACTAAGCAGAGGCGGTGCTTATTGCTTCCCTTTTTTCTCAGTTACACCATAAAGCCAGGATGCCCCCCGCGACGTCCTCGCGACCTTGGGCAAGGGCGGCGAACCTGCGGCCACCCCCCACTGGAACAATGGGATCGCAGGTCTCACGGCAACGGAGGCGAGGGAGAGAGGCACTCTGCAGCCCGCAGCCTGCGTCCGATAAACGAGCGCCGATCAGACGCGCAAAGAGGCACACACCGGCGGACGCGACCTCGGACACGCGCGCCACTGAAACGCTGTAGACGTACGAAGCGCGTCACGCGGTCGCCCGGAAGTAGAAGAGCAGGTTAGAACGCGTGTGTAGGGCCCCCGCACGACACAACCACGAAGAAAGGCACGTTCGGAAAAATTAAAAGTCAGCGTCATTTCGATTACAAGTTGTCACGCGTAGAGTCACTTTATCGCTGACCGTGTCGAGTTGACAGACGGTCGCGCCGTATGAGGTCCCATAGTAGCACTACCCGTAGCTCACATGTGAAGACTATAAAATTATTTACTTTGGTTATAACGTTATCGACGCTTAGTCGTCCAAAAGCGTAATGACCCTAACCACACGTACACGCTAACACGCGCAACCGCACGGTGTGCGCGCCCTCTAAAGTGCCCTACTAACTAAGGAGAGAGAGGGTGTGACGCTACGTGTAGCTGCGCAGGCGCGCATAGGAAGAAGGCATGGCGCGCACTAAAGCGCGCTGCAATGCGCATAGGTGTGGTTAGTGCCTTCGGCTGTAAACGTCACCATGTCGAGCGGCAACTGCTCGGAGCTGTCGCCACATAACGAGAGTGGGAGGTGGAGGTTGTTCATCCCGACACGTTATCGAACAATCCATGTGTGGTCACATTCCACTTCCGGTAGTCTCAATCACCAGGAAATTAATTATCGCATAGTGGTTGAACGGGCTTTCAGCCAAGGTCACGCCGCCTTTGAACTACGCGCGCCGTGTGACAGGTATATCGAATACAGTGATGATCAACAGCTCACTTCCCGTCACAGCTCGATAAGCGCAGACACTTCGTGATCGGGATCGTTCAGTGCACACAACGTCGCCAGACCAAAGTGCAAGGAAGACGGAAGGGTAAGGCGCCAATGGAAGCGAGGATAAGAGTTGTCGACGCTTACCTCTTCAAGAAAGGGGCGGGAAGCGACTCGCGATAAGTTTGGAAGTCGCGTACAAACTGAAGTGCGTCGTGCCGTGGACGTATCGCGACGGCCGTGCTCCGCACTCACCATTCACAAATTCCTCTTCTATACGCTAGCGCCAAAATGTTCTATCGCTGACTGGAGTGAGCGACGCACTACTATATCGCAAGAGGCGTCCGGTTTACCGAGGTGCACGTGACCGATCAGTCAGAAAAGATAACACAAAAATTGAAAATCGCGGGCATTAATTACACCTGTTTGAACAATTATTTTCTTATGTAGGAGTTTATTACGCGGGGCTTTTTAAATTGTACTAGTTTTGAGGCGAAGAGACTAAGGCTAACGAACCACAGCGACGGAAGAAACAGCGGCAGGTGACAACAACAAGCCCAGTCGTCACGTGATCGTGGAGGGCGAGCTTTGGGTTGGCCGGAGACTACGCGCGGCGACGTCGCCACAAGCGCCTCAGTGTTTACAAACATGGTCTATACGTTGCTATTTGAAAACACGCAACTTCCTGCATAACCATTATCAGCGTGACTACGTCCATCAAGACAAAGGCCTCTGCCATGATCCGCCAGTCAACTCGGTCCTGTGCTTGCTGCCGCCACTTTATACCCGCAAACTTCCTAATCTGATCTGCCTACCTAACTTCCCGTCTCCCCCTAACCAACACCTCCTAAAAATTCTAGGAGGTGTTGCCCTAACCCGCTTGCCTTCTGTGGGAATCCAGTCAGTTATCCTCAATGACCAGCCGTTATCCTGCCTACGCGCTACATGCCCGGTCCATGTCCATTTCTTCTTCAGAATATCGAGGTCGAAATGGAATCGAAGAAATCAAACCACAAAATACAATGTATACAGGCAATACTTTCTATTGTGAAACGGTACCGTTAATGTATGCATTGTGTGCTCTCGATCAGCTGACGCAATCACTCAATTTAGGACGAGAGACAGCTACCGGCGCACATGCTATTCCTCCAGCTATCGGCGCAACGCAAATTGTCGGTAACTGTAGCGCAGTCGGCAGTGATTCCACCGCGCCGTTGACAAACCCGACACGCCCTACACTGTCGCCGTAGTCGTGAACGTCGACACAATGAGCCACCGCCTGATATAGATGACATTTACCGCAAGAAGACGACCCAGCGCTGCCTTTAGAGCACTTTTTTTTTTTTGCGGCCCGAAAACGCCCTATGACGAAAAAAAAAAAACGGCAAAAGGATCACACGAGAAGCATCTGAGCCGCAATAGCTTCTTCGTGACATTTGAGAGTGCAAATTAAAATGGTGTTACCATAGCCTGAGAAACAGTTTTCCTATGTATTACAAATGCGACGCCTCTTCGTCTAACAGAAAAGAAAATGTCAGCCTTACTACAGGGCTCTATCACGACTGAGAGAAACACTTCTCTCGAGGAAACAATAGCGCACGCGCGAGCCGACAGGTCTAAGGAGACACACCTATTACATAAAACACTTATTACACCTGACAAATATTAAAACTGCAATGGTTTACGCTTCAGCACCATGCATGCTAGTTACGATCCTATTCTTAACATTCCGATATGTCGAATTGAACTCAACGGTTGTCAGCAGACTCCATCCAGTGAGTCAACTTGAGGCATATGCAAAAGAAGAAACGAACCATCAGGTTATGCTAATTGCAAGGCGCAATATGTCACGCAGTTGACGACATTTAAGACATCGCACTGACTCGAAGCGTCCAAGGATTCTTCTCGAGCGAACATGTGTCGACACCCCCCTGCTCAGCAACGCGCTTAAATATATGCCACAATGAGACCGTGTATGCAGTCGGCACTTGACGCTATCTTTGTCGTCGCGCTCTCTTTCCCTTGACATGCAGTCGCAACCAGATGTCTGCAAAAATCTTGTCGCTGCTCTACGTTCCAACAATTAACGTCGGCGAAACCTACGCCACATCTGCTGGGTCTCTCTCTCTCTCTGTGTGTGTGTGTGTGTGTGCGTGGTTGTGAGTGTGTTTATGCTTCGTTTTTGTTGTTGTTTTTTTAATCATACAGACAGAGACGGATAGCAGTGGTTCCCGGTATTATCAGAGGTTTGTTGACGCCGATTGCTCACAGATGCGCAAGAGACGTCATCGAATGAACTTCGGGCGAGAAAAAACAAATAAGCGAATTCCCTTCTGCGAGATAAAAAGTGCCACAAGTTATTTGACGTATGCATGTAGGAGGTAGTGGCCAGATACTGCACCAGGGTGGCCAATCCTCCTCTGGTGAGGGAGTGCGTTCCCGGCGATGGTTACCGGTGAGGCCGCACCCCAGGCCTCGTAATGCAGTTCCATCACCAAGCGGATTTTTTTTTTTTATCCAGTTGGGAACTGCGCGGCACGGGGACTTGAACCACGGACCTTTTGCATGCGAGGCGGATGCTCTAACCACTACGCCATCGCTGCTCCTGCAAGTAAATCCATTCGAATTTCTCGGAACATAAATCTTTCTATGGGATTTACTTGCCGAGAAATTCGTATTGATTTCTCTGTAGCTTATAGGGCTACAAGTGGGCAAGTGCCAACTTTTCGCTTTCTTAACCATTCGTTTACTTTGCATGATTTCGCGTAACTGATTTCCTAAGGTACGTCTTTCTGAGAATCAAACACAAGCCGAGAACATCATGGCTTTGTGAAATTCGGCTCTTATTATCTACCGTTATAACAGCAGCATTAAGTACTCATCATTCTGCCGCTAAAGTATCATCTTGTATGATCAGGATGACATATCCATGTACGAGAGCAACATAACAGCCCTGTCATGCTTGTTAGGGCCAGAAATGCCTTTCTTTGTCCAAACATAGATATGAGGATGTGTTACAGCAGCATTGTGTTCGTTCTTTATCATGAGTTTTCTCAGTTAAAACACGCTAGTTAAACGAACATTCGACAAAACGATGGTTTGATTGATTGATTGATATGTGGGGTTTAACGTCCCAAAACCGCTATATGATTATGAGAGACGCCGTAGTGGAGGGCTCCGGAAATTTAGACCACCTGGGGTTCTTTAACGTGCACCCAAATCTGAGCACACGGGCCTACAACATTTCCGCCTCCATCTGAAATGCAGCCGCCGCAGCCGAGATTCGAACCCGCGCCCTGCGGGTCAGCAGCCGAGTACCTTAGCCACTGGACCACCGCGGCGGGGCAAAACGATGGTTTAGGGTCTACATCAAACTTAAGTGGTGAGACAAGGCTTCAGCTACAGGGTTTCGGCTCTGACGGTGTACGAACAAGCAGCAGTGAGCGCTTCTCCACAGCAAAAAACCACTTGCGACGTAAGCAAAGCCCACAGCGTGTGCTCGTTAAATTTGCTTCCAGGGAATTGTAGTATTCGAGAAATAGCACGCACAAGCACTCAAAAAATGCCCGGCCAAAGGTTGGGACTAGTGTTAAAGAAGTTTCAGATTTAGCGGGCCCAAAGTTAGCGCATGTGAAGTGTCGCTGACCCCGCACTCTTTGGGCACATGCTGAGCTGCCTGGAAGTACACCTGCAGCCCTGTACGGCACCGCCACTGCGTCAACGTCATCAACGCAATCATCTGCCGCGGCCTCACTCGACGCAACAGCTGATGAGATAAGAGCGCATTCGAATATGAATCGCCACGGAATACTGGCCACAATGTGTTCGGCGATTGCGGTGACGTAGCCCATCCGTGCATAGTTTTCTATAAACACACTGGAGGGAACCCTGACGTCCACGGGAGCTACTACGCATGGCGCGTTCAGCGAACATGGAAATTATGGGTAGTACGTGGATTTACCGAATCTTCGTAATTCCGGTTCCGCTTGGCTTCGCATAGTCTGGAGCTGCTTCGTCCCGAAACAACAATCAGCAACAGTTACGCTTCACCACCTTAATCTTTTAAGCTTACCACCAATTCATATCGAGTCACGAAGTTTGCCGGTTTGTTCTTCTATTCGAACCAAAAGCGAAACACTGCAATAAACGAAGCTGCAATTGCGTTCGCAGCCCGGAAGCACGAAAACTAGGCAAATCCATGCACTACCCATAATTCCCTAAGTCGCTGAACGATCACAGCGTCAGAGTCCGCTCTATAGGTTTTGTGAACTGCCTTTCGGGCGACTGTAAACCTTCGGTTGTCCGCGGTCAGCGATACCGGCTATAAATGTATTTCGTTGCTCCTACCATAGCACAATGCCCTTCGACCCGTCGTCCTATTTATGTCTAAGATAGGCCGAGTAGTCGGATGCGTTGTAATACAAAAGGCAGGATGCAGTTTGTGTGATGGCGTACACTTCGATAAGAGCGCTCATTTCACGGGCGCCAGCGCGAGAGCTGACGAGTGCGAACGGACGAGGAAGCGAGTATGAATGCGACTGCACGGCACAGCTAGTGCAAGCAAGCGTCCACATACCGTGCAGTAATAAGGCAGATCGAATCAACTGGAGCGCTACGCTCGATTTCGATTGCTCCCAAATTCTACGCTCCACAAAATAACCAACTTGTCTTTCGGTCATCCACACTATTTATATACGACAAGACGTATCACACCATCTCTGCCACCCTTAAGTCACGCCCGCCATCATTCCAGGACTCATATACAGCGGCTCGCTCGACTAATCTTCGTCTTTGATACGCTAAGATCACGATCTGATAATGGAATCAGATCACCTTAGACAACATATAGGGTTACTTACATGCAACAAATCACCATTACTATGCGAGCGTATTCGCATTGCGCCGCTGTTTATATTAACAATAACAATATTGTCGGGAGGTTCAAGTGCCAGAACCAGGCGATTATGGATCACGCCGTAGTGGAGGTCTCAGTACAATATCGAATAACTGGGTTTCCTCAGAGAGTACTGACATGGCACAGTTACGCGCGGGCTGGCATTTCGCCTCCACCCAAATGCACCCGCCGCAGCTGGGATCGAATCCGCGACTTCTAGGGTTGCTGTCGCGCCAGCAATTCACCAAGGCGAATTGGCCGCCACTGGAATACGACCCCTGTTTCAGGCATCTAAAGAGCAACATCAAGGACAGGAAGCAGGACAATCGAGCCCACTCAATGCCTGACGTTTCCGGTCCCGCACATACAGCGTCTCTCACACGCGGCAACAGCACTAACTCACAGCCTGAACTCCGCCGCTAGGTGTTACAGCTGCTCGTTACACAACAGACACTCGTATCAGCGCGTTTTCAGACGGAACGAGCCGTAACAGCGTCACACGACCCAAGGGGGCAAATCTTTACGGCGGCTGTCCGGCGGCCGGCCGTCTACGTTGCTCAACACGTGTAACTGCGGACAGGCACGCCGCCCTGTGCAGTCAGCGAAGCGCGAGCCGTTATCTGCAGACATTCACGCGAAGGTGTCGCCTTTCGGCCGGACGCAAGTCGTATACGGCACGCGCGGTAGTAGAGCGAGTGTCCGACGAAAACCGTCACCACGGAGTGTACAGGCTACGATAACATTTTAATACTGAACGGCTTTTAAGATAACTATGCCCGTCACCAACCTGGCAGGCCATCGGTCCTTATACTGCGAGGCGTTCAGTCGTGAATTCAATCGCGTGCATGCATCCCCAACGGTGCACATCGCCTTCGTGAGCGGCATAGCTTCTTTCGGTCGTTACACGGGCCGCATTTTCGAGTTCGCAGAGACCGCGCGCGTCTTGTAAACCGAGTCTGCCAGCAGGCGAATGGCGGTTTCGGGATTCTGGTGAAACTGGAACTTACAATCACCCTCGAGCAGGCGGGTCATGAGGGTGCCACAACCAGGAGGACGACGAAAGCTTTTCCACACACACACACAAAAAATTACACCCACAGTGAATCTTGCCTCAGACTCTCGTAGCTTTCGCAGTGCTGTACAGAACAGTCTACGTGATGCAGAATGTCACAGTGTATACTTGTCTCGCAAGATACAGTGGTTTATCGCGGCGCTGTTTCCTTCGCGAGTGCCCCTTCAGTGGCGCCTGAGAGTCATGCGTCGAGCGCCTCCGCCGTCCCGCACAAAGTGCGACGCGGCACCATAAACCCCGACTCCAAATCGCCTGGCGGCAGTTGTAAATGACAACGCTCGTCGCGCGTTGGCACCTGCACGCGGTTTGGCGCGCACGTATACACGCACCGGTGCCAAGGCCCGCACGCGCAAAAATAACCAGGAAAAAAGAACGGAGAGGAGCGGCATAGTGAGAAGCGGCGACCACGCCATTTCTGTCGATACCATCTCCAACGGCGCGTAAAATGCCCGCGGCCCATTCCCCCCTTCATTCTAATTTTTGGCACGGCTCAGTGCAAGCCCGACAGAAAGCGCACCGTGAATTTTTTTGAACTATACCTTCTCCAGGTGGCATTGATACCGCATAGCCATGTTATGCGCAACCGTGTAGCACAAATCACGTCGCCTTTCCACGGTCGTAGCCACGAGAAGTTGAATTGCGGCGGCAGAACTATTGCGGCGAATTCTCACTCGGCTGCCATAAATATACAATTCTTGTCCATGAAGCAAGGCATCAGTATATATAAAAGACATCAGTCCCCTTGTTTACAGACTATAAAGCCATTGCTGTTACCCCGCAACAATTTCCCATCGCTCGGTCTTCAACTGTCTTTAGCGCTGCGAACTCTCCTTTGCAAGCGCCGACACAGATATACACCAAGCGCCGCTCTTCTTTTTCAGCACTCATCTCTGCGGACAGCGTTAAAATATTACGGAAGGTCACTCGAAGTTCCCCCCAGTCCACGCTTCAAGTAAGCCTGTATTACGAAGCGATACCGCGACGAGAGACCAACTAGATCCCACATGTCCGCCGCCGTCACGTGCTTGTTAACCTTCCTCTATCCAAGAACCGGTGCGACACGGAAGGACGTCGTACTGGAGCATCACTTGCGTTGTCTTTGATGCGTTCTGCGAATGACGGCGTAATTAATGTCGCCGACAACGTTGTTCCGTTCGCGCTAAGAGAGCAAACGGTGCTCATCAAGGTCTGCGGCACAAACAGTACTGAAGCAAATACGCGCCGATTATAGACCAGTCCGTAACGTATCGTTTCTCGGTGAAATTCGTTTGACAGCCACACGAATCAGCGCCAGCGACTTCGCGAAGTGTTAGCTATATACGCGTCAATACCTTGTGACGCATTTCTGAGCGAATGCGTGACAAGGTACTGCACACTCATTCATGCGCGCTCCAAATATCCGAGAAACATCGGCGAGCGGCGGAAAATAATAGCGGATGAAGCAGGCGGCGCAGCTGCGATGTTTACGAAGCGCATAGCCGTAATTAATAACGATCAGGTGAAGAACACACCGCGTTGCCCGCTCCCATGTAGGTATCCGTCGGGCGTTATTAAAGTATCGGAACTTCATTCAAGTTTGCGCGAAACGCTGTCTTTCAAATGCACCCTACTAGAAGTCTCTGTGTACGTAACGAAGTGAGAAGGCGCAAGGAAAAGAGCAACGGGGTACTGAAATTAGGCATAACCTCTCTGAACGAGGTTATGTCTAGCACGACGCTTGTTTGCCTTGTTTATCGGCGTGCTTGCGGATGTTTTGAACATCGTTGGAAGTTTTAAGCGCATACAGGGACATGGATAGGTATATTTTACTTGCGGATGCGCACTGTATTAGACAGAATGAATGCATTGTTGGTGTGGCAGCTTGGGCTAGTTGGTATGGCATGACCATAGTTATAGCGCGAGAACAAAACGACGACACAGAGACAAGAAGGACACGAAAGACACGAGCGCTCGTGTCTTTCGTGTCCTCGGGTCTCTGTGTCGTTGTTTTGTTCTCGCGCTATAACTATCGGCATTGTTGGTCTTGCGTTTCACATTACCCCACACACACACACGGAAATGTTATTTGTGTGCCCGATACTTCTTCCCCGTGTTTCCACTTGCACGTATTTTCGCGACAGTGTTGCTCGGTAAAAATGCATTATCTCGTATTGACAGCCGAACATGCGATACACGATTTAAAGGGGCCCCACCGCGGCGGTCTAGTGGCCAAGGTACTCGGCTGCTGACCTGGAGGTCGTGGGAACGAATCCCGGCTGTGGCGGCTGCATTTTCGACGGAGGCAAAAATGCTGTAGGCCCGTGTGCTCAGATTCGGGTGCAGGTCAAAGAACTTCAAGTGGTCGAAATTTCCAGAGCCCTCCACTACGGCGTCTCTCGTAATCATATGGTGGTTTCGGGACGTTAAATTCCCCATACCAATCAATCTATCTACGATTTAAAGGGGGAAAAGAAAGAAAGCAAACAAGAGAATCCTGCGAAATGTACATCGCTGCATCATGCAGTATTCACGTGACACACACAAAACAGTGCCCGCACGTAGACGGGAGATTTTTAACTTCGCAGCAAGATTCCCGCACAGGCCATTCGTTTCTATACTCTCCGTGCTTGCGTATACAGCCGTTCTCTACCGCATTAAATATTAATCGTCTACACGTGCTTACGAGTTTCAAGTTAACCTCGAAGTCGCGTCCATAACATGTAAATACACGAAGACTCCCTTCGGAGTTCGTTGCTTTGAGCGAAGAGCTGATACCAGATGCAACAAGGGACGGTTTAGAGACGCACACAGCTTCTTTTCGGAGGTCACCGAATGCAAAACCGGGCGCTTTTTTTTTTTTTCAGGCGGCGTAAAAGGAGCGGCACCAACGAGACAACGACAAAAGCGAGGCCATGCAGGCAACAGCGACCCTTTTTTTACACAGGCAACACCCGACGGCATTGCACGCACGCGCAGATGTCGGCGGGTTAACACCCTCGATATTTAACGCAAAACATCGCTCTTTCGAGAAAGAGGCGCATCTACAGCGAATATGTTCATTTCGAGGCTTCAAAAAGCAGGTTTGTGTAAACGATACCTTTTAGCCAACACTAAACAGCTGCACAACAAACAAGAAGAAAGCGACACACACTACGAGATTTGGTTTGACCAAACCCGTTTGAGACAGCGGCAGACAATCAATCACGGTTCGCGTCTGAAACCGAGAGCTAGAATGCCAGCGAGACCCAATTTGCATTGTATACAGTCATGTCGTCAAACACGACAGGGCCTTTACGACGCTTCAAATGTCACGTGTGTCAAGCTTTGCCTTCGCGCCTTTTCTCCTATAATGCAGTCGACGGCGGCGACCGATCATTAAGTAAACGAAAGACCTTTTCGGAGACAAGCTGCCGCCTCGCGGCAATGAAAAGAAGAAAAAAAAAAGAACAGGCCAGCTTGATTTCAAGTCGAGCGCATGCATAGCGAGCAACGAGAAGGGTATTGCAATAAACTCTATGCTTCGACGGCGGCCTCCCTATCCCGCCATTGCCACGCCAGCTGACCTTAGCTGCATACCTAGCCAGGCGTCCGACTTTTTCGCGAAATGGCATGTTGCAGCTAAAGGATACAACCGCGGGCAGTGCTCCGATGTCGCGCTGACCTTTGCTTAGCTCTCTTCAAAAATGTTAACGCCTAACAAAGGGAGTCTTGAAGAAACCTGAGGTATGCGGCAAAATAAAGAAAAACATACAGAATATTGGTATTGTTCCAAGTGCAAGCTCCGCAAAGCTGCAATATGGCCACGAACACCAGGAAAGATTCTTCGGAGTTTTGAACGTAGGTAAAGTCTGCAAGGTTCTTCGAGAGCCATATTCACATAATGAAGAGCTGGTCATTTAGTGGGGTTTCTGTTCAAAGCGACGATCTCACAGTGAATTGATCAAAACTAACACTATATAGTAGTATAAAAACGTTCAGGAGCATCCTTCATTCGAACGCTACCAACCACAAGACTCCGTCTAACTGCGCATCATCGTTTCGTTAGGGCACTCAACATTCAGTCCTTGTCGATGTGCTTCGTGACATATTGCAGTTTGTCTAGGAGGTGCTATACGGAATCAGTGTCCTTGGGGGAGGACTGAAAGATGATACCGGAAAGAAAGGGCTAGTTTCTCGAGAATCGCGTACACTCCGACCCAGTAGATTTGCGGGTCAGTGAGTACCCGGCGGCACTGAGAATCAAACCCAGTACCTCGCGCACTGGAGACAAAACAATTAGCCCACCTGACCACCACTGCGGTGCAGAGTTCCCACGAAGTACTCTCCCTTCCGCACGAGGAAAACAGGGGCTGTCGCGCTTTGTTCCCCGGCCTCGGAGCGATCTCCGAAATGAAGCCTTCAAGAAGTGCCAGCTCCTCCGACAGGGGTATGCTTTCAGTAAATACCATTCACGCAAATAGTTCCCTTCTGGCCGACCAACTCTGGTCCGTCCAGCAGGTCCGCGGAGTGGCCGATAGGCTTGGCCTCTAAAGGCTGGTGCACACCGGCGACTAGCAGCGGTCGCGCGACCTGGCGACCAAAAAGCGACTGATGTTCACACCGGCAGAGGCTGCATGCAAGCGAACGGGAGTCGCAAAACCGGAGAGTCACGTCCGGATCTCGTTATCAGCGAGAACTATCGAGACCGGCGCCGATCAGCTGATTGCCGCCAGATGAGTGAGCGGATGATTTGATTGATATGTGGGGTTTAACGTCCCAAAACCACTATATGATTATGAGAGACGCCGTAGTGGAGGGCTCCGGAAATTTAGACCACCTGGGAGATGAGTGAGCGGAGCAAACCGCCGCATTTCTTGTTTTTATCCGTTCTCGCCAGCGCAATGAAAAAAACAAACGACAAAATTTGAGCATCGCTGACTGGTTCCAGCAGATTTGCGACCGCAGTCGCGCGACTAAAAAATTGGTCAGGAAGCGACTAGCCAAGGCAGTCACTTTGCGACCGTTCGCGACTATTTGCGGCCAGTCGCAAATGGTCGCGCGACCGCTGCTAGTCGCCGGTGTGCACCAGCCTTAACAGTTTCGACGGGGCAGCCGCCCACTGCGCGCTAACGCGAGCCTTGCAGAACCACAATGAAGTTTCGCAACCAACTAGCTCTGGTAAGTGTTCTTCAATGTTTTCACCACTGTTTATCGCCGCTTACACGCCGCGTAACTCGTGTCATCAGTGAAGCATCCCATCAGCCCTTCATTATTGCAGTTAGGCTCTCAGCGTCTTTTAGTTTGTCCTGCGCACTTTGTACCTAAATCCGTTCTCTCTTTTTAGCACGCACAGATACGACGGCGAGCGGAGTGAGCCCCCTCGTGGCGACAGGAAGCCCGTCCGGGCACGCGCGTCATGCGCACACACGCCGATTCGAGAGCACGGCCCGAACAACGGTGCTCGGCCGCATCGAAGCCCCGCAGTCGTCGTTGTCGTCTTCGGGATTCTCACACCGAGCTATGCGCGTGGAGGAGAACGAAGGGAAAAGGTGGGACGATTAGCGCGACCCCTGTAGGCGCCGCGGGCAGCCGTCCGGTCGTTGCCTCGCCTCCGCGCGCCAGTGCACACGAGGCGACCCCGTCGCTGCTCTCGCCGGCGGAGGGAGGAACGCCTTTCTTCTTCGATACCGCCTCTTCTGCACCGCGACCAAGCTGCTTCCTACCTAGAGCGTTGGGTACAGAAAATACAGAATAAAAAAAAAAACAGGGTAATCATAACGCTCGGGCGCATTAACTTAGCCGGTCATGTCGCCGGACACGCGCGCTGGTGGCGCACCCCTGGTAAGGCTTGAGAGAGCTAGCAATGCTAGGCCGGTGACCGACCACGATTCGGCACGTTGACCATCGTCGACGACGCCATCGCTCAAGTCAGTTGCATCTGTCTAGGCACTGGAAACAGAGGTCGCATATCACGAAGCGTCACGGAGTTCCGGATCACTGAGAAGTGGAAGCTGATATAGTGAGGTTAGAAAAAGACGTTTATTTCCGGACAATGAGCACCGCGCAGCGTCGTTGGGTGGGCGTGAAACGTGGAAGAGAGTAGTCTTGAAGTGTCGGCTGTTGGGCCAGCCGATGCATCACTGTGAAAATGTTGGGCGACACAAAACGGGAAGAAACGTTGTGAACAGGATATGCGCTCACTTACGAGCGAAGTTTATTGAAAACATTCTGAGAAAAGCGAGGCGAGCACCCATACGTCGTCGCAAACTAGACTCAATACAATTCTACTCCAGCATTTCAACCTCACGGGGAGCCTCAAGAAAAGATTGATTGAGGCGAATCAAGTTGATGTAGCTCGAGAACAAACTTACTAAGCAAAAAAAAAAAAAATGGGACAAAGACCGTCATGTGAGCGACGGGCCACGAGCGAAGTGTGAAACACGCGGGTCTTGCTGCAAGGGATGCCACCTCGTAATGGAAGAGTGTATTCGGCAAAACGAGACTCCGAAAGAGACGGCGATAAACGGCAGGAGGGGAAGACGAATGCGCGTGCAGAAACTCGCATTGAGCTTAACCCGACAAACCACGAAGAAAGGGACAACGAGAAAAAGCGACTAAATGTCAAAGGGCGGCCCTTCGTGCACCTGCAGCGCAGCTCGGGGACGTGCGCAAAGTGCGTGCGTAGACGCAACGCCGTTAAATTACCCTCCTCCACTCGTTAGTGACGCGCAGTGTGCCCTACTAGTTTCATACACAATGGTGTGACAAAATCACTTCATTCCACGAACGGAAATGACAACCGGCCGAGTTCGACGTCTCAAAGACCCACGCTGACTATTCAAGAGTAGACTTCATGACTAATCGAAGTGCTGCTAAAATGCTGCTTTGAAATAAGCGAGAGTTTTAGGTGAAGGCGCCCTAAACGTAGGACGGTGCGTAAACTCCATCGTAGGTATCCTTGAGTTGATTTTTTTTTTTCACACCCGGCGGTTTGCGACTCCCCCCCCCCCCTTCCCAATCTTTTTTAAAGGCCCCTTTAACATCCCCCAAGCACCGTGCAATGTAGCCGTACACAGCTCCCCCCCCCCCATATATATATGTGACGCTATGATGAATGGGAGACGTGGCCTGGCTCATACCCCGTGTTTATTCCTTTCTGCTTCTTCCTCATCTACTTCTACCAACTATCGCTACCTTCTTACGTTACATATATATACTTGTGCGGCTAAGTTTTCGGTGCGACGGTTTCCAAAGCTACACGTCTTGTCCGAATGTACCATGCAAGCGGTGTCATTTATGACATCGCAATGGGCCAGCCGACACGGCAGCACCATACAGACTTCTACAGTCGTGCACGCGTTACTGGTGTTCACGCGCACACTCTGACGCGTGGTGGGCGCACTTGCAAAGTCGACGCCACTTGCGTGCTTCGCTGCAGGCTCACCTTCCCCACGACAGCACAGAGCCCGCCGCGGACGGTTACCTGCTGAAAAAACAAAAAAGACAGTAAGAACGAAGACCGTGCTCGCACGTGTACGGGAGGTCGTGCGCCTACGGGTTCATCCGCGTTCGTCCCCGGGCACATTGTCTTCTTCTCCTTCCATCAAGCGGGGAGACTGCGCGAGGAAGGAAGAAAGCGACGATGTCTGCGGACGCGGAGTCTTATATCAACGCGACCGTGGCATGGCTTCGCGCAAGCCGAACGATTAACTGCTGGACGCGAAACCAAGGTGCGAAGAGCACGACGCGAGGGCAAAAGCAACGGGGGAAGGAGCTAAGGTCGTCCACGTGCTTGTCCTCCACAAAGACACAGCGTTGTGAAGACTGGTGGTAAGTAAGCGCTCGTGCAGTGCTCCAAGACGGGCGACTGCACGAGTAATGGCGATTTACACGCGAAATCAAACGTTTCCGAGTGTGACGACCCGGCTGTGGGGAAAAATCGGATAGAACACGCACCTTCGTTGTATACACCACACGACAGCGCTCAACAGCGACCGTACAGACTCGTTTGCCCTTCGTGGTCCGCTCAAGTTCGGTAGGAACAATAAGGCAATTATTCGAGGAATATTGTGACTATGACGAACACGGGAGGAGCACGAAAAGAATAAGGACCAGGAGTGAACGGCCCTAACAGGCGACGCAGACGTCAGCAGACGCCGGTTTTCAATCGATCGTAAGCTGCTACTGTTGTTATCAATCACTTCAACATAAAAAAAAAACAATACTGAAAGAAGCGGACTATATAAAATAGTTGACGCCACAACTGCCCACTTAAAAAAAACAGTTCACAGGGGCACTATTTCGAGAGTACGAAACAAACATTTCCACTGTAAAATTAGAGTAAGAAACCTCATTAACCCGAGTATTAATGAACACTGGTAGACTTGCAGGTCATCTATGAATGCGACCGTGGCAGGCAAGCGTGCATATAGGAGAACGCCTGCTACACGCGCAAGCCGAACGAATAACTGCGGGACGTGAAGCCAAGGTCAGTTTTCGTTAATACTGCGTTAGACAAATAAACAAAAAGAACGAGCCCTAAAAATTACTCTTGTTTCCCTTTTAACCAAAGCGACCTAAGCGTTCCTCGTCAAGTCGGCGGTACCCGATAAACTCATGGGGTGAAAGGTGTGCGACGTAATGTGGCACATGATACGCTCCTAGAGGCAGCATGAACACGAGTTGGCCCATAGCAGTGCTTTACCGCTGGGTCACTGTATCCCTAATGTCTCTTTCAGGACAGGTACACGACGGCACGCTCCACACATTTTACCGGAATTTGTTTATTTTTATTAACTTACGCGTGCGAGCGTGCAAAACTCTGCTAAGGCACGTCCACGCACGATACACCTGCGGAAACGAAGAATCTAAACACTATGTGTGGCCCCGCCACGGTGGTCTAGTGGCTAAGGTACTCGGCTGCTGACCCGCAGGTCGCGGGTTCGAATCCCAGCTGCAGCGGCTGCATTTCCGCTGGAGGCGGACATGGTGTAGGCCCGTGTGCTCAGATTTGGGCGCACGTTAAAAAACCCCAGGTGGTCGAAATTTCCGGTGCCCTCCACTACGGCGTCTCTCATAATCATATAGTGGTTTTGGGACGTTAAACCCCACATATCAAATCAAAACACTATGTGTGCGCACGTGTTTCAATGCCCTCGACACACAAACACGAAAGCACGCACAGATACGAATATCGGCTGACAGAAAAGCGCAGCGTGTCTCGCTTTTACCGCGGCGCCACTGCGCGCATGCGCACGCCCTGACCCTAGTGGGAAAGTCGCATGACCCGACAATTCAGTAAGCCTAACGATACTGTTTCATACATCATGTGCAACGTTGGGGAAGCGATGCATTTTCTTTCGCCATTGGAGCGAGAAGTAATTGAAGATATTATGTGCCTTACAAACAGAAACGCCGTTGAACGTCTGGTATTATGTGGCTGTATATGTTAGTTTCCCCATGACTTCACATACAGGCTCTCTACTGTGGGTACATCACGATGGCGGCCAGCTGGACCCCATTTCAGTGTCAGTGCAGGACAGGACACCACAGGGTCGTTCGGTACCCGCGTTCTTTTGCACTCTCCCTGCTTCCTTCTGTTCGCCAGTAGCGTCAAACGAGAGCACAAAGAAACGCGAGGGTGCACTGGCACTAATCCGATGTCACGCGAGCGATCAAAAAAACGTTTTGCTAGCCGAACTTCTTGCATAGCTTCGACAGGGTTGCACCTGATGTATGAGACGGAGTATAGCATGTTGGCACTGCGAGAAACTGCACGCCACGGAACAGGCACAAAGATACAATCACAAATCACGGCGGCGCTCAGCCCCGAAGCAGCACGATGCCGCGTGCACGGTTCAACAAACCGTCGCGGCCACGCAGCTATAGCCGGGCATGTGCAGTGCAGTAAGCATAGTCCGGTTAGGTATAGGCAGTGCCGCTATCGGTTTGTTCTGCTTTGCTCACAAGACTGGCGCTCGCAGCCGCTTACACACACCTTACCAACAACGTGGCAATTCTATTGTTGTCAAGCGCGAGCTACTGGTCACGCTGTCGGAGAAGCAGTGTTGAAACTCCCCAAACAAATACCCACAACAAACAATCACTTTTCCGCCCCTTGCCCCAAGAAAGAAACAGCGCATCGCCTTTCTCTTCCCTTCGCGAGCCATCCTCGGCGGCACCTCCCGAGTCGGACAGCGGACGGCCGTGGCGCCGGAGGTGAACGAGGCGGAACGAGAGAAAGCCGCCGACGCCGCGGAGAATCGCTCGCTCGTTCGCTCCGATGCACATCGCAGCCACTCAATACGGCACTCACACACGCGCGAGCTATATTGCAACCTTCATGCGAGGTGGCGCGGGCCGCCTCGCATTGTAACGAGTGATCGTGGTCGCCAATTTACCGCCGATGTTCCGGAATCAAAATTTCGATAGTGTGCATCCGAGTTCCGACACTCAACTGCGTATCATCCACAAACTAACGGCCTGACCAAGTGCACCAACCGAACGTTCATCAACATGTTGTCAATGTACGTCGTCTAAGACCACAAGAACTGAGATGAAGCGGCGAAACACAAAACGACAGGCTTACAGCCCTTCCGACCTGCTGTACACTTACATCGACATGCACTGGATGCTATCTTTCCTTTTGTCGTCTATGACGACTTCACAAAAGCGCAGACTTTGTGTCGTGCAGAGGAGGCACGTCGACTCGCATGCTTACAAACGTTCGCAGCACAAGATTCCTCCGAAACTCGCTCCGCACCGGCACCGGCACGTAACTTATGTTCACGTTGATCTATAGTGTGGGACTGTGGGCCGCATTACGCAGACGTGGCTTGAGCCAAACACTATTCGCACACTGCGCCGGTCCGTTCGAAATCTTCCATCGTCTGAGCGATATAAACTATCAAATCGCACGCGTGGACACTAATGGCCGACCGACGTTCATGCAAGACGGAGGTGACGCATGTTGCTCGCCTGAAGCCGTTTACACGAAGGGCAAAAAAATGGCTCGCCCTGATGGCTTCGTCTGAGAGGGGAGGAATGATACGAAGTGTCACTGCCAGTGAAAAACACGCGGAACGCGGGAAAAGAATAAAGACAACGTAGCGTCTACGGTTATCGCGGTCTCAGTGCCTATCTAAACCTTCCTTATAAGCATATATACGGTGTGTCGAATAAAAGTTATGTTAGCATGCGCTTGTCCTGTGCTTTCCTTCGTTTTCTTCCACGTTTTGTCGGCCATTTTTGATTAAATGAGAACGTGTGGCTTCATGTTCAAGAACAACGATATAACTACGATACTCGCAGTATTGGGGGGCAGGGCTACAGAATTTGGCCATCTCGTGTTTTTTTTAACGTGCACTCACACTGCACAGTACACGGTCGTCTTTGAGCATTTCGAGCACAGTGCTCGATACGACGACAAAGCTTCAAATAAACAGGATCGACGCAAAAATAGCTGAAACGTGTGCGCGAACCGCGAGTCAAGGGCGGCGCGCCGATAGCCATGCACCGCCAGCTGCAGGTTTGACAGGCGTCCGTCTCCGCCCACGCGCTGTGTTTCAACGTCGAAGGGCGGACGTCGCATACACACACACACTACCGCGCTCTTAAAATAATAATAGGAGCACGAGTGTGCTCGACTGTTGCTACATGTCGCCCTTTGAAAAGAGGAGGAGAGCTGCGCTCCGCCGACGGAGCTGTCATGAGCGACGAAACACTTCGCTCAAGCTGGACACACGCCTCGCACGCTGCTTGTTCGCGTGTGTGATCTTACTTAACGCGGCACTCGACGTATCAATCCCTTGCAGCGATAAGATGAACTTTCCGGGGATACGTCGAAAGTGCCGTGCTGGTGCTACGGCTGCCTTACGATTGGCTCGCACACATAGGACTTCTGCATATCATTTCTGCTATGTATTGTGTGCGCATGTGGTTTTTTTTTCTAATTTATTTTTTATCTCTCTATTTCTATCCTCTTTCCGACCCTTTTCCCCACCCTCGTACAGGGTAGCAAACCAGTTCGTCTAGGTTAACCTCCCTGTCTCTTCCTTTTATTTATTTCTCTCTCTCTCTCTCTCTCTCTTCTGCTATGTATAATGCTTTTTTTCTCGAATCAATAAAATCATTCATTCTTCAAAATAAAGCGTAATTATATCGGGCGATAAAGTTTTCAGAAGCGGTCACTCATGGCATTTGCTTATACGCAGCCCCAATGCACGCGACCATCACAGAATCCTCCCCGGTGACCGGTGCCGTTCTATGCGTGTTACTGCCAGTAAAGCAACAATCAGAACCTAAGTGACCTCATTCGTGCGACAAAGGCAGACACCACAACCATGGCATGTAATACCGTCAATATATCCACGTGCGCATAATGTGGGCGCGTTCTCGCCCCTTGATCGCACACTTCTGCCATTACGTGAGACAAGCTATATATGCGTAGCTCAACAAAAAGTCCGCGACACCAACAGATAAATGAACTCTACAAAAAAAAAAGTTGCCCGAAGGCCGATACCGAAGACGATCACACAGAGCAGTCAAATAAACAGCCTCTCTCTCTTTTCCTCTCGGTGGAGGACGACGTGTCCTTGGGCCACCTCCGCCCTCACTATGCGACTGCGTATCATGTGCGATTTCCCACCGCTATAAACCGCAATAAGGGCAAAATAACCGAACTATAAACAATTAAAAGGAAACGCGCAACTAAAAAGATACAAGAACACAAATCTACGCATGAAAAGCGGAAATTTACAAAACAAGATATTGCATTCGTTAAACCTGAATTCTACGATTTAGCAGCCTGCCAACCACATCTGTTTTGGATAAGATCATTAACTTACCAAGATCGCAACATCTGATTACTGCGTCTCACTCTCCCAGTTGGATATCACTGTGCCACAGCCCAGAACAGCGATGGTTTAGCCCGGGTTTCCCGCTCTCAATCGAAGCGTACCCACCGCACAAGAGGTTGAGGCGCTCAGCTGATCTGGCCAAGGGGAGGCAGGCAACAGAGTGCTTTCAATTATCTCTCAGCTGCACGATCGGTGATAAAAAAAGAGCGACCCAACTATCGCGCGGCGGACACCCTGAGCGGCGCGGCCCCCAGAGAAATCGAATCTGTTTTCGCGGACGGGCGCCCCTCAAGAGCGCGTGCGGGGGTTTCTGCACGCGCAGCAGCAATGCGCCAGTGAAAGTGGATCGAGGCGCCAAGAAGAGAAAAAGAAACAAAAAGAGAGACAAACACGCCGCGAGCTTTTTTCGCCATGGGCGGCGGCCCCCGCGAGTGTTGACGCCCAGGTGCAAGTGCGCACGGAGGCACAAACGCAGAGGCGAGCAGGTTTCCCCCGTTGTGTTCTTTGCAGCTTTTTATTATTCCTTCACTCGACGGGAGCTGCACAGGTAGAAACACATCCCTCATAACTTGCGGCGTTGATGCGGGGGCCGCCGCGACGAGCATGGGGCGAACGACAAAAAAAAAAAAACGGGGGGGGGGGGGGATTACCTGCGCGGAAAACGCGCAGCTAAAGAGTTCGAGACAAAGGGTGCATCAATCAGCCAGAGTGAGCGCTGTAGCCGGGGGTGTGAGTGGGAGCTGGGGGGGGGGGGGGGTGCATCATCTCTGCAGGGACACCGACAGGCGCGAATGTTCCCCGAAACGAAACTTAGTCGATCGTGGAGCTCGTCGCTGCAGCAGATGTCCTGCTGAACAGGGGACAACACGGCGGTTATCGGGAACACAGATCTATCTATCTATCCATATATCTATCTATCTAGATATCACCCGCCCCTGCTCTAGCTCACGCTTATTACAGACGAGTGCTATTATCTATCTATCTGGTTAGATAGATAGATAGATAGATAGATAGATAGATAGATAGATAGATAGATAGATAGATAGATAGATAGATAGATAGATAGATAGATAGATAGATAGATAGATAGATAGATAGATATACTGGCCGTGCGTGTGAATCCATCGTGATATCATCCAAGTGCCGCAGTGCCACCAGACAAGCTGTCCACGGCACCGTGCTTGCCAAACACCTTTCACGCGCAGACGCAGATTGGGTCACCAATGAACACGCCTTCGGAAAGAAACTAAAAAAAATAAACAATCCACACCACCTGCGACGCAACTGCGCCTCGAAGTATACACGCGGCACCACTCGCCGTAACAGCAAACGGGCTCGTCAAGCCGCCACCACCACCACGACACTCTGCGCTGCTACTCTACGGCGAAACATTACGCGCCGCGTATTTCTGTCACCGTCGTATCGTCAATGCGCTTACGGGCAAGCGTTCAAGGACGCCCTGCGCGGCATTGCAGCGCCGCTCCAAGGTTCCGCAAACACCTGCCAGCGATCAACACGCCGAAAGATGCTTCGCCGTTCGGCCAGTGGGAGAAGAACTGTCAATCTCTCTCTGCAGCCATACGCTCCTCCCCACCCCCGCCACACACACACACTCACCGATAACAAACTAGCCTGCGGCCTTTCATACCAGCTGAGACAAGCTCGGCCAACAGTTGTGACATGCGTAGTAACCTTGCCCAAACTCGACACAGGGAAAACGAAACCGACAGTCGCTAGACAGAGGCCAACTACAGGGAACTGCGTGCTTTGGTAGTTTTCTTCCCTTCTTTTTTTAATTAGCCTCCTTCCCCAGATCTTGAAAGTAGCTGTCCCGCAGCGATTTCGAATAGTGAATACAACCACCGATCTGTAGATCGATTCGAATGCACTATGAATCGCGTTTCCCATTTCACACCACCCGTTCACATTCTTTGACTCGCGGAAACCAGGGAAACGGCTTGTACCAAGCCGCTGAGCGCTGGTTCGACTACCGGCTGCGGCGAACACATTTGCCTAGTTGAACGTGAAAGCAACACGAAAACAAACCCGGAATATACCCCCGTAGAGCGATTTCAAGAAGCATGCGAAATGACAAATGGCCCGTCTTCTGGGCGATGTCAGTCCGCGTTGAACAACAACAGACGGTCGAAATTTTCGGAGCCCTCACCATTACGGCGTCTCTCATAATCGTGTCGTGGAGCGTGAAATACTTTTGTTAATACTTTTGTTATTATTATACATTCAAGAAACTGAGTCACGTCATTGTAGCCGTACGGGAATATTGCCTACGAGGAGATTTGCAACAAAACCAAAGTGAGCAAAAAGTGTCTTCCAAACCTCACTTGAGTAACCTGCACGAGCAAATCACACGCAATATGCACAGTCATGTGTACCACCTTATCAAACCAGATAAGGCTCGTGACGCCACGGCCGCCCAGCAGCGATGCCGCAGAGCATGAAGTTGCAAGACAACGCTATCGGACAACCAACTCCTAGCGCACAAAGCTCGTATCATTTACCGCTGCGGAATGAACTCGGCCTCATAAAAAAAAAGGTTATGCGTGTGATAAGCGCGACCTCTTTTGTAAGGAGAGAAGGATCAAGTGTTAAGACCCCCGTCGGAAGGGCCACTGTCCTCAACTTCAGATCGACTTCAGCGTACTCAGAGATCACTGATCATAAGCGGCAGAAAGCATGAATAAGTGACGGCTTCTCTAATTATGGCATTTTAATTAGCGTCTTATCCATCAAAACTCATAACTCCTCACAATGTTAAACTTACCTTTGAGCCGAAGACGTAATATATAGGTGCACTCAGCATACGTTCAGCCACTCGCATTACTTTGCCGTGCGCGCAATCGAACGCTGTATACCACGCATCATTAACGTTAGCAAGCAAATGCCGCGTCGCCAAAGAGCCAATTAGATAGGCAGTGCCAGCGTCTTCAAGCACAGTGTTCCGACGCAGTCGAGCACATAGGTTTGGACTAACTCAATGAACTAGGAGGTGACCTTTCGGCACATTTTTTCGCCCTTAATCCTTTTTTTCTTTCATTTTCCTGTGTAGCCTTCTCCCGCTTTGGCAGAGCTTTAGCATGAGACTGGACTACCGGTACTGCCAGAACGATATCCTCCGAGATGAAGGGGCGCGTTTCGCGATTCTCCCGCCCAAGGAAGAGCGCATGCGCCATGAAATCGGGAAAGAGGTGGAATGCGCGCACCTTGACACACATCACAGGCGCACGTGGTGCAGAATCCGTATACGAGAGACTTTTCCGAGAAGTCACAAATCAGGGAAACCAAGCTTGTGTACGAGCCCAAAGGCACTTGTAAAGTATTACTTCCTTGCTTTTGACACCGCCATCGACCATCCAACTGGACTCAAGAAAATAGGCACCCCCCAGCCACCCCTAACCTCGTAACAAACAGAACTGACAACTGGGGCAGGCGGTGTAGGCCTAGCGTACAAAATGCAAGGAGAAAAACAGGCGCATAAGTTTGATTTATGTTGATTGATGTGTGGGGTTGAACGTCCCAAAACCACCATATCATTATGAGAGACGCCGTAGTGGAGGGCTCCGGAAATTTCGACCACCTTGGGTTCTTTAACGTGCACCCAAATGCGAGCACACGGGCCAACAGCATTTCCGCCTCCATCGTAAATGCAGCCGCCACAGCCGGGATTCGAGCCCGCGACCCGCGGGTCAGCAGCAGAGTACCTTAGCCACTATACCACCGCGGGGGGGCCGGCACATACGTTGTAGTAGCAGTTCCCTCGCCTTCTTTTGGTAAGTCTCGCGGCCACCCACCTTCGCCCAGATGATGTACGCAGCGGTACCCTATGATATGGTTCCAATGAACTACACAACCGTATCGCGAGTGCTCTTCCGCAGCGCCGCAAACGTTACAGCAGGAAAGGCTGACGTACGCGCTTGATCACTAATAATAATAATAATAATAATAATAATAATAATAATAATAATAATAATAATAATAATAATAAACTGACAAAAATAGCCAGCTTTGCTGTGGCGGCCACTTTTCAGGAGATATGGTATCCCTCATCATGAAAATCTTCCCGACGATATCAACAGGGCAGATTGTGCATCCACGCTGTATCTACACAAATTGGGCCATGCCCCCTGTTTTCATTCTCAACTTGAATATCGAGAAATGGGCTGCAGCACAGCTGTCCTACTGTGCTACTACCATAGTTCCCAGTAAGCGATCTCCGAATCCCTGCTACACATTCGCGCATCTCCGCAAACGAAAAAGGTGCGGCACACCATAACCCCCAAAGAGCGAAGAGACGAGCGGTACCACGCATAAAACGAGCGGAGCATAACAAGAGACGACAGGGAGCGCTCACTGCAGCTGTCGTGTGGAGATGCGCGCGGAGCCCGCGGGAAAAGGGCAGTTTGCCGAGATGCGGCGGCCGTCCCTTGGGCTACGCCTAGCCGTCGTCACAGCGCGCGAGCGAGCAGTCTTAGCACCGCAGGCCACACCTCCTCCTAACGTCAGCTGACCGGAGGCTCGCGATTAACTTGTCGGCGAAGCAACACACATTTGTTCACGGGCAACAGCCGCCGAGATACCCACTAATGTATTAGCGCCGTTTCTTATGAAACAGCGGCTAAAACTAATTTCGAGCTACTTGAATACTAAGTAAAGTTGTCTAGGCAAGCAAGCCGAGCCCGTCGTGGTGCCTGGCGTTGCACTGCTAAGAACGAAGACGAGGGTCCGATCCACGGCCGCGTTTTAAAGGCAGCGAAACAAAAAGTTGTCCCGTTGAACGGTTAAAAAACTGCACGTGACCCGCCCGAATTATTTCCGAAGTCTTCAACACTGCGGCCTGCCTCACGATTATGTCGTAGCTCAGGCGCGTGAAACAGCCGATTAGCGTCGCCTACATTAGCGACTGCTACGATGTCCCTCGTGGACACCCTGCCGGCTTAAACTCATCAAGACCGTTCAATAAAAGTTCTTGCCCTACTGACTCGCACGGGCCGATATACGGTGCCTTTCTCGACAAGCTTTATTTTTGGGTGCCCGCTACTCGAAAAGGTATTTCGGTCTTCACCCTTCAATAATGAACAAAATAAAAACATGAAGGCTGGAGGCACGAGTGGACGTAGATACCACGGCACTGTCCACGATTCAGGTTGCGGGGGGAGATAAAATTTTAAAGTGACAGGTTTCGGCGATTACAAATAACACGGAGGTTGTAATTATGCATATTCCAGATGCACGCAGTAACGTTTCAATACATGAAAATATGCGTGCTATAACAATAATTGACCTGTTACTTGGGAGCTACACGAGAACATACAATTGAACCAAGAAGACAGCCACAACGCAGGTAAGTAACAGGGGGGGGGGGGGGGGGGAGAAGACGCACAGCTAAAGCAAACTCTTGACGCGAAAGCCGCCCCGCAGTAGACGCGCTCGGAGATGCAGGCCCCGAGGCGGCGGCCGTGTAACGGGCCGCCGCCGTACACCCCGCCTCGCCTGCGGCGACATCAAAACCCAGATCAGTCACTCAGGCGAGGGGCCGTTCCCGCGAAGCTCCGTCGCTTGCAGGCTTCGGGTACGGCCGCCGACGTGACCCGAGTTGATATTTTTTTTTTACGTGGAAGGATTTCCTACGTAACAATACCCTGCAACACAACGCCACCGACCAGTTGCAGTGTTACGATACCGCAGTGCCTTTTCTGGCCAGCCAGACCACGCCGCGTCCAGACGCGCCGAACTACTGCCCATCCAGAAAACGACTGTAAGAACCGGGCATTACAACTGCACCGCGAAGAACGTGACTCGCAATTTGGCGCGGCTCGAATTTCGAAGCCCTTATAGCGAGCTGGCGTACGATGATAGAAGGGTTCGCGCAACAGCGTCTCTTGCCACCAACTCGAAGCACAGCTGCCGGACGAGAAGTCCTGACAGAAGAAAGCTCGATTTTACACCGTCTGTTTCGGGGCGTCCAACAGCGCCGAGGCGTGGGATCCATCGCCCGCGACGAGATGAGCTCGTGTGACGGCGACTGTATAGCGTATCGCCCGGACACCAAAACGCTGTACTGTCAAGAGTGACAGGCCACTTGACACGGCCTAGATGTCAGCGGAGAAAGGGGACACCGACACAAAAGGGCGGGGGACCGCACGGAAACCCGGATGATGACGGTGTATGACAGACAGCTCGTAACTGCGACGCATCGATCACGGTGAACACAGCGCGGATTCTTTCATTGACGAAATTGATGAGAATCGGTCCGCACATGGCGGTCACCACCACTATCTTACTTCAATAACCTCAGCACTGTTTCTGAAACCAAGGAACGGGGGGAAAAAGAACGCGGTTTCGGTTTGGTTATTATTCTTCGGACCTGCGGGGTACCGGTGTCTCACAACAGCCCTTTCAGTCGCGAACTGTTCTAGAGATCTACAAGGCGTGGATTTGATTGATGTGTGGGGTTTAACGTCCCGAAACCGCCATATGATTATGAGAGACGCCGTAGTAGAGGGCTCCGGAAATTTCGACCACCTGGGCTTCTTTAACGTGCACCCAAATCTGAGCACACGGGCCTACAACATTTACACCTCACAAGGCGTGCAAACGAAGTTTCGTTATTACGAAGCAAGCGTCATTACGAAACGCTCGTCATCCACTAAAAAAAAAACGAGCAAGAAACTTGCGAACGCACGACGACAGCTATTGAACCTGAACAGGGTTGCCAGATCCTCGAAGAGAAAAAGAGCCACAATATTAACCAATGTAGCCAGAACAGTAGCCAACCGGCAGCCGTTATTTTGGAGCCAGAAAATTAGCCAAACATGATCAGTTTCGTTGAATTATCAGACTATTCTGACACTCAAAAATACAAAAAAATCACAGCAATATTTATCACATCGAATTAGATTTTAAGAAAAAATCATGCGACCGAACGCATTCCTGTAGGTTTATATTTCAATCCAGACTTCCATTGCTGGCATGTTGGCACTTGCATCCTTAACTTGACGAAGGAAGGTGCCGTACAAGACCTGCTGGGATCTTCGCATGCAAATGTTTTGCTTTTTTTTTCGTCCATGTTAACAGATCACGTAAACAGCAGCTTAGACGCATTGATGTAAGAAACGCGTGCAGTACAATGTGTGTGAACACAGTGATAAAAAACGGGCCTGTAATGTCCAAACAAATAAAAAAAACAGAACAGTAGACATAAGAAACGTCATGGCTGACAGGTGCAGCAGCGTCAGCGGTCAAAATATTAAAACAGAATTTAAAAAAAAAATTACTGCAAGAACAGCGAGATGCGTGCAAGGCGCAAGGCTTTCATGACCCGCGCGCATCCACTTTTCGCCAACGTTCACTAAGGGTGGCGCCACCTATACAGCTCGGAACACTGGCGCGTGAAGCGGCTAGAAAGCCTGAACAAGTCCTCTGCTAGCCATGTTACAGAGCTGCCTAACCTATATGAGTTCCATTAATATTGTGAAAACCATGGAGAGTAAACAAAAAAATTTCGATTTAGACCTATAGGAAGCCGCCACCGGCATTGTGAACACATTTTTCCATAGTTGCTCTCGGTTTTAGCGTATATGAACTGTTGATGCCGGCGCCAGAACAATAGTCAAATAGTAGCCAACGTCATTTTTCTGTCGCCGCGGCCTTTTAAAAGTGGCCAAATATGGCACCCCTGAACATGAATTCCTTTTTTGTTTGGGGGAGGAAGGGGGCTGTAGTTACAGCGATGCACAATATAAACCCGACGCACGCCTTTGTGACGTCTCTATTGTGTTCAGGCACTGCGCCGTGCTCCCAACCGGGCTGCAGAAATTAGATGCCTTTCTCCTCTTCTAACCACTACCACCACCACCTGTTGTGTTCCTCACGCACATGCTGTTGAAGATAATGCAAAATGCGCTGCCCGGCTATCATGGCTGGTTTATCATAGAAGTGTGGCAGCTTTGGCTAGTTGGTATGGCATGGCGATAGTTATAGCGCGAGAACAAAACGACACAGAGACAAGAAGGACACAGAGACAAGAAGGACACGAGCGCGTCTTTCGCGTCCTTCTTGTCTCTGCGTCGTCGTTTTCTTCTCGCGCTATAACTATCGTCATGGTTTATCATGTAAAGTTTGAACAGCCCGACTGTACGCGGACAGAAATGAAAAAGCGCTGTGTGCGCGTTCTTTTCTGTCTTACTTTTTTTTTTCATTTACAGTTCAGCAACCGGCAAAACTTCGGTGCAGCAGGTAGGGCTTTACTCTGTCCACGTTCGGTCACAACGTGAAAGATAATCCCTTTTGCCGGAATACGTCTACACCCACACGAGTAGGCAGGGTGACTGAGACACCTGCGCGACTGTTCTGCGAACTGGATGATTGACAGGCTGGTACTGCCACTTGCTGAACTAGAATGCAAACAAGAAAAAGAGAGGGCTGTGGTTAGAGGAAGAAAGAAACAGGTGTCTTTCTTCACCTAACCACCCCCCACCAGCGGACACAAGACATTCGAAGCTTCTATTCTTTTTATCCCTCCTTCCCCCCACCCCTATAAGGCACTGCGCCGTGTCGCCCGAAGGCAGACGGAAATTAGGTGCCTTTTTCCTCTTCATTCTAACCACTACCACCACCACCATTCGAACAACGAAGAGTCCTCAGCTCCCTAACACAGCTGTAGATATGTAAAATAAACTTTTTTGCAGCACCAGGGTGCAAGAAATGTGTGTAGCACTTGGAAACCTCAGCGTCACCGAATTATTGATAACGAAACTTGGTACAACACACCCCCGCACGAGCATTTCAACGCTGCCGATGAGGCATGAAGACCCTGCCTTGGAGTTTGGACCACGTTCCATACAAAAGCTAAGCGCCGAGCCGTTACTCCCAGCCACGCGCTTTTCACGGTCCCACATGACTGCTGATACGAACACGCAATGAGAAAAGCACATTCGTTGTGTGTCACGAACCCCTAATCAAGCTGGTTGGCTTCCTCTTGGTGTACCCTTTCTCGAATGGGGGTGGTTAGAAGGAGGCGCCTAATTACTGCAGCCCGGTTGGGAGCACGGCGCACAGCGCTGAAGTCTGCCGGGCTCAGCCCTCGTTAACCTCCTTGCCCTTCTCTCTCCCTCTGGTTCGCTTGAAGTAAAGCCGTATTGCGTCGGCGACAACGTAATCACACTAGGGAGGAGAGACCATGTATGCGACTTACTAAAGATTGCGAGTCGCAATCGCGCCAAGCAGCACACTGCGCCGCACAAGGCATCCAGCGCTACATTTTTGTCGAAGCCGGTTCCTTGCCCTCGCTTAGGCAAACAAAGCCATGCGTGGCATGAAATTATAACGCACTAACGTAATTTTAAAAAACTGCAGGCAAGAGGTTAGCGAACAAGATAGAGCTCCGAGCCATGAGATACGTCAGTCGTATTGAACGCATATCCTAGCGCTGATAGGTAGGCGCGACATTTTCAAAGCGACTTCGGCCGTGGGAACATTACCTCTATCTCACAGAAGTGCGGTAGGCGTGCTCAGCTCGCTGTATCGTACAAACAGATCTAGCAAGTTATGTCATACAAAGGAGGACAAAGCGAATCTTCCCTGACGACGGTGCATCTCGTCAATTTAATGGGGCGCGAGGTTTTGATTTTACCACAGTGGTCCAATGAATGCCAGCACCTGCACCTTCCACTTTTGACGGGGCCACTGTTACGACCCTGTCGTGAAGCGAGCGATGACGCACGATCAACGGAAACTCCTGATGAGGTTGGTGCTCAGCGCATCGCTCTTTCATACACCCTGAGACACAACACGACGGGCAGACACAGCATTCGAGCACGACAGGTCACAAAGAGGGAAAGACGCGGGCAAGAAAACTCTCACATAGTCTGCGAGCGGCCGGACAGTGATCCATCCAGATGTGCGAACAATCCCCACACCGTGAAACCACACCTGCCACGGTCAAACTACGAACGCGCGCGTTCACACGGCCTTTTTTTTTTTTTTTAGCAACCTTCTGCGTCGCTGTGCATGCGCGCTCGCTGCACGCACGCACACACAAAAGAAGCCGGGTCTTTTTAAGCCTACGACTGTCCGGCGGCCGTCAGCAGGTGCTTTTGGGCCACCCTTTGTCTGCTTTGTCCCCACAGGCAGCTCGCCACCGAGCACAAGCGATGCAGGCCACACCGCGACAGGTTCATTCCTATCACGGAATCGCCCCACGCCCTAGCAGCCATCGACAGTTCGGGGGAGCTGGTTTTGCTGCCGCGCGAACAAAAAGTCAACGAGATCCAATGGCAGCCGCGACGACCGCGCAGAGACTGCACCGCGCGCGCGCAATTTCTCCGCGGCCTGCCGCTTGGCTCAACTTGGGACACCCGACCGATCTGACTGCTTTGCATGCTACTATCTAGTCGCACGAAGGTCGCTAATCCAAAGAAAGAAGAGCAGAAAAAAGAAAAAGCGGAGAGCCGAGCGGCAGGCCGCGGGAACGGAGAAATTACGCGCGCAACACAGTCACACCGCCATCGTCGCGTTGTTGCCGCTGCGCTCTTTTTAAAAGCGGCTGGCTCGCCGTGACGACGGAGAAACAGCTGATAGCGAGACTGCAGCGGAAATTGGGGCATGCGCCCTCGCGCGTACTCCGAGCAGCCACAGTTGCTCGTGGGCAAAACAGAAAAAAAAAAAGAAAAACAAGAACGCTCGGAAAAAGCGTCGCCGCCCCGCTTTCTCGTTCTCTTCCTCAGCGCGTGTTGTCGCAGTAAGCAATCTTTACAGTGAGATAGCTCAGCACCCAGAGTTCACAATACGCTAGACCACAGGTTTTCGTCTAGGACTGAGCGGCGGTCCCGGGACAGGACGCAATGCCGCATGGTCGCCGGAAGGTGTATGCATGGGGAATAAGATCACGGGACTCGCGAGGCTAGCGAGAGCATGGTGGCAAGTAGGAAGCTCGGCCCACATTTAGATGTTGCTACGCGACGCGCACATCAGCTGGAAAGCGTTCGCGGCTTGGAATCAGTCAGCCGGCCATCCGTCAACTTGTTGCACTGATCGAAAACGTAATGCCCCTTATGCGCCGGTCCGAACATTCCGGCAAGAAAACGGGCCTATAACGTTGGACAATTCGTAACAATGACAGGCGAGACGCTTCAACAGCATGACAGTAGTAACATTGCTAGTAAACGATGGTGGTGACACTGTGTGAGACACAGAGAATTAACTCACTTGAGGAAGTAGCGCTGCCCCGTGGACGTCTTGGCCATCTCCCACCCTGGGGGCAGATCGTCGACGAGGTCGTAGCTCTGCTGGCGCAGATGCTGTGGGCTGGGCGCGTTGTAGCTCTGCTGTAGCGAGGCGGGTGACGAGTGCGCCCGCGGGTGGTTCACGGGTAGCGATGGCGGGGCAGCCACGGCCGCCGCAGCAGCAGCTGCTGCTGCCGCCGCCGCCTCCGATGGCGAGAAAGTGGCGTCGCTACTCGATTCACGGCTGTGCGAAGCCGACTTGGAGCGGTCGGGCTGCTGGAAAAATGAGGCGGGCAGGTTCCGCAGCCGCATGGGCACACTCAGCGGAACCCTGTCGCTGGGCTGCATGACAGCCTTGAAGAGATCGTCCAGGTTGATGTCACTGTCACTTCGAATGCGAACGATGTGGTTGGGGCCCTTCTGCTCGATCATTTCCCCGCGGCCGTTCGTGGCCGCACCGTTGTTGGGCTGAGAAGGCGACGACGACATCTTGGCGGCGGCGGCGGTAATCCTGGGCGCCGAGGCTGTGAGAATCGTCGACGACTTGCCCGGGCTGCTCACGAGAACGCTATGACAACGCGGCAGTCACGCTGCTGGGTCTCCGGCAATGCACACACACGCACACAACACACACGCACGACCCTCGACACAGTGCTGCCAACCCGAGAGGCAACCCTATTCCCGTCTACTGGGCGAGCGTGTGTTGCGGAGCGCCTGCGGCCGACGCCGGTGCACTCACATGCACGCATCCGCCGCTGCAAGAAATAGTTCCAAAATACCGCTTCACTGTATTAACATTTTTGGCTTTAAAAGTACCCTGAACTATCTTTTTAGCACATCAACGCCTTTCTTTAATTCTATGAGACTAAATAGTCACTGTTACGAAAACAATCACAAAGTTTGATTGTTCTCAGAGTTCGCTCGCACCCAGAAAGAACTCGCAGCGGCGGAAGGAGTCACCCCCGCACTCTGACTGGCCGAAAGTGGCCTAGTGGGGTGGGTGACGTCAACTCTCCGAGGACGTGACATCATAACGTCACGACAAGTGTGTGATGAATGAACAGAGAGCGCGCGAGATTCAAATTCATTCTG
Organism: Rhipicephalus microplus; assembly: GCF_043290135.1. Taxonomy (NCBI): domain Eukaryota; kingdom Metazoa; phylum Arthropoda; class Arachnida; order Ixodida; family Ixodidae; genus Rhipicephalus; species Rhipicephalus microplus. The sequence continues at coordinate 208,776,850 of NC_134700.1, forward strand.
TTAACAGCAGCGCGTGGAAACGACATCGTGCTTTGTAAAAGGTGCCAGAGTAGATAAATTTAATTATGAAAATGACGTACACAAATAATTGTGGTGTATATACGATGACATTTTTTTACAGGCCGTTGTTTTGTTGCGATGCCTTTTCGCGCTTTGTCGCTTGTGAGGACGACGGCCTGTCAACGTTATCAAGGTGATCACCAGCCGTATCGGTAGGCGACAAGAGTGGTATAGAATTCATCAGGAGGCATTGCACAGCGGCCATTCTCAGCGCACTGAAAGATGAACACGTCTGCAGGAAACTTTGTTTCTGTGTGCGTGCGTGCGTGTGTGTTTGTACGCAACTGCCGTATTTCATGGCATTATCTCCGCACCTCCTACATAAGCCACCACAGAAAGGCAACCTCGAAGACTGCTGGAGCTTTAGCAATTTGATTGCACCAAAAATTAATATTTATTCAATAGTTGTTTGGGTTTATCGTCCCAAAAGCACTATATGGTTATGAAAGACGCTGTAGTGGAGGGCTCCGGAAATTTCGACCACTTAAATCTAAGCATACGGGCTTCAAGAATTTTCGCCTCCACCCTGCACAGACAATTGCGTCGACACTGACTGAATAGGTGGGGCCAGATCTTGTCACTTAGTTTTATTCCCTTAGCAACTGAAAGTTCAGCTCGTGCCTGAAAACAAAAAGCGGGCATTTGTGTTTTCTACTTGCACAAAGCTATGCTATGTAAAAAAAATGAACTGCTATTTAGAAGTAATATGATGTCTTTGTGTTTTTACTTTCAACGGCTTGCATGAGAAGCCTGATTTACACACGCTTTAGTTTTATTCAAAGATGAAAGCCTTAAATGCCTGTTCATTAGCGTAGCCAGGAGAGGGGAGGGCTTCAAACCACCACCACCTTCCCAAAAATGTGTCAATTTTGCATGTTTATACACTCACGCATATATGAAAACGCACGCACGAACATAAATAAATTAAGTTTGTAACCTCCAACCCCCGAAAAAACTTCTGGTCGCGCTACTGCCTCATCAAACGCGAAAACTGAGCGCCAGCGGCATCAACACGAGTGAAGCAAAATATAATCACCATATGGCGTAACCACATAACGTCACACATGACCAAAGTGTGACCTTATCGTGGAATCACGTCACACGATGGCGTCGTGACCTGACACTGTGGGGGAGGATCAATACATCGGTTTAGAAGAAGAATGTGTTTTTTTAGCGACGCGATGTCCTTCTCGTCCACCGCTTCGTACTGTCGTGCCAGGGCAACCCCCGCCCAACCCCACCCCTCGGGTTAAAACATCTGCGACCTGTGAAGGAACCATCGACCTAGAGTTGTGCACATCACCAACCCATCTGTGTGATGTTTGGCCAGATCCCCTTCCTCGGTGTCAAACACCTACAAACGGACAGTGACCTGCCTGCCAGGCGATTGAGCACTTCACCCTCCTCCTCCGGGCTGTGCACGTCCCCAACCAACACCTCCTAAAAATTCTTGCCCCAACCCTCCTACACGGATTTGCACACGGCTACGGATTCGCCCATGGCACCTCTCCGGCATTTTAAGACCTTGCTGGTCCACTGTAACACTTGTTAGAAGACTCACCCCAGCCGACTTTGTCATGCAATTTGGCTGTGTCGCTACAACCTGCTAAACCTGCTGTAAACGTTGCTACTTGTTTTGTTTTGCAAAGCGTTTGCCTCTTGCTCTACTCCGGGACGAAAAGTCCAACTTCGACCAACGACGGCCACATAGCTATTGTGGTAGGACACTGTGACAATCCCATTCATAAGAGACACCCAGCCGCAGCGCACGTGCCGGCACACCTGCCGCACCGAAGCGGAAGGTGAAAGGGCGTCGCCGATTTGGGCTGGTGTCCCGGCACGTGCGTTGCGGCTGGGCGGCTAGCGAGGCGTCCTGCCTCCAGGTGTGCTACCTGCAGTTTGCAGGCTGCACAGGGCCTCTGTAGATAATGGCATTAATGCGTGATCATGTTTACGCAAACTATATTTTTGATGGCTTACAGTCTAAGAGCACTAAGCAATTCGCAGCTTGACAGCGTGATCTTATGCTGCTGCCTGAGTCACTTGCTGGAGTGATAGTTTATTCTTGTAAATGGGGTCGTTTGGTAACAGCTGATCTTGCTCTGCAAGCGGAAAATCAACGCATTTGCTCAGACCTCGTGTATATGTGAAGGAGGCACTAATGTACAAAGACGGACAAACGACGGTCAAATGAACATATTGCTTGGCATTGCTGCTATTCGCGAAGAAAGGAAAAACTTTATTGGGTGAGTTAGTTTAGGTCCTTTACGGACTCAGATTTCTTGCGGCGAAGCTGTGCTCCATCAAAACATTCTCATTACGTAGCAGTAATAATGAAATTCTTTCACGGTACGGACAGCCAGTTAATAAATTGCGAACAAATATGCAATTGTTGTGTCTCGAAGTTTCGATTAAAATGCATGATTTTATTATCTCTTTTAGCCAAGCAAGGGCGGGCAATAAGCCACCCCCCCCCCCCCCTCCTACTCAAGTAAGAGTGGAGGTGCAATGTCTGCCCCATACATTGACTTAATAGGGAGGGGAGCGTTGTGATAAACCTCCCCCAGCCCCCACCCCCAAAAGAGAAGAAGCCTGTGAAAGTCTATGTTATCTACCGTTATTTCTCACGCGTCTTTGCAGACCAGCTGGGTCCTACTAGCATAAACTAAGAAAATAGTCATTAATACGTTTAAACTGAATAAAACGATTACTCTGCGTCTCAACTTAACAAGTAAGGAAAAAGAACACAAAAGCAGAATATGCATCAGGATGAGCAACAAGTACTACAAGCTAACTTTATCAACACACGATTACAAGGTTGTCTGTGACTCACTGATGCACGTCTTATACATGCATGCCAGCTAGGTCCCTTCGCCGCGACTTGACTTAGGCTTAAGCGCGGAGCATACTCAATTGAAATTGGCTGCTTTATTTCAACAATGTCTTCGTGTTCCTGACCGTAACACATTGCATATCAATAAAGTTTTTGTGTAGTTGCCATCTGTCGCTCTTCATTCTTGCCCATTGACAATACTTTTGTGGGCCTCTCGGAAAATGTAGAGCAATCGCCAACCATTTCTGGACTGATTTTAACAATGTGGCACCCATCAGCTGAACATTTCGTATAGTTCCGCTTTCAACTCCCTTCTGGTAATTAGGTCTAACTGATAAATTACTTTGTATTCACCATTTTTTCCTCGGCAAACATTCTGTCGACCATAGGAAGAACCGGTTTCAGCCACTGGCGTAGAAAGGAGTTGGCACACCGCCCCCCCCCCCCCCCCACCTCCCCTTGAACAATATTCTGCCTGCGCACTGGTTGCAGTCATCGCATTGGTGCTACTAAACTCTTATAGAACAATCAGTCCTGGCGGCACCACAATCCTTAAACTGCATACATATGAGTTGTTGTTTTTATTCTATCTAAGGTGCCCCTTGTCACGCAGAAAATTCTTTTCTGAGCACGGTAATATACAGCAACTTTCCATTTCTGAGAACATGAAAACTTTTCATGGTCTGAGCACGGTGGCACGCAGCAACTTGGCACTTCGTACGACAAAGCTCAATGGTCACCGAACTGACTCTCGGCTACTGTCACGACTCCAGACACGCGAGGAAGACGCGAAGACGGTGAACAGTGCTGCGAAAACCGGCTTTGGCGACAAGAACTTCGTTATAGCAAAGGATGCCCATACTCTGTTCAGAGGGGCGGGCGAGGAGGATATCGAAACACTCCCCTTTCAGTAGAGTTACCGGATAGATTTAGTGCCGGGGACCCGATGCCACCTGCGTGTACGCAAGCTTTTCCGTTCCTTCGTACTCCCTCCCTGCAGGTGCACCCACGGAGCCTACCCTGGGAGCACCTGCAGGTGCTCACTTGAACAAGTCAGTAAAATCACCTGTCGATCAAGTGTTCAACAAGACGTTTGGGCACTTGCTCAGCAAGTTTCGTGGAACGACGCAGCCCGTCTACACCTACGTGGCAGTGCATTGATTCGTTCCAGTTTCGACCACGTATTCACTGTTTGCCGCTCTATGAGAAGGCCAGACACGAACAATGCGAAAGGTCGGTCCGCCCTAGACTACTGAAACTCGTTTTTGATCAACTGTTCGACATGCTTGAAACTTAAAAAGTGGTGCGAAACAAAAAAAAACACAAAAACTACGTGTTCACAAGGGAAGGTACATGGACTAGGCGAAACTCGTACTGCTTTATTCATTGGAGGTACCATCAAATGAATGGGAAATTTAAACACCAAGAACCCATGTCACCGTGTGCATAAGTCAAGAAGGATGGTCCGCTGTGGTGGTGTAGTGGTTACGATGCTCGGGTGCCGACCAAAAGGTCACGGGCTCGATTCCGGCCGTGGCGGTCGCATTTCGACGCAGGCGAAATACTAGAAGTGTGCCTGCTGCGCGATGTCAGTGCGCGTGAGTCTCTCATAAGCCATCCACTACGGCGTCTCTCGTAATCATATCGTAGTTCTGGGACGTTAAACGCCAGATATTTTTTATTATATTGCTAAATAAAGAAAGAAACGAATGTACAGAACGAAAAAAAAAAAAACATGTATTCATATTTCCAATTCTACCGACAATTTTAATTCCATTCTAGTCGAGGATCACTCGTGTGCGTATGCAATAATTAGTAAATTAGTTTTTCCCTTTTTCCATTACAATTGATCATGTTGCTTCCATTTCCCATTTATTAAGTATTTCTGCCCGTAAATGAAGCAGCGTATATCTACGTTTACCCTGTATCCTTAATACACTGTATCCTCGCTTCTGAACGTGTGTGTGCATGTGCGTGTGTGTGTGTGTGTGTGTGTGTGTGTGTGTGTGTGTGCGTGCGTGTGTGTGTGTGTGTTTCGCGCACAACCTTTTAAGTTTCAAGCCCCTCAAGGCACGTAATTCCACCGAGGGCGGAAAAAAACTTCGTTGTTGTATGTAGTGCACGGCGAACCTCGTTTCCCACGAGTCTTGCTTGACTCTTCCCGGACTGGGCGATGCGGTCCGTGAAAAATCCTCAAACAACGCGATGCTGCCGATTAACTTGCGCCGGTTCACGGTTGGCGCGAAACTCGTCCGCCATCTTGTCCGCTTTTCGACTTGAACGGTGCTTGTCTTTATATTTTCTGTTTATTGTTAAAGCTCGATCTGTGGTACCTAGTGTTAGGAGACTAACTGTTGCGGCCGCCGAGTAGCTACACCCCTAACCACTATGGCTGACAAGGGATCCTGTGAGTTTCTTCTTTTAACTAAATCTCATAAAATCAGTCTTTTTTTTTTTCATTGAGCTGAGCGTTCTGTCGAGAAATTTTCAATGTACGTCATGGAATATGTCGGTAATATTTAGCGATAGAAAATGGTAAGTGTAGGCATCATTCGAGTAAAGGCAGTTTAACTAATGAAATCAATATATTACGCTCATCTGTACGCTCTAAAAAATGATAGACTAAAATGTATGTCTTTCTGTCCCACAGCAATATTTATCATAAGGCTTGCTTGCACTTCCTTTTTTTGAAAACTCCGGGATGAAAGCCTTCATATCAAGAATTCTATGTCACGCTGATTGCGCGCATGTTGTTTGTGACCTGAAGCTGCTGGTCGCGCGGCGATAATGACAGTGAAGGAGCGTAAGACAGATTGGAGATTATTGTTGTGTCACGAAAAGACACCCTTTTTACTCGATCATTTCTTACGCGCTAAAGAAAAAGAAATTGTGTATTTGGGCATTGTTTCTTATGTGATTTTTAAGAGATACAAGAAGGTAAAAGTGAGCCCCGCAACTGTCTGCATCATAGTGCAACACCTCAACAGTACCTCGCGAGGGATTGGAAAAAGGAGGAATTAAAAGGATAGGATTACAGGTATAGAGATATAGAGAGGGGGAAGGAGAGAGTGTGGCGCAGGGACAGCGACACCCATAAGCGAGGAGAAGATAGGAAAGATGGACACGGTCGCAGGAGTCCGAGCACGGGGCACCACTCGGTGAGAGCTCTTGTCGGCGTCAGGAGATGGTGTAGCGCGAGCCTGTCGGCCAAAGCTGCGCTGTCGCCGGAGGTAGCGGGGGCACAACCGGTCGGCACGAAATCCAGAGAGCGAGTCCCGTGGTGTTCCTGCCACACAACAATAATCGTCACCTACTGCGAGCACTTTCCTCGCGCTATCACCACGGTTCCGCTAGTTCGCGGTAGCGAACGGCGCACGCGTTGTCAGTGTGACATAGCATCCCCGACAGGAAAGTGGCCAGCACCGGGTTTTTGTGGAAAGGAAATGAGAGCAAGTCTGACGATTATTTTTGTGTAGCAGGACTATACTCTCCGAATACTCCATTCTTTTCTTAGAGTGTAGAGTGTATTATTTTGGCATGATGGATATCATAAAACGGCACAGGCAGCCTATAGGAGGTTTTTTTTTCTCTGATTTGAATAATAATAATAATAATAATAATAATAATAATAATAATAATAATAATAATAACATCGGGTTTCCCGTCCCAAATCATGATATGGTTATGAAAAATGCCATGTGGGAGGGCTCTGGAAATTTCGGCCACTTGGTAATCTTAAACATGCACTGACGTCGCACAGTATAGACGGGCCTTTAGCATATTGCCTTCGTCGCAACGAAGCACTAAGTTCGAGTTGTTTTGTTTGCCGTAAATTATTACGTTTGCTTGTTATCGGCCACATTTATAACAGTGTGCTTCGGGTGGCTTTGCTTGACTTCTTTTTTTATCGTATGTGAAAATTCCAGCCTCGTTTCTTTTAAAAAATGCATTTTCATGTTGTTTACAACGTGCTGCAAGCGTGAAACTAGTTGCAATATTCGCATTTCGTATCAACTTCATCTAAGCTGACGATAGGGGAAAAAAGAAGTGATGTTGTGCATGTGCGATACAATTATTTTTGACATTTAATCAAGCTCTGATTACCCAACGAATATATGACGCCCATTCACTAGCTTCGCTTTCGGTGTGGTGGCCGTCAGGTATTGCAACCTCTTTGCCCCACTCGTCCGCTCGTTTATATATATATATATATATATATATATATATATATATATATATATATATATATATATATATATATATATATATATATATATATATATATATATATATATATATATATATATATATATATATATATATATATATATATATATATGGAAGAGGAAGAGGTGGATCCAGCCACTCACTTTAGGGGGAAGGGTCGTTTGAATAAATGAATAAATACCGTGGAAGTTGGGGTGGGGGAGATCCTGAGTCCTGGTTTTGGTAGTTACTATCATCACAATAGCTCCACTACAACATAAATACTGATAATTTGCGCTCACAGCGGCCCAACGCATTAGTCACAACCGGTGATAAAAGGTGAACGACAGGCACTATAAGGGAGGATTGTGTTGGCACAGACTGGAGGGGGGGGCAGGGGGCTATTGTCCTTACACCCCCTTTCCCCTCTTGCATTCGCCATTGTCCCACAATGGTCTTCAACCCCCCAAGCTAATCAGAAAAGAAGAAGCAATAAGTAAAATTGTAGTATGCTACAATTTTATTTATTGCCTATAAAGGTGTTCACTATAGTGGAATCCTTTATCGCAGCGTATGATAAAAAACAAAAGTGAACAGAAAACGGCGAAAAAAAATTAAGAGCAACGGTGGACGTCTTTCCTGGTTTCCCGCAACATTGTTTGCGTTGTTTAAAGTAAATTCAGTATAAATTTAGTTCGATTTGGACAGTGAGGAAGTTTGAGGTTTATCTGCTCGAGTGTACCATGCAGTCCAACTTATGCCGAACTTAAAGGAGAAAGTGAAAAAGTGATGGAACGTTTCCGTGAGTGAGATATGTTCTCGCCTCAAAACGTTCTTTTCTAGTGTTTTTTTTTAAATTCTGGTTGACCTTCCTGCCATTCTCTCAATTTATTCTCTCTCTCTCATTCTAGTGCTTTTCTACCAAAAAAGGAGACGTATTTTCAATTCGCGACTGCAGTCCCCGTTGCCAGGATAATGGATCTCGGAAATACGTGGCCTAACACCGTTTAAGTTTTCTTTTTTTAAAGACGATAGGCTTTCTTGGGGACCTTCGACGCAAAATTTTTGGTGTGTCTGTCTGTCTGTCTGTCTGTACATATGTCTGTTTGTCCACTTTTAACGGTATTCTAAACAAATCCATATGACCAAACAATACTCCAAACGGCCGACTGCATCCGCAGCGCCCACCAATATTGCTCAAGGTTGAGCGTTCATACTTGTGCGATTGTCAATTAAAAAACAATTATTGCTTATATCTGAGGCACCATAAAAACACGTCAATATTATGTATTGTTGCGACTCCGGGTCCCGCGGGTCTCAGTTTGGTAGCGGGCCCCCGTCCTAGGACCCATCGTCGAACAAGTCTGATGAGGCGCTCGTAAAAACGACAATTTATTTACATGGTTAGTAACTGAGAAGGAGAACGAGAAGTCAAGAACTGTACATGAGAACTGTTGAACTGTATAGCACTTTATAACTTAAAATACACAAGAGTCTTCCGTTTATATAGCGCCGCGTTGCCAACGCTGGGCGCACTGTCCGCGGCTTCAGCCAATACGGCGCTCCATGGTCTAGATGCTCCACCCACGAAGGAGAGGAAAGGCACCACACAATGCATGAGGAGAGGGCACAATCTACACGATGCCCAAATATGCTCACAAACGCACTGCACCGACCTTTTCGCACACGTCACCAAGTTTCGCGCACGTCCGATGATATTGGCTTCGAAGACTCTTCCGGCAGCTGGGTGAGGTTCGAAAAACCGGCTGCCAGTACACGTGTCAAACTTGCCTGACTGTTTGGGTAGGACAATGTAGTGGTGGGCCAGCATATCTTCGAAATATGCCACCCCATTCAGCCGATCCTATGGAGAAAGGGGAAAAGGAATAGTCAACTAATCCCTTGTGGCTGATGCGGGCTCCCGCAAGGCTGCGGAACATAGTGCATTATCCTTTTCTTCACCCCCACATTCCATTCCTGGTTGTTTGCTAGAAGCTGTGGCCTAGCAGCGCATATCCAGGGGCTCCGCTTGTCCTCGCAAGATGCAGCCACAACCAATTTAGCTTTAGCTTGCAGCCTGAACTGCAAATACCATGCTGGTTCCGAGATTTCCAGATCCTCGGTGACCTCGAAAATGGCCCAGCTGCCTTCGTGTCTGCTTCCAAAGCCTTGCTCCCAGCAAACACAATGGGTTTTCTTGGCTCGTGTGCCTTCCTTGCGCAGACCAGTCCTGGCCCCTTTTCACGTTTTGCTGACAGGAAACCAACCCATCTTGACAGCACACCCTCGCTTGGAATGCGCCGAAATATTTTCGACCCATTCACAAAGGCCGAAAAAATTCAATATATATGACGGTCGTAACAGTATGTGTATTTTAGGGGCGAAGCTCCTTAAGGCGTGGGCTGTGCGTCCCCTGTATGTAGCCACCTCTCGTTTAGTTCTTGCAGTGTCCACTAGATGGCGGTACCGTCTCCCGTATGTGGCAGCGAGTGGCAGCGAGGTCGGACGTGTTTTTGGAGAGCTCCGGAATGACAGCTACAGATAAGTGTTTTTGCATGTTTCCAGCTTGCCTCTATATGTAGCGTTATGAGAACGTAAGGCGCTAGCGTAAAGCTTGATTAGGTCTAGTACGGTGTACGTTTTTTTTTATTAGTATTTTGTACTGTGTCTTTTTTTTCTCCAGCCACCACGTGGCTGAAGCCTGCGCGTAGACCGACCACGTGCATGCGCAGGTGCTGTGAAGTGTAGCGTATTTATTTATTATTGTGGTTCTTTTTGGCTTAGACCAGTGTATTTTAGTACAGTTTTCTAACACGTGGGCATCGGTAAACTGAGCTAGCCATGGTCAAAAAGACCGTAAAGTGTTCAGAGTGCGGGGTAGGGCGGAAGGTGGAAATTAGTGCGGAGGAGAAAGCAGAAGATGACGCCAAGTGTAGACAGTGCGAGTTCGAGGAGAAAATGAAAAATATGATGGCGGTCCAGAGTGGGCTCATGGAGAAAATCGCAGAGCTGGAGAATGCATTGGCGAAGGAGCGAGAGAAAACGTCAGCCATGGAAGAAAGGCTCCGGGCAGCCGAGAAGGGCCTATCGAAGGTCGTGAAAGGGAACGAAGACGCAGGTGACGGCGGAAGCATTATGGCGACGACCCCCCTTGCGGGAGAGATGAAGGAAACAGGCATGACAAAGGCAGATACATTGGCCACAGGGCCCAGCTACCGGGAAGTAGTTTTGAGGGAGGGAGGGAGCAAACCAGCAGCCGTGACTCACGCTAGTCACCTAGTCAGCAGCCAGGTGCAGGTTTCAGAAGGAATGTCTGAACAGGTCATCATCGCCGGTGACTCAAATTTAGTCCAATGCGCAGCGGCAATCAAAGAAAGGGTGAAAGGCGACAAGAGAGTGGCGATAGGGACGTTCCCAGGACAAACGCTGGGGACAGTAATGAGTCAAGCGGGTGAACAACTCGCAGCTAAAGCTAACAATCGTAACCTCGTTGTAATTGCGGGAGGGTTAAATGACGTCCTGAAAAAAGAATCGTCAGGACTAGCGACGACCTTGGCGAAAGGGGTGGATGACATGCGCACCGTGTCCCCCCAGGTGCAAATTGTAGTATGCACAGTACCGGAAGTACCAGTACGCAACGTCAACCTGCAAAGAGCGGTTGTCGACGCAAACAAAGAGATATGGCGAATTAGTCGAGAGAAGGGTTTCGAGGTAGTGGATTTAAACAGGGAAGTGCACAGGTGGGGTGGATTCCAAAGAGACAAGATTCATTTCGATAAGAGGCTTGGACACGAGGTGGGCTGGCGACTGGCAGGACGCGCAGTAGCTTTTTTGGGGGGCTCACGGGCCCTTCGGAGTCCGGGGTAGCTCGTAACAGGGAAAACAACCAGGAGGACGCTTTGACAGGTAGAATTGCGAAAAACCAGAAAAAAGGTAAAAGAAAAAGGAAAAAGGCGCGTGTTGCAATTAGTTACATAAACATGCAGGGTGGCAGAAAGAAGGCAAAATGGTTAGAGATTCAGGAGCAGTTAAACAAAGAACAGATAGGCGTGTATGCGGTTACAGAAACACACCTTAGAGACTTGGAAGAGCCACCACATATTAAAAATTATGTTTGGGAAGGGTGTAACAGGACCATATCGGAAAGGAAAGGTGGGGGTGTAGGAATGCTAATTCACCGCGAAGCCAAATGGGTTAGAGTGAAACAGACGTGTTCAGAGCACCTCTGGGTTCTGGGCACAGTAGGTGGAAAGGAAACGTGGCTAGGGGTAGCCTACTTGTGGACGGGGAATAACTGCAGAGAAAAGAATCAGGAGATAGTGGATTGCATGAGTGCGGATATTAAGGAATTTGGTAATGGGGCCGAAATCATCCTTCTAGGGGACATGAATGCCCACATACATGACCTTGACGGATATTCAGACACCAATGGGAAGTTATTACTAGATCTTTGCGAGCAACATAGTCTGGAGATAGTTAACACGGGGCCTAAATGTGACGGCCAGATCACATGGGAAGTCGGAAACAAGCAATCAAGTATTGATTATTGTCTCATGACTGAAGGAATTTACCACAAACTGACAGAAATGAGGATAGACGAGGAAGGCATTAACAGCTTGGGTAGTGATCATAAACGAATAACATTACAAATGGGATACGAAACTGAAAATATGAGCATGGAATCAAAGTCTGGCAGCTCGTATTTAAATGACAAACAAATAATAAATATAGCCGCAAGAGTCGAGGAAGAAGTAGGCGAAATACCAGGCAAGGACTGGGAGTATAGTGAGCTGTTACATCTAATGACGAAGGAGATAGGGAAAGAGAAGAAAACTGTTTGCTGGAAAGGAAAAAGGAAGCCAAAAAGTTGGTGGAACAAGGAAATCCGGGAGGCGATCGAGAAGCGACGCGAAGCATCACGGGAGCATAGAAAGGCAAAAAAGGAGAAGCGGCCGCAGGACGAAGTCAAAAAAATTTGGGAAATATATTTAGAGAAAAAATCCCTTGTACAGAAATTGGTAGAGGCAAAAATTAAAGGTGAAAGTGAACGCTGGATGACAGAGATACACGAAAAAAAGGAGGCCGCGCCTAGGATTTTTTGGAGCCACATAAAGGCGCTAGGTAGGAAGTCTGTCACAACGCAACAACATATTCTAGATGAAGGAGGAAATCAATTGGAAGGGTACGAAGCGCTAGGTTACATCCAAAAGGTAACAGCCGATTCGTTTCAAAAGAGCGTCCAGGGGATCTCCCCGGTGAGTAAAAGTGTGGCGGAGAAAGCAACAGAGGAAGAGCTAGTACTTGATAATTTCAACTGGAAAAAGGCCGAAGGAAAAATTCCAAAGCGCACTGCCGCGGGTTTAGATGGGATTCCCGTTAGCCTCATTAACGAACTAGGACATAACACTAAAGAAGCATTGTTAAAAGCAGTAGAAAAAAGCTTGAAGGACGGACAAATACCGGACAGTTGGCGACAAAGTAGAATGAACTTAATCTATAAAGGCAAGGGAGAAAAGGACAAGATTCGCTCGTATAGACCACTAACCATTACATCGGTACTATACAGGATGGCGATGCAAGCAGTAAAAATGAAAATAGAAACATGGGCCGAACATAACGATATTTTGGGAGAACTTCAGAACGGATTTCGAGTCGACAGGCGGTTAGACGATAACCTGTTTGTTCTCACTCAGTGTATAGAAATATCAAAAATAGAGAATAGGCCCTTGTACGTGGCTTTTCTAGACATCACTGGGGCATACGACAACGTTAATCAGGAAATTTTGTGGGATATATTGAAAGGAATGGGCATGGGCGACGACTGTATACAGCTTTTGAGGGAGATATACCGAGAAAATACAGTTTGCATAGAGTGGGAAGGAATGCGTAGCAAAGAGAACGTTGAGGTTAGCAGGGGTCTGAGACAGGGATGTCCTTTGTCCCCGCTGTTATTCATGCTGTACATGGTGAGTATGGAAAAAGCGCTAGAAGGTAGCAACATTGGTTTTAATCTGTCACACAAACAGGGCGGCATGATGATTGAGCAGAAGCTTCCAGGTTTATTTTATGCGGACGATATCGTCTTATTTGCGGACAGTCGAGATGATATACAGCAGCTGGCGAATATATGCGGAAGGGAAGGTGAAGCTCTTGGACTAGGATTCAGTGTAACGAAGTGTGGATTGATGGTAATCAATGATCCCTGTGATCAGACGGTGTCCATACAAGGCCAAGAAATACCGAGGGTAAGTGAATACAAGTACCTTGGAGTATGGTTAAATGAGAGTGATAGATACATGGAGGTACAGGAAAAAGCCTCGGCAGCAAAAGGAAAGAGGAATGCGGCAATAATGAAGCACAGAGCGTTGTGGGGATACAATAGGTATGAGGTGCTTCGAGGTCTGTGGAAGGGTGTAATGGTTCCAGGGCTTACTTTTGGGAACTCAGTGGTGTGCATGAGGGCAGAGGTGCAATCGGGAATGGATGTAAATCAAAGGACTGTGGGACGCCTCGCGTTGGGTGCTCACGGGAAGACGACAAACGAGGCTGTAAAGGGCGATATGGGGTGGGCAGGTTTTGAGGCGAGGGAAGCGCAGAGCAAAATAAGGTTCGAAGAAAGGCTAAGAAATATGAAGGAGAGTAGATGGGCAGAGAAGGTGTTCCGTTATTTGTATATGAAGAGCGTGGACACACAGTGGAGAAAAAGAACTAGAAGACTCACTAGTAAGTATACGGCTGGTATTGTAAGCCATATGTCAACAAAGAGCGTTAAGGGGAAAGTCAGGGAGGCGGAGAGGATTTACTGGATGGCAGCTATGGAGAAAAAACCGGCTTTGAGTAACTACCGAAAGGGCAAAAATGAAATAAGGAGGGAGGCATTTTACGATAATTCAAGGGGAAGCGCTTTACTGTTTGAAGCGAGATCGGGTTGCCTTAGAACGCGTAGTTATAAAGCAAGATTCAGTAAAGAAGAAGAACAATGCACATGCTGCGGGAAAGATAAGGAAACGGCGGAGCATGTTCTGATTGAATGTGGAGATATCCACCCAGGTGTACGTTTGGGCACGAGCCTACAGGAAGCCTTGGGTTTTAGGGACAACAATGGAAAGCTGAACACACCCGCGATTGAAATAAGTAAGAGACGGTTAGAGTATTGGTGGCAGAAAATTAGAGAGAAAGGACAAAAATAAATATTGGAAAAATAAAATATGGACAGTGTGCCGTAAATGGCAGAGAACTTAAGCTGAAAATTTACCTTTTTTTCCATTAAGATAGAATTTATTGAAGTAGAGGCATTAGGCCAACATAAAAAAAGAAAAAAGGTTTTTTTTTTGTCGAGCCTGGTGGCATACTTGTCACCACCCCGGTATAAAGGGGACGCTCATAGCATCCATCCATCCATGTCGCCTCCTCTCGTTTAGTTCTTGCAGTGTTCACTAGATGGCGGCACCGTCTCCTGCATGTAGCCACCTCTCGTTTAGTTCTTTCAGTGCTCACTAGATGGCGGGACCTGTAGCTGATGATGAAAAGATGCAAGATGTTATAAACTAGACGGTGGTACTTGTAGTTGATGATGAAAGATGCGAGATGTTATAAAATAGGAATGATGTCACATATGGCGCGTGTCATTGGTGGAAGGCAATCGTTCGATTTAGGGCGGCGACGTACGCTAGGGGGAGCATTGTAATAAAATCGAGTAGGCAAAATGTACGGAAGATTCATGGTTTACCAGGTTTTCCTCCAGAGCTTCGCCCACTCATCATCATTCACTTCGTGGATATGGCGGCACTTTTTTACTGGAAAAGGCATACATAAGTAATTTTAAGGACCGTATAGCGCTTATCACGCTGCGCTTACCATGCAACGCTTGCACGGAACGGGGAGTGTTTCCAATGCTTTGCTAAGACGAGACGGTGGTGGCCACCTACCCGTCGCCTCGCGTTCTACAACTTATCACCTCTGAGATGGGCGCGCACACCCGTCTGAAAGCCACGCGCTTTGTTTTCTAAGAAAACTGCCTGATGGTGCTCATGTCTCACGAGTGACGTGACTTGATGATCTCGTTCGCCTCCGCTGCACGCTCGAGGCACTCTAACACAGCGCCTCCAAAGTACCACTCACCGATTTTCTTGCGCAGAACATCAAATAAATGTTTTGTTCACTCTCTCCACACGCAAGACTATCGTCTTTCGACATTTGCAGAAACATGCAGATACGGGGCCAATTTTTTTTCTTCTATTTGCCATGACACGTTATAGAATCTGTTCTCTTCGCATTTAGTTTCGGCGCTGTGCTGTTTTTAACTATATTCTATCAACAGGTTTCAAACTAAACTAACAACTTCCAGAAGTCACAATAGTGCTGCGTGCTTGACTTATCCAAGGTTTACTCATGCGCGCTTCTTCCTGATGTACTAATTTAGTTTGTTTTCTAGCGTTTAGACGTTTCGAGCAATATCAGCGATGACGCGTGTTTCTATCTCACATCTTTCCTTAAGTTTAAAGAAGAGATGCCGGATTCGGACCTTTTTAAAGACGATAGTCTTTCCTGGGGATTTTCGACGCAAAAAATTTGGTCTGTCTGCCTGTCTGTCGGTCGGTCGGTACATTTGCCTGTTTGTCCATTCTTAACGGCATCAGGTACTTGAAACGGCCGACCCCATCCGCAGCGACCACCAATGTTGCTCAAGGTTGATCGTTCATGCTTGTGCAATTGTCAATTAAAAAGCAATTATTGCGCATGTCTAGGGCACCATAACAACACGTATATATTCTGCATGTGCGCCTTTTACTAGAAAAGGCATACATGAGTAACTTTAAGGACTGTAGCGCTTATCACGCTGCGCCGACCATGCAACGCTTGCATGGAAAGGCGAATGTTTCCAACACTTTGCTAAAACGAGACGGTGGTGGCCCCTACCCGTCGCCTTGCGTTCTACACCTTATCACCTCTGAGACGGGCGCGCACACCCGTCTCAGAGCCACGTGCTTTGTTTTTGAAAAAAAAAAACTGCCAGATGGCACTCATGTCTGACGTGTGACGTGACTTCATGCGCTCGTTCGCCTCCGCTGCACGTTCGAGGCACTCTAACCCAGCGCCTCCAGGATACCATTCACCGATTTTTTCGAGTAGAACATCAAATAAATTTTTTGTTCGCTCTCTCCACACGCAAGACTATAGTCTTTCGATGACATTTGCAGATTAAATGCAGATACGGGGCCGACTTTTTGTTCTCGGCGTATGGCCCGCTCTCAGGAAAAAATATAAGCCGCGCGGCTTCTCGAATCTCGCGTTCACAGCTCCTGCTAAGAGCACACCGTGCTTTATTGCAGTAAAGACTAGAGTGAATGGCTTAGTTCGCCCCGGTAAACATGGGAAAGTTTCTGTTTTCATTTTGTTTTATTTCCTGTGGCACCGACAGAATTCGGATTTAAGGGGCCATTAAAAAGACCCATCAAGTTAAGTCGCGTAGAGTTTACCAACGATAAACAAGCTGAGCAATAGTTGAGCGCATAGTTGCGAAATGGATGGATCTGCTCGTCCAGCCCGTCTTCCCCCCTCTCTCTCACTCTCATACTTCTTTTCTTTTTTTATATGCCAATCTCTTGGCGATTTGAGCTCCTGTAAATCTCCGCCCTTTATTCCAGAGAGTTTGCGTTTATTCCGTACCTATTCGGATATGTCATCGGGTATCGCAAATAACTGCCGAATGTTTAACTTAACTGAAAGCACAGTTCTTTCTTTTCTTTTTTATTTTCAAGAGACAAACTTTAAGTGCCTCATCGAACGGTAGCCCTGAAAAACGTGATGTGTGGTACAGTCTATAACTCTCGTGATGTCGTCCGCATCGTCCGTTAATCTAACTTCTGATGTCCCACACGGCTGTGTTCTCGGGCTCTTATTTTTCATTTATGTAAAAGAGCACACCATCAAGAGTGAGTCAAAATCCCCTCTTTATGCCGACGACTGCGTCCCATATCAAGAAAATTGCTTCATCACACGTCACTTAGGGATTCGTTCACCTGCACGTGGTGTATGAACCGCCAGGTGTGCATTAGCTTAAAGCAAACTCTAGTAACGTCGTTCACAAACATTCATTTCAAGTAACAGCATGCGTGCGTATACGCTTTCCGAGACACAACGATTCCCCGCGCGCAAGCGTACAAATACCTTAAAGCCATCTTCTCTCACAACGAGCAGTGGTCGCACCTTACTGACTACGTTGCACCATGAACACCAGAAAATTAGCTAAATTGCAAAAAAATGCACTTGAATAAAAACACATAGAAGAATTTTGGGTCCTATAATAGAGCACGCTTCGTGCGTCTGAAAAGCAAATAAAATATGTGACATTAACAAAATTGAATCGGTACAAAGAAGAACTGTTCGTTCCATTCGTCGTCACTGCGAACATAATTTGTCACCCTCGCCCTCAATGAATTCTTTGAAACTATCTCGCCTACGCAGCAGACGGTATGCCGATTCCTTGACGCAGCTTTTTCAAAGTTAATTTGTTCTCTCATCATGTAGACTATCACTGATGATCACACCTCGTAAGCCATTACTTTTCCAAGCAGACATTGTCACAGCCTGATTGTAATTGCGCGCACTAAATTTTTTTTTTCAGTACAATTATTCCACCAGAGCTATCGAGAGTGAAATATACCCGGTTCTGTTCGAAAATCGGCGCCGTCGGATTTCCAAGAAACACTGTTGTGATAAGGTTCTGTGTAGATTCCTTTATGCATCTTTTTGTTGTTGTTGTTGTTGCTGCTGTTGTTGTTATTGTTGTTGGTGGTGATGATGCGCACTCCACTCCCGCAATATCTCTGCAAATTGGGCTGCAGTATTGGAAGGAAAGTCTTGTTCTACATGCAACAGATGTAGTACTTAGAATGGTTTCAGAGAGAAGAGACAACTCTGTTCAGTCTATTTGACTTATAGCCAAGAAAGGCTACCAGGCAACGCCTCGCAGTGACTTTCTGGCGGCTCTTCCGATGACCCGAAGTTGAACCTCCAGGCTGAGATCACTGAGCTTCAGGCAAAGGAGCAGCCAGGTGTTCTGGAGAGGGAGTCTGTGAAAGTGCCTTGGAAGAACACCCGATTACACACGTCATGTCAGACGTGGAGTCACGTCAACAGGTGTAATATTGCCCAACATAAGCGCCGCACCAGACTCCACACTACGTGAATTGCGCAACGAGTGAGTGATGCAAGGCTTCCCAGTCATTCTTCCCGACAACTGAGGGCTCAGCTGTCATCATCAACCACAGCATCTATCAAGTGTGCAGCTGCGTATACGTGCGCGCGTTGACTTACAGACGCGGAGTAAGTGATTCGGTAAAGTCTGCACACATTTTGATTGATTGATTGATTGACTCATTGATTGATTGATTGATTGATTGATTGGTATGTGGGTTTTAACGTCCCAAAACCAGCATATGATTATGAGAGACGCCGTAGTGGAGAGCTCTGGAAATTTATACCCCTGTCACACGGGCACCCGCGAAGACCGTTTAACTCCCTCGTCCTTACGACAACGAAGATGCGGTCCGTGTCACACGGCCACCCTTACCCAAACGAAGGTAAACGGAGCGTTTCGCAAAGGACGTTCAACGATCTCCCTTCGCAACGAAACGAGGTACTCTCGTCCCCAGCAGTCTAGAGGTCAGAGAAAAATTTCGAGCACTAAGTGGCCGCAGTGAGAGAATAATACATTTTGGCAATCTTAAACGTTCTTTCGTTGTAGTACTCATTCACAAAGCATGTTTGTTTACATATATTTACGCCCGCCAGAGTTCACTTACTCTCAACACCGATGCTCTACACTCCGTGCCTCGCACGTGGTGCCTCGCGAGTCGGGCCGGCCGGCGCCATTGAAAAATATTTCGTCCATGCGTGTGGTTGTGGTCGTCGCTGTGTCACTCATGGCTGAAGAACACAAAATGTGCGCTCACGAGGCAAGGAAGCACAAGAACTTTCGTACACAAACATGAACAAAGGCAACAAAACAACTAAAAGCACAATGTGGCCAGCGTCACTAGCAGCATCGCTACATTTAGCGAATTCTTTTTTATTTGAAAATATTTTTATGGTTTGTTAGCCTCTTACCTCCTTAATAGTGTTTTTTTTTTTTGTAAAAACCCCAGAACGAGGATTCACAAAAAATCAATAGAGATGAAATTAGAATACTTTTCCGAAAATCAAACAGCGCCAGCTGAGCCCCCTCGCGCCAACTGTTACAACCTTTTCATTGCCGTGTGACACTGCCACAACTCCTTCTCCGTCGAACCACCTAGGGGAGATTTACGTTGACGGTGTTCAACGGAGTTTAGTGGTGGCCGTGTGACAGGGGTATTAGATGCCCTGGGGTTCTTTAACATGCATCCAAATCTGAGCACGCGGGCCTTCGGCACCCCTTTTGAAAAAGACATTAAAAAACAACAATAGTGCTCGTGTGATTCGCCCATAAGGTTGACATAAAGCAAAACGAATGTACTTGTTCGTTGCTGTTCATTCGTCTTACATGAGCAAAGTCAGGCTTTCGCCTTCTTGTGGTAATTCTGCCAATATTTTGTTTGTTTGTTCTGTAGGTTGGTCGGTCGGTTGGTTGTCAGCCGTATCTTTCAGCCTCGAACGGTTTTCAGTACGGTGAAATAAATGAATATCGCGCCAACTACGACTGGGCTGAAGCACCGCATAAGGCACGAACCGTGGTACGGCGTGAATAAGATGCAGCGCACATACGACCAGTAGCGAGAGAGCGTGAACGTTCACCGTGGGCTGTGAAAGAAGACGGAGAAAATACGAGAGAGAGGACGAAGGGAGAAAAAAACGCTTAGTCCTAAATTTATGCCCACTTTCTTTTTCTCTGGGCATCGCGCACTGCTCGCCGAGCGGAAAGTTCCCATTTTAGAAGGCGGTCACAACGGGTGCAACCAGTGATCTGCATCCGCAATATGTAGACCGCGTTATGCGTATTCGTTATCACTCCGGGACGTTGTGGAAAGAAAAAAAATCTACTCAAAGCACCGCTTTCAGTTCCCTTGTTTCGGCTGTAGAGCTGCTTTCCCGCTGATTCTCTCTTGTTGACTGCACGAATGTTGCCACGGTGATTTCGTGGCCCGCGACGTCGGCAGCGGCACGGTGTCCCGCTTTGAGTCCCGCGCTGCTGCTTCGGCGTCGTCGGCTGTGTTTTTGGGGTCGGGGGCGAGCGTTCTTTTTTTCCCTGCCGCCGAGCCGTGTCCCGGAAATGCCGCTCAAGCGATAATCTGAGGTCGTCCCGGCGTCCTTGGGGTGTAGCAATAAGCGAAAACCCGCTCCGATTCTTCCCCTCCTCAGACCTTCTCGCACTCCAGCGGCGAGTGTCTCCTGCTGGCTCGGGCACCGCAAGGACGTTGGAGGACGTTTCCCGACGCCTGCGGCCACGATTGTCGACGTATCCCCGAGGCCGGCCATTGCCGCCGGTGCGGGGGCTCTCAGGTGCGCTGGTTGGCAGTCACGTCGTTAGCGTCGCCTTCTCGGTCCCGCGACGCTGCGTGCATTGATAGTTCGCGCGTGACGTCGTGGGCGCGGTTTCCTCACGTATACTGGCACTGCAACTTGACGGCTTGAATAACGCAATGGAGATAGTCACGTGGCATGAGTGAGTGAGTGAGTGAGTGGATAAACTTTTATTGGGTCCAGCAAAACGTGATATGATTGCGCACCTGGTTACTTCTACGACGGGACCGGCAGGTCTAGCCTGCCGGCGCGATCACAGGCACACTGGACGGCCAGGATTTGTCTTCGTGGGCAGGACTTCGACCACGCACCACTCTTTGTGAACCTGGGGCCCAACAACCCACACTCCAAGAGCATATTAGACAAAGTAGCAGCCTCGCCACAGGCTGCGCAAGAGCTGTTTTTGTAAATGTCCGGATATATGCTGTTGAGGGTCACCGGATTTGGGTATTAGTTAGTTTGCAGAAGTTGGAGCATAACCGCGTGTGGCCTGGTTAGCTTGGAATGAGGTGGCGGGAAGACTCTTCTCTCCAAGTAAAAGGATTTAGTAATTTCATTGTGAACTAATGCTAGATGCGTCCCTGTGTCCGGCGAGAAAGTCGTCTGAACCTAGGGTAGTGCGGTAGGTAAAACCACGCGCAGACTCGTGAGCCGACTCATTGAGGTTGAGAGGAAACCCCTTAATTGCTCCGACGTGGGCAGGGTACCAGAACGTAGAGTGTGTAGAGCTGCCACTGTTTTTGGAACCTTTCACAATTTCAACTACCTGCCTGGCTACCAGGCCCCTCTGGAATGCCCTAACGGTCACCTTTGAGTCGCTATGCACCCTGTCTCTCCGACCGTCTTGCATGGCGAGTGCAATGGCCACTTGCTCGGCCATTGCACTCGCCATGCAGGATAAGCTTAGTGGATGCCGCTTGCGGCGGCGTGCACGAAGCTTACGTCTATCTTATCCTCAGTGGTGTCCTTTAGTATCTTCGAAGCTCTTTCCTTGCGACGAACTGCGTTGGGTACAGGATGCACGTTGCGGGGCAGCAGAGCGACGATGAGTTTCTCCCTTATTTACCTGGGGATTTTGGTATTGCTAGACAAGTCCTTGGTGGGGGCGAGTCCGATCGCATCTATAGAATCCGCCTACCAGCCGATATGGTGGACTCACCGAGTTAGCTGGGCGCGTTCCTGAGCCTCGGCAACCTCCTCCATGGTGTTGTGCATGCCGAGCTGTAAGAGGTCTTCGGTGTGTATTCTTACTGGCAGCCTGAGTGCTCGCCCGGCAATTTTTCAAATGAAGGAATTGAGTTCATCCCGGTCTCTCTGCTCTAAGCCAGTTGTGCATGGCCACCATGTAGGCGAAGTGACACCGCACAAAGACGTTGATCAGCCGAAGCAGGTTTTCTTTCTTGTGGCCTCTGCGTCGGTTCGTGACACTTTTCACGAGGCGAACAGCACTCTCGGTTTTTGCAATTATTTTGCGAAATGCAGTGCAGGTGCCGCCACGCGATTCGATCAACATACCCGGACTCTGATGGTGTCGACCGTGGTATTGGGTCTCCACTCTGAGTGAACAGGTGAATGCCAATTTAGGAGACCAGATTCCTGCCCTCATAGGTCTGCTCCATGTTTCGTTTCGATAAAGCAGGTGTCCAGATTTGGTTGGAAAACCCCGGAGTCCGGTGGGTAGCAGGTACTGTTCTGTGACGTACACGGCCTCCTGCATGGCACATTTTACTTGCCCTTCACTCCCACCGGTGCACCAGACCATGATGTTATCAGTGTAGATAGTATGATTGATACCTTCGACTTGTGCCGACTTCTTTGAGTGTCCGACTATACAGATGTTGAACAGAGTGGGTGATACGACAGAGCCTTGCGGCGTAACCCGTGCGCTCAGGAGTACTTCGTCAGACACAAAGTCGCCAAACCGTAGCTTCACCTTCTAACCGGTCAGGAATGAATGGACGTAATTATACAGCCTGCGGCACAGCTCGATGTCAGTGCTACAAGTTAGGATGTATTCGTGGAGAGCGTTGTCAAACGCTGTTATGCCTGCGAGTCCACACCGAACGTCCATGCCTCTGAAAAAGGCAATCTGTGTCAATGCCAGCACGCGAGCCCACCTGACGCGAACATCTCAACGGCGTCATCAGGCGGCGGCGCCTTTCTGTCGCACAACGCACAGCGAGCCCCATCAGCCCACGAGCCCGTTGCAGCAATAGGCGCCTTCCTGTCTGGCAAGTCTTACGCAATGCGTGGTGACGTCACTCGTCCTTGGCTGCAACCACGCGCAGCGGCTCCGGATTCGATGATAATGACGCGGCCCAGCGGCGACCCCATTGGAGGATTCTGACCTCACGGCCAGCGGCGCTTCTGGTTCGAAGTTTGGTTACTCAAAGAATCCTCCCGGTGCATATAAAAAAGCCCTGCGGCGCGTCGCGAGCAGTAGACCTATGTGTCAGAGAAGAGAGCTCGGCTCTTCGAATCGCTAAGCTGTCAGCCCCAGTGCCGAATTTGTAACGCCTCTGTATATATGCTGCACATTAACCTTGTTTAACTCACCGTCGTCTCGTCCGCTCGTCTATCAGCTCTGCGCCAAAGCAGTCGCGAGCTGAGAAACCTACGCTACCAAACGGCTGGTGACCTTCCCGGCGGAGGTCGAAACAGTGGCGCCTTCGGGACCGTTTCGGCGTCGCCGTCTTTCGTAACAGTGGTGTCAGCGGCGAGATTCGTGGCGCCCTTCGTAACGTCGTCGGAGGCGCGCTTCGTAACAACGCCTTCTCCAGGCCGATTCTGAGCAAGGCCCTGGTGTCCCTGGTACGGCTGTCGATGATCTGATGTTTCATGATCTTCATGGCGTCCTGCGTTGACAGGCCGGCTCAGAAGCCAATCATGCTGTGGTTGTATAGACGCTGTTGTATTCAAGACACCTGTTTAGTCCGTTCAAGACGACAAGGTCAGCCACTTTCCCGACGCAGGACGTAAGAGAGATGAGTCGGAGGTTACAACATAAGGAGCCTTAATTGCCTCGCTTGGGTATCAGGACGGTGTTGGCGGTCTTCAATTGTTCTAGGACGCTGTCGTTTCCCGACGTCTCGTTAATCGTCACACTAAAGTATTTGATCGAATGGTCATCGAGATTCCGCAGCATTTTATTTGAGATGTCATCGGGGCCCGGCGCCGACTTGATTTTGAGTGCGAAAATGGCCTGCCTGAACTCTGCCACGATGAAGTCTTCGTCCAACTCCAGACGGGCCGGACCGAGGTGGGAAACTGGACCTTCTCGTTTCTTAGCTTGATAGGCAGGTACGTCTCCATGAGCTTAGAAGCCAACTCGTTCCAGCTACAGCATCTGACAGCGTCGCGCCGGGCCCTAGCGAGCGTGTCTCTCTGATTGGACCTTGTGCCACCCTTGTTGAGTAAATGTTTCAGCAAGTAATCATCATCATTATCATCATCATCATCATCATCAGCCCGACTACGTCCACTGCAGGACAAAGGCCTCTCCCATGTTCCGCCAGTTAACCCGGTCCTGTGCTTGCTGCTGCCAATTTATACCCGCAAACTTCTTAATCTCATCTGCCCACCTAACCTTCTGTCTCCCCCTAACCCGCTTCTCTTCTCTGGGAATCCAGTCAGTTACCCTTAATGACCAGCGGTTATCCTGTCTACGCACTACATGCCCTGCCCATGTCCATTTCTTCTTCTTGATTTCAGCTATGATATCCTTAACCCCCGCTTGTTCCCTAATCCACTCTGCTCTCTTCTTGTCTCTTAAGGCTACACCTACCATTTTTCTTTCCATTGCTCGCTGCGTCGTCCTCAATTTAAGCTGAACCCTCTTTGTAAGTCTCCAGGTTTCTGCTCCGTAGCTAAGTACCGGCAAGATACAGCTGTTATATACCTTCCTCTTGAGGGATAGTGGCAATCTACCTGTCATAATTTGAGAGTGCTTGCCGAATGTGCTCCACCCAATTCTTATTCTTCTAGTTACTTCAATCTCGTGGTGCGGCTCTGCGGTTATTACCTGCCCTAAGTAGACATAGTCTTTTACAACTTCAAGTGCACTATTACCTATATCGAAGCGCTGCAACAAGTAATGTAGCCTGGCATTTGGTACCTGGCTTTTCAGGGGTATATTCGGAAAGACACATCTTGAATGCACCATCAGAGGATTCTTGGTCACCATTACTGCAAGAAAGATGTGCAGCTATAACCCTGCGCAATACAAAAAATGGCAGCATATCCACGGAGGGAATGATGGAGAGTGGGGCGAAGCATCCGTCCGTCCATTCGTTCTTGCTTCTGTCCGTCCATGCGTGCGTCTGTGTGGCCGCCCATGCGTCTATGCGCCCATCCGTGCGTGCGTCTGTTCGTGCGTCCGCCTCTGCATTCGTCCATGCATCCGCTCCTGCGTCCGTCCATGCGTCCATCCATCCGTGCAGCCATGCGTGCGTCTGTCCATGCATCTGTCTGTGTGTCCGTCGTCCACCTATTCAACACTCTAAGTAACACCATCTCGCATCTTTTCATCATATATTCCTCATGTAGAAGCACCGCCATCCATCGGACATTCCAAGGACTGAACGAGAGGAGGCACACGCTCACTTTCTTACGGCTTGCACTTCGTGTCTACTTCCCACCTTTAACCACCTCGAGTTCATGGTATATACTAGTTCACTGTATTCATGGCACTGTGGCCTAACGCTCGCTAAACCTTTCTAAAACCAAGGAGGTTACGCCCAGCGAGTATAACGTAGCAACCCGTTCTTGTCAGATAGTGCTCAATGTACATGCCAATGGCTGTGAAGGGGGAATGGGAGACAGGAGAATTCGGCTTTTAGTTAACGCGTATGCTGCGATTTTTTTTGTTGTTCAACAACGCACATAAGAAATCTCCCACCGGCACCACCTTGGAGATCAAAATGTAAGACTGGTTACACACTACTACTACAACTACGAGGGACGAACGGGTGCCGCTATAAGGAGCTACGCCCCTAAAATGACGTGAACTACATGGGGCACAATGATCAACTGCAATGATCGACTGATCAGTTTACTGTGTCTGCTTGCGTACTGAACATCGAACAAACTACCCGCCTTTCTCTTCTCGTGCTCTCTCTCTCTCTCGTGAACATGGGGGTGTCTTTAGAGACGTTTCTAGAAGCTGACTTTTTCTTCACTGGCTGAGACTCTTCTGTATCATCACTACTGGAAACAATGTCCGGTATATACCTTCCTTGGCTTGATTGGCTGCTATTTTTCATTAAAGTTGTGGAAAAGCAAAACTTGTGCGACTTGTGTGGCAATAGTACAAGTTTAGAAGAAATGTACAATAGCGAACGAGAGAGCTTCCGACCGCTGGGCGCGTAAGATATGCTACAGCCATTGGGCATGGGCAGGAGGTAGAAAGAGGGCCACTTGCCTCCTCAGTCGACGCTTGTCCCCCGCCCAAGCTACACACCACGCCCCCCTCTACCCCAGCCGTAACGCAGCGTGGATTCCTCTCACCACAAAATCCTGCCGACGCCCATGACTGCAGCCCACTTCCTAAATTAATTCGGAAGTATAACGTAGGCTCGTAAATGTGAGCCGAAAACTCAAGGCTGTCTCAAGAAAGAACACACACACACGTAGACACACACACACACACACACACACACACACACACACACACACATATATATATATATATATATATATATATATATATATATATATATATATATATATATATATATATATATATATATATATATATATATATATATTCATGCAACATCAGTTTGTTTCCCTTATTCGACGAAACGTGGACAGGCGTCACGAAGAATTGCCACCTTCGGCACCGCAAGTGTTTTGTCCATCACGGCCACGGTCCGTTTCGGTCCGCGTAGCACGCGACGCCGGACGTGGACGCTAGAGAACGTGGTGGTCACCTTGCACGATGGACACGCTGTTGACCAATTGCCATCGGCCTCCTTGTAAGGAGAGACAGTTACGGGTCGGCACTTTTCTTTTCTTCTGTTATACCCACTTATATATATGCTGACCAAAGTTTCTGGCGGACTTTCGTTTGTCCATTCTTTCACTGAGCGCCCACCCACCCTTTCCGTCGACGGCCGCGGACCGTGGGAGTGGCCGACGCTTGGAAGTGTCGTTGTTTTAGATGCGGAGCATCTAATACTCGAGGCTTGTAGTGCGGCGCCGTCCGCAAGCTTCCTCCTCCTTCTTCCACCATCTGTGCATCCCTTCCTCCTCTACACACCGCGCGTGCTTCACTCCTCCACCATCTGTGCACCCTTCCTACTCTACACACCGCGTGCGCTTCTCCTCTTCACGAACATTCGCTAGCTGTATAATGTAGCGCGCATGCGCCGTCACGCTTCGAGAACATCGGCAGCTGACGCGCGCGCATGCGCCGTCGCGCTTCGAGAACATCGGCAGCTGACGCGCGCGCATGTGCCGTTGCGCTTCTCCCCCTTCTCGAACATTCGACAGCTGACAGTGCATGCGCCGTCGCGCTGTATATATACTCAAGGTCGGCGCTCGCTCGCTCAGTTGCCGCTGGTCGGTTGGTTTGTACGGCGCGTCGACGTCCAAGGTCGCGGTGAAATGAATTCCAACGAATCCACAAACACAATGATCGACGTCCTTTCGACCAGCGCCGCCCTTTCGCAGACGTGTGTACGTGTTCACTCATTTAACACCCGCTCCTACAACCACGTTAACCAATTTAGCCATCGACCCAAGTAAGTCGCAATTTAACACCCCATTTCACAACCACGTTAACCAATTTAGCCATCGACCCAAGTAAGTCGCACTTTAACACCCCGTTAACCAATTATATGCTCCGCATCCTCCTCAGTGTTCCCCCGAGGGAAACTGCGGGCAATTTTTTTATACGAAGAACGTTTGTTCTGCAGAACAGCGCGTAGGACTTCATGCCTGTCAGGAGACACGCGTGGCTTCAGACTCCCCAACATATTTTTTCCAGTAACTACTATATGAGCTCAGGTCGCATAAAGCCGACAGGAAATGAAGCCGAGGAAGGCATATAAGTTAAATTATTCTAGTATACCCTGGCATCACAGAAGATATGGAAAAAAAATTGCCCGCAGCTCCCCTGGGGGAACACTGATTTGGGTGCACGTTAAGTGCTCAGATTTGGGTGCACGTTAAAGAACCCCAGGTGGTCGAAATTTCCGCAGCCCTCCACTACGGCGTCTCTCATGATCTAAAAGTCGCTGTCTTTGTCTGCGAGAGAAGTAATACACTCTTTAAAAAGAGGCAGTGCTACTTACTAACTTTGAGGTAGTAAATTGCTGTCACAACATACACTACCTAAGTAGTAACTGCAGGTAGTAGACCACAGACATTTACTACCTTAGCAGCAACCGGGGGTTGTAAATGTCTGTGGTCTACCACCTGCAGTTACTACTTAGGTAATGAATGTTGTGACAGCAATTTACTACCTCAAAGTTAGTAAGTTACACTGCCTTTTTTTAAGAATGTATATCGTGAGAAAGCGTCATTACGACAAGCTTCTTTGACGACACACTTCCGATCGGCGGTAATACGCAGACAATGAGCGCTGGAAAAGAGTGAAACATGCGCGTGTGCTGCACTAACCCGCGCGTTGCACGCCGCTGTCACGATTAAGAGGCGCACAATAGATGACGCACGAAACAACGGCTCTCGGTATTGAAATAACAGCCCGCCACTGTTGCGCGCCTGTGCAAAGCCTGTCTCGCTCGTTACCGGAGGCGATATGTGTACATCGATTTATACGGGGGGGGGGGGGGGATACACACACACAGCGAGTGGCTCCCGAAAACGAACCACGATTGGATAATCACCCATTGTCTCCTAATGGAATCGTGCCCAAACCGCGACTCAAGGGGTGAGGCGTGGTCCAATGTTCGGACGGACTTAATTGCCTCCCCGATACCTACGGCCTGTTAAAAAGTCACGCTTCTCCTCTTGGTGGCCAATATATGTACGTACCCGAGAAAGTGCTATGTCGTACAAGTATGCACAAAAACACCACAGAGAAAGAAATACAGGCTGACCCGTAACAATTGTCCGGCCCCAGCCACTCGCTTGAAGAGGAGAGAAGATAGGCAAAAAAGACGAAACCGCACCGTAATTTAACATATTGTATGCAGAGTATGGGCGTTACAGATGAGAGCATGTAATCTCGTTGTTGGAAACCATACCAGCGACCTCTCAGCGTCATATACGGTTGATGCACGACCTTTGGGAAGCGAGAAGTTATCAAGTGTTGCACGAGAAACATATATAGTTGCTGGAAGTTGTCGAGCACCACGTAGAGACGATTGCTGGAAGTCGTGCGTTGTTAAAAAAAAGACATTAATAGCAAGCATTGATAGCAAGCAAGTGACACAAGACAGATATGTTTGACCGTAACGAAGAAACACAAAACAATCGGTCTCATGGTAATTTTACTTGTCTTTATAAGTAAATGAAGAATACTTTCTGGATTCAAGTTATCAGGAGTGTTGTGTGTGACAACCACAGAATTTTTGGACAATACCTACATTGTCAGCGTTGGTACGCTTGCGATCGTGCATATGTGTGCATATTGCCTTTGATTATTTGTTTTATTTAAAATTTCAATGACATGTTTTATTGGTCGAGTACCAGTTACAAGATTTTGAAATCGCCACGTCTCCAATGAAGTCCCAGGTTTGCTCATTTAAATAAATGAAAATAGAGATGAAAAGGTTGAACTGTACCGAGCTCAAGCAGTTGCCCATTGATGTTCCGGCCAATTCTGGCTCCTAACAATATTCTCAAATCTGTGATGATATGCATCAAGGACGTCCTTACTCTCGTAAAACGACACAAGTAGTTTGCTTGGGTTCAAACGGAAGCTATTATCTTTCCTTTCGCTGCTCTCGACTGTAGCCTGGACAGAAGTTTGAATTCATAGCTGCAAACGAAGCCATTCGAGTTCTATTTCGTGCTGCCACCTGCCTTTCCCTCTCAGCTTTTTCGTCTTTTTCTTCATTCGCCCTTTCAGCTGCCGGTCTTCTCCAGCACCATTTCTTTCGCCCTCTCAGCCACCCTCCTCTCTCTTTTCGCCGCCTCTATCTCCTTTTGACTCACCTACTTCTGTAGTTGAGCGCCAGAAAGACCCATCTCACCAAGGGCTACTTAGAACTTCTTCACATCCATGGTGCCTCAAATAAAACCTAGCCGCGTGCACAAAACATATGCCTAATTCTGTCTATCGAAACACCCTCTTCACACTCGTTAGCAAGAAAACTGTGCAACACACAAAAATCGTTCTGATAGCCTTTCAATAACTCGAGATTCTTTATCCCTACTTTAAACGCACTGTGCGCACCAAGAAGGTCCTGTAGCGGACGCCACAGTAATTGTCGCTACACTGCAAATCATTTCACACCCTCAAGGGTGGATTTTTCAATAAATCACCCATTTTACACCTATTTTTTCTGCTAAACTTATTCGCACGGGTGTAATTTCTGTAATTACACCTATTGTACACCCATTTGTCATTTTTAGGTGTACTATAGATGTATGTTCGCAAATTACACCCAAGGGTGTTTCCTTGAATTTTACACCTATCATATATGCATATACTTTAGAGCATCAATACATAGCAAATCTCAATGGATGCAATCAAACCGCATGCCGAAGTTCGGGTGAAAATATTGATGTTGTGGCCTTTGTTTTCATTTCCCGTATCATTCGCCAAAATATATCGTGCTATGTATTATATTTATTATGCCACCCCTATTTACATTATTCAGAACATTTCTCACATGTTCAACGATTTAATTCATGGGTTACGTTTTTGGGATTCTTACTAAAAATATTTTGCTGCCGCTCATATCCATTCTTCCCTAATTCTCACAGAGACATCGGTAAAAAAGATTATGTTGCGCTTAAACATAACATGAAACGATTACCCACTCACCCACCAACATGCAGATACGGGTCCATTTTTTTCAATGGGGGTCCACATATTTCCTTACACTGAAGTAATTCGCATCAATACACAAGTCCCTGATTTATTCAGTGAGTTGTATTTAGATCTATAAACATGGATGAGTTCAAATTGAATGTTTGCAGCATTCGCATTGCCGTGGAACTAGGCATGTTTACAAATAACAGGCTAAGCTTACTCTAATGCAGCTGCTGTGCACGCATGCCGCGCCGCAGGACAAGCTTAGCGCACATCCGCTAAGCACGGGTGAACTCGTACAATGGTATTCACCACTCTGTGGGCACTTACTGTTCTTTTTTTATATCCTTGATATGAACGCTTGCGCGTCCCTTAATACACACGTGAACCATCGTAGACAACACTAGCGCAATGTACCCGTGACACAAGAATGGAGAATAGTTGACTAGTTGCAGCATTGTATTTGATAGTTGTTACTGTGGCGTTACAATGAACTGATAATCGCACATTGCTATGCTCACACACAATTTAAGACTTAAAATAAAGCAAGCGTCATTCATACTTTGTCGGTAAAAAAAGCATAGTCCCCAGGTTCTTGCTGAATGGCAGAGTGTTATTTAAAAGAAGCTAATGGCACAGCGGGGCTGTTGCTGGGATTTATGCATGCAGGGGGATAGAAAGAGAAAAAAAGGGGGCCTGACCCATTTGCATGTACATTTTTGCCTGTGGTTGCACATTTGAGAAACCAAATCGGAAGCTTTCATTTTTTTTTTTGTGCGAAATGGACCAAATCCTGACCCGAAAGTAGCTCCAATGACACTCAATTGGCTCATACATACGTTCACCTTTCCTCTAAAACAGTAATATTAAAACATTATTTAAACTTATCACTGTTCTAGAAAAACGTTGATAGCATGTGTATGCCAAGGCAGCGTTAGTTGAGCTTTTTTCGGTTCCAGATTTGCCCCATTTTGAATAAAAAAGCTCCTCAAACGAACATAAGAAAGGAGTGGAGATGTGTCAAATATGGAACAACCTCCCCGCCGCCCTTCACTAACTTTTTATTTATATCTATATTGCACAAGTAACAAATTTTGACTACAAAATGTCGAAACAACGCCACAATCACGCCTC
Organism: Rhipicephalus microplus; assembly: GCF_043290135.1. NCBI lineage: Eukaryota > Metazoa > Arthropoda > Arachnida > Ixodida > Ixodidae > Rhipicephalus > Rhipicephalus microplus. Next base: position 208,808,532 of record NC_134700.1, read on the forward strand.
ACTTGGGAAAAGAAAAATGTGCATTACGAAGGCTACGCATTTGCCGCCTGCACACGTCAGTGGCAAAAAAAAAACGACTTCGAAGCTCTGCTAGCAAATAAATATGTTGTGAAGCATAAAATATTACACTATATGTTGGAGGCTTCACATAGCTTGGAAATTATATCATAAAATGGTACTGCTATCACTTTCGGTTTCGGTTTTGAAGTCTCGGGGCAACTGCGCATCGCCATCGTCAACAGGCAGACCTTGAATTGGGTGGTAACATGTCGTGTGCGTGTTTGCTGTACGCTGACGGTGGTTTATTATTTTACTATTCACTTGCTTTGTCCAGGATGTGTACTTATACGGCTTGCGCGGTTCAACTCACGCTTACAGTAGATGCAGTACGAGTCACTGCAATCTGTGGCGCGTCGGCAAGTACAGAACAACTTCAGTGCGGCGGAGTGTGAGTCCTCTGTCAACGGCTTTCGTTGAAGCTTGTGCACGCCGCAAGCAGAGTGTTTCCGATCAAGCAATGAGCGGAGTGTACGCAGGGAGCTACATGGAGAACGCTTTTGGATTTCGTGCTATTGCTGAAAAGGTAAGCTTTCATGCATGCAAACAACGAAGTGCAGAAGTGCGTGCCTGCCTGCCAACGCCCGATGTGCCCGCGATACTCGTAATTGCAGGAAGCGACCCTCTCTTGGCGCCGTCGTGACCGTCGCTCGCTCTGTGCTTATCAGCTGCGATGTCTCAACAGTCGCAGTGTTCGTGAACCTTGCTTTGGCGCATGGTTAAAGAAAACGGGGGGGATGTGCCCCGCGCAGATAAACCTTACGGCATTCGGCAGCGGGTGAGAAAACAAGGTAGGCGGGGGGGGGGGGGGGACTGAGCGAGCCGAGGTGGGCGAAAAAAAAATGGCATAATAATAATAATAATAATAATAATAATAACGAAGCAGATCAACGGTAAAAGAGGCGCCAGTTGTCAGTTAGCGGCACTGCAGTGGACAAATGGGGCGCGTTTAATACGCGGGAGAAAAAAATCTAGATTTCAGTGACTGAAGATAGTGGTGCGTTTTTAATGCGAGTAAATACGCTATTTAAAGCAACAATTCAAATACTTAAAATTTGTATCAATAACCCTTTGGTGTCTACGCTTTGCAGCGGCGTGGCATGTGTTTTGTAAATATCGTGCAGCTAACCAAAGAATTTATTATGTACCTTGTTCGGTCAGCAATTTGCGCTTTTTATGCCTTGTTAGGTTTGTTTATATTTATACTACTATATCGTAGATAATCAGGATATAGAAATATTGATCTGCTTTAATAAAGGATTGAACAGCCGCACTCAATTGCACACATTTTTTTGCATTTTTGCACCGTTGCAGTGCGGCACATCGAATATTGTAGAATAGAATATTTCTGTATATTTTGGTGTAGCGTGTTGGCGCTGTGGTTACATATGAAAGCTTTGCCAAAGTGTACCAACAAACATCTACAGAAATCTTTCAGTTAGACTGATACAGCACAGATGATAATGGTGTAGGCATAGTTAGCCACTAAAGAACACGCTCGCGAAAAACAAAATGAGGGTGGCGACACAGGTGGCTGTAAATGAAAGCAGGCAGACCTAACAGCTCTTGTATGTTGCATGCTTTTTTTCTGTGCAGGTTTCATCCTTACGAATGTAAACACACTGATCCAACTAATAAGCTCTCCATGCATATATTCCTGTTAGCTACTTCTCCAATAAGTCGTGCATTTTTTTATTATATTATAGTCCAGCAGTTCAGAGCTTAATGAGCATATATTTAACTTACTTGTGATACATTATCTGTTGCATGGCTGTTTTTATGAATTAAAAAAATTCAACTGCAAATGAGCTGCTTATGCATGCACTTGAAGAATAAGATTAGCACGTCTTATTGATTTTTGAGAGTAGTTCGTTTTACTCGTGGCCTAAAGTTATTTTGTTGACCAATAAGCAACTCGTGAAAAATATATTATAAAATTATCCAGTACACCAAATTTATGTAACTGGAGACGAAATTTAGAGGTTAGCTTCCACAAATACACAGTGCTGTGTTTCCAGCAGCAGTTGTCATTTTATAAGTGCTGTTGATTTTTTCAGATTGGGGCTTGCTCGATGTTTTACTCTAGTTTTACACAGTAGATTGTACATCTGTGCTGTACATGTCTACAAAACGATCCTTCAAATAAATGATAAATATTGCAACTTTTTTTTCTGAATGGGTTTATATAATTTTTTGTATCACCCATTGTAGTGGCCTAGTGGTTAGGGTGTTCTAGCTAAGCAAGAAAACTTGGTATAAAGGCTGAAATTTGAGCATCCCAGTATATTTCAAACTTCTTGGTAGGTGCATGATTCAAGAGAGAAGCACTTTTTCAGCACCACCATGGTGTAGACTCAAACATGGCACTTGCATTCATACACTAATGTGCACAGATGCTTGTAAACGTGAAAGTAAATAGTGGTAAAGCTGAAAGTGGGGAAGCTGGAGTTTTTTATTATATGACACATCATAATGAGGTTCTGATTGTTCACAGTATTTTTTAAATGCTTAGTTGAATGTTGTGCATCTCTTACATGCAGAATGTTGAAAGGAAACCACACTACATCTTCTACGATGGACTGGGTGCTGACGATGCAGTGCACTCTTCATCACATCCTGAAAACAGCTGTTCCGAGCTCACGGCCTCACTCAAAGGGTTGCAGCAGCGGTGGACGCTACTCATAGAGTGCACCAAATATCTTCTACATTTTAGGAACATTCCTCTGATGGAAAAGGCTTCATCTCAAGCTATGTGTCCTATATACCTATTTATTTTTCCAATATGAGTACCAGTTTGCCATCAGATTAACAGCAGTGCATGTAGAAAACTGTGTACTATGCATAATGTTAGAGTTGTATGATAAACTGGAGATGGCCTTGATGTCTCCAGGTTAAAAGGCTGATTCACTAATGGGTCATTCCACACCAAACATCCCAGCTATTTTAGCGACCATCTCAAATCTATTCGAAACAAATTGTGATGATTTACTGCATTGAAAACAGTGAAACTGTAAAATATTTTCGAAAGAAAAAGTTTTTGGTTGCGTAGTTGCCTTATGAACTTACCGGAATGTTGTTTTATTCTTGTTTGTGCAAAATTTTATTTTAAAAATACTGCTCCTTGCTTCTATACCAAAATTTGTCTACATGTTAAGTACAAGTTCATGTGTAAAGTGTTTGAAGCGCAGTAATATTAGTGCGATTTCACCGGTACATACACCTCCAAGACTAACAAAGTGCTTGATACGACTGGTTGGTGCTGTATGGTAGACAAAGAAAGTGCTTAACAGTGCAAACGACAAGAAGGGAGAGAAGAGACGAGCTGAGCCCTGAACAAACAACCAAAGTTTATTGCAAACCAACTGCAATATATAGAAAAAAGAATCTGCGCATAACCATGCACTATAAGCAGAATCGCGCATACATGCACCATACAGCCTACATTATCAACAACCGGTCGTATAAGTGGACCCAAGATAACTAACTTCACAGCAGTTAAGAGAAATTGAGGGTACGCTAACACAGTAAGCACGAGTTGCTGAATGTGGAAGGCTTCACTAATTTCGTGATCGCGTTGATTTTTATATCCCCCCATGATCAAACACTTTTCAAGAATTGGCTGACAACAAGACTTCTTACAATGGTCTGCCAAGTGGCTAGGAAGAGAACCTTTTAGAGAGTTAGCGTGCTCCCTCAACCGATCATTCATGCATCGCCCTGTTTGGCCAATGTCCACAACTAAATAATATCTTGTAGAGAATTGCTAAAGCACATTCAACATGGCACATAGCGTGTTTCTTAGTGCATGCTTCTTTCTTAGGCCCTTCGCTGTTGACCATGCGACATAGGCCAGCGAGCTTGTCGCGTGCGCAGAACGCACCTCTTACACCTATTTTGCCAGTGACCTTCTTTAGACTTTGGAAAACTTCGTGTACGTAGGGAATAACAGCCTCTCTAGAATGAGGCTTGTTGAGTTAGCTGTTGCTTAGTGTCTTATCAGGCAATCTTAGTGACGTTTCGAGAGTCTTGGCAATAGAAGTTAGCAGGGGATTAAAAAAGCCTGCTTGTTGAAGGCGGTGAACTTAGAGCGAGAAACTGCACTCTATGTGGCGGTGACAACAGCCAGTTAAAATTGCCTTTAGGCAGGAAAAAGCGATGCTTCACTTGACTAGCTTAGAATGGGTGGACGTAAAAAGGGGGTTCTTTCTTGAGCATGGCTCGTACCGCCAACATACATGATCAACAAAAAAAAGCATTTCTAATTCTAGACATCGTAGGTTGTCGTCATAAATAAACTCCGACGTTATTTCTAGTTTCTTCATTTCACGTCCGAAAACGTCAAATATCTCATGGGTGGTTCACCGAGGGTCAGATTGATCGATGCGGAAAAACACTAAAATGTCGTCAACGTAGCCAAACACTTTAACTGTACTCGTGTGGTCAAAGTTAGCCATGAGGCTTCTTTCATACCGCGCGAGTAAAAGGTCACAAAGAACCGGTACTAAACATGAGCCAATGCGCACATCTGCATCGGTGAGATATTTGACTTTTTTTGGCGTGAAATGAATCAACTGTAATTAAAGTCGGAGTTTAATTCATGACGACAAGTTACGATGTCTAGACCTGAAAATGCTTTTTTTGGTTGACCACGTATAATGGAGGTACAAACCTTGCTGAAGGAAAAGCGTTTTTTTTACGTCCACCCATTCTAAGCTAGTCAAGTGAAGCATCGCTTTTTCCTGCCTAAAGGCAATTCTAACTGGCTCTTGTCACCGCCACATAGAGTGCAGTTTCTCGCTCTAAGTTCACCGCCTTCAACAAGCAGGCTTTTTTAATCCCCTGCTGACTTCTATTGCCAAGACTCTCGAAACGTCACTAAGATTGCCTGATAAGACACTAAGCAACAGCAAACTCAACAAGCCTCATTCTAGCAAGGCTGTTATTCCCTAGATACACGAAGTTTCTCATAGGCTAAAGAAGGTCGCTGGAAAAATAGGTGTAAGAGTTGCGTTCTGCGCACGCGACAAGCTCACTGGCCTATGTCGCAGGGTCGACAGCGAAGGGCCTAAGAAAGAAGCATGCTCTAAGAAACACGCTATGTGCCATGTTGAATGTGTTTTAGCGATTCTCTACAAGATATTATTTAGTTGTGGACATTGGCCAAACAGGGCGATGCATGAATGATCGGTTGAGGGAGCACGCTAACTCTCTAAAAGGTTTCTTTCCCAGCCACTTGGCAGACCATTGTAATAAGTCTTGTTGTCAGCCAATTCTTGACAAGTGTTTCATCACGGGGGATGTAAAATTTGGCGCGAGCATTAGATTAGTGAAGCCTTCTATATTCAACAACTTGGTGCTTCCTGTGTTAGCGTACCCTCAACTTTTCTTAACTGCTGTGAAGTTAGTTATCTGAGGTCCATTTGTATGAACGGTTGTTGATAAGGTAGGCCGTACGGTGCATGTATGTGTGATTATGTTTATGATGCGTGGATATGCGCAGATTGTTTTCTATATATTGCAGTTGGTTTGCAATAAACTTTGGTTATTTGTTCACGGCTCTGTTCTCGTCTCTTCTTTCCCTTCTTGTTGTTTGCGCTATTAAGCAATTTCTTTGTCTACCATGCCTTCAAGAACTTAGCCAAAATGTCTTATATTTGAATTTTTCTATTGTGGTACTGCACTTTCTATAAATGTCTAAGTAATGAGTACTAACTACACAAAAGGTATATTTTGATGAAATAATATTGAGACCTCTTAAGCTGCTAAACATTACGAGAAAAGAATTACAAGTTTTGCAGAATCGTCATTTTTGTCTATATTGATACACGATTTGCACTGTCGAGTGGTCCAAATAAATATGACCTTCAAACCTAAATCGAAGGAAAGAAAAAGGGTATTTTCATATGCCAATTGTTATCATTACATTTTTTTGTTTTAAGGAAGAAAATAAGTTTTCAACTTTCCCCATTGATGAAAATAGGGAATTTCAAGGCGGCAGCTGTCGTATGACCAAATGGGAAGATAGGCACCAATAGAGTGATAAAAAAATATTTTCTTCCTTAAAACAAAAAAATATAATGATGGTACATGAAAATAACTGTTTATTTGCTTTCAATTTATGTGTAAAGGTAATTTTTAGTCGAGCCACCACATGGCGTAAATCGCATCTCAATATGGACAAAAATTACGATTTTGTAAAATTTATGATTTTTTTTTATAAAGTTCACCAGCTTGAGAGGTCTCAAATATTTTTTTTCTCAAAATATACATTGCGTGGAGTAAGTATTCATTACTCAGATATTCATACAAACTGCAGTATTGCAATAAAAAAATTGCAAACATAACACATTTTGGATTAATTCTTGGAAGCATATGTGCAAGTGTAATTGCAATAATATTACTGAGCTTCAAACACCTTACACAAGAACCTTAACTCAACATGTAGGCCAAGTTTGCTATAGAACGTACTTTTAAAATAAATTTTTTCACAAACACCCAAATGACATTCCGGAAAGTTCCGAAGGCAACCACGTGGCCGAACATTTTTTCTCTTCGAAATATCCTACCGTTTCAGTACTTTCAATACAGTTAATCAGCACAATATTTTTCTAATGCACTTGAGATGGTTGCCAAAATGGCTGGGCGTTTGGCATGAAATCACCCTAACAGCATGTCATGAGCACAGAAAAAGATCCTATGCTTAATAAGCCCTTCATTTACCAAGAAATATATTGAAAGTGCCTCCTCTGAGGCACTGTATAACGCTGCTTTTTTTCACAGTTATAAGGCGGCTGCACGTGCTGTTGTTGTTTACATGTGCAGCAGTGCCGTTCATATCTAGTAGAACTCACTGTTGGGATAGTTGGTGCATGTTTGCAATAAACATTAGTCAATCTTGCGCCAAAATGATGACCACACAGAGAAACACATAAACGGGATGGGCACTCATTTGCAATTGTTTATTGAGGAAACAGGCTGATATAAATCCACTTTTCTTCAACGCATGTGCAACCTACTTGGGCCGTCCCTTACCTAATCACGCTATAGGACACATGATCGCTAGATACCGTGCTTCCAGCTCATACAAGATGAGTGAAGTTTTGCTAACGCAATTGATACCCCGTTTCTTTTGTGAAAGCCCTTCGAAATTGCTCTTGGTGTGAATACACATGAAGTGACATGCGCTCTTGAACAGGCACCGTCATTATTCTTTGCCGTAAGGGCATGTTCCCTCGCTTGATCATTGACGCAGCGCCTCGTCGTCTGGCTAACATGTCTCTTTCTGCACGATAGGGGTATTTTGTAAACCACTTCAGTGGCAGACTTCGTGAATGGCCACGCATGCTTCTTTTTACAGCCTTTCAGCTGCTCAGGATGATTTCCAGCGATGCACCGGCGCAACTTTGCTAGTTTGTTAGGCGCATGAACTCCATCAGTACTTCATGCCGACTCGTCACCTTTTTAAGGTTGTGTGTATGAATATATGCTATATTATGAATATATGCTACAAACAGCTGCTAGTGAGCACCCATCCTGCCCATGTGTTTTCTTTGTGTGGTCGTTTCCTCGCAAAATTGACTATTCAATTCAGGCATTCATGTCTATTTACAGCACATGTTTAATGTCTGTAGCACAATATTACATGCTATTTTCGTGTTCTATTTGCATGTTCAAGAGAACAGCAGGCGCGCCAATTGTGTCAATTGGATACAATTTCCTAATTTTGCACAAAACCATTATGAAATGCCCAACCAGCTTCAATTATTTCTCAGTATTGTTAATTTTATCAAGAAACATAAAATCCATTATTCAACATAGGCTTGTGCATCACCATCCAATTGTTTGATGTGTGCAGTTTAATGTCCTAAAGCCACCATTTGATTATGAGAGGCCTTAGGGGAGAGCTCCAGAAATTTCGGCCACCTGGGGTTCTTGTGCACCCAAATCTAAGCAAATGGGCCTACAGCATTTTCGCCTGCATGAAAACTGCAGCTGAGTACCTTGGCAACTAAACAATCGAGGCGGGTTCATCATCATCTAATCTAATACAGATGTGCCAACCGCAATTATAACTTTTAAATGACTATATTCTAACCTCACTGCAAAAGAAAAGAGTAGAACGGTTTAAAAGAAAGTTCTCCCCCCTTTTCTATGACGTCCATAACACTTTTTAAGTCGATTTAGCCAGAGTACGCTTTCGCTCTGCGGAAAAGTGTTTTATGATTTGGAAGTGGCTACTAATACTCGCTGTCACAGGGCACAAAATATTTTTTCCCTATATTACTCTGTCATGCAGATGCCATACAATAACGGGTACTAGTATGAGTGCTGGCCGTCTTTCAGAGTAATTTATGAGGTTTTTGCAGCCTTAAGCGACAATAAGGAAAATCGTATGCGACTTTTTTCTTTTTGCCACCCCCTTGAGCTCCTCCTTTACGAATATCTGGAATTTCCGGGTCGCCTGTCAAACAGTTTGACAAGCTCGGCAAATACTACTGTGGGTTTTACCCCCGTATTTTACAACGTCCCTTCACTAAATGCTTCGCCTTGACTTGAGAAAATTGATTCCAGCGCAGTCTCTAGGCAGAGTAAGTCACCCAATATCAATGATAATCTGCAGCGATTCTCGAGAAACGCAGCATCATATTTAGACAAGCGGTGGTGCTGTGCTCAGCTTGTTCAAATAAGGACGAGATTCAAGTCGAGGAGCGTTCGTAAATAGGGAGGTTAGCATTGTTTGCACTGTGGGACAGTTCAAGAGTGTTTTATTGAAATAGCTGCGCTCGTATATTTTGAATGAATTAGCAGATGTCAAATGAGTTCTACATATATTTTTCCTTTTGTGTGATTCAGTCTAATTTGTTGTACTACTGTAAATTTAGAGCCCCACCGCGGTGGTCTAGGGGCTATGGTACTAGGCTGCTGACCCCCAGGTCGCGGGATCAAATCACGGCTGCGGTGGCTGCACTTCCGATGGAGGCAGAAACGCTGTGGGCCCGTGTGCTCAGATTTGGGTGCATGTTAAAGAACCCCTGGTGGTCGAAATTTCCAGATCCTCCACTACGACGTTTCTCATAATTGTATGGTGGTTTTGGGACGCTAAAGTGCACATATCAATCAATGGTGTAAATATTGAAAATCAGGCTCAAAAATGCTACGTTTGTTTTTCCTGAAACCTGCTCCAAATTCAAATTTTCTCCCTGGAAAAGCAAGATATGATGCTCCAAAATATTGCTCCAGATGATAGCTTGGCTGCTCCACCTCTGCTAGCTGTAAGTGGTTACTCTTTCACCCTGCTTTTGTGTGTCCATTTTATGTTCTTTGATGTTGTATTGTTTCAGGGAGACATGTGATGCGCTTGGTATTTTACATCTTTAAATCAATTATTCTGCATGGTTAATATCTAGTGACACTGTTAAGCTATTGTAAGTTTGCCTATTGTTTTCACTCCTGTATTATTGTTTCTCCAGTATTATGAATCTCTGAACACACAAGGGTTATTGTGAAATGAAAATGCCATCTTAAGACTGTTTTGTAATTACATTCATTAGAATATCACTAGCCTTGCATAATATGCATAAGGCATGCCACAACACATGCAAACTGTGGCGTATCAATGAGGCAATTGTAGTGTGCATTGATATATTATTTCAGTATATTGGAGGAATAAGGCTGCTACATTGCACTACTCTTCTTGCTGTTTGTATGCTTCACTGCACTGTGCTTTTGTGCTGCATTGAAGCGTGTTAAAATTAGTTCTTCTTTTTTAAGTGCAAATAAAGGCTCTTCTGTTGTACTTTGATATGCATGCATCGGTAGTTAGAGCTCCATGCCGTACCATTGATGTCTTATTTTCGGTCTTTTGTAGCAAGTGGCATTCTGTTCTGCATACTAGACAAAGGCTTTTGATTAAGGTACAATTTGTCTCTGAAGCTTGTATGTGCTCTGTGTCTAATAAAATAAAGCTTGATTTCATTTTGCACTATTGCATGACTTTGTGAACGTTCTGTTATGTGTGACAGCTCATTTTGAGTGATGCCTTCGCATTCAGCTAGGATTACATGTTATATGTGAGAGCCTTATATGCCGTGCTTCATATATGCACCATAAAAGCTGTGCTAGGGCCAGGATTACCACACTGTGGCAGGAGCCACTACAATAAGACATCTGCACATGAATGGTAAAGGGTAAGCTTTCACGTGCTTCCACAGGGGCCTACTGGAAAGGGGTAACACTCGAATCATGGTATTTTTCGCATGGGTGTTGGGGCATTATTCAGCATGAACACCCCCACACCCTTTTTGCTGTCTGGGAGAATTACACCCTTACACTACTTTTGTTTTTAAGGGTGTTAGGGTGTCAGCAATATTACACCCTTACGCCCTTAAGATTATTTGGGTGTACATTCGCTTTTACACCCTCACTCCCTTAAGGCCACTTGGGTGTACATTTGCTTTTACACCCCAAAAAATGTTTGTGCAATAGGGTGTAAATTCGGAAATCCGCCCACGGTAATAGGTGTAGTCCTGCTTGATACACCCATTTCGTGGGGTGTTGGGGTGTGAGTTATAGACACTATAAAACACCTATATGGGTGTAATTTGGTTTACAGTGTAGTCCCGCTAAATAGTGAGGCAATCGCCGGGCTAAATTCCAAGGGCTGACGTATCCCCCCCCCGTCCCGCACCACGAAAGGGCGGACAATTCAGTGTTGGTCCTTTTGGAGCACCAGCAAACGTCGGCTGTGGTTGAAAGAACGAGGCAAAGTCGAGAGTTGATAACAAAAACCAAACAAATTTACTAACAGATAAGGCAGAAAAAAACAACACACAACTATGCGAACTCGGCACTCATCAAGCACAACTCTCAAGGTACTCCGAGACACTCAAAACATGGCCACAAACAACAACACGCGCAACAATGCATGCAATCTCATGCACTAACTGTACCCGACCACACTTATGGACTAGAATGTTCGTCGAACGAAAGCAGACGAAAGCTCTTGGAACAATGCTTGAATGCTTCTCTTCAAGGAAACACTCACTCATAGTCCAGCACCGGCTGTCGTCCCACTGACGAGGCCTCTCTTCCAGGAAACTTTCGCATCGTCAGCTCACCACACTTGAATAACAGAAGTTATTCGCCAGAAACACATCGGCCGCTGATGCGCTGCTACTGCAAATCATGTCTTCATCCACTGGCGGAAAACCACACTTATACTCTTCCTTTATAACTGAGGACGAGGCTTCACCCGCTGGTGGAAAACACTTTATTTTTTGATTGGTCGCTGTAGAACATGCTTTCTCCTGCGGGCATATATATATATATATATATATATATATATATATATATATATATATATATAGAGAGAGAGAGAGAGAGAGAGAGAGAAAGGGCCCAATCTAGTTTATCAGCATTCTTTTCCACAACATTGTCTCGCATAACAGCAAGTGATGGCAACATACTACACGAACAATTCCAGTGGCTACATAATGCATGAAAAATGCGATTAACTGTGAAAAAGCTCACAGCATATCCACGGAGTGAATGATGATGAGTGCGGTGAAGCGTCCGTCCGTTCATTCTTTCTTCCGTCCTTCCGTGAGTCCGTCCATCTGTCTGTCTGTCCGCCCATCCGCACCAACTCAGTGAGTCATCGAACTAGGCGGTCACGAACCACGACGAGCTAGGAGGGACAAACCCACGGCTTAAGGAGCTTGGCCCCTAAATATGCGAGACCACGAATCAAAAGCTGTTGAGAATGCAGTGGTTTCGCGGGATTCCTGACCCATACATGGTTTGAGAACGCCCATGGCCTTCGTGATTGTAGCTGTGGTGTATGCTACATTATTATTAGCTTATATTTCGTTTTCGCATAATAGGTTTTGTTTTCCTGAGCACTTAGCTTAGGTAAACCTTAGGAAATGAAAATCGCCGTTTCTTAAGAGCCTTTTCAATTTTTTTTCGTCAACTGCACGCTATGCCTTCGTAAAAGAATTTAATTTCCAACTCCGCGCCAAACAACTAGTCCGGTGGAATGCTAATTTTTGCCGCTTTTGGTTTCGACAGGCTAAAAGAAAGTCCGCAGTGTTTACGAACTTCTAAAAGGGGCGGAGCAGCTGTACGCAATAATGATTCGTGTCCCGCTATACACAGCTTTCTTTCCTCGTTGCTTTAGGGCTCGACGGCCGCCTGTTGGCATGCAGAATTGATTTCAGGAGATGCGTGTATACTCGTATGTCTACTTTATTTTTGAAGCACGGGTATGCTTGGTTCACGTATGACGTAATTTCGAGTGCAGCGAAGCCAATGACATCATCCTTGCGTAATTGTAGCAGTGCGTTCACATCGAGAGCTATGCGCCTGTCCTTTCGCTTTTACCTTACTGCATGCGCTTACTGCCAGTAAAACTTGCAGCTGCGCGAGGTGGTTCACATTTCAAGGTAAACTGCTGTGCGTCCTCTCCTGTACTGATGTCCCTGTCAAATCTTTTCTGATTGATTGACTTATTGATAGGAGGGGGGTAACGTGTCTAAACCACCATATGATGCGAGACGCCATCTGAGCAAGAGCCTACAGCATTTTCGCCACCGTTTAAAATGCAACCGCCGCAGCCTGGATTCGATCCCGCGACCTGCGGCTCAGCAGCCGAGTAAACCTTTGCCACTATAGACCACCACGGCGGGGCCCCCATTTTTCCGGCGTCCTTGTCTTTATTTTGCGCACACCAGTTCACCTTGAAATGCGCTTGCTTTCTCCTTTAAACTGTATTACGTCAACGAAAAGTGGCGCAGCCCTACACTTGGTAGAGACGCCGGTCACACGTGCTAGCGACATTCGCGGGATCAAAAGTGAACGTGAGCAGGGTTGCGCGATCAGGGCAACTTTCTCAACACGAGGGCCGATGAGGCAATGAATAGCATTAGCCTCTACGAAATTTATCTGCACTTTTCCTTGACTGACGCCAATCCGGCGGATGCAAGTCACATAGAGACCGCCAGAAAAAAAGAAGTAACTAAGTCTTCAGTAATTTATACGCAACTCGCACCCATCGATACGTTGGTTGATGACGCTGTGTTGCTCATGAATAGGCTCTTGAAATCATGATGCGGTTTGGCCGATGAGCCAACGGTCAAAAAGGACATAGGTGTGCGCAGAGTTCTCCATAAGCAGAGGGCACGGGGGAGTCTCTTCGTAGCGCCCCCTCGCTCATTCGGAACTCTCTGTCAGAACGTAGTGCAGCGACAAGGTATTAAAAGAGAGAGGGAGGAAGGGGGGTGTCGCTCCCTGCCCCTCCCCCGTTCATGTGCGCCCCTTCTGAGAGAGAGAAAATCTAACATGGGAATCGCCCGGAGTAGGTAGGAGGAACTTACAGCGTAGAAAGCATATATACATCGCATAAGACGTACAAATGATTGACAGGCCATTCAGTTCTTTTTAGGGGCGAAGCTCCTTATAGCGTGGCTTGGGCGTCCCTCGTAGTACGTAACCACCAGTGGCACATACCCGAAATAGGTATAACATTTGACCTCCAAGGTGGTGCCGGTGAGAGATTTCTTCTGTGCGATGTTTAACAATAAAAAATAGTGCTCAATGTACATGCCAATGGCTGCTATTGGGGAATGAGAGACAGGAGCATTCGGCTTTTAGTCAACGCGCACGCTGCGATTCCCATTAGCAGCCATTGGCATGAACATTGAGCACTATCGGACAACAAAGGGTTGCTACATTATACTCGCTGGGTGTAACCTCTTTAGTTTTAGAAAGGTTTAGCGAGCGTTGAGCCACAAGGCCATGAATACAATGAACTAGTATATACCATGAATGAATTGGAGGTGGTTAAAGCTGGGAAGCAGATACGAAGCGCAAGCCGTAAGAAATTAAAAGCTGAACACTCCTGTCTCTCATTTCACATTAACAGCCACTGGCATGTGCATTGAGCACTATCTGACAGGAAAAGGTTGCTACGTTATACTCGCTGGGCGTAACCTCCTTGGTTTTAGAAAGGTTTAGCGAGCGTTGGGCCGTAGTGCTATGAATACAGTGAACTAGTATATACCGTGAACTCAAGGTGGTTGAAGGTGAGAAGTAGACCCGAAGCGCAAGCCGTAAGAAAGTGTGCGTGTGTGTTACAAGCTGCCACTCTAGCGTCGCCAGCGCGAAGTCGGCGACGGGAATGACAGCAGGTTGGTTCGTTCCGTACGCAAGCAGAGACAGTGAAGAGATCAGAGACGTGAGAAAACAAAACAAACTTTACTATAGTGATATGGCAGCACACGGGATCTAATACAACACTTCTATACAACTAACAAAATACAACGACACTTGATACAATTAAAGAAATATATAACAGAAACAATAAAATCAACTTACGAGAGAGAACTATTACAAACTACACAAACTAACAAGAATAGAACGACGGAGGAGAAAGTTCGAAGATATAAACAGGTGAAGGCATACGTGTGATGACCGGCAGCGTTGCGTCCCCGACGATCGGAAGCGAGAAGTCGAAGAGAGTTCTGGCACGACTGCGATGTCGGCGGTGTTGCAACGCTGGTGGCTCCGGGAGGCTAGTGCTTGCAGGTGACTTCGAGCAGGTTAAGCTAACTCGAGGCGAAGTCCCGATGTCTACGTTGCAGACGTTAATATCGCGTCACAACTAGACGAATGGCGAAGTTTAGGTGGCCAGCCGATACAGAGCCACGCTAAAAACTTCTAGAAGAGATGCTTGTTGATCTGTTTCTACACCATCTTGGTCAGCGACTAGTCTGCCTAGCAGGGCAAAATCCCGCGCTTAAATCCCCCTCGTGTCTCCTCGCTCTCTTCCTTGAGGACAAGAGACCTCTACCTGGGTCCAATCATGCACGTTTAATTGATGGAAAACTCCGCCCCAAAAATATTTTGACCCCACCCCCTTTTTAATGGGGAGAGGGACCTCAACTAGCGAGAGTGACAACCTGTCGGGTTGTTGTCATACGGCTTGGCCGCCAGAGCGTTTCCCACGCTTTTTTCCGTGGGAACGGTCAACCACTTAGCTCTCAGCCGTGGCGTCTCGTAGTCTAATCCTTTTTCGGGGTATACCGTGGCCATCTACGACCTTGCAGACGCCGCCGCAGTTACAAAAGGATCAAACGTCGGCGGCGACGTTCTAAAGAGAGCACCCCATTTTGCACTTATCGGTTCCCTTTCATGTGCCGCCGTTTCTCCCGGTCAGTCGGGGAGTACGGCGCCCGTTAATTGCCGTGACGCGGTGTCGCCAAAAATAGCCGTCCGTGACATTGCCCCCCACTTTCAGAATGTTATTCATAACATTTGTTCACACGGAGGGGAATTTTTTTCGACAACAAGGAACAAAACACCACCAACAAGCGAGGCATGAGGACTGTCCCTCTCATACACAAACTACATAGGCAGAGTGCATCAAAGTAACAACAAAAGGAAAAACAAACAATTGTTAGAGTACCAGCTTCATTTACACGCAACAATATCAATGCGCCATACAACCAAGAAGAGGAAATAGCCGTGTACGGCAGCCATCAATACAGAATACACTGCACGAATGTATACTACGAAACAAAACGGAACAGGTGCGCTCCTTTACTGTAGGGCAATCTTTCAATGTGCATTACAACAAGTAAAACAACCAATGCACCAAGCTAAAAGAAAATAACTCAAAATACACTTCTTATCCAATGAAATACGTACATACAAACAGAACACAATCGACGGAAGGAAAAAAAATAACATGCTCATAGACCTCAATTCTCAATGCGCGCAACGACAACTGTACCGGGTCACGCCAATCTTAATCAATTTACGAAATCATTCGCTTTATGCTAACATCTTCCTCAAATGCTCATTCATGCCACATCCCCATGGCAGTGGAGGCATACGATGCCACACTAAACCTTTGAAACAACTAAAAAAATGACACATTTTCCTGGTTTTTACCTTATGCAAATTTTCGCACTCATGATTAAACTAATTCGATGCTAACTTTCAGCTTTTGGCTCGGCGGTTTTCCTTTTGAAAACTTTACATCAAATCTTGTAACCTGTACAAAAAACGACTCAAACATGAGTCTCCAATGTTGCCCTGAATAATTATACTTAGTACGCGCGTTGTTATGCCAGCGAGTCCTCGTCAAACGTCCGTGCCTCTGAAAAAGGCAATCTGGGTCAAGGCCAGCCCGCAGTCCGCCCGGACGCGAACATCTCAACGGCGTGAACACGCGCGGCGCCTCTCTGGCCCACGTGCATTGAGTCAGCGGCGCACGTGACAGCGAGCCGGCGTCCTCGTGTCTGGTGGTCTGACGCATGGCGCGGCGACCCCATTGGAGGAATCTGCCCTGACGACCAGCGGCGCTTCTGATTGGACATTTTGGTTGGACCCGGTGTAAATAAAAGAAGCCCTGCGGCGCGTCGCGATCGGCGGTCCTATGGGAGAGGAGGCCCCATGTCGGAGAGCCGACATGTGTGTGAGTCGGCGGTTTTAGGCGAAAAGCTGACCGATGTGTTAGAGAGGAGAGCTCGGCTCTTCGAGTCTCTGTCGGCCCCAGTGCCGAAATTGTAACGCCTCTGTATATATGCTGTACATAAACCTTGTTTAACTCACCGTCGTCTCGTCCGCTCGTCTTATCAGCTCTGCGCAGAAGCAGTCGCGAGCTGAGCAACATACGCTACCAAACGGCTGGTGACCTTCCCGTCGGAGTTGAAAGCAGTGGCGCCTTCGGGGCCGTGTTGGCGTCGCCGTCTTTCGCAACAGTGGTGGCTACAGCGGGATCGGCCCGTCTTTCGCAACAGTGGAGGTCAGCGGTGGGATTTCGGAGGTGGCTTCGCAACAGTGGTTGGCAGCTGCGGGATCGGCCGGCGTCAGCGACATCGATGCGGTGAGTGCCTGATGTTTTCCCCTCAGTTCACCAGACTACTCTAGCTCAGGTTGTAGTAGTTTAGAGAAGGGCTGTGTGAAGCATTAGAGTGAGCTTTGATCGTTTCAAGCAAAGTCGAAGTGCTTTGAAACCAAAGTTAATGCGGAGGGGGTAAACACGGGAGAGTGAAAAATTGCTTGCGCGTCTTGCTAGTTGACTTATAGTGGGTACGGCAAGTAAATTGTTAACAGGGGCAAACAGCAAGAGGCTAATGTGAACGATGGAGAACCTTAAGGTGAAGGAACTCATCGAAATTTGTGAGGAACTCGGCATTACTTTGGGCCGTGCGAAACGAAAGCAAGCGATCCTTGAGATCATGAAGGATGAGGGAGTGTCGGCTGAGGAAGTCGATGAGGCCTGGGTGGATATTAAAGCACGCCGTGAGGAGGCTGAAAGGCGAGAAGTAGAAGCTCGCGAAGAAGCTGAAAGGCGCGAAGCTCGCGAAGAAGCTGAAAGGCGCGAAGCTCGCGAACGTGAGGAAGCTGAAAGGCGTGAACGTCGCGAGCGCGAGGAAGCTGAAAGGCGTGAACGTCGCGAGCGCGAGGAGGCCGAGAGACAGGAGCGCCTTGAGATGAAACGACTAGAATTGGCAATCCTACAGTGTTCACAGGCGCCTAGCGTAGCTTCTCCGACGATTCAGGTCAGCGGTTTTAGAATTCGTGACCAACTGCCACCGTTCGTAGTAGGCGAGGACATGGCGAAGTATCTCGTCAAGTTTGAACACGTCTGTGAGCGAAACGCTTTGGAGCGGTCTCTTTGGGCGCGGAACCTGTTAGCTCTTCTTCCCGGCGAAGTGTCCGACGCGATAACTTGCTTGTCGAGAGAAGCGTTTGAGAGCTATGACGAGGTTAAAGAAGTGCTCTTAAGACGTTATAAGTTGTCACCCGAGGCTTTCAGGCAAACGTTCCGGTATGCTGAAAAGGGGAATGAGTCACACGTTGACTTCGCGTTTCGTCTTAAAGCCGATTTGATTGAATGGCTCAAGGGCGAAGGTGTGTATGACGACCGCGATAAAGTGGTGGAATGCGTTGCATTGGAGCAATTCTACCGCTGCATCGAGGATAATGTCAGACTTTGGCTGCAGGACAGACTTGGGGAAGTACGGTTAAACAAGGCAGCTGAGTTAGCTGAGGAGTATTATACTCGCCGAAAGTTGCATAGCAGGGCAGTGCGCGTTGAAAAGGATGAAAGGAAAGAGGGCTTTTCAAGGAAACCTGATCAACGGAAACCCGTTCCGCACCGTAATTTCAAGAAGGACCGTCTCTTACGAATGACACTGTAGGGGAAGGGCAAAAGGAAGCGGAGAAATCGAGTGAGGTTTCTACCACACAGGCATTTGAATCGGAAAACAAACGGAAGCCGCTAATCTGCTACAACTGCAAAAAGGGAGGGCACATCGCGAGAAACTGTCAGGAAAAGTTTGCCTTCGCAACAATCCGAGAATCAGAAAAAAACATGCGGTTGTTGGAGCCGTATCTCCAAGAAATTAGGGTGAATGAGAAAACGTGCCGAGCACTTAGAGACTCAGCGGCAACCATGGACGTTGTCCATCCTTCATTGGTGTCTCCGGATGACTTCACAGGAGAATGCGCGTGGATCAGGCAAGTCGCCGAGGAGCACAGTGTTCGCTTACCAATCGCCACGGTTGTCATTGAAGGCCCGTTCGGTAAGCTTCGCACTGAAGCGGCTGTGTCTGCCGCGCTAAATGATCGTTTTCCTTATCTTTTCTCCAACAACTCAGAGCAGCTTCTCAAAGAGCAGGGCAAATCGTTCTTCCCCAACTTTGCGTGCATGGCCCTCACGCGATCGCAAGCGCGGAAGCTATCGCGGCAGCTTGATCTGGTTCAATGCGGTGAACTCTCAAGTGACCTTGTCGGCGGGTCGACGGAACCCCAGAAAGGAAATTTTCCGCATGAGTCATGTGAGCAGTCACGCGAACGGCCCGTCGCGGAAACGGCCAGCGCGGTATGCGTGGGGGGAGACGACATGGCGCCATTGAGTCAGAGCGAGAGGGTTGCAACGCTCTCGCCTGTAGCGGAAAGTTGGAGCGAGCTGCCGAGAGTTGATCGAGAGACGCTCATTCGAGAGCAGCGTGAGGATCTCTCGATTGAAGCGCTAGTGGAAAGCCAAATTGAAGCGCTAGTGGAAAGCCAGAAAAACGCGGCAAAAGTGCTGTCGAAGGAGCACTACGAGGAATCGGTGAAGAAGCGCGCTTTTGAAGTTGATAATCAGGTAATGCTGCTGCAGCCATCCAAAAGGAACAAGCTTGAGGTTGATTGGGAAGGGCCCGCAAAAGTAGTATCGAAGCTTTCTGATACCAATGGTGAATTTAAATTAGGAAGGCGGCCGAACAAAGTTTATCACCGTAACTTGAAAGCAGTCGTAAATTTACTTTTAAGTGCTTCGGAGGAAGAGGAAGCAGAAATTTTTAGTTCTAGTGAGATAATCGAAAGGAAATCGGAAGTAATCTGGGAACAGTTGAACCTGGAGCCTAGCTTAAGTGAAGGAGGACCTGAGAAAGAGGACCTGAGAAAGATTGGTTCCGAGTTTGGAGACGTGTTTTCGGACCGCCCCGGAAACACGAGGGTGATCGAACACGATATCGAGCTAAGCGGTGAGGAGTCAATCCGTAGCAAGCCGTATCGTTGTTCCCCTGTGCAACGTCGAAAGTGTGAGCCGCTCTTGGTGCCGCATAGGTATCGTCGCCTAAAAGTGGCCGGTTACTGAGGTGGAGCATGTTGCTCCACAGCGCAACTTTGACGTTCGCTATCAAAAAAAAAATAAAGGAAAGGTAAACGCTAATGCAGGTGCATTGAGCAGTGCGTTCCAGCTAGTAACTTCTCAACCTTTCGGTTTCTCGCTGGCGATTCGGGGCAAAATTTTGACCTCATCACGACCTTAGCTGAGCGCTCTCGTCCAGAGTGAGCTCAAGGAGCCAACTTTATGTTGTATTCTAATTCGTTACGTTGTTGTACGGAAAAAAAATCTTGAATTGTCATTTTAAGAGTCTTGTGTCCCACATGTGCCTCTTGATGTAGAGGGAACAAAATTCCGATAGACACGTAGATAGGTATATGTTGTACTATACTTTGTCTGGTGTTCTGTCGGGTGACTGAGGGCACTTGCTTGTGTCGTGTGTTGTTTGTTGCCGAACCGTTCTTAGCAAGTTGCAGAACCATCGACAAGTGCTGAAGCCGAAGATGGTCAGAAGAGACGAGTGAAGCTGGTCGACAAGTTGTGGCGACAAGCCAGTGGAGCTGGGATCCGTCGTCAAGAATGGGCTGTATTCCCGGAACAGTCTGGAGCTGTATTCTCCCCATGGCCCTGGCGGCGAACCTGGAGGGACCTGGCGAACGAGCGCACCTGACATCCGAGCCCCGTGGAAGCAGCTCGTCTTTCCGGTGCATTGTCTGGCGGCGGGGGTGCTGTTATGCCAGCGAGTCCTCGTCAAACGTCCGTGCCTCTGAAAAAGGCAATCTGGGTCAAGGCCAGCCCGCAGTCCGCCCGGACGCGAACATCTCAACGGCGTGAACACGCGCGGCGCCTCTCTGGCCCACGTGCATTGAGTCAGCGGCGCACGTGACAGCGAGCCGGCGTCCTCGTGTCTGGTGGTCTGACGCATGGCGCGGCGACCCCATTGGAGGAATCTGCCCTGACGACCAGCGGCGCTTCTGATTGGACATTTTGGTTGGACCCGGTGTAAATAAAAGAAGCCCTGCGGCGCGTCGCGATCGGCGGTCCTATGGGAGAGGAGGCCCCGTGTCGGAGAGCCGACATGTGTGTGAGTCGGCGGTTTTAGGCGAAAAGCTGACCGATGTGTTAGAGAGGAGAGCTCGGCTCTTCGAGTCTCTGTCGGCCCCAGTGCCGAAATTGTAACGCCTCTGTATATATGCTGTACATAAACCTTGTTTAACTCACCGTCGTCTCGTCCGCTCGTCTTATCAGCTCTGCGCAGAAGCAGTCGCGAGCTGAGCAACATACGCTACCAAACGGCTGGTGACCTTCCCGTCGGAGTTGAAAGCAGTGGCGCCTTCGGGGCCGTGTTGGCGTTGCCGTCTTTCGCAACAGTGGTGGCTTCGGCGGGATCGGCCCGTCTTTCGCAACAGTGGAGGTCAGCGGTGGGATTTCGGAGGTGGCTTCGCAACAGCGTGCAACAGCTACTCAACTGACCGTGCCCCCTTTTCTACAATATATTCGCCTGAATCGCACCCGATGGGGTCGCGGTCCCGGCGGTTTTTTCGAACACGCTAGAGGATACAAAATGCACAAACTTTAAGCAGTGCACTGCCGTCACACCTCATTTTCCACTTTGGCCTGTTCCCCTCAGGAATTTGAAAGGGACGCCAGAAACAGGGGAAAAACTGGGGCCACTGTCCCTTTGTGTTCGCGCCGACGCGGTTTGTAGCTTTTGTGATCTTTCGACGTTGACCCTTCGGACAAGGTCGCCTTCCTGAAGTTGTCGAACTAAAATGCGCCTTTCGTTTGGGTGATGCACCTCCCTTTCCTCCTACAAAGCTGGCTCGCCGCTTGTGCCAGGCTGAACGCCACCATTGACGTTTCCTAAAACTGATTGAATGCCTACCCCTTCGTCTTTCTGGCGACGGGGTGGGACTAGTCCTAGGCTTAGGCAGTGCCGAACGCTTTCGCTTCTTTCTTTTTCGGCGATGTTTGCTTGCCTCTTTTCTCTCAATGCCATCATCATGTCGCGTCGGGAACTGAGTGGTTGGGAAGCTCGTTGGAGCATGTGCTACATTTTGCCCCACGCCCAAACATTTTGAACTCGGTGTCACGACGGACTGCCGGGCCAAATTATCTTTGTTAATGCTGATGAAACCATTAACTGGGCCCTCTCCGATGGCGTCGCTGCATTCCTGAAGCGTCGCGTCCTCTCTCTGATTCGCCACTGTGCTAATCATGCCTACATTTGACGACGTCGAAACGTACTCTTGAGGCACGAAGGAGGTTTCCAGCATCTTACTGGGCCCATTAGGGCTGCTGGCACTCTCCTCATCCACGCAAGGAGCGTCTTTCGACATCGTCTCTACCTCCAGACCGGCCAAGGCCTCGTTCTCAGCATACTCTACCTTGATGCCTTCTAGAATACGCGGGCCCTTTTCTGGCGCGATCTCTAGCACTTCCTGCCACACTTTAACGTTCATCGCTTTCCGACGCGCCTCGCTTTCAGACTGTTGTCTTTCTGTTTCGCGCTTTCTTTCAGACTCTTGTCTGAGCTGCTCTTCTTTTGTCCAGACAGACGTTCCGAATATCCGGAGCATCTCTGCCTTAACTACCTCGTTGTTCGCGTTCTGCTGACTGAGTCGCGCAACAGCTTCACTTGCCTCGCAAGGCAGAACTGTGAGTAGACCTTGACACCATGTGTCTCGCTCAAATGACAGTTTCTCGCCGGCATCGCCGTGCTCACTGCTGGATCGGCTAACCCTGCTACCCTCACTGAGGCGAATCTTTAATTGCAGTAACTGCACTTCCCGTTCTCCAGCTTCCCTTGCCGCTTCGTTTGCCGCTTCTCGTTCTTTCGCCCTTTCTTTGCGCTCTCTCTCCCTTTCATCCCTTGCCGCTTCTCGTTCTTTCGCCCTTTCTTCGCGTTCTCTCTCCCTTTCTTTTTCCCTTTTCTCCCGGGCTCGTGCCCGCTCTTCTCTGGCCTGCGCCAGTTCCTGCTGCTCCTTAATCCATTGTCTCAGTTCGGCGCCCTCGAGGTCTAACTGTTTACCGTACGCGATCCACTTATCAAAATTCATACGCTCCATACTGCAACTGTCACTATAATGCCACTATAAAAACAGCGCGATCATTGCCGGATGCAACCGCTTCAACTGTGCGGCTTTATCACCACGCTGTCCGCACGGTTCTCGTTCACCCCTCACTGTCTTACTCTTGTACGGAACGTCCTGTCGCGGACGCCAGTTTTGTTACAAGCTGCCACTCTAGCGTCGCCAGCGCGAAGTCGGCGACGGGAATGACAGCAGGTTGGTTCGTTCCGTACGCAAGCAGAGACAGTGAAGAGATCAGAGACGTGAGAAAACAAAACAAACTTTACTATAGTGATATGGCAGCACACGGGATCTAATACAACACTTCTATACAACTAACAAAATACAACGACACTTGATACAATTAAAGAAATATATAACAGAAACAATAAAATCAGCTTACGAGAGAGAACTATTACAAACTACACAAACTAACAAGAATAGAACGACGGAGGAGAAAGTTCGAAGATATAAACAGGTGAAGGAATACGTGTGATGACCGGCAGCGTTGCGTCCCCGACGATCGGAAGCGAGAAGTCGAAGAGAGTTCTGGCACGACTGCGATGTCGGCGGTGTTGCAACGCTGCTGGCTCCGGGAGGCTAGTGCTTGCAGGTGACTTCGAGCAGGTTAAGCTAACTCGAGGCGAAGTCCCGCTGTCTACGTTGCAGACGTTAATATCGCGTCACAACTAGACGAACGGCTAAGTTTAGGTGGCCAGCCGATACAGAGCCACGCTAAAAACTTCTAGAAGAGATGCTTGTTGATCTGTTTCTACACCATCTTGGTCAGCGACTAGTCTGCCTAGCAGGGCAAAATCCCGCGCTTAAATCCCCCTCGTGTCTCCTCGCTCTCTTCCTTGAGGACAAGAGACCTCTACCTGGGTCTAATCATGCACGTTTAATTGATGGGAAACTCCGCCCCAAAAATATTTTGACCCCACCCCCTTTTTAATGGGGAGAGGGACCTCAACTAGCGAGAGTGACAACCTGTCGGGTTGTTGTCATACGGCTTGGCCGCCAGAGCGTTTCCCACGCTTTTTTCCGTGGGAACGGTCAACCACTTAGCTCTCAGCCGTGGTGGCGTCTCGTAGTCTAATCCTTTTTCGGGGTATACCGTGGCCATCTACGACCTTGCAGACGCCGCCGCAGTTACAAAAGGATCAAACGTCGGCGGCGACGTTCTAAAGAGAGCACCCCATTTTGCACTTATCGGTTCCCTTTCATGTGCCGCCGTTTCTCCCGGTCAGTCGGGGAGTACGGCGCCCGTTAATTGCCGTGACGCGGTGTCGCCAAAAATAGCCGTCCGTGACAGTGTGCCACCTGTCGTTTAGTCCTTGGAATGTCCACTGAATGGCGGTGCTTCTATATAGGGAATATATGATAAAAAAGATGCGAGATGGTGGGACTTGGAGTGTTGAATAGATGGACGAACGGACACACAGACAGATGCATGGATGGACGCATGAACGGACGCAGGGGCGGATGCATGAACGAACGCAGGGACGGGCGCACGAACAAACGCATGGACGGTCACACAGACGGACGCATGGACCGACGAATGCTTCGCCCCACTCTCCATCATTCACTCCGTGGATATGCTGCCATTTTTTTGTTGACTTGTTGAGGTGGCAAGGCCAAGTAGTCAACCCACGTAGGCGCGAGACTGAAAGCAGCCATGCTGAAACGCTTCTAGCCAGGTCATTTTGAACACTACGCAGATTATTGGACGGTTGCAGCGTGGCACCGCTGCACCGAAAGTCACGCAGAAAGCGCAGAAATGAGAAGCATGAAAAAAAAAACATATCCATGTATGCTGGGTTTCTGAGAGGTGCGCATTGGATGAGAGGGTGCTTAGCATATGCCTGGCATCTCTCCTCTATAACACTGTGCGAATATCGGAATTTCGAATTACGAGAACGCACACAAAAAAAACTAAACATAAAAGCCGTCTTAGAGTATGCTGTCATATATGGCTTTCTGGGCTGTTGACATTTGCGACCTCTTAAAAATGCACTGCCGAGGCTGTGACATCGGTTTTCGTTTTCGCGTCCAGGAAGGAGGTGATCCTTCACTTCTTTGAAAAGGTCTGTACATGTAATTCTTAAAAAAAATTGCAATACATAGGAAGTATACAATACCACCTATTACTCTTAAAAACTATTGAAACTGCACTTTCCGAGGCGACAGCATGTTGAAGAGACTTTCTCACAATGCTGTCATTTCAAATTATCAAGAACCTTAAACTCTCCAAATGGTCGAAAAGTGATCTCCAGGTGCCGTTACAACACCACTGTGAATAAAAAACATCTCACTTGGGACTGAGCTGGCAAGATACAACATAAGGAATTCACAGACTGATTAACTTTTCCAGACATTTAAATATTGTTTAGGTCCCATTCTTTATGGTTATGTTATTTACCTAGTTATAGAAGGTGCCCGTATTATTCTTATTGTTATTATTATTATAATAACCACTAATAGCATAATAACCGCAGCCCCGCCGCGGTGGTCTAGTGGCTAAGGTATTCGGCTGCTGACCCGCAGGTCGCGGGATCGAATCCCGGCTGCGGCGGCTGCATTTCCGATGGAGGCGGAAATGTTGTAGGCCCGTGTGCTCAGATTTGGGTGCACGTTAAAAAACCGCAGGTGGTCAAAATTTCCGGAGCCCTCCACTACGGCGTCTCTCATAATCATAGCGTGGTTTTGGGATGTTAAGCACCACAAATCAATTATTATTATTATTATTATTATTATTATTATTACAAGAGAAACCAACAGGATATATCACGACAAAAAAAAAGAAGCCGCTCATGTCACATGGGACATTAAGAGTGACATGGAACGGGAAGGCTATGAGCGTCAAGCATGTTTCTTAGTAATTACAGAAGAACATCGTCAAGTGCAAATGGCGAAGCAACGGAGAAAAGGAGCCGACGACCCGTCTAACGGGCGCGGAGGCATCCGAGTAATTGTCGCCTGGCCGGAGCACAACATCCTCGAGGTCTAGGCTCCGAGATTATCGGACTCTAATAGCCGTAATCTTAAGGTAGGGAACATCCGCGCCCTGCAAGGCCGGGGACTTCCTACACACCGGATGTTTAAATAAACATTATTTCTCTCTCTCAAGTGCAAATTTTCAGCACCTGATGTACGCCACTGCCAGATGATCCAGGCGAAGTTACAGTTAGCATTGGCTGCAAGTACCAACTGCAAGAATCTCATCTCATGGCAATACTGTCCTTGTAGTTTTGACAGCATGAGGGAGTCAGGTGCTTTCTCTCTATCTATTCTCGCGTAGACTGCATAGAAGCACAAATGATGGGCGAGGGGTGATGTCACAGTACGTTTCTAACCAAGTGTGTGCTGCAAACCCTAGATACCTCTTTGGAATCCATGCAGTTCCATATGGCCGAATAAGTTACAATGAGTTATTTCGCACAGTGAAAACCAGAGATCTATATGGATGGTAATTAACATATATTTTCGTTATTGCTGCAATTTTTCGCCCATGACCTGCGCAAATAAACTCTTTGATTCACACAAAAAATGGCGAGAAATTAATTTATGCGATCACACATGACACACACACACACACGAACGAGAAGTATAGACAAAAAACCACGCTGCTGAAATCACACTCTCGACGGTGTCTTTCGTGTGGGCGTCCCTCTCAAGTCGCGTTAATTTGCATCCAGAACAGAGAGGTTACGTAGGACAAAGTCCCGTGACTGATCTCACAAAACGCGACTGTACCATACGTGACTAGAAAATCACTAATCGCGGTTAGACTGAATTCATTAGACTTCCGCTAGGGGGCCAAGCAAGGGGCTTTAGGTGTGCCTCGTATGGGCTCCGTATTCTACGAAGTTTTTCTTAAACCAATACTGCTTTTTTGGTGCCAACAGTGGTCTCTCTTGAACTTCAGCAAGTTGCCGACGCTGCTGGTGAGTGCCTCAACCTCTTCGTTCTTGAGGAGCTTTCCAAACCTCAACTCTTGCTGAGCAGGGGAACGCCGCCCCGTTAGCCCACCGGCACCGGCGTCGGGCTCGCGCTTCGACGGGCGTGCTCCAGTTCATTCGGCAACGCAATGGCGTACAAGGTGAGTGGCACGGATCTACCTGCCACAAAATTCAACCCGGAAGAATGGAGTGTGGACCTGAATGCCCGACAACGCTCACCTCGACTACAGTGAACTAGAAGAGGGCAGTGGGCTTACTGCGCCGCTACTCTGACGCACTTGGCGTCACATAGGAGAGATGGCGCCACAGGCATCTTCAATGGAAGCTTTACCTGCAGAAGCTCCTCACCGATGACCGCTCGTAAAAGTTGGAACGTGCATTTATTCGATATTTGTAATAAACTTGCATGTTTTGACTGCCCTCTGATTATATTAAGAGCTTCTGGTGCTCTCGCTTTACAGTGTTTCCCTTTTCTTTTGCGATACAGCTTCCCGAAAATTAGTCCGATGGTAGCCGGCGGAGTCTGTGCATTCTCCTTTCTAGTGCGGCGCAGTTAACGCTTTGTGTGTGTGTGGGGGGGGGGGGGGGGGTTCGGAGGGTGTGTGCTTGAGTTAGTGAGTATTCCTGATAAGCACTACATTTGTTCAGGCTACATCGTGTTTCCTCGAATAGAACACATCGTCGAAAAGGATGATGTATCCCACAAATTATGTGGTTTGATGCAATGACCAAACGTATGGTTCATGCTGTGTAGACCGAACCTAAAAGAAATTCGTAACAAGATTATGCCCGCCCTTTCACGACATAATTAGAAAACAGTGCACGTTCACTTCCTAGAAAAGCTTTAACATGCAGGCGTGCTGGCTGGGTTTGCGCCTTTATTATAAAGGGAAATTGTAGTGCTTAAATATTTTTTGTTCTCCTTCGGTTGTGGACCATGGTACAATAGTTTTCTGGGGGTTATTAATAATCATAATTATGCAGATACACGTATGTTAGACATATGTAGAGCGACGTAGTGAAAAACTAAATAAAGATACACACGAAGCTTCTGCTCCTGACACGAAGCTCTTATTTGCAAGAGCTGAAGTACACCATCTGGCCACTGATTTACACACCTTATTTACTTCATGTGTGACTGCTCATCTTCAGCTGTTTGGCCCTCTGTCGCTTCCCTGCCTTGTCAGTGTTCAGTCCTTTCACATTGAATGAAGACGTGCGACAACATAAAAAGTAATAACTTTCGCTGTGAGGGTAGCTGCGTGCACACTGCAACCAACTTCAATCGAGAGTCTGCGCTGAACAAATGCCAGTATGTCCATAATGCTGTCAGAGGGCAGCTTACTCTGGCAAAAACATTCTGTGAAAATATCCTCGAGCTTTTTCATGAAGCTGTACAGCTGACTCGAGGGATTAAGAAGGCCTTCTCGGTCACAAAAGTTGGTCAGCCGAACAAGTTAAAAACAGCCTCGGCGTGGATAATGGGTGAGGTATGCGCACTTTTTTTCCATCGATAATATGACATGGTCCTTAAGATAAAGACGCGGTTGCAAGTGGAGTTCGCAAACTGCGTTGGTGTCTTCCAGAAGCTTGTCCACTCTGTGCTGGTTCTTCTCGCATTCTTTCGGCCCGTTTTCATCCTTCAGGATGCCAAACAATGACAGGTCCTGCTTACTCTTCACGAACACGTTGCCTGTTAGACACCCAAGTGCCTAACAATGGTTTTGCCGTTGTCGCGGCATGGTTACAGCATGCACTGTAAAGCATATACTGTCATCTTGCGTGGTGCGTAATGCTCAAAGCTGGCGGCAAAAACTCGGCGCAACAATGTCCACAGCCACACAATGTGGCTCAAACTATGTTGCTCTGCAGGACTTGACCACCTCACAACCGGCTCCGCTGCAACGTCCCTCCCAAACTTCTTCCATTGATGGCGATGCCAGTGCCGTCGCTCGTGCGACCAGAGAACCACAAACGTGTGACATTTCTGGAGCCACCCCTCTGCATACCCTCCGCCGGAGAGTGAGCCCACTGCCCCCTTCTAGTACACTGTACCTCGACAGCGGTCAAAATAAACTGAAGGAACTCAGTCAAGTAAAGCGGCGTCAGCTGACGAAACGCCAGCGTGCAAAACGGAATCAGCACCCAGCGTTTCCTCAAAGCTCGACGACACAGCTAGCTGCAGCGCGTCCTCGCTTAAGACAACTGCCACGGTTGTCAGTCGATGACATCAAGATCGTCTTTCGTCCGAGTGCGGGCGTATATCTGGCCCAAATGGAGAGTTACGAGTGGCTGTAGTCGCCAACAGCGGACTGCACTCTGTGGTTGCCGACGAAGATCTTGTGTGCACCAATCTGGCCAAGAATATTTTCACCATGTCCACTTCTTGCGCCAACCGAGTTGCCAACTATGCAAAAATACGAGAACTCACGCAACGCGGTAAAAAACTGTGATTTCATGCGTACATAGCTCCCCCGGACGGGGCACGGGCAGGAATCATCTACCGCGCTTGGAATGGTGAATCACCTCAGGACTTGCTTCAAGAATTACGTCGGGCGAATCCCCTTCTACAAATAGTCCAAGCAAGGGGCATGGGACGTGACTCACGTTCAGTGCTCATTCACTTCATGGCTGAGGAGCTTCCTCCGTCACTCAATATGTTTGGCATCCTCTACGCCGTTTTCAACTTTTGACCGAAAGTGGAAGCGTGCTTAAACTGCAGACAAGTCGGCCACCGACGAGATGTATGTCCTTTGCCAAATCGCCTCGCTTGCTCAAGCTGCGGAGAGAAACACCCGGAGGACTATCCCTGCACCCCGCAGTGCGTCATCTGTGGGGACGCTCACAAGACGGGTGACAGGGCATGCAAGCAACGCTTTCAGCGTGGCTTCAGCCGTCTCTCTCGGCCACGACAAAGGCCGCAACAAGAGCACCAGCAGGAGCAGCCCGAGTTCCAGCTCGAGAAGGAGTCTTTTCCAAGCATCGACGATAGAAATCGTAGCAGCAGAAGCAAGAGTCCTGGACGAAACCGTGTCAGCAAAAGCAAAAGCCCTGGATGAAGTGCATCACAAAGCCGAGAATTCGGCACCAAACCTGCTGAACCCCTCCATACTGTGCACCCAGAACGAAGTTATATGACGTACGTGCATTGTGCTGTGAAAGACACTTTATTTATTTGTCCTACTTCAGAAGATGAAATCATGTCTATTCTAGGTTCTCTTGATAACAAATCAGCTGCCGGAGAAGACGGCATAAAAGCTTCATTAGTTAAGGCCGTGGCACATGACATTGCAAAGCCATTAATGCACATTTTTAATGAAATGATATCATCTGGTATCTATCCTGATAGGCTAAAAATTGCTCGTGTGACTTTACTTCATAAAGGTGGCAAGTGTAATGAGTTGGGTAATTATAGACCAATATCTGTACTATCAATATTTGCTAAAGTTGCAGAGAAAGTCTTATGCACGCGATTTAATAAATTTTTGTCAGTGAAAAATGTTATTGTAGAGCAACAGTTCGGATTTCAAAAGGGAAAGTCTACAGAAAAGGCACTTGTACGAATAAAAGATAAAATCATCCAAAATATTTAAAACAGGTTATTTACAGTCGCTATATATCTTGATTTCCAAAAAGCATTCGACTCCATCAAACACAAAATTTTATTCCGTAAACTTGAAGCATACGGCTTTAGAGGTAAAGTACAAAATCTTATCCGTAGTTATTTGCACAATCGACTACAGTACATTTGTCTCCAGGATGCTCAATCTGAAGAAACTGTAATCAAATATGGTGTGCCCCAAGGCTTTGTACTGGGCCCTCTACTATTTATAACGTATGTGAATGATATTGTTAATATTAATTTTACTGGGGAGGTATTAATGTATGCTGACGATACGAGTGTTTTCTTTTCTGGGAATGATTTGAAGGAGCTAGAGGCGATGTCAAACAACTGGTTGAAAGAGCTTAATCTCTGGGTATCTTCTAATAAACTAAAAATAAATGTTAAAAAGACAAAGTTCATGCTTTTCTATCCTAAAAATAAAGAAGTAGATTACATTATGAAACTATACTACGGCGATTCGCAACTAGATCTAGTACACAATCATTCGTTTCTAGGCGTTTCTCTTCAATCAAATTTAAGTTGGTCAATACACGTGAACAATGTAAGGATGAAGGTAGCGAAGTCTATAGGCATGTTGAATTATTTACGTAACTTTTTAACAACTAATTTAAAGAAGGAATTGTATTTTTCCATAGTACATTCTCATTTTAGTTACTGCTCGTTAGTGTGGGGAACAGGAATTAAGACTGATAATGAAAAGCTTTCTTCTTTACAGAGGAAAGCAGTTA
The DNA here is from genome assembly GCF_043290135.1 of Rhipicephalus microplus. NCBI lineage: Eukaryota > Metazoa > Arthropoda > Arachnida > Ixodida > Ixodidae > Rhipicephalus > Rhipicephalus microplus. The sequence goes on from NC_134700.1 coordinate 208,839,596, forward strand.
GACTACTTAATTCGGGGTATAATGTAGATGCGTCAGCTCTCATGTTAAAGTACAGAATTCTACAATACTGCCTTGTTTACAAAATAAAATTGTCGATGTACATATATTGCGAAGTATCGGGAGACTGGGGTTCATTTAGCCGTCGCTATTTAAGCAGGAATACCGGCCACGACCTTCGTAAAACACACATAGTTGTGGAAAGAACACGCACAAACTATGGAATGCAAACAATAGACTTCCAAATTATGAAGTTATGGAATGAGCATCCTGCAATAATTGAACTAGCACGATCGTGCACCAACTCAAAAAAATTCAAAATGAAAATTCGGTCCCTCTTTAACACTTAGGATAAATTCACTCTCAGCACGGTAGGGTGAGCTACAGTCTCTCATACTATTTGTATGTATACATTTTTGTCTATATATATATATATATATATATATATATATATATATATATATATATATATATATATATATATATATATATATATATATATATATATATATATATATATATATATATATATATATATATATATATATATATATATATATATATATATATGTTTATGTGTGCTCAGCAATGAATACTTTTGTTATAATGGTTATTTCTATTGCTCTTTTTATTTGTACGTATATATTTTTGTGTATGCCTATATGTTATGTGTGCTCAGCAATGATTTCTATTGTTACAATAGTGATTTCTTTTGTTCCTTTTTTATTTGTATGTATATATTTTATGTATGTATATATGTTTATATGTGTGCGCTTTGCAATAATCTATATTGTTTTTATTGCTACTGTTACGCCCAGCGCGAGCAGTACCATGTCAGGGGGCTAACCACCTTCTTTTGTCCTGACCGCTGGCAATGCTTTTTGTACGGTCCAAAAAATGAAAAAAAAAAGGTGAGCTGGGCAAAGCAAGGCTCCTGCTCCTGTTGTATGCTCTCTGATGCAAAGGAAAATTCTAAAATTTAGAAGACTATCGAACGTCTAATGCGAGAATAATAGAGAGTTAAAGCAACAGATGGCTATGGTGCTGGAACGTTTAAGTACACTTACAGATGCCCCACCTGCGTCTTCTCCACCACTATCCATCTCTCCCTCTATCATAGAGCCTGATATGGTAGCAGACTCAGGGACCGATACTATAGATTTCTCTCCACAGCCAGCAAAAAAGGAAAAGGACAGAGCAACCCGAGACATCGGCGGATGATTTTAAATGCATCAGTAAAGAATTCGGAAAGAACACCGGAAACTCAAACAAAAGGTTGATTTAGGCTTTACGCAAATTGCTGAATGTTTCACTAAGATAGAGAGTATTCTAGACGTGTTAGTTGCTCGGTTCGAATCTCTCCCACAATCTCAACCCTCTCCAGCGCCTTCGTCGCCATAACCCCCTCCTGCACCCTTGCCTCATCAACACCCTCTTCACTCTGCATATGGCAATGGAATTGCCGTAGATTAAGAAACAAGAAAGACAACCTCTCACTTTATATACAGCGGTCTACACGGGCCCCTGATGTCATCTCCGTACAGGAGCCTTTAAAAGCTTGCAAACTCTTCGGATACCAGGCTGTACATTCGCATCCTAGCTCCCCATGAGGTACCACACATATATATATATACAGGAATATCTCGTTTATAACGCACGATCTCTCCGATCATTACAGTGACTGCCTTCTTCTTGAACTTCTGCCACATCGTACAGGACAAGGTACATATTTTATTTTGAATATTTATTCTCATTCTAGAGATGGCCTCACTGCTGTTTTTGAAGCAATCGACAGGGCCATCCAAATAGCAAGCTCTGCTCCCATATTTGTAACGGGTGACTTTAATGCCCCGCACGTAGATAGGGGTTACAGGACAAACACTCGGATGGGCACCAGCCTTGTTCAATACATTCAGCGAAACAGGTGCAGTCTAGTCACTGAGTGCATGCTACCAACACGAATTGGCAACAGTGTGAGCAGATCGAGATACCACCCCAGACCTTACTTTCACTAAAACCGTGCGACAAGCAAACTGGACACACAGTGAGGTCAACCTCGGCAGTAATCATTACATCCTAACAATTACACTGTCCTATGTCAATTTACGTCCACAGTTTTATTTAAAACCTATTTTTAACTGGGGCAAATTTCACGAAGTCTGAGGCCGAAACCGGAAAAAAGAAATTCAAGGGTACAAAGACTGGGCGTCTGAGCTTAAACAGGATGTAGCTCTTAGCGAAAAAGTAGTCCCAGCAGCACATATCCACGATCCAGTAGACAGCAGGCTTATCCACCTATGGGAGGCCTATCAGAGCTTGGAGAAACGGTGGCTTAAGCAAAAATATAATCGCAAACTAAAACGCAAAATGGCACAAACACTCCAGCTTGTAACTGAGCACGCGGCCGAACTTTCGTCGCAGCAATAGAACCAGATATGTAACCGACTCGACGGCACTCTCTATACATATGAACTCTTGGTCCCTGCTTCGCCATATGTTAGACCCGTGCTTTTCGTGGTCTGAAAGTAATAAGCAAATTACGAAAATCTTATTTGAAGTAGAAAAACAAGGGCAAGACGTTGGGACTGCTCTTAAAACTGCGTATTTCCCTGACCCAAGGCGGGAATCGTTACCTACCTACAATGAAGCTTCCAATCCAGACTTGGATGCACCGATTGCAGAGGCGGAAGTTTGGGCTGCACTAAGCAAACTTCACACCACATCCGCTCCAGGAATAGATGGAATTACTAACAAGACAATCCGAAATTTAGGCTCCAAGTCAGTGGCCGCTCTTACCGATTACATGAATCAACAATGAGGGCAGGACACGCTGCCTTAAGAATGGAAATCAGCTAAGGTGACTTTAATACCCAAACATAATAAGCCGTTAGACCTTGATAATTTTAGACCAATCTCTTTTACCTCATGCACAGGAAAACTGATGGAGCACGTAATTCTCAATCGTTTTAATCGCTACATGGAACAAGGAAAACTGTTTCCCTCCATCATGTACGGCTTCCGAGAGGGACTCTCCACTCAGGATGTCATGCTGCAGCTTAAGGAAGACGTGCTAAATCCTACTTTTCCACACATCACCAGAGCCCTCCTTGCATTGGACCTGACTAAGGCGTTTGATAATGTTTCTCACTCTCAGGTTTTACAATCTCTTAGCGAACTGAACGTAGGCTCTCACACGCACAGGTATGTCGCTGCCTTTCTCAGCAACAAGTCCGTCCGCCTACAAATAGGCACTTTCAAAACCGATCCCTTCACTCTAGGTAGCAAGGGAACGCCCCAAGGATCGGTTTTGTCCCCGTTCCTTTTTAACGTTACTCTCATACCGCTAGCGCGGGAACTTGCCAAACTTTCTTCCATCAATCACTCCTTGTACGCGGATGACATCACCATCTGGGTCAATGGTGGCAACCATGGCGAAATCGAATCAAAGCTTCAGTTGGCCGCTGACATCGTTGTTAAACACGCCAACGGTATTGGGCTCACCTGCTAGTGATTGACTTTAAAAATCAAGATACACGTCAAATTCAAATCATGCTTGATGACACCCCTATTCGCAAGGTCAATAAAATCAAAACTTTAGGGCTTAATATTTCCAACAGTGGTTCAAACGCTGACACCATAAAGTTAATCCGCACTTCAGTTCATAATACAGCTTCCCTCATTAAGCGCATATCCAATCGTCATCGTGGCATGAGGGAAGCAGGCACACGCTGCCTCATTCAGGCCTTTTTCCTATGCATATTACCTATTCCATCCCCTACCTATCTCTCACCCACGGAGACCGAGCAACGTAACAGACTCATTCGTACTGCCTATAAAACTGCGCTCCATCTCCGTAAAATCAACAGCCACAGATAAATTACTTCAACTTGGGGTGCACAACACTCTGGGAGAGCTTGTAAAGGCGCATATTTTCAGCAAATATGAAAGACTATCACTCACAGAAACAGGACGGGCACTACTGCACCGACTTAGAATCAACGTTCCTGGTCACGCCACGCCCACGCACGCACGCAGCGCAATATGTGCAATTTGTTTCTGTCCAAAGTCGGGCAGCCATATAGCGAAGTGGCACATTGCCCAAACATATGAGTGTCTTATGTGTTATGTCTTGCTTTATTTTGAGGATAGGGTATCCTCCCCAGCATACCGGTACCCTATGCACGATGGCCCCGCAAGGAGCGTATCTAGTCCCGTCCTACCATGTGCTGACGAGGACCTATTGTAAACGGTGAGTGTGACACTTGCTGCTTTACAGCCTTTCGCTTCACGTGGTTGTCCATACCTTTCAGCCGTTGTGTTTTGTACCATTTAGTGAATAATATGCCACTCCTAGTGTTCCTTTGGTTCCTAGAATAGCTTAGGCACATGCACTAAGGTGCAGCAAGGGAAAAAAATTGTCATGTCATTTTTGGTTGATCGACAAACATAAATGTCTCTAAAGATAGTTACATATGGAACGTTCAGGACCTGCGCACCCCACGGAAACAAAAGTTAGTAGTTAGAAGAGCTAGGAAACTACAGTGTGACATTTTGTGCCTACAGGAGACAAATATAGATTGTTTAAGCAAGGCCGGAGACCTACTATACGGCGCAGTTCTCTGCCCGCGGTTTTTTCTCATTCCCCCACATGCCAAGCGTGTGGTCCATTCTTAACGGGGGCCATTTCACGTTCGACCCGGAAGGCCGTATGGTCGTATTTGACTTTGAGTTTCAAAAGGAACAGTTTAGATTAATTAGCGCGTGTGCACCTGTTAAAAGCCAAGCCATGGCGAACTTTTACAGACAACTCAATCCGATGCTCCAGCAAAGGAAGCATTTATACGTAACAGGGGACTTTAAGTGTGTTTTAAATAACGTAACTGATAGGACAGGGCCGGGTAAAGAAAAAAAAGACATGTACAGCTCAGAATTAAGAAAAATAGTAGAACAGTTTAATTTATCAGATGCTTATTTACTCTGTCATGGACAGACCTTCCAGCACACCTGGTCGCGAAGTAGCTGGCAGGCCCGATTAGACCGCGTATATGTAACCTCGTCCTTACAGGCAGCGGTCGTAGACTGCCAAGTGGTAGACCCGCGTTTGGACGCCCTCGGTATTTCCGACCACAGGCCGGTAGCCGTGTCCCTGAATTTTAAGGACAGGTCGCCTTACCGCCAACCGTGGCGAGTGGATAATAGATTCTCAGTGACGAGACGGTAAGGACCAGCCTACGTAACCGCCTGACAGCTTCTATAGGAAGCTGCAGTTCGGACGGTCTTAAGCATGAGTGGCGGGAAATTTGCACGGACGAAGGAAAAAAGTTGAAACATCGGTACTCTGGACTGGTGAGAGCAACGCTGCAGTACATCAGAATAGTGGAAAGAGGAAGACTTATGCTAACGACTTCAAACTAAGGTTGGCACGGCTGAGGACGCTGACGTCCACCAGCGTGCTCCTACCAGGCCAGACATTTACCGAGTTCCCACCCGGAAGTTCTTAATTATATTAACAGTACCAGACTCAGACAGTTGGAAAATCACGGCAATTTAGATCGGCAGGACATAGTTGGGTTTTGTATGCACTTTGAGAACATGGGCACTCATGAGCCGTAACTTGACTTGGACTCGCTTATTAACCATCCTTTTTTAGGTAACCTCCCGTAACTCTCCTCAAAGGAATATTGTAGTCTGATTGCCCCCATAAGCTTAGAGGAACTTACATTGGCAATGCGCCGCCTTCACCAGTGTTCGGCGCCGGGAAGTGACGGTTTTTCCATTGAATTTTATAATGCATTTTGGGACGTAATAGGACCCGCCTTGTGTGAGGTTTTGAATGTTTTCCCGAGCAGGCACACGCTGCCCCCGTCGATTAAGAACGACAGAATTATTCTGCAAAAACGCAAGAAAACTTAAAGGACCCACGCAATTGGCGTCCAATCACATTGTTAGGCACCGATTATAAATTGATAACCACTGTTTTAACCCTGCGTCTACAGGGAGTCATGCCATCCTTCATCAAGTCCTGGCAGTCCTGCTCAGTTGTGGGACGTAATGTCCTAACCCTGAACATGCTGAACAGAGATATAATAGACTACACGAGGCAGCGGCAAGCGAAGGGATGGCTTACATCCCTAGACCAGGCACAGGCATTCGATAGGGCATTCGACATACATTTTCGCCACTCTGTTGGCATTTGGTTTTCCTAGACAGTTCGTGTACCTTTTCATGGAACTGTATAATGACATTCATAGTGACTTAACCATAAATAAGGAAACGGTTGCTTCTTTTCCGGTAACGTGAGGCGTGCGACAGGGCTCCCCCTTTCCCCCCTGTTGTTTGCGCTGACAGTTGAACCTTTCCTTGTTCAGGTAGAAAGACACCCGAGTGTCCTAGGGTTGCAGACCCCAGGTAACGGTTAACCTATGCAGACGACATCACGATATATCACAGGGACGAAGACAGCCTCGCCGCCATCCTTCAACTTTTCACAATCCATGCAGAGCACGCCGGAGCGAAACTTAATTTGCATAAATGCAAGTCTTTATGTCTCCATGTATCCCCGGTAATGTGTCTGCACGGAATCTCCGTCGTAGACAATGTAACTATCATAGGAATAAACTACAGGGCCACTGGCGTAACCAACCAAAGTTGGGAGGAGGAGATGAAGACACGTAAACAGGAAATAACCAGGGCACTTGAATTTGACTTTCCGTACTACGTACGTCGATATCTACTCATGAGCGTTTTACTGGGCGCTTGTGGTTTTTGACAAACTCTGTAGTCATGCCGTACCAAATAGCGCGTAAGATCAAGTCCCAAATAATTATGTTTTTCTGGAATGCCAAAACGGCCCTCGTTAAATACGAGCAGTTGGGATTGCCTTGTGAGAAGGGTGGATGGAACATCCCTTCGGTGGTCGGCCTCGCGGACATGTATGCTTTGAAGACGACCCTCAAGGTCCTGCAACTTCAGGAGGAACACCCCGCCAGGAAACTGGCAACGTATTTCTTGGGAGTGCAGGGTCGTTTGTTCCTGCAGACGCAACCCGCGGGTACAAAGGCAACGAACCCGACGCCCGTCTACAGGCATGTAGTAGGAATCTACAAGCGTATAGCCACGCTAAATCTGGACACCCCCATCCTGGAGGTGCGCAACAAGGAGCTCACTCAAGAGCTGCTTGTAAACTCGGGCTGCGAGGTCAAAAACCCAGGTTTTCCGTGGGTGTTGGTGATACCCAGTTGGCTGCCGGGCAGCATCCAGGATGTGGTGTGGCGTTACGGGTGGTCCGTCCTGCCCACGGCGGACCGAATGTACGAATGGCACTACGTTCGGTCCGAGCAGTGCGTGCACTGCGGCATGCACGAGGATAAAGAACACGTTCTGTTAACCTGTCGAGTGGCCAAGACCTTTTGGTCCCCCGTGGACAGGGCGTACCACCCGTTGGGTGTAGAAAGCTTTGTCAAAAGGAAAAGATGTCCAAACGGCGCGCTAGCACGTCTAGTTCTGACCGCTGGTATGTACGTGTTGTGGGAAAACAGGCGTCTGGCAGTGCATCAAGCAAAGGCCCGTAAAAACCAATGGCCTTTGCTGGTGCAGTTGTATAATATTGTAATGGATCATTTGAAATCGGAATTCTTTTCACTAGGAGAGGAGAATTTCCTGAAACGATGGTCCTGTGCCTTCATTAAAATTGTCAACGACCGGGTTGTTTTGGCGTGTTCGACGATTCAAGGCCTGAGAACTACTTAAAAAACCCACCTTTTGTTGTGTTGGGTGCCAGAATAATTGAGTGCCAACGTGTGATACATTGATTGTGAACACAAATGTCAAATGCCATAATTTTGTGAAAGCGAATTTGTATGTATTTGTGGAGCCGAATTTGTGTGTAACGTGGTGAACAATAAAATTTCTTTTTCGCCTTTCACTAAATATTACCGTGGGGTGGGGCACTCCAATGAGCCCATAGGCCTACTTTTGGGAGGCCTTGCTCGTTTGGGCAAGGCCTAATGTTGAAATCAAAAGTCAGATGCTCAAGCAGGCGGTTCTCACATAACTTAAGCGTTGACCTGGCGGGCGGTACTTGCTTGATTTGCCCGGCAAGAGTGCTGGCGCTGTGGTTTTCACGTGTTCTGGGTATAACACGTCGATCAATGGAGACATCAACAAAAAAGCTCGATCTTAGCACGTTCGTTTCAATTATAACCTTTAGTAAAGTATTCGGAGATGTACAGCTCTTGCTGATTGTGACCAGGCCTCGTTGCGACATTTTTCTGTTTTCGGCCAGCATTGTTTTTTTTTCTTGAGCCTTGTGCTTCATGCTATGGTCTCGAGAACGTATTCTAGGGACTATAGTGATGCTTGTGCGTACACTTTCCTTCCTCGATGGTACTTTTTTTTCAAAATAAGTGTGCTGCTTACCTGACTGCTAAAAACAGCCAAATTGAGTAACTTCCGTGTTGTCCGGCAGTTAAGGCCCAAACTCCATAAGCGCGAAAATGCACGCGACAGCGACGAGCGACGCGACGTAGATCGGCGTCGCGCGATCAGTCGCTAGCGCAGGCAAACCTCATTCACGCGACGGCTTCGGCGAGCGAATTCCACTGTTGCTGGCATGAGGCCGTCAACTCGCACCAAGAAAACCGCGTAGCGAGCGGTTTCCAATTTAAAAATAAGATATATTGTTGTGTAATAGAACGGAAAGTGTTTATTGTTGCCTTGCAGCACTTTTTTATACGCACATGCGTAATAAACATTGCGTTATTTTTTGTTGTGCCCACGTTCAATTACATAAATGAGGCGCTCATTGTACGCGTTGCGCTCATGGCCGTTGGCCGTGAAAACAACCGGCAGTACGTCACTGATGTATATCCTTTTCCGGTTTTTTTCTATTGGCTGCTTGAGCCCAGCACTTCCGGGCGATGAGCGACGGTTTCCAAATCTGGAGAACCGAGCGATCGCGCGAAAATGAGTACGCGACACGTCGCGCGACCGCCCTGTTTCGTCGCTCATAGCGTCGCTCGTCGCTGTCGCGTGCATTTTCGCGCTTATGGAGTTTGGCCTTAACTCTTCGCTAGAATATTTTCGCTTGTTACATAAAATTTTCGCATCTGAATGCTCAATGTAATCGATATACGCGCGTAGAAATTGATCTAACTGAGCAATATTTCGTATACCTTAGCCCATTTTGCGAAAACGAAGTTTCTGCAGCCCTGTACATTTATACATGTGAGACACAAATGTACGCCTACACGATCTTACTACGTCCCACATTTTAGTACTTCGTGCGTAAATTCTACGACGCTCAGTCGCGTCGGTAGTTCAGTGGTAGAATACTCGCCTGCCACGCGGGTGGCCCGGGTTCGATTCCCGGCCGACGCAAGCTTTATTTGTTTGTTTATTCTATTTTTATTTTACTGGTTTTTTTTGCTTGCCAAGGTAATGCCATAACATTTTTTTTTTCGCGATCACAATTGAATCTTTAGGATTTCAGGACAGCTAGTCCGATGAATCGTACGTCCTGTTAATGACCATTAGATACAAATTACCACTGCAGTGGCGCCTCTGGCGGCGAACAGAACGATCTCGCTGGTTTTGCGAATGGGGGAGTGATATACGCTCAAATTTTGAGCCTTTATCAATATTTGTGCGAGCGAAAAGCAATTTGATTTAACAGGACTGTGTCAATTTGTGCACTGGGTGTCCTCACTGAAATGGCTTCACGTGTTTAAGTTAAAAAAGATGAAAAACCTTTCGCCGTCTTCCGCAACTCCCATGCGCTTCCTAGGGGGTCGCTATCAGTGAGTACCGAGTTCAAAACATTCTAGCGGCATACTTACCTGGTGCCGGGGCCACCGTGATCAAGAAGGCGGTGCCCCCAGGGAGAGGCGCGGGCATTGCACTGCGCTCGTGCTGACCCCTGCCACTACCCCAAACTGGGGCAGATGGGGCATGCAATTTTTGGTAGTGGGGGACTGCGTTCGCGCTATCCCCCTAATATTGTATCAAAAGAAAGATGCCGGTAACCTGCGCTTCGCTAGTGTTATTGTACAAATGGTAGGTGTTCTGTGGTCTGGCTGCCGAGCGGATGGTTGCCTCGTCTTATGCTCTCGTCACAGAACACCTACCAGTCTAGGCTTGTGGCCGTTCCACGCGCTATCCACACGTGCCGGGACCCCTGCCGCACGCAAGCGCGAAATAAGTCTATTCGCGACGCTATTTCACCCTCCGCCTGGGTGTGTGAGTGTGAAAAACATTTATGGAGAGTTTGCAGGCTCATAAGGAAGGGCTCTTAAACAGGGGGAGTCCTTATTCCGGGACCCCGCTGCCTCCCATGCCTCTGTGCGGCAGGTGTGCCGGCACGTGCGTTGCTTCTGTGCGGCTAGCGCATGGAACGGCCCCTACCACGATACAACTGGCATAGCCCACGAAAATTTTCACTTTTGCATACACACACGATTACGAGCATACATTAGACTCGCTCGCTGGATTCCGTGCCGACCGGTTGCGTTCTCGCGATCTCCGACGACAGCGCAGCTCTGGCCGCCTGGATTAGCCCTACGCCACCTCCTGTCGCCGACAAGAGCTCTCGCCAGTGGTGCCCTGTCATCGGACTCCTGTGACCGTGTTTCCATCTTTCATATCTCTCATATGTCGGCGCCCGCTGTCCTAGCGCATCTCTCTTTCTCTATATACCTTTAATTCTATCCTTTTTAATCTCTCCTCACCCCCATCCCTAGTGAGCTACTGATGAGGTGTCGCACGCTGATGCAGACAGTTACGGGGCTCACTTTTCTCTTCTTTTCCCTCTTATAACCACAGTGTGAGCATACATTAAGTGTAGTTGAGCCACCCCCCTCCCCTTTTCTGAAATAAATTTCTGGCTATGCCTCCGCACGATGCGTATGTTGCGCTCATGCTCTAGATGCTTGTAGCACATCGTCACTGCCAGGACCACTAGCTGTATTGCGCGTGCGCTTTTAATGCGAAGCAGCTCTTTGACTAGCCTGTGTAAGGGCCGGTTCACGCTAGTGGCAAGCATGCCCTGACGGCGCCGTCCGCAGGAGAGCTGTTCGAAGTGCACGGCAAGCTTCGCCGGCGAGGCATTTGAGCCTCCGACAAACATGGCTGCCCTTTCGAATGCAGTGGTCGCCAACTATCTATCAAGCGGCCGCCTTGCGCTCTGTATCTCGTAGGCTCCGAACTGATGCTTCCATTTGCTTTAGACTCATGTACTTCAGTTTTCGAATTGGTTCGGTACCGTTTTTGAGAACCATACCATAGCCTCCTTTATTTTAATAAAGGAGGCTATGACCATACCCAAATAACTGATGTTCTAGGCCTAAGTAAGCCTTCCCGAATCTCGGAGGGCATACATTACACGTTTACCGCCACGCACGGCTGCCTGAGAACGTCGAACGGCGAGACATTGCCGCTAGCGTGACGCTGTCCCTCCGTCCGCACCGCTCCCTTCGCCACAGGTGTTGGAGCGGTGCCAAGTAGCTCACACCCGGTGACGTCTCTCTCTCCCACCTGCCGCGCGCTCGTCGTTAGTCATCTCTCTCTCGCTTCACCCTCTCCACCTCTCGAGCCCATTCGTCGCGTGGGCATCATCTCACCCGCGCCACCATCTCACCTGTGGGCGAGAAGCCGCGAGACGGTGGGTGCGCGCGCCACGAAGAATCGCGCGGTGCCGACAAGTGGACAGCGCGCCGCTGGTTACCGCGCGATCACGCCGACGGGCCGGACGCGGTCACGGCATTGCGAGGGTTAGCGAAGCGGATCGTGTTCGCGAATGGCGACGTCAACACCGACGAGGGGCGAGCCAGGGAAGCCAAACGCAAGCGTCGGCAGTGGACCAAAAGTTGCAATAGAGAACTGCTGTATAAGATAGATGCAGTAGACTATCATAAATGAAGTTGTGGAGAACAAACACGATAAGGTCAATCCAGAAGGTGAATTCAAATGAAAAAATAAAATGTGAAAGAATGGCTGCTTATAAGAGGCTCTGTAGATAAGAATGGTGCAATTTTTTAAAAAATAAAGAGACTGTCTACCACGGGTAAAAAAGTTTTTCAGATTGTGGTGCAAATGAAAAGATCGTTCACCACATCAGCGGCAAGAATAAAAAATAAATAATTTTAACTTGATGTTGAAAGTCGATAAAAATGACCACTAGCATCACCCAACAGCGATATGATCAATCTACTGGTGAGGCAAGAAATCCCAGCAGGTTGACTTTTTGGCTTAAAAACATGCATAACTTGAAATTGTATTTAACACACTTGAGGCAGCTTTAGGTTGCACCACAGATAAATTTTCGCTTTTTTTTTCTCACGAGTTCAAAGAGGCACTTGGTGGTGCTGCCAGTGGTATGCCTGTTCGCAGGCATGGTGCCCACCACTGCTTATAAAAACTACAAGAAGTGTACGTGCCTCAAATGGTCATTAACATATTTGTTTTATTAAAAAAAAACTTTGAAATGGTTTTGGTGATATTGTACAAACACACTGGGTGGGTAAACCAAGTACCAAGGCTTATTTAGAGAGAGATTTGAGCTCTCTGTGTACACTGTTACAACGCTTTGAAGCAGCGAATTGCTGCAGATCGCTGGGACTCTGCCAAATGCGTTTTCAACCGCCCATTCGCAGAGCAACATGCTCTGGCCAATTGACGTCGCCATGGCTGCTCATTTGATTGCCTGCCATAGGCTGTAGAACACACAGAAGTTAGATCAGCTGGTAGGGTGGCAGCACCTGTCGCAGCAGATATGAACCACTCAGCAATCTACGTCTCTGTTGCCAGATGGTGTGTGTGCTGCCGGACGCACTATGTGATGGCCTGCAAGACTAGGCACAACCTGTTGGTGTGCTACCTCGGAGGCCTAGACAGGTAAAAGCTGAATCGAGTGCACTCATGAGAGCTCTGAGATTGCCAGCGAGCCTCGTGAGTTGAGGAGGGCAGGCAAAGGCGAGAAGAAGGGTAGGATATATTTGTCTGTAGCGGCCTTGGTACACGGCGTGTCACTAGATTTTTGGTGCGAATGGTTTGATGATGCTCTTGCCTGAATGCTGACAAACCTCCGAAAAACCATTTCAGGGTCCCTTTAATAAACAAAACTTGACGAAGCCTGCAAAAACAGCATACGATTTCAGTTTTCGACTTTCACCGGCAGTACAATTGTCACTGACTTCCCGGACCAGTGTTGTGTGGCCTTGTGGGCATTCATCCCACCAAAAAAGAAGGGTTGATAGGTGGGCTAGCCGGTATATTTCATTATCAATAGAAGGAGATATAACGCAGATAGAAAAATTCTGTTTTAGGATATTTGCACACTTTCCAGAGAAAACTCTGCAAGGTTAGACGCTTCAGATGGTACACTTCTTATTGCGACAAAAAACAGAAAAGCAGTGAAAGGCCGTAGACAGTCCCTTTAAGAATGATAAATCGCCACATTTCTTCGTCCCTCTGGACATGGAAGCTCATAGACTCACGAGACTTATGAGTAATGACAACAGAAAGTTTGGGCTTAGCAAGCCAGGGGTCTGCTGTTGACCCTCATAATCAAGCACCGAGCACAGTGTGTTACACACACGTCCAGTTCGCACAGTCTTAATGCCCATCATCAGGAAAGGAAAGAGATCCCACTCTCCGTAATGATGGCTGGAATAAAGCACGCTCACACAAGTACTACTAACAAATCACTTTTACTCGATCACTTTTACTCGATCCCAGCTTTCCCTTTTGTGAATGCATGATTAGTGATGGTATAATGGGAATGTAAATAAACTATACAACCAAAAAGGTAAAAAAAAAAAAGAGAGAGCATGGATGGAGGCAAACAAATGTGACAGTACGCATAGCGGCACTGCATTGCTGGTCTCAGTGTTTACTTTTCTTGCTTTTGTGAGACTTTCGAGGCGGTGATTGAGATGAGCGCCGCCTATGGGGTGACCGTGATCGTGAACGTCTTGATTTATGAGGGCTTCGACTCCTTGACCTGAAATAATACGCCACAGCACGAGAAGAAGTTAGGCATACCGTGTAAAATGATTAAGTATCAAGCCGCTAAAAAAAAAAAAAAACACCAAAGCGATCACGTAATTCAACTGAGGTTTAGGTGTTCCAGGAGAGAAAAGCACGATAACATACACACACAAACTAAAAGTACAGAATAAGCCACGCACGACAGACTTGCCCTGTATAGCCTTATGGCACACTGCTTGTATTAAGTGCTTTGAATATTTTGCATGTATTACTTGTACGTATTATACCTTGTTAATCCAGGTACAGAATGAATAGCACTCATCCTACGTATATGTTTGGTCTCTGCACCCATAGTCATGTTTTTGGTGCCATAATTACATTCATACTGAGCTTGCTGAAAGATGAATACAGTTAAGGGGAGATGAGAGTCGAAAAGTTTTTTTCCCCTAAAACTACATCTTTTTCCTTTTTATTTTTTATTTGCTTTCACAAGTTTAGGTTCTTTACTTTTACAACTATATTAAAAACAAAAAAAACCCTCAAGATTGTAATCAAAGCCAAAGTAAGTTGAAATCGCTTTAAAGAGCACAAGGTGGCTACTAAAACCCAAAAATACTTTCTAGAGTCCCGTCGGAACTGTCACCTGGCTGCTTGCCATTGCATTTCTCATGAGGAGCTCACTAAAGCAACATGTGAAAAATAACCACAACTGCCAAGCCCTCATGATGGAGGAAATCACCTTTTCACATAGAGCTTTCATTTATACTTTTATAATGCGTTTTTCTTAAGATCCCTTTTCGGGAAACTTCTTTAGTTTACACATCAACAAATCATATTTTTGGTACTTCTGAGAGCCCGATGATGAATTTTTCCCCACATTTTCCCTTAACAAGTGGTCAGTGCAAGTATCTTCTTTAAAACATTATATCACCTGTGTAATTAGTGTGAACTGAAAGTAAACTATTAGTAAGTGCTGAGGATTATAAGAATTCTCACATACCACTTCTTTTGCACATCACGATGTCTTATATGCACTTTGTTGGCAGTTATTTGAATTCTACAGCTAATGTGGAGCAATATGTGCCATAAGTGGCTCACAACCACAAATGTTTAGAGGCATAACAAGCTTGTCCAAAAAGAGCAATACTTCACACATGGTCATTGCACAAAACGAAAACCGTGCAACTTACTATAGTCTATATCAGTGGTGATACAACCAGTTTACAATTTGGAGCAATATTCGTAGCAGGAAAAGTCTACTTTGGAGCAGATTTGGAGCACACAAAAGGGTTATTCCATTCTAAATCATTCAGCGTTTTTACGACCATCCCGAATGACTGAAAAAATTTCCACGTTTCTCGAAATTCCAATCTCGCTCTGCTCATTTATTTCTATTACAAAAACTTTACTGCATATTTATGAGAGAGTCTAGTTTTGCCTCGAATGAGCTAGAGCCTCAAACAACGTTTTTTTTTTTTTTTCAAAAGATGTTTCAGGAATGCACTCAATCAAATGGTATTTGCGGCAAGGTAATGACATGATCCATCTGTAAAAATAATGAATTATGCACACTAATTCTTAGAGGGCTTTTCCCATGAGCAATATTGAATAAAGTTGCCAAATTGGGGATTTTTTTTTCTGGGAACATGGCAAGCTCAAAGGACTCAAAATGTGTGCTGCTGGAGTATTTGAAATGCTAGAAATTAAAAGTACTTTAGGCGCTGAAGTTAAAGCAGCTAGTCAGAAAAAAAATTCTGAATTTAGAATTTTAATAAAGCTCTCTATTCAGCATCAAAAAAACTTGCCTTGGTGGTCAGACTAAAAATATAAACAATATTTCAATTGAAATTTCCACGTATTAGCTAAAATAGGTGAAGTTACTAATGATTTGATTGGTATGTGGGGTGTAATGTCTAAAAATTCCCATATGATTATGAGAGACGCCATAGTGGAGGTTTCCAGAAATTTGGGCCACTTGGGGTTGTTTAACATGCACCCAAATCTGAGCACACGAGCCTACGGCATTTTACCCTCCATCGAAAACACAGCCGAGATTTGATCCCACAACCTGCAGGTAAGTAGCCGTACCTTAGCCACTAGACCACCGCAGCGGAGCAGGTGAAGTTACAAGAGGGTATTATTTATTTAAACTTTATAAATATTTTTTTTTTCACACTATGTATCTTCAACTTTTCACCTATGTAACTGAAGTGGCATAGCACACTCGCAAGGGCAATCTTTAGCCCAAGGCCACTGACCTGGGATACAGACAGCAAACTAGGTGCTCTCTACAGAGCAATGGAAATGAGAATGGCGTTACTATCTAGGTTCCATTGTCAACAGAAGTGCATTACAAGGAATGGAATCACTGCGAGCATGCAAAGTTTTTTTTCATTCTTATTCTTTGTTGTGTGTGGCGTCGCCTGGTGTTATGCAGTTCAGAGACTCCTGCAACAACCGAAGAAGGGCACTGCCAACTCAAAAGCTTTTTCTTTATTCTGAAAGCAAGCTGGCATGGTCAGCGTGGTTGAAGTGAACTTACAGTAAACTAGAGCTAATATAAACACTGTGAAGCGAACACCAAACAG
Organism: Rhipicephalus microplus; assembly: GCF_043290135.1. Lineage (NCBI taxonomy): Eukaryota > Metazoa > Arthropoda > Arachnida > Ixodida > Ixodidae > Rhipicephalus > Rhipicephalus microplus. The sequence goes on from NC_134700.1 coordinate 208,856,164, forward strand.
CCACCCATGACATCTACCAGTCAATGCATTAAGACAACCTAGCAGAATGCCACCAGAATAAAGCAGCTGCCACAGTGTGTCCAGACAAGTTGATTACTTTACATAAAAAAGCTACTAACAGCACTTACCCAAAGCATAACACACCCTTACAGTCCTTTAAAGCGAATAAGTCAATAAAAAGGATGGCGGGCCTCGGCAACTGTTTAAGGCTATAAGCCAAGAAAATTGCTAGAGCTGGAGCTCAGCAGTGCCTGTCCAGCCAGTTGGGAAATGGTTGCGACAGAAGGTAGACATACCTCCTTTTTTTTGGCGAGCGTGATCGATGCGATCTCGAGCTGCGGGGAGATCGTGAACGGGACCGGCGACTTTTTCCTTCCGAGGAGACCGGGCTGTTGAGCTTGCTGCTACTGCGCTGGCTAACCCCTGACCTTATAACCAAGGGGCTCGAGACGGGAGATCGAGAGCGTGACCGTGACCGCGACTGAGAACGAGAACGTTTACTGCGCTCTTTACGCCGCTCACTTGAGCCTCCGCTGGACTTTTCCTGGTCCTGAGAATATGTGAGAAAAAACACAAGCATATTATTTATAAGAGTCCGGCAACAGTTTTTGAGCATGGTTAGAAGACGGCGTTGAACAGTAGCCGAGGATCCTGAGAACAGGCGAGGCAAATATTATAGCACTGCACATGGCATGGAATTTACCAAACGCAGCTAAACATTGCTTTCTCCTCTCTCCACAAATGATGCTACATACACAAAAATCGCAGCGTCACAACCCAGTATCAAGCGATTGACAGATTTCAGCAGGGCCCACTAAGGAGTTACTAGGGCCGCTGCAGGAAACCGTGAAGCGTCTGCGCATGCATAACGATCGTACTAAAATGTTAAGAGGTGCGCAACGTAATTTCTTTCCTCGTTCGATCTTTCCCGGCTTAGCTTCCAGTACTTTCGTCGGGAGAGCGAATGAGAAAGTGATTGCAGCATGCGACAAATATTTGTAACTGTGCTAACACTGGGCAAATTCTAAATATTTTGCAGCAGTCAATTCATAAGGCAATAAGTTCCTTTAGTCAATTCATTCCTTGGCTGCTCAGACATTGTTGCAGAGCCCTTTAAGAACTGTTGGGAAGGCTGCATTTTTATTTTAATCAGGATTAGAGGAAAGGCAGACAGAATATTGACTAGTTCACATTCATCGTTGTGATAGGACAACTGATGCATTATACATGACCCCACTAGCAAGCCCCAGGTAAGTGGTATCAGTTGCAGAAAGTCGCAGCCTCAGTTTTACTGATTGTAAAGAGTGCAATGTGATTAGCCTCAAGAGAACTGACCAAAAGTAAAAAGAATTTAGATTGATCCCTTGTGCCAGCACCAACCAATGATGCGCATTGTGGATATAAAGCAAAATCCTGCACCAATTACTATACACTCATAAAAGCATCAGGCTGTGAGAAGTGCGGTTATTTGATTGATTATTTGTACTGCAGCTTGAAGAATATCAGGGGACTGAAAAACTCCGCTACAGGCACTTACCTTTCTGATTAGTTTCTGCCTATAATGCTCCACCTGAGCGCTGATTGACAGGCCAGGTTTGCGTTGCCTCTTTCCTGATTCCAGCTCGTCCTGAAACTTCATTACCTTGACCTGCTCAATGGAAAAAAAAAAAAAAACTATCTTGCAACTCGATGCAAGCAACACACATATACAAAGAAACAAAGCAAAGACAGAATCTCCACCTCAATTTCACGTAGCTTGGCTCGCCTTTCTTCACCGGACTCGGTTTTCAAAAGCTCCAGTGTAGGCATAGAGTCTTGAGAGTCATCCTTAGGAGAACTCTCTTCAAGTGGTCTGGAACCAAGTGCACAACATAATGATGCAGAAATTACATCACAACTACTTCTAATATCATCCCCTATACTTTTCTCAGCAAAATTGTCAATTCTCAATATTATTGTGTCTAACAAAGAAATCGAGCCCTTAAATTTACCCTTCTTTTCTTCAATTATAAACTAAGATATTTAAGGTTTCAGTGGCTAGCGACAGATAATGTACAGTGGAGTTCACTTATAACTAATGATTGCGACATCTAAATCACTGTAAAAAAAAATCCCCTCCGGACGTAGGTATTGTAGCTCTGGGCTCAAACTGACTGTTTGCACCAATTAAAAAATGCTGTAGATACAAGGTTGGAACAGGGTACATGGCTTTGGGAGCAGTCCTGGGAGCAGGTAAAGATGCTTTTTGTAGCAGGCTTGGAGCAGCCAGAAGGGCCTTTCTTTAGCAAGTTTACAACAGTCAGAACATTCAGAGCACATGTTGCCCTGTTACACAGCGCTTGTAACACACCATTTGTCCAATGCCGCACTTTTCAAACATCCAGCTAAATCCAGCCATATTATTGCAGTAGGACCGACGGGTCTCTGCCGCTGCTGTGATGTACCGTATAAAGTACAAATTGATAACATACTCAAGCGCATCGCATGATCTACCTAAGGGTAAAAGCGTGGCAACGAACGCGGTGGATGCAAATTTGGAGTGCTTAGCTGGGACACAAATCGCCTTTCAAAGCATGCGTCTTTGATGTTGTCATACGAGGGAAAAAAAATATATAAGAACAGTCAAATCACATCTGTATGTCTGAGAAGTTCTCCATCGGTGCAGGCAGGTTGGTCAACTGCTGCTTCACTTGTGAATCTAGAGTAGTTGCTTCTCTGACCACGTTTTTGTAAACAAAGCCGTGCCACTCTTTAAACCTTTGTATCCAGCCGCTTCCGGGTTCAAAAATCAGCCGAGAATACCTAAGCTTTTTTTTTTCCTTTGTGGTAAGTATGGCCCACCAATCGGCACATTCTGGGCACAGACTCAGAAACCATTTGTAAAGCACCTCTTCCACGTCTGTATGAAAAGGCTCCCTAACCTTCTTTCGCTAGTCGGCATGGCCACTGGTTCCTGCCTTCAAAATCGTCGACTGGGCGAGCTCATACTTTTATGAGGGCGTCACTTTGAAAGTGTGTCGCAAATCCTGCAAAATGTTCAACTCTGCGTCAGTGCCATCTTCGTTGAGGGTTATATCTCTGCCTGTTGCTCCCCTCTAGTGATTGCTCGTCTAATCGCTGAAAAAGAGAGACTGACCGGTGTGGGGGAGAGGAGGCATGTAAAGCTGAAATGACAGAAAGAGGTTGAGGAAAGAAAAAGACGCAGATTCTGCAGCCCTGGTTGGGACTACGGCTCAGCGCCTGTAGCAGAACAGGGTGAGGGTATTATAGATGTGGAGAAAAGAGAAGAAGAGAAACAGCGTCTACGACTGAGGACGCGGCGGGTGGCTCCTACAGCCAGTTGGAGAATGTCACCAAGGCCACGCTCCGATGCCGCTTTGCTTTGCGCTTTTTTCTTTTTCCCACTTTCGTTAAGAAGGCTTGCCATTGGCAGGAGGTGACGCTTTGCTTTTCATTTAAAAAAAATTTTCTCTCTTCAAGTTCATCGTGCGAGGCGTAAAACGTGACAGCTGGCACTAAACTAATGACGCTCCTCGGCTTTCGGAACCGGCAATACGTGCTGCTGGTGCTGTGCTGTAATAACAGTGGATACGAACTAGCCTATGCTAACTTTTCGCCTTGTCTTAACATAATTCATTTCAGCGTTCTTTCCCCACAGCCCCTATGCATAAAATGACTGGTAAGGGACACTAAGACAAATATTAAGTCCATGTTGATTGCTGAAATAGTGGTTTGTAAACCTCGCATAGCTACTTTCGTGCCAAGAAAATGTTTATTTTGCAATAAAATCACGTTTTTGTGGTCTACACAGTGTTAGTGCACTTAAAAAAACATGCCTAAACACAGGTTTTCTGACCTGGCAGTTGCTATGCGCAACGTTGCCCGCTTTCACTGTGCGGCTGCCGACACTAGTACAGGAAAAGCTCGTTTATTCGGACCTTGTTAACTCGGAAATTCGGTTAACTCGAACTCGCGGCGCGGTCCAGGCAAAACTGTGTATATTTCAATGAGGTCAAATGCTCATTAATTTGGAGGGATTTAGCCGCACACCGGTTATCTCGGACAGCTCCGGAGAGGGCTATCGGGTCACCAGAGTCGTGTGATCTCGGCGGCTTGGAGGCTCAAGCACCGCTTGCCATTTTCGGAGAAACCGAAACCGAGCGAAGTGCAGCAGAAAATGACCATGATGATAGTGAATGAGGGGGAAGTGGCTAGGTGGCGCTAGTCGCCACCCGGCGGAAGCGCTTGGGCCACAGGCGCATCCAGTGTCTACTAACAGCTGCTCGCTATGCCCATGCTACACCTACTGGTGTACTCCGTGTCTTGGTTCTCTGTGTTCTGACATGGAGGAAGGAGAGGTGTTGTGACTTCGCGTGTTGCGGCTGTGTTTGTGCCCGTTGCCGCCGCCGTCACGCTTCATGATGACCGTCACAGGAGTTATGCGGCCACAGCAGCCAGCAAATGATCTTGAAAGATATTGAAAGACGTGATCACAGGTGTTTCTCGACAGGAGATAATGAAAAAGTATGATGTTAAAAGAAGCACCTTAAGCGACTACGTGAAGAACAAACAAACAATTTTCGAGGCGTTTGACAGCGTCAAATTCACCGGAAAACGAAAATGACTAAGGACGGCAGCACACCCGAAGCTGGAAGACGCACTGCTGCGGTGGATAACCAACATGCGGAACAGCCAGCTTCCCTTGAGTGGACCGTTGATATGCCAGCAAGCTGAAAGGTACAGTAAAAACTCGTTCATTCGACACCCGTTAATTCGGAAATTCGGACGGCTCTATTGGTTTCGGCTAAAGTGCATGTTAATCTATGGGACCAAACCTTCGTTATTTCGTCGAAATTCGGCTCCGCACCGCTTAATTCGGACAAATGCTGACGGCTGCTGCTACACAAAAGTGTGATAAAGCAGCGCTGGCACTACTGGAGCGAAACCGAAACCTGAGTGGCATCGCCATCATCATCAACTAGTGGGGGCGATCGCAGCGTCACCGAACGTCGGCGTCTTCTTTCTTCTCCACTCAGTGTCTCTGACGCCATTTTCCCTTGTGTTGTCGTGTCGGAACCATCTCTTCATGCGGAGTTCTCTTTTTCTTCCATTGTGACCATATTTGCATGTCACCACCATCGTGCGCTACAGTGATGGCAACGCCGAAAAAGCGGCAGAACTACGAGGCGAAGAACTTGGCGACTAAAATGGAAATTTTGGAAGCACTGAAGAACGGCGAATCGCGACAGCAGGTTATGACCAAGTAAAACGTGAAGCGGAGCACGTTGGGAACGTACGTGAAAAATGAACAACAGATTCGACAAGCCTTTGAAAGCGAGAAGTTTCATGCCTCTAGAAAGCTGTTGCGAACCGCAGCTCATCCCCCAGCTCGAAAAAGCTTTGCTCCGGTGGATTACTGACTGTCGCAACGCGCATCTGCCTTTAAGCGGACCTCTCATCATGGCGCAAGGTGAGAAGTACGCTGCAATGATGAACATTGAATCGTTCAAAGCGTCAGAAGGGTGGTTTGCGAGGTTTCGAGAGAGACACGAACTTGTCTTCAGGAGTGTGTGCAGCGAAAAGGCCAGTGTTGACGAAAGCGTGACCACCGAGTGCAGAAATGTGAAGCTGCTGGAGCACATCGCCGCATATGAACCACGTGATGTGTTCAATGCAGATGAAACTGCTCTATTTTTCAGAGCTCTGCCCGACAAGACGGTGACTTTCAAAGGGGACGCGTGCATTGGTGGCAAGAAGTGCAAGCAAAGGATAACTGTTCTTCTTGCCGCCAATATGACTGGCACGAAGCGCTTGCCACTACTTGTCGTCGGGAGGGCGCTTAAGCCACGTTGTTTTAAGAACGTCAAAAGCCTTCCTGTCGAGTACACAGCGAACAGGAAGGCATGGATGACATCGGACATTTTTCGCGGCTGGCTGCAGCAGTTGGACCGGCACTTCACGTTGAAGGACCGCAAGATAATTATGGTTGTTGACAACTGCAGTGCCCATAACTGTACAGTCGAACTGAGGAGCATCAAAGTAATTTTTTTTGCCGCCCAACACTACGTCTGCTCTTCAGCCGATGTACCAGGGTATCATTCACTACGTGAAGTCGAAGTACCGCAAGCACCTGCTAGAGCGAATGATCCTATGCTCAGAAGCTGGAAAGTTGTATCAAGTGGACTTGGCGCAGTGCACATCATCGCCCACGTGTGGAAAAACACTCCGCCGCAAGTCATCGCCAACTGTTTTCGGCACAGCGGTTTTGTGAGGCCCGAGCATGCAGCAGTAGCTGACGATGGCATCAAGGAGGTGTCAGCCGAGTCCACCGACAATGACTGCCCGACTTTGGATGCTGTCCTTCCCACAGATGCGACCTTTCAGGACTACATCGCGATTGATCATGGTGTTGCCACGAGTGGTCTCCTGACCGATCAAGAGATTATTAATGACGTCACGGGCGCCCATGAAGACCACCATTCCGCGAGAATCATGCGAGGAGATACAGCTGCGACCTCATCGCACCTCACGGGAAGTCTCGGAGGCGCTGTTAATATTAGAGGACGCTTGCCTGAACACTCCTGACAGCTTGCGTGCTGTTGGCCATTTTAAACAGTTAAAAAAAATTGTGATGTCAGCCGGAATCTGCGCGAAAACGCAGACAATTACAAAATACTTCAACAAATAAAGGTATGCTTCTGCAGCTTGATTTTAAATGTTGTTTTCTCTGTTCATTCGTTAATTCGGCATTCCGTTAATTCGGACAGTTTTTCCCGTCCCGTGAAATCCAAATTAACGAGCTTTTACTGTATGCACTGAGAATGAACATCGAATCTTTCAGTGCGTCTGAAGGCTGGTTTGCCTGCTTTAGAGAAAGGCACGGGTTGGTCTTTCGAAACGTGTGCAGGGGAAAAGCAGCAGTGGATGAACGGCGTATTGCTGACTGGAAGACATCTGAGCTTCCCCAGTACCTGGCTCGTTATGAGCTTGTCAATGTCTTCAACGCTGATGAAACGGCTCTCTTTTTTAAAACCTTGCCGGAAAAAGCAATCACGTTCAAGGGCGACCCGTGCGTTGGAGGGAAGAGGAGCAAAGAAAGGATCACTGTGCTTTTCACTTCAAGTATGTCGGGCACCGAGCGCCTGCCATAGCTAGTCATTGGGAAGGCATGTAACCCAAGGTGTTTTAAGAACATTCACCACTTTTCTGTGCAATATCGCGCCAACAGAAAGGCCTGAATGACTTTGGATATTTTCCAAGCTTGGCTGCGCCAACTCGACCGCCGCTTCTCCGCTAATAAGCACAAGGTTTTACTTCTAGTTGACAACTGCAGTGCTCATACCAGAGTAACAGGGCTGGAGTGCACCAAACTTGTATTTCTACCTGCAAACACGACGGCTGCTCTGCAACCGCTCGATCAAGAGATAATTCAGCACGTAAAAAGCAGGTACAGAAAGCATGTGCTGAAACGGATCCTGCTGTGCAAGGAAGCAGAGCGAGAATATGAACCGAGTCTTCTGACCACAATTCACATTTTAGCGCATGTCTGGAGCGACACGCTGCCCGCGGTCATTGCAAATTCTTTCCCGCACGGTGGCTTTGTCCGCCCTGACGACTTGGATGTTCCTCCAGAGGCCACTCCAGAGGACACCCGTGAGCTCACTGGAAATATAGACGACGAGGTGAATGACACGCGTTTTGACTCTCTCCTTTCTAGTGGCGTCCAGATATTAGACTACGTCGCTAGAGACTATCATGTTGCCGTTGCTGGTCCGCTGATTGACGATGATATATTATCGGAAGTGCTTGAGGAGGACCAAAATCACTGTTCCGATGATGACGGCCAGGATGAGCCGACGCGACGTAGCCACACTGTGCAGGAGGCCGCTGAAGCCCTCGCTGTCCTTGAGGAGTTCTGCGTTTGTTCTCGCGACAGTGAACATGCGCACCACCACCTGATGGGATTAAGGAGAAATGCGGGTCGAAAAATCGCGTTTTTTGCGAAAATTTCTACTTTTGAGATATTGTTTCTAAAATCACTTTTGATCATTCAACTATCATTTCCCCAAAGATCATAGCTGAATTCAAACCACAAAGTGGTAAAAAGTCGATCTGCGCTAGCAAAGGTAGCTCCTGAAGTCGCGAATTCACACATGCGACAGCTATTTCTGAAAATCCGCCACTCGGCAACACGATGACGTCCGCCATCAGGGTTTGTTCGGTGACGTAGATCAAGACTCCTTCTAGTGTACGGCGTCCCCCTAGTTTCGTATTTTAGTGAGGAATTTCACAAAACAGTCGTTTCCAAGTCGGTTTACAGCCAAGCTGCAGCCGCTTCGCGCATCTCTACTGGTCACATGGTATGCTACCGAGGATGCCATTGGCTACATGTGAGCGGCCTCGCTCTCTGAGCGCTTGCGATGATCGGCACTTGCCGTGCGTTTCTATGTTTTTCCCGAGTTCACCATGGATAACTCGAAGAAGTGAGACTTCCGAGCCCGAAAGTTTGCAAGCAAGAACAAGTACCGAGGATGTCGATGTAAGCCAAAGCGCAAAGCAGCGGTACAAGAATGCGAGCCGCCGGCCACTAGGCCTAATCAAGGCAGCGGGGATACGACGGCTTGCGGGAACTTTGACGAAATCGACGCCACGATGAAGTTCATCAGCGCAATGCAAAAGAATATTGAACAGTTCGAGAGCGAGCGAACGAAGAGTGTTGGTGGGTCTGTGAGCGGAGTATTTTGTGACATTGGCGCACTGACATCGATGGTAAGCCGTGCTGTTTGTCCAACTTGCCACACCGCTGGACTCGTCGTTCGCGACACCACAAGTAAACTTAAGGGCCTCTCTTCGTTCCTCGAGCTACACTGTGATAACAGTGAGTGTCCTGAGTCAGTGGTTTCTGCCGCGCATAGTTCGCGGCGTGTTCCGTCGGAAGGACAGTGCACCGATGCCGGTGATGACTGGAGCTACCGAAGCGGCAGCTCGCGCGACGGCTTCGCCGTCAATGTGAAGGTAGTTGTGGCTGCGCGTGCAATAGGCATCGGGCATGAACAGCTGTCGCGTTTTTGCGCTATTCTTGGAGTGCCAATACCTATGCATCATAAGACTTTTATTGCAATCGGCAAAAAAGTTCATGTTGCAGCTACCAAAGCTGTGCAAGAAAACCTGGCGAAGGCGCAGATGATAACTAAAGAGAAAGTGGATGGGGCTGATGTTGCTGTCATGTATGATGGCACATGACAAAAAAGAGGGCACAAGAGCCACAATGGCATCGGCACTGCTGTGTCTGTGGACACTGGTTTGTGCCTAGATTTTGAAGTGCTATCGAATTACTGCTTCGCCTGTAGCCGGCACCAGGACTCGGGTGATGAGGAAGAAATATGGCAAGCATTCTTCACACCTGCCTGCGAAAAAAATACAGAGTGCTCCTTTCATGCCATGGAGACTGAGGCAGCTTTGTGCATATGGGGCAGGACATCCTCATACACAACATGATTGCGCTTCACCAGGTTCCACAGTGATGGGGACAGCAAATCTTATACCGCTGTCGCTGAGGCCGAGGTATATGGAGAAGTTGTTGCGGACAAGGAGGAGTGCACAAACTATGTGGCCAAGCGTCTAGGCACTGCACTTCGAAAACTGCCAACACGATTTCCACGAGGAGAAAAGCTGACGCACAATTCAGAAGCTGCAGAACTATTACCGTATTGCAATCACAAACAACTGAGGTGATATTCTGAAAATGCATCGTGCCATCTGGGCCTCATATTTCCATTCATCATCGAGCAACACAGCAGGCAGCCACCGATACTGTCCAGAAGGGGCGACTTCCTGGTGCAAGCATAGGCGAGCCGAAGTGCTTGGGGAGGCCCCACCCGACCACACACCAATCTTGACCAAGGCTCAAGGATTGGCTGTGCTTTCCATTTACAAGTGCCTCACAGATGAAAAGTTGCTGGTACGTTGTATTCAAGGGAAGACCCAAAACGCTGCAGAATCTTTGAACAGCAAAATCTGGTTGTTGTGTCCGAAAACTAAGTTCGCCTCCCGGGCAACAGTGGAAACTGCAGCTGCTATGGCCGTGCTGTGGTTCAATATAGGACATTCAAGCTTTGAATACGTGCTAGAGGAGCTTGGTGTAATGCCACCAGATCAACTGATCACCCTGGGCCAATCCCGCGACCAGAGGAGAATCGAAAGAATGTCTCCGTGTGAAACAGCCGAGGCAAGGCCTCATCGGCGGAACGTGGCGAAGAAAGCGCGCCTTGATGACTCCCTCCTCAAGCGGCGAGAAGAATCCACATATGGAGCAGGACAATTTTAGGTGCTCTAGCTGTGTACCTTCTATGATCTCACCAAGTTTTGTGCAAATCGCACTGTGTCATCATGAGTAAACATATTTATAACTTTCAAATGCATTTTGCTCGATTTCCATTTTGAGGTAATTCTCTCATCTTGTGCACAATCTTTTTTTACACATAAAATACCGTATTTACTCGCATAATAGGCGCACTTTTTTTCAGAAAATCCGGCTCGAAGTTAGGGGTGCGCCAATAACGCGGGGTAAAATTTTCAAAAATTTTTTCAACTCGGTTCTTGCGCTTTAAATCTGCACACTTGTCAAGTAAAAGGCGACTTTATCGTTTACCAATTAATTCAGCATAAAACAAACATACCTACGTACCTTTTAATGAACAAGCGAGAGCCGTCAACTGCACACACACACACGTAAAATTTATTTACACAAAAGTCGTAGCTGTTCCTCCTTTTCCCTATTCGGAGTCCGAGTCGAAGATCACACATTCATCCTCGCCGAGCGGGGATTCGTTTTCGGTGTCCGAATCATCCGCACCCCACAACATGTCATCCTCACTCGTATCCAGTGCGTTCGAGATACCCGTCTTCTTGAAGCTTTTCCTACGACTTCGTCGGAGATCGCCTGCCATGCTTCCACGATCCAAGCGCACAGCATTTCCACAGGCGGCCTCTTAATCTTACCACCTGTAGTCAGCTGATGTTGTCCTCCAGCCATCCAGGTGGTGTACAGCCTTCGAACATTGTCCTTGAAAGGTTTACTCAAGGACACGTCGCGGCGATTTGGGGGGTATCAGTAATTGATGAAACAGCCGTTTTTTTTTTTCGCTCACGGACGCTTTTTTTTTTCAAGTTTTATTTCTACAAACACGTTGGTTAGGTCGTTGCACTTCGAATTTTTTTTATTTGCTCGTCGATTTGCCTTCTTTTTTTCTTCAGGGTACGGGGACCGCGTTCCAACTGTACCGCTGGGGAGTAGAATCGTTTCTGATCACGGCCAAGTTTGGGGTGCGCCTATTATGCGCGGAATTAAAAAAAATCGAATTTTTCGCGACCAAACTAGGGGTGTGCCTATTATGCGAGTGCGCCGATTATGCGAGTAAATACGGTAGTCCTATCTTGATGAAATTTTGCCCAGAGCTTAATCAGCCACTCTAGAATACAAGTATCTACTTCAGGTTGCAATATACATCACAGATTTTTGTTACACAACTCGATACACTGATAGAGAGATGTAAAATATGCATTTAGTACTTTTATTTTTTTTATGTAGCAAATAAATTTTCTACTTGAGGTACTTTTCCGTATTGTACGAGCCACTTTGCAATTCTGTGTGAAAATTTTTAGTAAGCTTTATTATGTGCACAAAAAACCCTATATTTTGATATCAAAGTTGTAGTAACTCCGGAACTACTATAGCTATCAGAAAAATAATTACAGTTATGAAATCAGCACTGAAAGCTTTACTGACACGTAAAACTTCAAAGAGCTGGGTCATGCAAAAAAAAAAAAACTTTTTCGAGTAGCATCTCCTTTTAAATAAGACCGTTCTGTTAGAAATTCTGACGTGAGGCAGGCAAAAATAAGGCACTTTTTTAAGAAATAAAGGTTTGTCTGTGCCGTGTACATTTTCCTTTTTTTTTTATGGTCCATTCGATAATTTGGAATTCGGTTAATTCAGACATCTTCTCTAGTTCCGTGAGATCCGAGTTAACGAGCTTTTACTGTAGCAGGAGTGCAAAAGTTGCGGAAGCCACAGCAGCAGCAACAGTCATTGAAGCTTGTCATGATGGGTGTCGCTGATGAGCCTGGTGAGACACTGGCTCGTGACTCGAGAAGAAGCATGGAACTTGGCCACTTCGAGCATAAAGGTTCATTTTGCGGCAATCAGTGGAAAGTCACATCAGTTTCTTCGCTGCAGCTAAAGCAGCGAGCACCATTCGGGCATCCGGCAACATTACATGCAGGTGAAATTTCATAGAACTTTTCATTACAGTGACTTTTGTGAGTGCACAAAGCACACACAGCAGTACGCAATACCAAAACTACCAAAGAGGTGTAGACCTGTGAGTGAAGGGCAGCATGATGAGAATGGAACTTCTGAACCACTTGCGTAATTTCCCATGGTAATGACAAGTGGTTCTTTTTTCCAAGAATCTAACAGTAGTGGACAAGCAGCATTTTAATACATATTGTAATGCAGGAATATTTTGATTCTTGTTTTTCTTGCCCTGGTAATTCTCTGTTGTCAAGCTATATAGGGTGCATAAAATTTGGTGCGAGAACGTTTATCATATTGCCCCCATTGTAATGCAGCCACCATGACAAGGAATCGAGCCTCCTACTTTGGTTTCAGTGACAGAGACTACTGAGCCTCTATGCAACTCACGAAACGTAAGTGGTTAGTCGTAAGCTGCCACTCACTCGCCATCGATGTCGTCGTCAACAGATGCTGCAGCGCTACTGGCGCAGCTTGTGGTGGGGTGCACTGCTGGACTGGCCGTGGTGCCTGATCTCCGAACACTGTTGCTGACGCTCTCTTCTTCCTCTTCTTCTTCCTCGCCCTGGTCAAGCAGGTCCCACTTGGAGGTGGTGATGGCCTGCTGGGACACCGTCTCTGGGTCCACTGTCTCCCACTTTGACGGAACAAATTTCGCTGGGGGTGGCCTGCAACGACAACGCAGTTGAAGCCAAACTCAGCAAGAAAGAGTGAAACAGCGCTAGACAAACACCAATGCAAAAAAATCAATGTGGAAATCAGCTAAAAAAAAGAATGAAGACGAGACATACATTGTGGGGTCACCGAATAAGTTGCATGTGATTAAATTATATAGAGTATTTCCTCTGTTTCCGTGTTTTTCAACAAAACTCAATTAATTATCCGCGCTGCATATATGAGGCCCTTTCCTTGTCTCCGTCTCCATTTCCTCCCAAAAGCCTGTCGCAGCTGCACTCATGTCTAACCTGTGAATACCTAAATTTTTCCGCTTCGCCCAATTTTGCAATATGAGAGACCACATTTTCCTTTCCTTCAAGCGAACCTTTTGCTAACCAGCATATTATAGCATTTTGCCTACCTCTTTAAAATCAACTACCAAGACCCCTCAACTGATGAATGTCCAACTACCACAAAATCCCCGCGAAATTACAGCTTTTAGACAATAATTTCAACTTGGCAGGAACTTCACAGAAGTTAAGTGACTACATTAACATGTAAACAAACCAGCTTGCAGACATGCTGTACAGATGCAACCAACCTGGTGCTTAAATTACTGTTCTGCTGCAATGACAAGAGCTTGAATGTACTTCAATAGTTGAATTATTCTCAATATCTGTGCAACAGAAGATTCGTACAGGTTTCAAAGGCAAATATTTAAGGGTATTAATAGTTGAATTATTCTCAATATCTGCGCAACAGAAGATTCGTACAGGTTTCAAAGGCAAATATTTAAGGGTATTGAGGGCAAGACCGTTGCGCTAGCGGAAATGCAAAAGCGAAGAAGCCATAATGTGCTTTGTCGCAAGCAACGAATTACATCAGCCACTGGCTTTTTAGAGCCCCGTATAGGCATCTTTCGCGTCGGTAGCAGACCCTGACCAAGCTCACCCCGCACCGACTGCTCGGAACAACAGTGGCAGCGGTCAGCAATTTCGCCCATCAGCGCCCCCAATTCGCAAAAACTAAGGACGCTGCGTGCCAGTTTTTTTATCGCTGTAGCTAGGCATAACTAATCATTAACAGACCAGAGATTGGAGGCCTTCGTTTTCTAATTGGTACATCGATATCTACGACGCTATACCCATCCCGAAAGTATGCCAAGCTATGTTTGAAGCTGGAAGTTACAGAATTTAGGATGTCTGTGGTAGTAAAGTCCGCTGTAAGGGGGTCCGAATCCGAATCTCCGTTGTACCAGGATCCGTAGTAAACGAAGCTCAAATAATGAAAGGAATAGGGAGGTCAGCAATAACACGGCCAATTAGCATATAGTATTTAAATGTCTGTTGCGCGTGCACACACACACACACACAGAGAGAGAGAGACACTGACACTTATACTGAAGTGCCTAGAGCCTGTGTTAAAACACACGCACGCACGTGCACACACACACACACACACACACACACAGAGAGAGAGAGAAAGTGGGAGACACTGACACTTATACTGAAGTGTCTAGAATGCCATCAAGCTCTTCCCTATTATGAACTTCGAAATGCCATGCAGAAATCCTGGGTTCGGTCCAATATTGAACCGAAGATATTAATTATATATTCATGTGGATATCTTTCAAATCGTCACACAAGGACAAAATTGATTTTTTGCTGACAACCAAAGATGCCAATACCGATATTTCAGTGAAATGAGCATGTTAATGATGATGCACTGAAATATTTACAGTGTACCCATTGAATCATGCAACTCCTGCCTTCAAGTGACATAAATGTTACCGCACCTTCGCAAGACGGCTGGCTCTAAAGGCTGCCCGTCTATCTCAGGGTCTTCGACCACCCCCAGTGGCACACCGTCCAGGTCTGGGTCGGCCACAGGGATGCCCACTAAAGGCAGGCCGTCCAGGTCGACGTCTGTTGCCAGTGGCACTCCGTCGACGTCATCAATAATGTCATCCTTGGCAAGGGCAGGGGGCGATGCCTCGCCCTCTGTTGACTGGTCCTCACCGCTTGGTACCAGGCTACCAGGTTTCTGCTCGCCGAAAAAAAAAAACAAAAACAAATAAACTAAGCACAGGAATTAATGGTAGCACACACAAGGTATAATTTTTGTGACCTCCAAAGCCCTCTGTAGTGAGCTCAATATATAACTAGTTGAATTAGAGTCTAAGGCTTTCAACAAAAACTCACATTTTGAATTCTCCATCTTGTAAGGCGAAAATAAAAATTGGCGACTTACTGTTGAAGGAACAAGGCCCAAGAAGATGTTTTGTAGCCTTATAAGGAAGTCATTTGGATATATTGCCCAATCCTCCCAGGCTCGAAAGCAAGACATGACACGTTGCTGAAAGATAAAAGAGCGTAATCAAAACAAAAACACAGGTATCCGTAAATCATTCTGAAGACATCTACAGAACCTTCAAAAACAGCATTTTGGAATGTTTACAGTTGAATCTCGTTATAGCAAATACTGCTACAACCAAATTGCGACCACAAAGAACCAACTTCGATTTCCCGTCAGCTTCCCATTAAACAATGTGAAAAAATGCCTCATCACAACAAATACTTTTTTTAGATATTCCTGCTTCAATGAAGTTTTCGCGTGTGCCACCACATAAAGAAAAGGAGCTTGTTTTGGACTGTCGTGAAATTGTTAGAAACTTGCCAATTTCTCGTTGCCAGAACCATGCATTGCAAGACCAATGTTTTGTTTTCGTCGCAACACCCGTGTCTTTGTCGGAGACATCCCGTCTGCCATGACACGCGCATCCCGGTAAGTTTTCCGCCATTTAGATGCTCAGTGACAGATTGTCCGTGCACCATGATGCTGCCAGCAGTATTGACGCATATGCGGCCCATGGCAGAATCGTTCAAGGACTCCTGCCACGTAGTTCTCAAAACGCACCTAGTCCAATGTAACATCGTGTTGATGCTATGACGGGCGACGACCGAAGTATGCGCACATCCAATGTACACGCACCAACTCAAAGCAATGCTGCAGACAAAACTGCGGCAGACACAATCAAAGATAGCCTGGGCACACCTGTGGCCAGTGCGTTCCAATTAAAAATGGAACTACTGTTTGCTGCAATCGCTGCACAGAAAACCACGGTCGCTATCATCAATAGCGTACAAGCTCCGAAAGTATGCAGCTAACACAAAAAGATTACAAGGAATTAAGTCGTAAAACAGCCTGAAGCAGCTTTCCTGTTTAGTGCGAACCTTCGGCCCTTTGTTTTCAGCTGGCCTCAAGCAAACTTCAGCACGCTTGTTTGATCGGGGTGCTGCGCTCAGCACTCTTCTGAGTGTAGCATATATATGGTATTGGCTCATGTTTACCAGGCCCTATCACCGACAACCCTCTCTATATTCCACCTACGAAAAGTGGGAGATTGAAAAAAAAGACACTCCCATATTCCAATTCACTATCTTCGCATTACTGCGGAGCCAACTAGCATACCAAAATTCGTATAAAACCCATAATCCTGCACTGCAAGTTTAGCTCCAAATTTTCTGTATATTTCTTGTGTTATTAGTAAGGAAATACACTTACTCTGTGTGCGGCCTAGTATGTATAAATTAGCGAGAGTTCAATGAAAAAAATAACGCATGCCTCGACCAAGAGACAAGTCATAATCATCAAATCTTCCTTATTTTTGTGGTACAGTGGACTCCCATTAAACGAAACTCGTTTAAACGGAAAAACCGCATAAACAAAACTATCTAGGCACATTTGGTTGGTCTCCTATATATTTAATGATCGGAACATATTTTTAGGCTAACATCGGTTAAATGAAACTAAAACGGGCAAAATCCATGACTGGCAGAAGTGGCAAGGCAGTCTAGCAACCATGAAACAAATGCCAAAGCTAGCCTAGCCAAGCCAATTCAGTGATTGCATATGTCTACGCACGCCAAGCAGCAATCGACGTCTCGTCATGAACTTGAGGACAGCCTTGAGGAACCTATAGCTGAAGTTCAAGATGAGGCCCCCTGCTCAAGGGGTAATGAGATTGTGTGTGATCAATAGCCCATTTCAGTGGCTGACAGTGCAGCAAGAGAAGCTGTCATCTTGTTGCAGTGCTACTTTGAACACGATGGTGGTACAGAGTTCCTGCCCAACCTTTCAGCAATGCGCTCCTACAGTGTGAAAAAGTGCTTGAACAAGGTCAAGCGAATTGTTATCACCTCTTTTTTTCTTAGTCAGCAATATCAGAAACAATTTTTTTTTTAATACTATAGTAGTACTGTATACTAAAAAATGTTTTTGTTCAGTCAGCCACAGTTGGTGCTTTTGAAATAAAGTCATATTTCATTCGTTTTGTGGGTTTTGATTAAATGAAACTTCTCATGAATGGAACAAATTTTCTTGCCCCTTCAAGTTCCATTTAAGAGGAGTCCAATGTATATACATGAAATTTTACTGCGATGAAATTCCACAACAACCAACTGTTTTGCGTTCCCCATCAATTTTGTTGCAGCGGGGTTTCACTTTATTTTTACAATATTGCGAGGTTAGTAATCATACCAACAGCAAACACAGTCAAACCTCAATACGATTAAAACTCAATCTGATCAAGTGATGGCGACGCTCGAATTGTTCAACTAAACAAGGAAGTTCATAAAATCGCGAACAGTATTTTTAGTCTTTTCAGTATCCACTATCGATACGCAGCAGCAACCAAAAGCTACCAGGCCAATGTTCCTGCCCTTAATCTACTCGTGTGTATGTGAAAAGTCCACGAGGGTGGCTTTGAAGTTGAGCGCCCTATGCTGCCCATGCATAGGCAGCACTACGCCTCAGTGATGCAAGCCAGAAAGACAGCAACGTGAATAAATGACATGCAAACAATAAGCGGAGACATGGAGAACGAATGAACTGATTGTGTGAACAGGCCAAGCCAAGAAGATGCACGAAGACTACTAGTGACATTAAATCATGAAACCAACTATCGCCTGCTCTAGCACTGCTGGCACAAAAGAGCACTACCGACGACTGTGTTCATCGCTCCACAAGTTTTAATGCAATAGTGTTAGAGTGCACTCTCGAAGAAAAATTCATCTCTGCAGCACTGGACGGAAACAACCATTTTTAATCTGTTATTTCTGCGAAAACTTCGGTTTATCGATTTGGCTGGTCAAGACGGCTGATGCTAGTGGCCTAGCTGGTTCGAGCTGATGATAGCACTCAGCACCATGGGTATTTCCTGGGAACCGAAATTTCTTCTGTTAAAACATGAATACTGTAAAACTAGATTTCATTGGATCAATATACGAAGTGGTAAGTTTTGTGGATTGAAATATTACCATATTTCAAAAAATTACAGTAACCTTACAGGTTTATAGAATAGACCTGTATTTGAATAGTAAACCCACCAAAGCATAGAGCAGAAGAGGAGAGAGAACTCGAGGCACGGAAAAAAATCCTGGCTCTCTTGCACAACTGTATGTGCACACAAAGGCGATACCGAGAAGCATTTCGAAACTATGACAAAGAATATGATGACAGAAAGGCCAACTCATCTAGCACTTTCCCCATATATGCATGCGCATTAGTACAGCTAACTGCTACTGAGCAATAAAAAGATGATGCTTTGCCTAAATGTGTCGTTTGCTGTCAGGTGGAGCCGATCATCAACTATGCTTATGGCATGATGGGATGCTTGTTTATGAATAATGCCCACTTGCTGGCAACAGAAGCGTCAGAGGTTTCTTTCGTTTCCTTCATTGTTTTTTTTTTTTGCGCACGCACCTGAGCATTCATGGGTGCGGTGCAGGTTTCGTTGGCCAATATGGGGACAGCAATTTTGCTATCATTTCTGCCAGCAAGGCAATATTGGTGTGGCCCACTCAGGGAGGTAATACAGCAAATTTATATTTTTGCTTATGCGTGCACCAGGCTTTACGATAACTGATTATCACGTGGGCTGCTGAGTAGAATGTCGATGCTTTGGATAGTTGATACAAACAACACAACAGGAATTTCCGAGTAAGACACTGGCCCGCCAGGACAGAAACCTACAAGGACAGCTGAAGGTCCAAGAAAACAGGATGAAGGAAAAATGCATCGCCGTCCTCTCAGTTGCTAAGAACAACGGCACTGTCATTATGAACCGAAATGACTATGAGAGGAAAGCGGAGGATTTTGATAAACAAGCATTCCATAAAATCATGAAAGATCCGATTTCGCAGGCCCATACAAAGATGAACAAGTTCTCTCAGTTATTTTTAAGCAACACCCAGAATTCCAAACCTTTCAATTGTGGCTGAAAAACATGAGCTGCTCTGGCCCCAACTTCTGCAGCCTGCCAAGGATTCATAAAACAGCAGTGCCTCTAGAACCTATAGTAGATTTTGAATGTTCCCATTTTAAGCTCCTGTCACCGTATCTACATGGATAAGTCAACCTCCATTTTTACACTTGCCACTCCAGATACCTTGTAGAAATGGCCGCTAATGCGAGTCCTCCCGACAGCAACTGCATGGTGTACTTTGATGTGGTTTCAATGTTCAGCAGTGAGCCTGTACTTCCTTAGCAATTACTTTTTTTTGTGTGTGTGTGTGTGTGTGTGACAGTGTGCACTTGAACATGACCACACACACAGAAAAACCGCACACCTCTTTGTATCAATCACTCCTGTCTGTAAATAGAACTTTGTCTTTCAAGCACTTACTTCCCATCAACAACGAATTCTACAGACTAGTGGTTCTGCAATTTAAGTCACAGTTGGTGCACATGTCATGAAGGGCAATTAACTTTGCATGCCTTCTTGTTTTACCGTTAAGCCAAAGATGTTTGTATACTACATCGATTGTTTTTCTGTAGTGCAAACATCCAAGGTGAAATATACGCTTGTACGCTCCAACTCTAGACTGGCTGGCTCAACTTACAGCGAAATGTGAAAATTATGGTTCTTCCACTTTTGTATGTGTCCTTAAGAAAATAAAGTGACCGCACACCATTCCTTTGTTCTTTTCAGAAAACAGACACACACAGAACAATATTTCTACTTCAATTCTAATCAGCCCTGCCAGCTATGAGAATCGTGTAGTCCGATTCTTTGTCAAAACATTGAAAAGGTTTTTGTAATCTTTGTAATCAAGGAAGAAAAAACAGAAATGCTCGAGCTTCGGTAAATGGTTTCACAAAAGCATTTACCCACCACCAATGGAATGAAAAAGAAGGGAAGTCGGCAGCTGCTGCAATAAAATGGTACTGTGTCTTGACATAATACATGACGTCGACAAGACACATAGAGAAAGGAAATACTGAGGAGAGGTCCTAGCGTATCCCAATAAATTGCGAGAAGTGTGGTGAAAGTGACGTCAAATTTATTAGGCAAACAAACTAGTATTGGGCAAACTACACAGCGTGCTTCCTGCACTGGTTCGCTTCTGCGCGGACTTATAGTCTCGGCATAAACTAACACGTATTGTGTGGTTGCCTGCAGTAAAATGTTGCGAGTGCACGTTTTCCAGACTGTTCGTGAGTGGCAGGCCCAAGCACGGTGAGCTGAAATATTTCATGGAGTGTTTTGTGCACCAGCACAGAAAGCACCGGTACGTGCCGTAATCAAAATCGTTCAGCCCCTGCATGATCGTATTCGAACCCACCCGGGAGTGACATATGCGTTCTGCTGACCGCAAGGCCTTTCTTTTTCCCTGTCTTGTAGCCAGATTTCCCTATCTACGGTTAGCTGTTTTTTGCTAGTATATATGGTGTCAGTGTGGCAATGCACTATTTTAAGAGCTTGCCTGGTAGCTATTCCGCGCAACGCCAACCAAGTACTTGACATAACTTCACGTCGAAAAAAAGATACCACTGTATACGCGAACGTGCTTGTAAAGTGTGTTATTTTGGTGCGTAGTGTGTAATTGTGTGAAGTGTGTAAAATGTCCGAAAGATTGTGCTCTCGCAGAAGAGACGCAAGATGTCACGTACGTTGCCTGCTGTGAGTGACCACCCCATCATAATTCAGCAAGACTAAGGACTTTTCAGGGAGGATTTGGCAACACAAGAATGACCTTCACTACCCAAACTGAGAATGCAGTGCTGTGACAGAACAGTGCAAACCTTTTAATCATTACATTAGGGACTTTTAGCAAGCACCGTATTTACTCGTGTAGTGAACCCACTCGCATAACGAACCCACACCACCTTATACTTGAAAAAAAAAAAAAATCTACTTTTAGACCTATCCATTCATTTTACTTCAGTGAGGTAGCCAGTGCTATTGATGATTCAAACAACGATAAATTATGCCATTATATAAAAAATAACACAATAAAAGTAAGAACATAGTTTAAGAACCATGCTAAACAGTTGCGAGCAGCGTGAGCGCACACGATGTCAATCAAAATTTAAGCCAAGCTATTTAGGGAGCCTTCATGTGTGTGCGTCTCAGTGTTTTAAGGTGGTGTCAGCCTTTGACCCACCACTTGCCGCCCGCTAAAACACAATGTTGCCGGTCTCAATTTCCACGGCAACAAGCGCCATGTTGGTTCTCGTGGCCAGGCGTTCCTGCTCCGCCGTACTGCACCAGTTAAATGTTGGCTCGGGTGTGCAAGCTGTGGTATGAGCTGCGTTTGACTACACCGTAGATATAGGTTCCGCTATGACACTATCCTTGCGCTAAGCGCACCTACAAGAACTTTAGAGTGTAAATGCCAGGGTGCTGCGTGACGCAATGCAAAACCGCATGGAGACTGTCCCGCTTCCCGACTTGCTCTAGCCGACGGAAACGCTGGATTATACAGATGAAGCGAGATTGTTTGGAGCCAACTACTTCTCCCCGTGGTTGTGAGGCGAGTACCCCGCTCTATTGCGAGTGGATTAAGTATATCGCCGCATATTTCGTGAAAAATTGACTTACTCATGCGACAGAAAGCAGTTTGAGCAAAGTAAACACGACAACTTGCGCAGTAAAAAAATGGATCAGGCATTCGTCGCGGGAAACGCCAGGCTTATAAACCGCCAACAGACTCTCCTGTTCGCGTCTTCCTTTGCTTGCAGATGTTTGCGTTCGTGCACTTTCACCTCGGTCACTGAGGAAGGCATAAGGAGAGGCAGACAGACGAGCGATGAACGCCTTCCCTGTAGACTCTTCTAGTCTTGCACAGTTGCAACACAACTAAATTTTGTGTGGCTTGCCATGGGGGTGTTCGTTCTTTCCTTTAATAACACACGAAACCACACCAAAATTCGCTCAACAATGGCAAAAATTCTTTCCTTTTGAAAATATAGAATGCGACAGATTTACTGTTCGTGTCCGTCTGTCCATCCTTCTGTCCGTCTGTTGGTCCTGAACGGTGCAGTATATGTGCACTAAGTAAGTCGGTTGTTGGCTCATAACTGGAATATGCACTATGAAAGATTGGTGCTGCATCGTTATTCTTGTCGTCCTTTTGTTTCATAACCAGAAACAAAGATGATTTGATATCACGAACTCAGTTTTTATATAGTGCTTGCAGAGAAAATGTGTATGGACTCTGTAAATGTGGTCGGCACTGCGTACCACTTTTTGCCTTATTGCTTTATTGTAGGTTTACTGCGAGGACACAAGACTCCAGTAAAAGAAGCAGGACGGTGAAAAATAAAGGCCAGGTGCTGTTTGGATGCTGTTTGCAATAAAACCTGGCCTGAAAAAACTCCGTTTGTCCCTTGTTGCGCTCATTTGCTTTTCTTCTAGCCTAATATACAGGCTTGTGGAAGGGAGGGATGGTGTAATATTATTGAGTGTCCTACTATTTTCTGGCAATGCTTCCAGCTTGTGAGGTTTTTAATTGGTCCATTGTACAGATTTTTTTGCAGGAAGTCAATTTGCAGCAGAAAATTTATTACGGACAGAAGCAATATTTAAGATATAAAAACAGGCTAGCGGAGTTATGCAGTTTACTAAGAACATCGCGAGCTACCCGGTTGTTTGATCTGCCTTCCCTGCGTTACAGGTACTGTCATATAATACAGCACAGCCTTGAGCCTTGCACAAGAAGGCTTTTGAGGTGTCTGCAGTGATAAGGTGAATTTGCTTTAGGAATGCCGCACAGACATTGAAGTACGTTCATAGTGACATCAAGGTTCTCTCCCTCGCAAATATAGGCTCCCTAAATATCCTCGCTACACCAATGCGGTGGGTTTACCAGGTGGTGGAAACGGACTGTTTAAACAGTATTTTACACAAACTTGAGTCCCGAACACGTTTTTCCTGTTCCACCAAATGGCATGTAACTTAAAAAAAAAAAAAGCATTCAGCTTTCAGAACTTGCTACATAAAGAAACCATTGCTTTCTCATTGAAACCTACACTGCTTTCAATGTAAATGAGTGACAACTGAGAACCAACATGGCGGCTGTAACCAACATGGCCAGTTGTAAGCAACCATGATCAAAGTTTTCACCACCCTAAAACACGGAGACCTGCGCACATGAAGGCTGCCAAAAGCTATTTGCGGCAGAGCGCCATCTGTTTTGCGCAGCAGAAACCTCTTTCCTGATAGCGCAATGCAAGCATGGCGGGGTGGTTCACCCACAAGGCTGCAGCGTG
The DNA here is from genome assembly GCF_043290135.1 of Rhipicephalus microplus. Classification (NCBI taxonomy): domain Eukaryota; kingdom Metazoa; phylum Arthropoda; class Arachnida; order Ixodida; family Ixodidae; genus Rhipicephalus; species Rhipicephalus microplus. Next base: position 208,879,691 of record NC_134700.1, read on the forward strand.
CCTGCAGCGACATCTGACACTGCCTTTTTGATGTCGAGTTTGTTGCAGTCGGCTTCGTTGAACATCTGACGCGCAGGGCACAATTGGCCGGTTTTAAACATAAATTGGTCGAGTATGTGTTGGAGCATGAGAACCGAGCGGCTGGACGACACGAGCGGCTGGCGTGTCCGTTACGGGAGAAAACAGCTTGGGCTACAAAAAGGTTTGTCACGCATTTTGCGGGCGGAACAAGGACAATCTCTTCTTGTGAAGAGTAAAGTTCTCGAATGAGGGCTCCATATTCCTGCCCCTGAATTCAAGGCCAGCATCACTTGGACAGCGAGTTTCTTAATACCGTAATGCAAAATCTTCCCCGCTGTAACTCCAGTGATTTCTTTCTCCCATGTAATGCACCCTCCCCCAAAATTGGCGTCAACATTTCTGGAAAATGAGAAAAAAAAAGGTGGTTTCATTACGCGGGTAAATACGGTATGTATACTTCCCTACATTACCGGATTAATGAATACTGGCAGAAGTCTGCGCATGCACTTACAGAATGTATTTTCCTCAGAATGTAGACTAATTGCCGGATAGGCTTTACATTTTATGGCCCTATGTCAGGAATCCGCCTTCGTTTGTGGCTACAAACAATCTGCACCTCACAGAGACTCCAGCTGCCGAGTCAAAATAAGCCAAAGAGTAAATTGCGATCACCTCGTTTCGGCAGGCTTAGCCGAAGCTAGAGTGACCTAGAATACCGCAGGCGTAAACACGAAAGGAATAAAGCACTTGACAAGATGGATAGGTGGCGCCATCTAGAGGGGTCAAGATGAACCAGGCAAGCACAAAAGTGCTATTGTAGCAGCTTTGCGCAATCTGCTTCTTGTGTAAATATGCCTTGCAACGGAATAATTATGAATTAGTAGCCTTTTAAATGTGTTCATGACTGTGGTTGCACAAAGCTACACAAGATGTCGACACCATAGTCTGTTAAGACAGTATTTATGCACCTCTTTGTGTATACCAGAATACTATACAAGCTGCAAACCTTTTAGTATTCTGAACCTTATCTAAATCATATATAGTTTAATTGCTGTTATCGCAGACATAAAGGTATAAATTTACTTGCGTGCAAGTAAGCGTTTACGTATGAAGAGCTTAAAGTTTTTTAGACATGTATTCCAGAAACATTGATCTAAACGTGCCGTGGTGTTGCTTTTCTTAGTAATGTTGAGAGCTGGTGCTGATTTTTTAATGTTTTTTTTGTTACTACTTGCTCAAAGCTGCTACTGCACGCCTCTGCGAAGGGATTTTGTCATCACGGCACACTACAAATACAGGACCTTAAACATAGACACCTAAGATCTTGAAAAGCTACACATTATAAACAGGAGGCCTTTGCAATGAAGCATTCTGACAGTGTGCTAGTTTATGTGTTAAGTAAAAGCCTGGTTTCCGAAAGTTGAATCATTTAAGTTCAAACGAGAAGAGTAGTGGTAGTCATATAATGTTTCTCGCTCCATCAATTGGCAGTATACTGATGGGAAAATTGCTGCCACGTGTTCACCACTTTCCATCTGTGGATCGACTTTTTTGTTGGGTAGAAAAAATGCTTCATGCAAGTGGTACTAGGCCGCAGCGTTATGTAAGTGGTCCCATCTTTACAAACCTTGAATTGTTCAGCTTTTAATCGTCCTTCAATGCTGCTAAATGCTTCATGAATCGCTTTGAATATATCTGGCAGACAAACTTGAAACCTGGAACACATACACAAGATAACTTTTAACGCTCTGCTCAACACTTTAATAGCGTGTTTTCGACAGAAACCACAGGTCAGCAAATGTGGCGTAGTAATGTACAAGAACAAAGGGAGTGAGGACCAGGTGGAACCTTGCTATGCCGAAGATGTATCTAACATGAAAATATCCTCATTAGACACAATATCGGTTATAAACATACACTTGATAACATGTTATTATCCCCCATAAAAATTTCAGATTTACTTTGCTATGTATGTGATCATTCATTCTATTAGTATCAATTCATATCGTGCTTGAAATGTACCTGCTAGTGAATATATGACTGAGTATTTAATCCACAGCTGTTAACAGACACCAGTCAACATGACAACATCAAAGTTTTGTTAGAGAGAGCCTTGCACTAGCTCCGAATAAAGAAAATAAAACAACAAACATAAGAACATGGCCACAGTACAGTCGACAGGCTTTCGTACCAATTATGAATGGATCAATATATCAAACCAATCATTTAATCAATCTTCTTCATGCATGCCCATTATGGCTGCCATGTGCTACAATGTATGGCCTAACATGACAGCTTTGCTAATGTTTTCTTTCATTTAAATGGGAAGTGGTGAAATGAAAGCTGTCTGCATGCCGGTCCCAGATTCGACACACACTGTACATAGAGTTATGTTTCGGGCACATGCTCTATCGTTCGCATTTCAATTTTTCGTGATAACACACAGAATGTATGTTTGCAAACTACATGTGGAATTGTGGCAACTGCCTCCCTGATAGCCATAGCTAAAAGAGAGTTGTTAAACCACGTACCCTTTCCTGAAGAACGATGCATTTGCAACTTTAACACTGCAGTTGTGCAGGACATCAGAGATAAGGTATAGTCTTGCCACCTGAAAACAGATAAAAAGAAGTAAAGACTCTGTCAAAGCAGGCATATTTACCGTAATTTATTAGCTATTGGAATTAATATTTGTTATTCTCATATCTTTCGTGCACATCAATTGATTGAGACAAGTCCTGCAAGTGGCAACTATATGGAGTGAAAAAACAGCTGAACTGTCAAGCTAAAACGCAGGACTTCCAACGCATCTTCCATATTTATATTTATCACTAAGAAAAGAACTGTGAACATATCAGGCCTCGCCGCGATGGTCTAGTGGTTACGGCCCTCAACTGCTAACCCACAGGTCGCGGAATCGAATCTCAACTGCAATGGCTACACTTCTCGATGGAGGCAAAAATGTTTGAGTCTCGTGTACTTAGACTTAGGTGCACGTTAAAGAAACCAGAGTAGTGGAAATTTCTGGAACCCTCCACTACGGCGTCTCTCATGACATATTGGTATTGGTTTTGGGACGCTAACCCCAGACATTATTCAAGTTTTCGGGCACACAGCAGTTCACACTCATTTTCCCATTTGCACTATATGTAATGTCATTCTTATGAATGCACTTATTTATCCATGGGAGCATTACGCTTACTTAAAAATTCCACTACCTATAATAATTTAAGACACTGTGGTCACATAATAAATAATGAAATGGCACACTTGACCAAGAGTTTGCAAACTAGTCAAGCTGTGGCTCCGAAAACGAAATGTTAAGAATAATAGATAGCATGTAGCACATTTGGACAAAAGTGCACAAATGTGCTGCCACACTGCTGTAGCCATGAAGAACTCGTTGATTTGTGGGATTTAATGTCCCAAAACCACCATATCATTATGAGAGACGCCGTAGTGGAGGGCTTCGGAAATTTCGACCACCTGGAGTTCTTTAACGTGCGCCCAAATCTGAGCACACGGGCCTACAACATTTCCGCCTCCATCGTAAATGTCGTCGCCGCAGCCGGGAATCGAACCCGCGACCTGCGGGTCAGCAGCCAAGTACCTTAGCCACTAGACCACCGCGGCGGGGCCATGAAGAACTCGTTATCCTCAAGGGGGGAGATGGGAATCGAAGACAAAATTCTCTAGTTCTTGTCGTAGAGCAATGAAATTTGGCCTGCTTTTTGGAAACTGTGCTGAATGACAAACGAAAAAGTTTTGTTCAGCTATCTCTAGTATTTCTGAAATCATAAATTTTTTATGCATCACTGCATTACCAAACTTGTCGAAAACCTGGTGTGACAAAAAAACATGGTAGTAGCTCATAGTTGTTCTTATAGTTCAGCCAGTGGGATGGTCGATATCGTGACGTTCTGCAAATATTTTTGACCTTTTTATTTAACAAAGAACGTGGTATACATGCTTCTAAATGCAGTCATTATCATACTGTGCAATCAGCTTAGGAGTAAAAAAAATGACAGTAATTAAACATCATGAGACAGAAAATTCCCTGAGATACACACTGCAAAAAACGACATGAAAATCCGTCGAGCCATATTCATGCAAACATCGTGGCAAGCAGGGCAGTCGGGTCAAAACACAATTCTCAGAAAACTGGTGTAAAGTTGAACGGTCAGTAAAGGCACATCAAAATGCCCTGGAACTGTAATACTTTGTGTCCTTGCTTGAGGGGGTTTTCTTGTCTCTGCTCTGTCATTTTTTCTGCACTGCGTGCTTTTATTTTTCTTTGTTTATACTTTTCTTCAGCTCTTTGAAGGGCGAGGCTAGCAAGTTTGATGCCCTCAGACTTGCACATTTCAGTGTAGGCTTGCAAATTCCCAAAATTATAGCGTGCATCTGCTTTATATACAGCAGTTTCCACTGCGAACAATGAAGTGTGCTGATCATTTGAAGTCAGTGACCAGATGACTGAATGAAAGCTTTCCGCTGCATTCTGTGTTTTGTTGCCTTTGCATCGCTCCAGCAGTTGCGAGTCAGAGAGACTTTATTGCCTCTATGGCTTTTAGGTTGACTTCAAAAGCCCTTTCTTTGGATTTTCTACTGGATGACCAAAGGGAATGAATAGGGCCACAGGAAGCACACAAAAGCCCCAGTGTTACTGCCAGGCCCAACTTTGTCCCATGCTGCACAGACAAAGTCTCCTGACAACTTTTGGGCAGAGTGCAGGCCCTATTAACGAATTCATTGCAGAAACCTGAACTAGGGTGAACTCTTCATCTTTTGGTGCCGATGATTGCTCCGTCTGCTGCGCAAACTTGAACTTGTGCTCCGTCGTTGACACCTCGCAAAGCGCATCGCAGACACTGCTGGCTTGCTTGTCGGCGGCTTCCAAGTACACGAAACGACGTTCCAGGTTTATTTTAACGGTGCGATTCCGCTGAGGCAAACAATCGCCAACATCCTGGACAGCTGGCACTCCGCCGTCGTCCACCGCCGCGAGATCGAAACTTCTCTCGCGTTCGCACCACACCGCGATGCCGCAGCTACTTGACAGCCCCGGGTCATGGGCCTCACTACCAACCATCCACTCACCGTCATTCCGAAGCGCTGGCCCCACGCCGTCGTTCGCCGCCACGGAAACGAGACGTCTGTTGCACTCGAACCCAACTGTGATGTCGCATCTAGCTGACGGCTCTACGTAATAGGCCTCACTGCCGGGCATCAGCATGGAGCAGGTGTCAATTTCTAACAACACATGGCTTGGTGGCGATACGGTCTTCGATTTGTCTGAATCCTTCGCTGATGACCGCTTCGTTTTCCGAATAGGAGGCTTGTGTTTACACTTCCCATACACGTACTTAGTCCAGTACTTCGTCCTGCGCTTCCGGCCTGCGTGACGTTCCATTACGTGCACTACACCTCATGCTACAGAAGAGAATAGGTGACCGTACAGCAGCAGCAGATTCAGAAAATATCGTGCACCAGCGTGTGCACAGCAGGCGTGCATGAAGCAGATGACCAGCGCAAGCAAGCGCAACCCAGCAGCCACCCACAGAGCGTGGAATATAGCGGAATATAGCTCGACCCTCCAAGTTCAGGTTACCGAAAAAGGGAAAAAAAAGGAAAACAACCAAAAACTGCCGAACCACATTTATTTGCGAATTGGGCGCACCGCACCCCAATCGTCGGAGCTCCCCTCAACCACCATCGCAACTGTTCCTATTCGTCCGACGAAGCACCACTGTCTTCTGAAGACGAGAGTTTGTCGCTGGCCGCCTCCCACAGTGCGTCGACTTCAGTGCCATCCAGCGAGTTGCTGATGCAACATTTCTTGAAAGCATTTTACATCATGGAATCCGGCAAGGAGCGCCAGGCGGAAAGCACCCAGCCACAAACAGTCCCAAAGCGGAGGCCTTTGTAGGCGGCCCTTCGGTGTCTTGGGGTTGTCGCCGGACATCCACTCTTGGTATTCCAGCTGCACTCGGTCCTTGAACGCCTTGTTTAGCACAATGTCGAGCGGCTGGAGGGTGGACGTCATACCACCTGATATCACGGCGAGGTCCGTTTTCCCGTCGCCCAGTGCGCGTTTCAATGCGTCGGTTAAGTGGCCAAACGCATCCAACACCAGCATGCTGCGAAGACGCAGCAGTGCACCTGGCCGACGGTTCCCCACCACTCGTATCCATCCGAGCATCATGGCCTCGTCCATGTATCCCTTTTTGTTGACGCCAACGACAACACTTCCTTCGGCATTGTCTTGCGTTTGAAAATGACGAAGGGCGGAAGCTTTCCACCATCTGCCGTGCATGCCAGCATGACGGTGAAGCGTGAGTGCTCGTTGCCAGTGGACAACAGCTTCACATCCTTGGCGCCGCGCTGCGTGATTGTGGTCGACGAAGGCATGTCAAACCACACGGGTGTCTCATCGGCGTTGCCAATCTGCCCCATCATGTAGTCGTTCTGCTCCCGAAGCCGGTTCACGAAGCGCTGAAAGTTTATGAGCTTGTCCTCGAACTCCTCCGACAACTTTTGACAGATGAATGTGCGCCGCCGGAGAGAAAATCCTTTGCGTCACATAAATGGTCGCACCCAACAGTTCGGTGCATGAAACTCTTCTCTCGTGAGCCCAGCTTCTCAAGCGAGTTTCACGGCTTTCTTGCGAATGGTATCCACGGTCATTGGCAGCAAGCGCGCACGAACTTCCCGCACAAAGTTCGCTAGCTTATCCTCCAGCTGCGGATGAATGGCACTTCGTCCCCGAAACAACATTTTCCGAAGATTGCACATCTGCAGCTTCCCTTTTTGCGCACTCCAATAGCACACGCTTTTTTCCAATACACCAAAGCGGCGCTGAGCAGCCATATTCCCGTTCGCTTCTGCGAACTTAACAACATCTAGTTTAAACGCAGCTGAGTACTGCCTCCTCGCACCGCTAGACATATTCAGTGAACGAAAAAAAAAAAGGCCACTTGAAAAAGGCTCCGCTTGACATGCAGCGCAATGTCAAGCGGAGCGAAAACTCAGAACACATCGGAAGCAAATCCCGAACACAAAGAAAACAGACGGAGAGAGAGAGAGAAAAAAAAAACACACTGCGATTGGATTTGGATGCATATATGGCCGGGTCTGGCTTCACAAGCACATGCAAGCCACATGTTGTCAGACACCGTCGCACTTTCGGCTAGACACCGCTATATAAGACGAGGGGCTACTTTAGCTTATTGTTTCATTGAAAACATTTTGACTTATATTCCGCTTCATACGGTATTTTTATTTGAGAAGGTGGCAGGCAAGCATAGTGTTGTTTGACTAAATGATAAAAAAGTTGAATGTTAGAGCTTTTCAACGATACTAAAATGGCCGCATTAGAGCAAGCCGTTAAAGAGTTACAGGCAGCCGAAATAAGCGCTATCTGTCTAATTTTAAGGGTTGGGGGCATGCCAACGCATCCTTGATTTACTGTTACACCGCTAATGCGCAGGATTTTGAAACAAAAACTTGCACACAAGTGCACAATGGTAGAAATGATAGGAAAGTGACACTTTTGAAAATCCGATTTTTGGACAAACTTTCGGGTCCCAAGAGCCATGTCTCCCATTCAAAAGTTTGTTATTTATCCAGACAAGAACATGCTGTGCAAATAGAATGAAGGGTTATGAATTTTTCAAGTATACAGAAGTATGCAGGTGCCTTAAACTTCTACTTATCTCCTAATTCAATGCATTAGCTGTGGCCCCCAGATTCTCACCTTTCTGTGTAAAGGTGTTTCCAGGATTGACAGGGATTGGGTGATGCAGTCAACAATCTCCTCGGCAGCGTCAGCATGTTCGATACAGTAGACCATGGCTTCCATGATGCGAGAACGTTCGGGAGTAAGGTTGCGCAGCATGTCCTCAAGTTTGTCTCGTTGACTGCATGAAAAAATTGAATAGACCATGAGCATGTTGCACATTCTTTTAAAATGAATAAACCAGACGTTTTCAACACTGGAACACACACAGAATGTCAAATGCTTAATACTGTCATAAAGATGTGGTCACAAGCCGAGTGCCTTGAGTACTTCAGAGGTTGGCTGGTTTATAAAATTTCAAAGCAACTCTGGCTGCAACAGGCACTGTAGTGAAGGGCTCTTAAAGGTTTGAAACACCTTGGGTTCTTTAACATCTACTGAAACTGCACAGAACACAAGCTTCTAATCTTCCCACGTCATTGAAATGGGACAGCATTAGGTGGTAAAAAACCAGCGTCTTTCGAGAAGGTGAGCCTTGTAAACAGTAGATCGCCGTGGTGGCGGTAGGTGCTTTCAGCTGACAGTGACTGACCTGTCGCTGAGTGAGCCCTTCTTGTTCTCTTCTTTGGCGGGCAAGGCCTCCTGCTCTTTCTCAACCAGCTCTGGGGGCATGCCCTGGAGGTAAGGGTTCATCGGGGGCGGCTTCCAGAAGGAACCCCCTTCAAACATGCGGAACTCCTGTGTTCGCCACCTGTTAGGGTGGTCACCCTACCAGCGCAGTTGAGGAGAGGGACAGGGGTAAAAAGAGATTGTCTTTGTAGCACACATCAAATTGCAAGACTTGTAATAAAATTCACAAAATAATAATGTCGTTTTTAACAGGATAGTGTAAAATGGTACGGTAAAGGTTGTTGAGCGTCATTACCAATACAGTTGCCGACCGATTTTCCAAACCTGACAGGAAATGCTAAATCAGCAAAATTGGTTCTATTTGGGCTGCGGTAACAATGCCAGCAAGCACGTTGACAATCGCTGCTGCCAAACATTGCGGGTGGCAAAGTTGGCAGCTCCATGGAACTAAGCAAACAAAACTTGATGCCGGTCGCAAAAAGATACATGAAACTTCTCGCCTGTTTGGATGGAATTAAACAACACCGTCTGGGTTTCTCTTACTACCTGAACTGACATTGAACAGTACACGAGCCTCCAGCGTTTCGTCATCATCAGAACGATACTGCCACAGCCGCGACTGAAGCTGCGTGTTCAAGGTTAGTAGCCGAGCACTGTGACTGAAACAAATAACCGGTCCACAGACGTTAATCAGAGACGACCCATTCATTCGTCATGGAGCATAAGCTGTTTTTTCCTAGAGCGTGCCTGTCTCCACTTCGTCCTCTTCGACAGTCTGGCCCGTTCCAAGAGAATATGCTGCAACATGGACCATGGACACACTGACGCCGATGACATCGACGCACACGAGAATGATGAACATCGCCGTGCTTGTTCAGCGACTCCGCCTCTTCCAAGTTCCTGCCAGCAGCAACCGCGTAGTCAGGCTGATGGCACTTCTCTCTTAATGAGATACCTTGCTCCCATACAGATAGATCGTGGTGCTTGTTTGAGGTTCGTAGAGGCACTTTATCTCTCCTGATGGCACCAAAACGCCACGTCGAAGCTATGTCTGTGTGCGCTGCAGAAGGATTGCTGCTCAAGACAAACAGTGCGTTAGATGGGCGCTAGATGCTGTCAGACGACAAAGGTCCTCGTACCATCCAGCCAAACATTGTCTCTATCGCTGTTAGCATTTCAGTTACGCGGTCGATTTTGCCGGTGGTGACCATCCAATAGGAGTTGGATCCTATGATGACACTGATCTCGTCCGGTTGACACGTATTTGGTTGAGAGCTGTCAGCTGCGTTGTACCCCCGTTCGTCGAGCCGGTGCAAAAAGTTGAGGTCGAGCAGTGGGCTTGCGACGGTGCATATTTCCTGAATCGTTAACGCTTCCATGGTTATTGCGGAGTCGTCGAACTGGCTACGCAGTCGCACGTTCACACGCTCTGTGCAGACTCGCCTCGATGACCTTGAGTTGCCAAACGTGACGAGAAATAGCTCTTCTTTTCCCATGACGAAGCACTGAAGAATTTTTGACAGGCCTGTATGAATGTATGAGCGTTGACTGGCGCTGTCTAACAGTAATCGCACAAGAAGTCCTCGGTCTCCGAACTCTGCCCAAATTCGGCCTGTCTGCAATAATACAGGAGCATACTCGATCTGCCTGTTTCGGGCGGTCGTGACGGTTCGCATGATACCTGACGGGGTTTCGGGAGACGTGGGTGACTCATCTTTTGGCAGTGGATGTCCCGCTGGCCTGGATAAGTCGCAGAGAATCGTCAGGTGGTGTCGCTGGCAGGGACACATCTAACATTGAACGATTTGCTGCACATTCTGGCGATGTGGTTTCGTGTTTCACAGCGGAAGCTATAACCTTGCCCGCCTCTCTTCAGTAAATATGTTGGCATTGCAGGCAGCAATCATGTGATCCTTGCCGTGGCAGAGTGGGCACGCCGATTGAACAGGCAAGGCAGACCCGGTTAGGACGAACGTTGACGGTATATTTTTTGTGCCATACATTTTTCGGATATGTGGGTCCTGGGTTCGTCTTGCGACGCACGACGAAACTGTAACCAGCCCTCCTCCCGGATTTCTACGTGAATGCGAAGAAACGTTAGTAAATCCCCAAATAGCCACGTTCGGTCTTCAGGCGTTTTGGCAATGCTGGAGGCGCAGTTAAAATGGCGAGATCCTCCGGAAGACATCACATTAGGACATGGTTTAAGACCACAGTGTACTGGTCGGGCACAACTCCTAGGCTTTCAAGGCACTAATGTGGAACTGCACACTATCATGCAGCAGACAAACCCTTAGGCCGTCTGACGAGCTTTTCACCGGGCTTAGCGCAAGCAGATGGTCAACATTCTCATTCACAAGCAGATCCTGGCGTCCAAAGTGGTTCGTTAGGATCTTGACAGCAAAGTCGTAATTTTGCTCAGCTAGAGGGATACCTTCAACAGCTCGTTTTGTGCTCCCGGTTAAGTAGATGAGGGGGTACTTGAATTTTTCAATGCGCAGCAACTCGGTATTATTGTGCATGGTAGCAATCAAAATGGTCCCAAAAGGACTGCCATCCCCGAAAACTGCCATGAAAAGTTGGTATCTGAAGCTCGGGCAGTTAAACCGCAAGCGGATGGTGCGCTCTCACCAGCCCTGCTGCTTCGCTTAAGTGCAGAAGTTCGTGGTTGTTTGGGCCGAATCCAGTGGCTTGCGCTGCACTCTGGTTACCTTCCACGTTCTTGTAGCCAGAACGTGCTCGTGAAACGGCGTAAAGAATCTTTTCATTGTACTCGCTTGCTGCTTCCACTTCATAATCCATGTCTTCTGCATCCGTTACTGCCGAAATGATATCGTCGAGCCTCCAAAGTGCTGCTTCATTATCCTTCAGAAAATCCATGGGGCCGTTAATCTGGGAGGCATCAGGATCCGGTTGTTGCAGCAGGTCCGATAACAGTGTTAGAGCTCGGGCGACACCAGTTCTGACTGAGCCGCGCTTCTTCCGAAAATAGTCAGCGGTCGCCATGGTCGTGACGTTCAGGGAAGTCTCCGAAAGAGCGGATCCCGGGTTTCGTGCACCAAATGTGACAAATGACCGGTCCGCAGATGTTAATCGGAGACGACCCGTTCGTTCAGGTCGTCTCAGCACACTAACACTCAGCACACCACTCCCGACCACGTGCGCTATGATGTCCAGAAAAACAAACACCGTGAAAATAAAAAGAAACAATCAGCGTATTATTGATGATAATAAGGCTGCCTGAAAAAAAAAAAGTTTTGCTGTTTTGCTAGCCAATAAAGATCAGACATAGTCTCCGAAACTGGAAGATAGTGCGCACTTGCAATCTTGGAGGCCACACAACTACCTACTGCAAGCCAAACTCGACTAAGCCAACAAAAGATCCAACATAGTGGCTTTCAAGATCGAGCGGCATAGCACATAGCAGGCGACTCAGTCTGAAAAATCGAACTTTGGAACACGAATTCGTCCAAAAAATTGGTTGCAGAAATGCATTAGTGCAATGGGAACCTTGACAGCCTATTTGTAAAGTCCAAAATATCCAACAAGCCTGAATTTTCGGAGTATGAAAAATCTGTCAGCGACTGTAGCTACACTGACATTTGGTGTTCAATAGTTAAGCCACCTCAAGAAAACTAATAAACATTTCACTAGTGTTTAGGCACCCACAAAGACGTTGACAGTGAGTTATGAATTAGCAGACTACCCATGATTAGCTACTCGGCACATAGAACTTGACAACATGCGTTTCATACATTGCATAAATTTGCTGCGATTATGTCGATGTCTCCAGACAAGGACACCCAAATTTATATTTTTTTAAAACAGTTAACCATGTAATGGCTTCCACAGCACGCTACTTTTGGTCGTGTGGGTACTCCAGTTCAGCCTTATAATGCACGAACAACAGGAGGACAGGGTAATACGCTCTGTCCTTATGTTGTTTCTGTGCTAAAAGGCTGAAACTTGCTTAATAGTTGTTCTTTGTTAGTGAAGATGCAGTTATGTTTCCGATAAATCCACAGAAAGTGAAAAATGGCAGCTTTACTAACTGCAAGAAAACAAGAGTGAATTTAGACCGACAGGTTGGCATCACATGACGAGTAAAATTGCATGGTAAATCAGCAAATCAATCTCTGTGAACTCTGTGAAAATAATGCCAGCGTTTGAAAAATTCACCTTGCTATGTGACCACTCATTTATCTATAAAGATATCTTTCAAAAAACTAGAATTCAACAGATGGATAACTTCAAGGGCTCGTTTTTATTTCTTAAAACTAACATTACCACAACATCTGTTAGTTCCAATTAGAATTCAACAGTTGTATCCTTATGCAATACAAATGCCGACAGGTAAAAACGATAGTGAAGCAATCATGCCTGCACTCCCCTTCGTTTTTTGGAGCCATTTTGCAACTTCGACCTGGTCTACTCATGAGATGGCCAGCTTAAAGGGCCACTCACCAGGACCCATATCGAATTTTAGACAGTGGAAGTTGTTGGGTGTCCGATGAAGAACGTTTTGCAACAAAAATTTTTCGAATCAGTTCATTATGAGCGGAGAAAACAGTTTGTTTGAAGTGGCGCGAAACGAGGGTGAGTGGAGGCGATCTCGAAACCCTTGCCGCTCCTCCGCGTAGCCTTCGCAAGCCAAATCTCTTCCCCACACTCTCCCGCATACGACCAAGAGGTGACGTGCGCATGATGTGCCCGAACAAGCCCAGCCCCCGTGCACGCAAGCGGCGTTGCTTTGTTGACCAGCGTTATTTTGTGGTCTTCTGCCTGTTTCTGCGGGATTGTTTGGCAACGCTCGCTTAGACGCGGTAGATTAGATGAGTACAATGAGTGAGCAAACGCGTAGGAGCGTCTCACGGCGATCGTCCGCTCAATGCGCTGACCGTCGGGACCCAAACGCATGCGAAACGCTGGCACATTAGCCCCACATCTCGTAGCATTTCACGGGAAAAAATGTAAGAAAAACGCGCACAATTTTTTGCGTCTCATTTATTTCCAAGTTTTATTCATCTCTTAAACCAACAAATACATAAACTACGCATGTTGTGTTAAATAATTTTTGCCATGTCACGTGGTATACTGTTGACGTCAGAGCAGAGTCGTCTACGTAGAAGACCAACGTCACTGCATTGCCGTATACGTAGGGCCACTCCTACGCCTACGTCATGCCCTCATTCTCAACGCGTGCGCCGGCAGAGGGGAGGGAAAGCAGCTTTCATCTTGAAATTTGACCCATTTCCGCGGCGCGTAGCATTGCAAATTTTGGCATACGTGATCACGAACGCCTCGTCTACGCATTGTGCTTGTCAGCTCAAAATTGTCAAACCTGGTGAGTGGCCCTTTAAGCTCCCATATCCTCCTCTATTTTAGTCAACCGGAATATCAACTACATTTGTTTGCTTCTTAACACCGTCCTCTGCCTTGCCTAGCACTTTTATTCCTACTACTTTTGATATCACTTTTGAGATCTTCCCAAGATTTTTTTTATTAACTTTAAAATTTCAGCCCTATAGTGAGCACTAAATATGCAGTAAATTGCATGCTCTATACTCACCTGTAGAATGGAGAAGAGCCGCCAGCGGTAGTAGACATGAGCAGGGCTCTGGTTTTCAAAGAGGAACCTAGAATAGCCAGCTTACGGCTCATACATGGCATTTGAGCGCAGCACGTGACATGGCATAGGACAAGCATAGCTGTTCGATACAAAGCTAGTCTTTCCCGGCAACATAATTATAGGTAATAAACTTAAAAGCACGAGATGTAACCATGAGAAAAAACGACCAAACTGTTACAGCTCTTTCTAGCTAACATGAAATTAAACTTCTCCGTGGTATTGTAATATAAAGCGATGAACCACACAAATCGAAAGCCACCTTCATAATTACAAATCACTTCACTTCTCACAGACAATTGCAAGCACAAAAATTACTACACTACTAATGCGATACAGCAAGGCATGCTTGTTAGTAATGTGTGCTATATTAAGTAACAGCCACAGAGAATTTTGAACTGTAGCGAAATAGGCCCAAAGGCTTAAGTTAAAAGCGTTCCACATTCCAAAACTTGAAATCTGTTTGTAAGTAACAAGAAACGTACTTATGATAAAGAACAAGAGGAATAGGATGTTACGAGAAAAACCCTAACAAAAAAAAAAAAGCACCTGCTTGCCATCCTACCTGAACATGGGGTTGTTGAGCTCCCGGTTCATGATCATGGCTTCAAACATTGGTCCCTCTCGAACGACAAACTCGATCATTCGATGGATCAGGCAGAGTAGACTCCTGTGGGTTGGGAATAGGTCGAGAGAGAAAAAGCCACAGATAGTACCCATCCAAGGGGCAATGACGATGTGGCCATCGAAAGAAGAGAAATTGAAATTAATGCACACGAAGGGCCACGGTAGACATTTGAAACGCCTATCTCTTCTTAGTGTTATCTACTTTGATTCCCATGCAGACAATACGAAGCACACTGAGTGGTAGCTTCAAGTTACCTCACAAAAGAGATGCAATGAAAGGACAGGCAGTGGATATTTACGCATGAGACCGATCAATAGAGACAGAGAGAAAGAGAAATGAGCATGGGTTCATGCATGGCTTTTTTACAATAAAAGACTTTGTGACAAAAAGAAAAAAAAAGGGGGGGGGGGGAACTAGAAGGACGGGCATTAAGATAGCCTATGTTTGAAGAAAGGAAACCAAATCTTATGCTTTTAATGTTGAATGTGTTCTGTATCAAAGTAGCACTCGCTAGAATACATGGCTTTCGACGTCCGAACAGTACAGCAAAAACTGTGTTTGGCGCCTCAGCTTGTCCCAAGCACAAATGAAATGCTGTCACAGAAAACTCGGGCACATATCAAAACGACATTATACTGGGCAATTTGGTATTCCATAGCTTTGTTGTTTCAATATTCACATCTACTTCATCAGCTTTTGGGCCTTAAGGCTGCTCTCGTGATACGACCGAAAAATAAAACTTAATGACCTTTTGTGACACCGTCGTTCCCACAACCAACTCTGCGTGAAACCTCAGAAGGATCAGACCGTAGAAGCACATGTGAGAAAAGCCGAACTTATACCAGTACTGTTTGAGGCCTTCCCATGTGAACAAGGCCATTCATTTTATACTCGTAAATTAGTAATGCTGTAAAATTTTCACTAAAGCAACTATACTCAATAAGCAAATGCTTTTGCATTAAAGGGACACTAAACAGCAAAACGATTTTCGCATATAAGTAAAGTACAATTTCATAATCCCGAAAACATTACTGCGACACGACACTTTGTAAGCGAGAAAAAGCGTGAAAAAAAAAAAAAATACGGCTGGCGACGCCACCTTGAGATTCCCGCTCTAAACACCGTGACGCAAGAAATTTTGAAGGCATCTACTGGATTCTAAGTAGCTTCCAACCGATAAAAATGAAGTACATAGTAATCTGTGGGCGCCATAGACTTAGTTTCAGAAAATTTCATCGAACCAATGCCACAAAGGTACTACAAATGAATTTTGAAAGTTCTGACATCACGTGTGGAGATTTTGGGGTGAGACTAAAAATGAAACTTCAACCTTGATTTTCTTCGCTAATAATGAACACATAATAGTGAAACACATCGAATTCAAGTTTTTGGAGTGCATTTTGTCAATCTAAACCAAGTCACTGTTTCTTTTTAGTGTTTAAGAGAAGCAAATCACAAGACCCTGTCCCCTCGATGGTCTTAGGCAACTTAGAAGTGCGGTTTGGGCTAGTTGGTATGACATGACAGTAGATATAGCACAAGAACAGAATGACGAGAAAGTTGTCTTCGTCTCATTTTTGTCCCTTTGTCGTCGTTCTGTTTTCGCCCTATATCTACCGTCTTAGGCAAGTTTCTAACTGAACTGCAACTAAGGAAGGGGATTTCTCCCACAGTGTGCAACACAGTTGGCTATAAAGGACGGGCCTTAAGCAAAACTGGTGGCTCTTACATCTGCAAAAATGTGGCTTTTCTTGGAGCTCGGTCCCAATTGAATCCTGTTTGCCATTAACTAAAACAAGAGAGCCAAAGCTAAGAGCTACAAATATCAACACTGCAGTTGAGCAGGTTTCAGGAAAACGATAATAAAATCCCATTTACAAAGGTTAACCACCAACATGCAGTGAACATATCTTCCTTTTTCTTTTTGTTTAGTAGCTCCCTCCAAATATAATGCTCTGGCTGGCAATCTGAGGCTGATCATATGACAGAAAACTTAAAACCAACTAGGCGGCTTAAAAAAAAAAAAAAAAAGTGGACGAAGGTGCTTCAGCAAGACAACACACAAAATCTAACTCAGAAGAATTCAGTACGTAGCAATGCGACAAATGTAGGCATTAAGAATAAAAAAGAATTCCAGTACCTTTCTGTAGGGATAACCACTTTCACTACTGCGTTGGCTAATATCTGCAGGAAACAGCATCGCATCGTACATGGGACAGATGAGATACTCATTAATATTAACATTCGATGACAGCAGTAAGAGAGAAAAATAGAAAGCAAAGACTACGCAAAGCAGTGTTACACGAAGAAATGCAAATGAAATCAATGTGTGCCTGTGTATATGAGACGCGTAAAGCTACAGAGGCGAAAAGATGAGCCTGCCAACACATTACGTCATTTGTATGACACTACACTACAGGCATAATTCAATGGTTAATTTCTTTTACTATCCTTATCCACTGCTGCAACATGCAACATTAATTTGTCTTCTAAAGCTGCCAAAGCGTTCCCTCTATGGAGAGAAGCAAAATAAGGGTCCAGGCACGATACAAGCATAAGAATGCATTCAGCTTTAACATGTGGAGATAGCGGCACGATATAGTAAACGACAAGTCAATGCCTGTTCCGCAGTCAACCTTTGAGGAGAGTTTTTATGTTTGATATGTCGCAAAAAACACACACTTACAAAAATATGACTTTCATCTAAAGGCATCCTCACAACCTAAAGTTCCCCTTTGTGCAGTAGGCAAAATCTATTCAAGCCTAGTGGCATTCAAGACTCTGACTGACCTCATCAAGCTCATCGGGCGGCATGGTCAGAGGGTCGATGGGCCTACTGGGTTTCCGTTGGGGCTGGGCATTAAAGGGAAGGCCCGATGGAGGTGGCGGCAGCGTGAGCTCCACCATGGCTGGTGGGATGTACACTGGGTGTGGGGGGATGGGCACTGCCTTGCCCCAGCCCATTTTCATCTCAAAGCCCATCACATCTTGGCCTGGAACAAAAGAAACCGCAAGCCAGAGACTAGTTTCGAAGCTCCACATGTCCATACTACATGCTGCAGTCTTGCCTCTCATATCAATCCATAACTGTAAGACTCTACGTCATATGAACATACTGCAATCAACACTTGGACGATGAGCAGAGCCCTAGCTGGCACTGTGGTTTCTATTTCCAAGAAAAAAAAAACCAAGTCTATTTCCAAGAAAAAGAAATGATTTTTACCATGCCAAAAATTATGAACTATGAGGTACGCTGTAGTAGAAAACACCGAGTTAATTTTGACCACACAGAGGACCCTTTGATGAGCAAAGGGTCCTGTGCCCCATTTGCTATGCTTAGTTAGCAGTCCTAACCTTGGCAAAGCAATGTGCAAAAGCTTTATTGAATGGGAACTTGAGCACATTTACTCCATTGCACAAGGCACATTTGCATATACTTCTGTAAGGCTAAGACAGAAGAAGTTAAAAATGAAATATGGATAAAGATGTGTGAGATGACGAGTTTCTTTATATTAGAAAGCCATCAGTATCTGAAGAAGGAAAATGCATCAGGTCTTTAAGAAAGCAGAAAGCTGGGGGAAGAGGTGGGTTGCATACCACTGAGATGCTTGATCGCACGCTCGCCATCCTTGCGATTCATGTAGGCAACAAAACCACAGTTCCGCTTGCGCTGGCGTTCTTCCTGTGACCGAGGCCACATAATCTTGACGCTGGCCAAGGGCCCGTAGCGACCAAATATCTCACACAGCTCCTGCTCTGTCATCTTGGGGTTTAAGTTTCCCAGATACAAGTTGGTAGTGTTGGGGTCTCCTGTGTCAAAGCTCCCCAGGCTTGGATAACGGTAGTCATCCGCTGCTTCCCCACAAAGAACAAACAAAAGCCACGCATTACAATTGTACTAAGGTGTGCATGGCTAGCTGTAGAGTGCGTGCATAAGCATGCAGTGAGTATTTTATATACAGTATGTCAATTAATAAATGCAGTGCGAAAATGTTATACTAGAAGGTAATTTCTAAACTTCCAAGAGTGAATTTGATGATGTTCGTGCAAGGCAAACAAATTTTGATAAGTACAGTGCTATTGAGACTAAAGTTCATAAATAAAATGGGCTAAGTGGTTCCAATTCAGCACAAGCTGTGTTTTTTATCTACAAAAGAATCCCAGTAGAAATTAATCACTTAAATGATATTGCTACTGTGCTGTAACAGCTGTTTTTCCATTTGGTTGATTTTGGAGACTGCTGCACTCCAACACATATTTCTCATTAAACGAGACACCTGTTAAATGGAACTAATTTTCCTGGCCACTTCTGTTTCTGCTTAACCAAGTTCTACTGCAAATTTAAATAACAGTTTATAATCTGTCTACTAAATTCAGCTCAATTTCAAACTGCAATATCAAAATTACGTGAGTGCATGAGAGAGTAAGTTAACTTTCGAAATGGGGGGGAAAAAAAGTCTCACCAAGCCTCATGTTTAGATCACTGTCACCCTTTTTAAGTTGGTCCTTAAGGGCACCCTTCATTTTGTAGCGTTCCTCACGTTCCTCTTGGATGCTGTAAATGAAAGAGCGATGTTCAACACTCAAAACCTTTCACATAAGCATGCGCAAAATTACTTGTTCATTTGTCGAAGTGTTTCATGTGTAAGCAACGTAATCATCCACAAACTGCAATGAGATGAACAAATTCACTCAAGTACATGCCCATATGCAAGAATTATCAAGATTATAGTACTAAGCTATGCGGTAATGGATTACTTCCACAAACCTTTCAAAAACGCTGACCCACAGGTTGTGGGATAGAATCCCGGCCGTGGTGGCCGCATTTTTGATGGAGGCGAAAAAGATTGAGGCCCATGTACTTAGATTTAGGTGCACGGCAAAAAACCCAGGGTAATTAAAATTTTTAGAGACCTCCACTATGGCGTCTCTTATGATCACATGGTAGTTTTGGGGCATTAACAATTATCAACTTATACCTTTTAAAGACACCATAACATCAGTTATGTCAGCAATATTTGATAAAATGGCCAAATGAAAAAAAAGCTGTAATGGAAGGAACTACTTCTCATAGTAATAAACCTTAATTCAATCAGAACTGCTGTCTTTGACTCAATATTTTTGTTTGTACAACACATTTTTCAAAACACCAACTGACTGATGATTTATTGGTTGGTTAATTGACAAATTCTGATGTGCCATAGCAACTCCAAAGCGAAGACCAATGGCTCCACTTATATACCCCTTTTCCTGAGAGGCTATAGAATAATTATGACATTTTTCTTTCACATGGATCTATTGAGCCGAAGAATGCAATGATATTGCACAGGCTATAGCTTTTACAGGTACACAAGCACAGTATAACTTCTTTACAACAGACCTCCATAGTGAAGATAATTTGGTTTGTTGTAAGATGAACACGAATTGATGAGGAGAGGCCTGAGCGATAGGCCTGTTGTAAAAGAAGTACAGTGGTGGAAGTGGCTTTTGGCATTTCGGAGCAGCTTTCGGAGCAGGAAAAATGGAAGTTTGGAGCAAGAATTAGTGCGCTTGGAGCACAAAAATGTCCTGTTTGTAGCAAGCTAACTACTGTTTGGAGCAGTCTCACCGCAGCAGGTAGGTACCGATATGTGCATGGAACACGACAAATAAATTTTATTTTAAAAATAATTGCATTTATTATTGATCGTATATTGCACTTAACAAATTTTCCAACTAAAATATGAACACATTTACTGAACACACAACATTTGCAGAATGCCTGCCATTATTGCACTATCAGGTATCATTTTACAGTTATTACAATGCAATACTATCCTGACGGGAAGAGTACCAGAGGCTTGGAAGAACGCTAACATCATCTTAATACATAAGAAAGGAGATGACAAGGACTTGAAGAATTACAGGCCGATCAGCTTGCTCTCTGTAGTATACAAGCTATTTACAAAGGTAATTGCTAACAGAGTAAAGAAAACATTAGAATTCAATCAACCAAAGGAACAAGCAGGATTTCGAACAGGCTACTCAACAATAGACCACATTCATACTATCAATCAGGTAATAGAGAAATGCTCAGAGTATAACCAACCACTATACATAGCCTTCATAGATTACGAGAAGGCGTTTGATTCAGTAGAAATATCAGCCGTCATGCAAACACTGCGGAATCAGGGCGTAGATGAAGTATATATAAACATTCTGGAAGAAATCTACAGGGGATCAACTGCTACCATAGTGCTTCATAAAGAAAGCAGCAGAATACCAATCAAGAAGGGTGTAAGGCAGGGGGACACAATTTCCCCAATGCTATTTACCACGGTTTTCAGAAGCCTAGAATGGGAACAGTTAGGGATAAGAGTCAATGGAGAATACCTTAGTAACCTGCACTTCGCTGATGACATTGCATTGCTGAGTAACTCGGGGGACGAATTGCAACTCATGATTACAGAGTTAGACAAGGAGAGCAGAAAAGTGGGTCTTAAAATTAATCTGCAGAAAACGAAAGTAATGTACAACAACCTCGGCAAGGAGCAGCGCTTCGAGATAGGTAATAGTGCACTTGAAGTTGTAAAAGACTATGTCTACTTAGGGCAGGTAATAACCGCAGAGCCGAACCACGAGATTGAAGTAACTAGAAGAATAAGAATGGGGTGGAGCACATTCGGCAAGCACTCTCAAATTATGACAGGTAGATTGCCACTATCCCTCAAGAGGAAGGTATATAACAGCTGTATCTTGCCGGTACTTAGCTACGGAGCAGAAACCTGGAGACTTACAAAGAGGGTTCAGCTTAAATTGAGGACGACGCAGCGAGCAATGGAAAGAAAAATGGTAAGTGTAACCTTAAGAGACAAGAAGAGAGCAGAGTGGATTAGGGAACAAACGGGGGTTAAGGATATCATAGCTGCAATAAAGAAGAGGAAATGGACATGGGCCGGGCATGTAGCACGTAGATAGGATAACCGCTGGTCATTAAGGGTCACCAACGGGATTCCCAGAGAAGGGAAGCAGGGTAGAGGGAGACAGAAGGTTAGGTGGGCAGATGAGATTAAGAAGTTTGCGGGTATAAATTGGCAACAGCAAGCACAGGACCGGGTTCACTGGCGGAACATGGGAGAGGCCTTTGTCCTGCAGTGGACGTAGTCAGGCTGATGATGATGACTATCACAGAAAAGCTCTCACTACATGAGTCTTTAAACAGAGTACTTCAGCTCTAAAAAAGAAGTAAACATCACAGTGACATTCACATTCAAACCTCATAACTTAGACTAGTCCTATAGGCGTGCACAGCTTTTCTTTTTCTTTGAAGCTTCAAGCTTGCTAAGACTGCTAGCAAGTTTTGCCTGACCTTCATTGAGCAATGCCTGTCCACTTTCAATATCATCAAACTTCTTAGCCTTCATCCCTTTTGCAATAAGCAGTTCTGCATTGGCTAGCATCTTCTTAGCAGAATCGATATCTATCTGTATACTTCGCTGCTCATCCACTTTGCTTCCTACGGAGTCTTGGTGAAGCTTGGCTTTCTTGGCTGAGGGTTCACATTCTGCAGACAAACGTTCTTGGTACTTTTTAAATGAGCCCTTTACCGCTTTAATCATGTCAGGCTTTATAGGAACGGCTGAGGCATCTTGGTCATACCGGCTACAAAATGATTTAGTAGCACGCAATCCATTTACACTTGCAATTGAAAGGTTACTTCGCTCATGGAGAAGACGGCGATTTTCACTAAATCCCCTTTCAACGTCAGCATTGCCATGCGCAAGCGACAGCATAGCTTTAACGAATTTCACTGTTCGGGGGTACTTGGGACCACCGTCTTTTGACAAGAGGCTGAATATGTGTTGCCACGCATCGTCGAGACGCTCGTGTGGATTAGAGGAAAACTCTTCTGTGGAGAGGAGCGTTAGTTCGTCCATCAGAGCAGACACTTCCTGCGGTGGTACCACTTCTGGCACTTGTTGTGCCAAATTCCTGAGTGCCACAATGGCGCTCTCCTCCTTGACAGCACTTGGATGAATGCTCTTGAGATCTTTAAGCACCTGATTGCCAAAGGGCAGCCTTGAAAGCAGATACTTCGCAACGTGAATGTAAAAGCTACGTGCACCTATTCTAAACATCTTCTTCTCTTCAGGCGTGAAAGAATTAATGGAATTTTCAGTGTCTCCACCAATTTCAACTACCTGTTTCCAATTCGCAGAGCACTCTACATTAAGGGATTGAAGTTCCACTCCTGTGAAGTCCCTGTATGCACCGATCAGTAGGAAACGTCCCAGAATTCTTTTCACAAGCTTCACCATTTCTTCATACAATATATGGAGGAGTGGCTCCCGTCGTTGAAATAACGTCAAGAACTCAACAAACACATCTGCGACATTTCGAAGAAAGATTGCCTTGGGAAGTAGATCCTTTTTCATTAGATTTTCCTTCAGGCGCCTATAAATATTGCCACCCGCTCGACTTTTTTGTTGGGCACCCAGAACTGTTTCTTTGACAGCTTCATGTTGCTGGATAAATCGATCCAAAGCTGAACTCAGCGTCAGCCATCGCGAGCTCACATGCCGCAGAAGGACATTTTCAGGCAAGCCTAGGAATCTCTGTGTTGCCTTCAGCGTAGCACTTTGTACGGCTGAATTTTTGAAAAAGTGATATATGTCAAGCAACGTTGTTTCTACAGTATCACCAAATGCTTCGAGACCTTTTGCAAATGCATTATGCACCTTGTGCAAACTACATTCACCAATGTCCAGCAAAGCTGGATTCACATCTTCTTTCAAACGTTTTTTCAAACTTCGCATGACGTTGGGCCCGTCACTGTAAAAGCAGAGCATGTTCCTTGCAGGCAAATCTTGCAGGGCTTCTTTCACATGTGCCAGCAAGATTTCTGTTGTTGCAGAGCCCAAGTGATAAGAGCGCAAATGCTCAACAACAACACGCTTCTGTGTATCAGAAAAATATCTGGCCATCACGTCCAGCTGTTGGCAGCGTTGCTCTGGGAGCGGTGTTTCGTCGATCTGAATTGTGTAATATGTGTGTGGCCTGTTCAGTTCATCTGTGACTGCCTTCTTAAAATATGGACCTAGGCCATCTGAAATTATGTATGATAGCTTCTTCCTACCACACTGGAACTCCTTGGCTATTTTAGAGTCTGGAAACATCAACGGCATCATCTTCGTTGCTACATCTCCGTATGTATAAGGGATCCCAGACAACGCCACTCCAAGCGCAAAATAAGTATCTGCTCGAGCAGCACGGTCTGCCTCCGAAAGTCCTGGCCCAGTTGCAAAGCATGATTCCAGCTGAACTTGCTTAGTAGCAGGCTTCTTTAGAACACCAGAAGCATCTCTATGTTGAGTGCACAACTCAACGTGACTTATTGGCAGCATGACGCTTGACAGCCGCTACACCATGCTGTGCACAGTTTATGATAGTGTTGCAGATGGTGCAGAACGCTTCCTCTTGTTTTATCCCTTGTCTGCACCAAACAGAGATGATGTCACCGTTGGAATCAATCTCATTGAGCACTTGGTTATTAAACTTGCTTTGACGACCTGAAAAAAAATGTTGCCCTGATCAGACAAACTTCTGATAATACAACTTAAACACAAACTTGGATATCTATTTTTGCAAATGCACGGTAAATCGAGCAAGAGAAAATAGTGTCTGAAATTTTGAGGCAAAACTATTACCAGCGTTGTAAGAATCGCCTTCGCGATGCCGTTCTACAGAATTAAAACGGACTCCAAACAACGACAAAATCGCCGCGCCACAGGCGCCTCTCCGCGAACGGAAAGTCGGGCATGTTGCGCCTGATTACGTCCCACTACCCTCAGATGCTCGCGCTCAGTCCTGCCTGGTACAAATGCGCGCGATTGCTTACATATTAGGAGGCGCAATTCCGACCGACATCAAACCCCGCTGCGTTCTCGCTTGGCTTCTCCGTGCACACCGCTCCGCCGCAACCGATGTACTTTAAAGGTCAATTGCCCACTCTGATATCGACTGAATTCAAGCTCTGGTGTTCCCTGCTTGGTGATGCGCTGCCACACTATAGCACAAATATTAATTGAAATAGGTATCGCAAGGCGCGGTAATATCATTATACAATGCTATGATTATATAAAAATTTACGGCAACAGGCGCGCTGTTAATTTTCACAACCGCGTTTCATATGCTACCGACCAATTTTAAAAAATCCAAAATTCAATATATTATGAGTTCAGTCAGTACAGATAAGCGCGATATGGCCCAGATCAAGGTTACACGATATTAACTTCATGCGCACATCAATACATAACACGTGGCTGCTGATGCCGCACGGTCACTTCGTACGAACTACTGCCGCTACTGCGCTGAACCGTGCTGCGTGGAGACAGTTACAAATCTCAAACAAACAATGTAAAATAATGAGCTGTGATCCCGCAATACAAGTCTCCACGAATAACTTGCTAATAAATGCACCTATTGGCATTTGTGCCTTTTATATTTTTGTTCACGTCAGTTCAGAGCTAATAATGTGCGATATAAAAATAGGACTTATGTCGAACAAAGAAAAGACGAGCCCCTCGATAATTCCGGTACTTTTAGGGGCTACTGGTGTCACAGCAGGGGACATCCAAAGCAAATGCGCCCAAAAACAGCACGAAATGTGCGTCAAAAACGCGACAATAAACAGTAGGCTTAAAAGCACAATAACATCAAGGGTTTTACAAAGAATAACAATCGGAGGCTCGAACACTTCAACTTTAACTTTTCAAGCATTATATCCACATCAGCCAACACAAAACAGGCGTCAACGACACAAGTCACAGGCTTACCTTTCCTCGTGAAAGCCATTTCGTTGCCTGCCGTAACGGCCAATGCGCCCAGCACGTGTGACTGGTGCGACGTTCTCTGGCCACTAGCCAACGCTTCACACTCGGCTAGCAGTGGCTGAAGATAGGCTTGGCTTGGCTGCTTTTTCGGCACTGTTTCGGTTTCGGAACCATTGGCCGTGGAGGCACAAAACGTTGGCCTCGGCGCAGGCATGGCGCAATATACGCGAAAAACAGCCATTTGGCGCAGCATGTAGCAGCATTTCTGTCTTGGCGCAGTTTGGCGCAATTGGCGCAGCACTTCCATCACTGGAAGTATGAAAAATCCAATACTGGTACAACAGACTTTTACGAAAACATTGAATGGGTCTGTTATAGTCAGACAAAATTACGAGTTTAAATGAATTTCTCGATGAAGGCATAAAACATTGATTTTCCGAGCCCCACATTTTCTGTTTTTGTAGCCGTTTTCCTGTCTGGTTCAACTACGTAAAAATGCTGTAAAAACTTATTGCACCTGCCATAGTTGCAATAATTATAGCAGAAGTAGCAAAACAAAAAAGAAAGCATTTTTCAAAAAATCAAAGCTCCTCAACTTCAGCCTTCATGTGCACGCCTCCGTGCTTGCGTCACGGAGGCGTGCACATGAAGGCTCCCTAGATGTAATATATTTAAAAATTTATTAATTAATATATTTAAAATCTAATATATTGAATGATTTATATGTGAGGTTTAACATCCCAAAACCACCATATAATTATGAGAGACGCCGTAGTGGAGGGCTCCGAAAATTTTTACCACCTGGGGTTCTTTAACGTGCATTCAAATCTGAGCACACAGACCTACAGCGTTTCCGCCTCCATCGGAAATGCAGCCGCCGCAGCCGGGATTTAATCCCGCAACCTGCGGGTCAGCAGCCGAGTACCTTAGCCACTAGACCACCGCCGCGGGGCCTTAAAAATGGTACTCTGTATTTGAATTTTATAAGATTCATAATCATAATAACTGCACCTTTGCTCCTGGCTTGTATTGAAGTACTCAAGACAGGACCAGTAACTAGCCACATAGGCTAATGGTCCAAATAGTTTTGTAGCAATTTTTTTATGTTGACTGAATAAACACATACACACTGAAGTGTTTCCACATTCTACATCCACTGCATGGCCAGTCAGACCAGCTTCGAACTAAACCTGTGACCTCATTTCCAACAGCAGAATATGTTACCGACTGAGCTATTACAAGCATACCAGCACTTTTAAAGTAGACTACAGTCGAGAACTGATATTCCGGACCCTCAAGAGACCACGAAAACGCCAGGAAAATCAGGCAGTCCAGAAAAACGAATGCACGTGAAAACACACTTTTTTACAGGCATTTTTCTCTGAGAGAGGATAACGGCAGGAGTACAAGATTCTCTTTGGAATCCAGAGAATGCATCGTTTAGGCAGCTCTGAAAGGAGCTGTTTGTTCAAAAATAAGAAAGGAAATCCAATAAGACCAGCGCTACCTCATTGGTCAACACTTTGGCCCCCAAAAGTAGCAGATTTTCTTCGGCACCGCATTTCCCTAGCCCGCAATCATGTCTGCCTCAATTTTAGTTAACATCATGCTGCCGCTGTACACTGATGACAGTGTCATTAGTGCTCGCGTCAACTCCGAGCTCGTTGCCTGTGTAGGCGCTGCCTCTTCGACGTCGTTGTCGAAGTCGTCGTGATCACGATTTCGTGATCCGTCAATTCCGCACACAGCTCAATGTCTTTGTCAGTATCGGCGAAGCTCTCAAAGGTTATCCCGGCTGGAATTGAAATGCCAGAAGCACGCAGATTGTTGAAGGCAACATCTGCGGATCGAAGTTCGTCACACATGCAGTTTTTTTCCGGCGAGACGGCCGTCTCGGTGTCCAATGTGAAGACTGCGTGACAAAAACAGTTCTGAAGAGTCTCTTGTGTAAGCGCCTTCCACGAGTGAGCAAACATGTCGACGGCAGACCTGAGGTCAACAGCATAGCTTTTCCCGCTGTCGGAGCACACCAACATGCGGATGAGCACGCGTAATTGATAAGCATGCTTCAAGTCGCGAATCACACCTTGGCCCATTAGCTGCAGAATTTCTGTGATGTTTGGCGGCACAAATTAAATCTGTACAGCCTTTAGGTCCTTGATGTGGCCCGGCGCAGCACAGTTATCCACAAACAGCTGCACTTTTCGATGTGGCTGTCCGAACCTTCTGTCGAGCCTGCACACTTACACTTCAAACAGTAGCTGCTTCGGCTTCCCTATTACAAGTAACGGAAGCTTCTTGCTACCTGGCATGTTGCTGCCAACGAGGACAGTGAGCGGCTCCTTGCTATGCTTGCCGCCGTGGCTGGGGTCACCATCAAAGTCAAGCGTTTTCTCTGGCAGCAGCTTGTAAAACAGTCCAGTTTCACCGCAATTGGAAATATTGTCTGGTAGAAACTGCTGAAGCAAGGACTGCAGCCTTCCATTCTAATATTTGGCGTCTACGGAATCGTCGTGCCGCTTTCCCCGCACATCTTGAATTTCAAGTGATTGCGGCTCTTGAAATAGCGAAGCCATCCATCACTGAACTTGAAATCCTTCACGTTCATCCGAAGCGCAAAAACCTCCACCTTCTGCTTCAGGATGTCACCTGACACAAGGATTTTAATGGTGATCATGGCATTCAGCCACACGAACAGCGCTGCCTCAAGCTTCGGGTAAACACACCGACTCGTATTTATCTTTGCAGCCCCGGTTGATCTGACAGCCAGTTCCAAGATCTTCGCCTTGCTCTTCATGAAGTTCGAAACAGTTTGCTTAGAAAATCTGAACTCCCTCCCCACTTCTGCCAGTGACCGGCTGCTTTGGACTTGTTTGATGGCGGCTTTCTTTGCCATTGTAAGCATACGAGAGGGATTTGTGCGCTTCGAAGACACGTACAAAGACAAAGGAGCAGTTGGTGCCATCTCGTAACGGCGAATTCGCTTGACGAAAAAGCAGTGGCAAAGAGCTAAAAACTGGTGGATGCGGATGCTCAGCACACAATCTACCGCACAGCTGACAGAACAGCACGTTACGGCTATGGCTGGCATGTGCTAGATTGCAGCAATAGTGGTTTCAAGAGTACGGCAGCCACAGTGCTGCTGGCCACACTGGGCCACACCGGCAATCCGAAGTTGGGTTCAAAGGCAAAACAACCACAATGGCAGCGTTGGTGGCGACTTCTAAGTCCGCGGCTAGCGGTAGAGAGTTTGGAAAATCGGATCGCGAAGGCTATAAGCGTCCGAAATTTGGGACATTTTAATACACTGATTCTATGGGGAACTTGACGGTGCTGAGAATAGGTTTGGGAAATCAGGCATGTCCGAAATTTCAGGTCCGAGAAATGGGTCATCGACTGTACACGCCTGTCGTGTGTAAGGTTCCAGGTCTCAAGCAGACTCCTTTATTTCTTCATAAGCGTGTTGTATAAGATATTCCCATTTTAATCCTTCGGTTGTTCCTTATCTTAATGCTTCTTGTAATACGAACATTGCTTGCTATTTTTATGGCTTTCTCCTACTCCGCTTTTGAAAAGTTCCTTCAATTGATGTACACAGCTGTGTGAAGAGCATGTTTTTTACCCGATCTACAAGTTCCATTTCATGTTTAAGCGAGATAGAATTCTTAAAAAAGGGACACAGAGAGAGAGAACAAGCAGATACTACCACTGTTTCCCATGTGTTAAGCACTGAAAATTGATTTATGAACTGTTAGGTGCTAGATTGGCAAACTAATGGTACCTATAATATAGTAACCCATCAACCCAAACCACACCAGCCATTGTTCTTGCCATCTATTGTTACTTTTTCTTTCTTAAAAAAAAAACGCCCCAACTACAAATAACACTTAACATAATAAACAAAACCTGCATTATAATGAACTTTACTTACATCTTGAGCTCCTCTTTGAAGAGCTCCAGGTTGCTTTTCTTCTTCTCTTTTTCTTTCTTTTTTGCCTGAAGCAGAGAGACAGCCATTTATGTATAAATAGTCTTCTTATGCAGGCATGCAATATCCAAAGAGAGGGACGGAGAGATAAGACTGCAATTTTAATAATGATATAAACACATTCCATTTTCCAATTTTAGACAACCTGCATTATTGAATGGCTGTACTTTACATCTGGAAGTAAGACATACAGCCAAGCCCTGGTGTCTTTAAATCAAAGCGGCTAACAGCCTTAGCGATGACCAAACGCACTGTTTGAACTTTTGCCCTATTCCATGTTTCTGAAATGTCATGAAATACTATTATTTACGTGCACCACCCATAGCAGTGCACACACTACCAAGTACTTGCGTTACTTCAAACATGTAGATATACATGTGTCAACTGGAAGACTATCACACTGATTTCAATGAAGACAACAAACCGACTCTTAGGTGAACTATCAATCCTAAACTAGTCAGTGCATGCAAAGAGGAGTTTCACCCCTCCTTTCAATAAATGTTATATGATCTTCTGTATGACAAGGGCTTAATTTGTGCAGCAATAGATTTGTGTCTACTTATAATAGGATGGCTTGAGAACTTGCTGAGGAGACTTCATTCGGTTCTGACCAAAATTAGGGTGGATGGTCAAAAATGTGTCCAAGGTACTGGATTATAGCCCACAGGTTTTGCCAACCTTAATGAAAAAATGTTACAGGGCCACTCACCAGGCCCCATACCGAATTTTAGTTAGACAGTGGAAGTTGTTGGGTGTCCGATGAGGAACAATTTGCCACAAAAATTTTTCGAATCGGTTCATTACGAGCGGAGAAAATGGGTTTTTTGAAGCGGCGCGAAACGAGGGTGAGAGGAGACGAGCTCGAAACCCTTGCCGCTCCTCTGCGTAGCCTTCGCAAGCCAAACCTCTTCCCCACACTCTCCAGCATCCGACCAAGAGGTGACGTTCGCATGACGTGCCCGAACAAGCCCAGTCCCCGTGCACGCGAGCGGCGTTGCTTTGTTGACCAGCGTTATTTTGTGGTCTTCTGCCTATTTCTGCGGGATTGTTTGAAAATGCTGGCTTAGACGTGGTAGAGTAAATGAGCACAATGAGTGCGCGAACGCGTAGGAGCGTTCCACGGTAGTCGTCTGCTCAATGCGCTGACCGCGGGAACCCGAACGCATGTGAAACGCTGGCACATTAGCCCCACATCTCGTAGCATTTCACGAAAAAAAAATGTAAGAAAAGCGTGCACAATTTTTTATTGCGTCTCATTATTTATTTCAAGTTTTATTCATCTCTTAAAGCAACAAATACATAAACTACGCATGTTGCGTTAAATAATTTTTGCCATGTCACGTGGTATACAGTTGACAACGTCAGAGCAGAGTCGTCTGCGTAGAGGACCAACGTGACCGCAGTGCTGTGTACGTAGGGCTATTCCTACACCCACGTCAAGCCCTCATTCTCTACGCGTGCGCCGGTAGAGGGAAGGGCAAACAGCTTTCATCTTGAATTTTGACCCATTTCCACGGCACGTTGCGTTGCAAATTTTGGCAGACGTGATCATGAACGCCTTGTCTGCGCACTGTGCTTGTCAGCTCAAAATTGTCAAACCTGGTGAGTGGCCCTTTAAGATATAGGAAAAGGCTTTGTGCACTGGCTGATAGGTTTTCATTAATACAGAATAATTAAATGCCAATTTATCGCTAGCAGCCAAATAAAGCCCCAACCCTATTCCATCAGATGAGGGGGTCATTTAACAAAGTAATACTATATTGCAATCAGCAGGATGAAAAGAAACTTAAGTACAGACCTGCTATTTATCCTAAGAAACTGAACAAACTTTAATGTTAGTGTTCTACTATCTGCCTTAAAAAAACATTCTGCTATCTGCCTTAAGGGTGCACAGGCTTTACAGAGTGCAGAGCTCTGGGAAAATTCCAAAACAGTTGAGCACTCATGATGCTGTGCTCACCTTTTTTATAATAGCAATATAGCCAGGGTAAATGTGCTCAACTCCTTTGGAAATTCCCCACAGCTCTGCACATTCACCCAGACTATATTGCCATTATTAAAAAGTGAGCACAGCATCATGAGCGCATATTTTCAGTGCTGGGTGAGCGAGGAAAACATTTTTTCGGAGCGGCTCCCACATGAAAATTCAACAACTCCTCTGGCTTTGGGTTTTCCCATGGACGCATTTAGCAAGTAATTCAGGGT
This sequence comes from Rhipicephalus microplus, assembly GCF_043290135.1. NCBI lineage: Eukaryota > Metazoa > Arthropoda > Arachnida > Ixodida > Ixodidae > Rhipicephalus > Rhipicephalus microplus. The sequence goes on from NC_134700.1 coordinate 208,911,338, forward strand.
GAGCTAGTTCCTGATAATTTGGCTTAACAGCCTTAATTAATAACCAATGCTGGAAAGTGTTCTTTATGAACGAATAGTTTACTAGTAGTAAATTGGGCTTTGTTGAACTTGCACCAAGTTTCGGCGTCTTTCGGGCAAAGTTTGTGGGATGGATTGGTATCTTTTGATGCCATGAGAAAATATGTGGCCGGGAGAGCTTTTTGCATGTCCTCCAAGCTGGCTCTATTTCTTTTAATGGAAAATGATAACAGTTTTGGCATTTGCCAGTCTAGACACCATTAAGACGTCCCCGGCCAGATACAGATTCTTAACAGAAAGCTAACAGAAAACTTTCTTTCATTTTCGCAGTTCTATGTTCTTTCTTTTCTGAATGTGCCAAATGCACTCAAGCTTGCAAACTGTAGCCTCTCCATAAGGCTATGATTCTTGAACTGCGAGGAATCCCTTGCTATGCAAGCTAGGGGCATGGCACGCAACCACACATGTTTTGAAATATGCCAATGCTATAGAAAAAAATATATTGCACTGAGACAAATGAATGGCTGATTCTGGTTCAGAAATGACCGCAGGTTTCAAATAACAAAAAAAAAGATCTTTTTCAACATTTTTTCTTATCCTGTCCCCTTAAAAGAACAATGTAAATGGGAATGCACAAGTGATGTGGAAAAGTATGATGACCGAGGGTTGCATTGGGGCTAACCGAGTTAACTGAGACAGATCACTGCAGTGCTGTGAGACATCAGAAAGTAAAAAAGAACACAGGGGGTCAGGAGCTTCTATCGACTCAATCAACAATCTGTGCTTGTTTCAGATTACTTTGTCTCTCTGAACTTTGCAGTGCTGTATGCTAACCACAAGTACATACACTATGAAAACGTCATGCCCATGCCCTGAAAGTTCCTCACACATTATGGCAGCCCCTCACTAGCTAGAAAAATGAAAAAGCAGGTTGATGCGGCATGCAACATTACCTTTTCTCGTGCGGCTGCACTTTGAGAAGCGGACATGTGGAAATCATGCTGCTGCTGTTGACGAGACTGAGACTCCTCCATACGCTTTGTCGCTTCCGTGAGCTTCGGTGGTTTGTAAAGCTTACCCGTCTGGGCCGTTGTTTTTTCCTCTGTAAAACAACAAGCTGAGTGTAAGAAGAATTGAGTCTTGAATGAATTAAACCACAATTTTCTTTGGCTGACAATATTATTTTACACGTGGTTCAAAGAGAAGCTGTACACTGACTCTTCTACTAATTGAAACAAACTTCAGTATTTGAAACATTTCTTCAACTGTGGCACGCAAACAAGCAAGCAAACAAACAAACAAAATATGCAGCGGAATTGTGTTTCCTCAGGCTAGTATCGTGTTCTGTGTTTTGGTGCGACAGTTCAAGGTAAATAAGCACTGATGCTGAGTAAAGGGAACAGACACGATGTGTCTTTGCCGTGCTATGGCTAACGCACCTTCTGTTGCTGCTATATAGTAGCTTCAGCTACCGTTCCGAGTATTCTTTCGCGATCTTCTGTTCCTTAGCACTTAACGAATACCGGCTAACGTAAATGTTTACAAGGCCTTTGAGATAGGTAAAAACGTTGAATTTCTGAATGATGCACTACTGCACTAAATAAGGCAGTAAAGATGCTACGTTTTAGTAAGTACAAATACCTGAAAACTACACAGGTGAAAACTTACCACCAGAGCCTGCATTGATGACGCTTCCCCGAACAAACAGCTTTCCATGTTTAGCAGGTTCTTCAAAAGATGCCAGGAACTCTTCATATGCCTCAGCTGCAGCTTTGTCTTCTTCCTTCACAGAACAAAAGCAAGAGCTATTCAGATATTTCTCTTCCTTCCCTATATAAAAATGGTTAAAAAAAAAAAAGAATAGCTCACTGCTTTGACATTTACTTCATATCCTAGCAGCATCACAAACTTTACATTGTAACAAGGGTTCAGCAAATTCTGCCTCTTGCTATGTCTATTCAACAGCAAAAAAAAAAAAAAACACATTCCTGACTGTTTACAATGAGTCATTGCACAAAATAGCTCGTTACACTAGTGGCACATCATGTCAGACACTTGAATATAGTTAGTTATATTGGGTTTATTGGAGCAGGAGCGGCTCAGGCTAGGCTGTGCCAAACACAATTCAATATATATTGAAACAACAGGTGGTATGGTACACTGGCATCAGGCATTTTATCATCACTGGAAATCGTGCCAGTGTCACGTCTGAAAGAATAGTTTTCAGCGTGTTTACAGTAGTAGTACAAACAAAACGTCATTACATAGCATCCTAGGTGGTCGGCCCGTGACACAGGGTGGCCAGTAATGTAGGTCCACAGCTTTGTCATACAGATTTGGTGCTGTAACCATTCTGCCAAGGTCAGTACGATCAGAGTTAAGCTGAAACCCCACGCACATAAATTCGATGCGAAAGTGACAAATGTGGCCATCTCATGACAGATAACTCCGTCAATAGCTGCTTTCATTGCAGTCTGCCAATCTAGCAATTGTCGCTCATTGCAGGGAAATGGTTCGAGCGATCACCACTATGTTGGTTCCACGATTCCTTCGTACATCACTGCTCCTCCTCCGCAGTGAAGAGTCTACTTAGTTGTACGCAACTTGGCGGAGTTTGCCGAACACGATTGGACACCTTTAGATTGACTGGACATGGCTTTGCATGCATGACTGGAAAGTTATAGTTGCTGGTTTCAACGCCAGAAGACTGTGTAAGAACGTGGCGAACTAAGACGGTGTGTCTGGGCAGCAATGCATATGGGTGCTCAAGCTTGGAAGCTGCACACTTAGTGCGCATATGGAGGTCATGCCAGCATGGTTAAGGCGGTAGTTTTAAGCCCTCACAAGAAAATTGCATTTTAGAGAGTGAGCATGAGGATGAAGCCTATCATGCTATGCCGGTTCAGTCACGCAGCTTGCACCCGCTGATCGTATGGGGGTTCCACCAGGAAACATCAGACTGGTACACAAGTTAAAAAGTACTTATAGTGACACTAAAGACAAATATTGTCTACATTGAATGTTGAAATAGCGGTTCAGAAACTTTATAATGCTTGTTTTGTGCCACAGAACTGCTTATTTTGAATTAAAACTGCACTTTAAAGTGGCCCTGAAACACATTTTCAAGTAATCATGGAATTAATTTATTGGAAGAGCTTATTACCTCACGAATTCAACAGCGCAAAAATTTCAATAATCCGTCCAGTACGAGTGGAGTTACGAAGAATTGTCCCATGGTGCAGTTGCATTCTTCCTTCTCTCGTCTTGACAAAAGCGCTGGGAGCTAAGCAGGGAGGGATGGCAGGGGCAATGAAAATACGTCATGTGCGCCTCGTGACCTTGAGCACTTTTTTTTTCTTTGAATGCGTAACTTTTTCAATTTTTTCAATGTGATTGCGCGCGCACGCATGGACAAGTCGCGGCCTTCTGCGGCGATCTCCGTAATGACTGAGCGCACCATGTTCAAATCAGCTAATGTCTGATAGATGGGCTCTCTACAAATGATTTTTGAGCGTCTTCCGTCATTTGTCGAAAGAAGAAAAAGGAATCTTTAGCCGACTTTAATAATTTATTAGGAATTACAGGTCGCGTGCTGCGCTACAATATTTGGCTTGAGTGTTCTCGGGAGCCTCTACTACCGATCTGTAGCGTTTTGTGACTGTGCTCAAAAAGCGTTGCAGGGCCCCTTTAATGGTCCAAACTGCGTTAGTGCACTTCCAATCACCCGTGCCTGAGAGCGGTATTTCAGACATCACTCTTACAGTGCCCAACGTTGCCTGCCTTTCTTACACGGCTGCCGACACCAGTAGCAGCAGTGCAAAAGTAGTGGTAGCCACACTAGCAAGAACAGCCATTAAACAATTTTCTGCAATCTCAGAAGCCATAGTTCTGCTTGATTGGTTCAACTGGGCTTTGCTATATTACACCTATCCAGCCTGACCAGCCAGAAACAACTTTTGAACCACTCATACCATTCCCCATAATAACGTCAGGCGGTTCTTTTTTTTTTTCTATAAATCAAACAGAAATTGACAAGCAGCATTTTAGTGTGTCTCTTGATGCACGGAAAGTTTTTTTTATTGCAACTAGTTTGATTACTAGTGATTAATTGTAGTCAGACGCTCTCACGTCATCGGGATCATTTCGTAAATGTCCCACTTGTTGCGCACGTCGTATGATAACGATACGTTCAGCTCAATGTCTTGATAAGTGAGGCGCAGCTGTTGATAATACTGCCGTTTTAGATGTTGTCAAACATTCAGCTTTTACTCTTACATAAAGCAACATGACAGAGAAACCGCCACTAATACTGTCGCTTACCAAGTAAAACACAATTTGTGCAACAGCTTCGGCGACACACTAATGGTGTTGCTGGCATGACAGCAACTGCTCTGTATTGAAAGTGGTATGATGCCGGTGGTATCTACTGTAAAGTAATATGTCTTGTGGCACAAAGATACAAGATTCTTCTAGCAGTCCAAAAGGACTTGTTTTTGGGCGAAGTGGGGCTTACTTGATACAGATGACTTGGGCACAAAAAAACTTTTGTGAAATGGGAGGAGCAGGAGAGAAGAAAGATCGTAACGCCTGCGGATGTGAACCATGCTTTACGCAAGCGTCGACTCTCGGTAAGAGCAGCAAAGAAACAGCTAGGGAGCCCTTGAAGCATTTTTTATCAAAAAGAAAGGGTCTAATTGTATCAGTGAAACATATATAATGTTGTACTCGACAGAAATGCGTTTTTTCGATAGCTTGTTGTCTTGACCATGTGGCGGTACGTCATTTGTTGGCTGTCCACGCATCTTCTAGCAGTCTCGCAATAATTTTTATTTCTTTTATGCGTGGATGCCTGGTTGTTCGCATTTTCTGCACAGTGCCAGGAGTGCATCGCTTGTGTCTTGTTCCAGCCTCGTGCTATTGGCCAGTCGCTCGTGCGACATTCGAGCGACGAGCGGGTATCAAGATTTAAGAGCAAACCTCATAAGCGCGAAAATGCACGCGACAGCGACGAGCAATGCTATGAGCGACAAAACAGGGCGTTCGCGCGACGTGTCGCGGGGTAGTTTTTGCGCGATCGCTCGGTTCTCCAGATTTGGAAACCGTCGCTCATTGCCCGGGAGTGCTGGGCTCAAGCAGCCAATAGTGAAAAACCGGAAAAGACAAAGACTACATAGGTGCACGTGACCCTGCCCTAGTCACGTATGCACAACAAGAAATAACGCAATGTTTACGCATGTGCATATAAAGAAAGTGTTGTAAGGCTATGACAGAAACACTTTCCGTTCCATTACACAACAATATATCTTATTTTTAAATTGCATACCGTTCACTACGCGGTTTTCTTGGTGCGAGTAGACGGCCTCGTGCCAGCAACAGTGGAGTTAGCTCGCCGAAGCCGTCGCGTGAATGAGGTTTGCCTGCGCTAGCGACTGATCGCGCGAAGACGATCTACGTCGCATCGCTGTCGCGTGCATTTTCGCACTTATGAGGTTTGGGCCTTACGAAAACGAGCTATCGACCCAGCGATTTGTAACGCACACGGCCGCGTTCATCGCTTTTCACATCACTCGTCGCGCGGATTTTCACGCATATGTGGTTTTGATTTTAAAAGCAACGAGTGAGGCGACAGCGACTGCCATCACTTCGCTTATTGCTTTCGCGTCCAAAATCGCGTGCATGGTGTTTCTACTTTACGTAGCGGCGGGTGCGTCAGCGAACCGTCGCCAACACTACGATCCAATGACGGCTCCTCTGGATCACTAATCAAAATACTGAAAGCTAATAGGTCAAACAGCCGGCGACCGTCTCGCGCTGCACCGGCTGAACATCCACTACTTCATGAAAACTGAAAGCGCGCCAGTTCCGTTATGTATATCCGTTACTTTTATTAGGCGACATATAATCAACTTTTAAGGAAACACAAAAACACTCAAGCCATGATCAGAAAGGTGCTGTTAAACGTCTCACTGAACCCACATTGCGGTTTCAAGATTATTGTCAGAACACCTACCTCTTTCCTAAACTTGTCTTTCACCGCCAACTTCTTCGCCAGGGGGTTTATGTTGAAGGCCTTGACCTTCGGGCCTCCCTAGATGCGGAATTGATGCAGTGAAAAATAAGCAAGGGACATTTGACCGCACGTTTAACATCGTCCTCACACAAACGACCAACGTGCGTTGTAGACGAAATCAGTGACATGAAGAGAACCAGTTCTAGTTTTTGAAACAGCGATCAAACAGCTTCTTCCACTCGTTAAAGCATTTCTAACGCCTCGACATGACTTCTTACCAAAACGATACAGAGAACACTACAGTAGCTCTGTTACAACAAGAAGCGCAGTAAAGATGTGTCCACCTATCACCTCCTGGGCGATCGTTAGCCTAAGCCTAAACGCCAGGAAACACAACCAGCAACTCTGCACTTAGAAAGCCTCCGAAATAGAAGCTGCAAATAACATGCACTTAAAATCGAAGTGACAAATAATTGTGCTTACCGGTCCACTCATTATGGATCAGTCTATATACATCGAAAAACGAAATCACCACGGAGCAGTATCCGACCTCGCGAAAACAACTGTTCAGGTTTTGAGGGTTTCTTGAAATCTGCTCCTTTCGAGGACCACCAACTTAGAAACATTTCAAAACCCAACATTTATTTAGTTACACACTTAAAAAAACGCACATTGTAAACTTATGTATGATGAAATGTGTTACAATTTAAAGTGTAATTTAAATATTCACCAAATAAGGTTGTGTTTCAGGTTTTTTTTTTTTGGTCTAGAACACGGGCAAGATGGCAGCTCCCAGGCCGCTAATAGCTGGTAATGAATTTAATAAAGGATATCGCCTAACTGCGACACTATTACTGTCCTAGCAAAAAGAAACTGATTCGCCTTCAGAATAATGCATTTATGCGCACACATCGCCATGTCTCCTTAAAGAGAAGCTCTGCTGACGCTACTGTTACTGCCGTGCACGTTTCGGACCTGTTAGCAGACCTTGCTCGGCAATACTGTTTCGGAAATCCCGCACTAGTTGCGTACTTTTCAGCTGCCTTGCAGTCCCGTTTCTCTTACAAGTTTGTAGAACGTGAGATACGATTCGGTTTTTCGATGATTGATATGTGGGGTTTAACGTCCCAAAACCACCATATGATTATGAGAGACGCCGCAGTGGAGGGCTCCGGAAATTTCGACCACCTGGGGTTCTTTAACGTGCACCCAAATCTGAGCACACGGGCTTACAACATTTCCGCCTCCATCGGAAATGCAGCCGCCGCAGCCGGGATTCGAACCCGCGACCTGCGGGTCAGCAGCCGAGTACCTTAGCCACTAGACCGCCGCGGCGGGGCGATTCGGTTTTTCGATCTCTCTACTGCGTTCAGATTGTTCGAGGCACTTGCCAAAAGTGACAGATGGAAAGTGTATCATCGCAATGAGACTACTTCGACCATTATTTGCGCGAGATCTCGATTGTGGCTGCGTCTGTTAGGTTGTGAAGCGGTACCATTCAGTGTCAGTGCACTAACACTGTGCCTGTTTTGTGCTGAAATTGTTTCAGTTCGCGGATCGAGAGGAGTGGCATTTCATAAAGGACAGCCAGATTTTGCCGAGCTCAATGAATTTCAGAGGTAAGTGAGGCGTTTAACTCAGTGCAACAGCTAGATGGCGTTAGCTCTGACCGTGATAACTGTTGAACGAATATTAATAATATCTAATTCGTTGATGGCTTATCGCCGCTAATGTATTTCTTGCAGCGTGAACTGTTGATATCGCAGGACAAAAAAGACAGCGCATGTTTCGCGCGATGATGTCCTGTCATATGTACTCTTCGCTGTGCAAGCCATAAACCAGCTTGCCTATTCATTGCAGAAATTTGGGTTAGTTGGTGGTACCGGAACACGTGCAAGTACAAATCGACAATCGCACAAGAAACACTGATATCTAGCGCCAGTCCTGTTTCTGTGTCTCTTCCTTGTTTGATTTTTTTTTGTGCTTGCTTAGATTTATGAGGGCAGCTTGCTTAATTATGTGCCTTCATAAGTCGCTCTTGGCAATTGTTCCCAATTTCAGAGACACCACGCGGTCCTGCCGAGTTATTGCCTTCAGCAAGGATGGGAAACTTTTTGCTTGGAGTAACGAAGAGAAGTATGTGTATATCGGCCAAGCACCCTCTTGTTTCCTCATTATATATTCTGCATGACTGACCACACATTTGTTCATGCAGAGTCCAGGTTGTTGCGCTGCCATCATTTGAAAAAGTGCTTGAAGTTCCCAAGCCGAAGACATTGTACCTTGATTTCTCACCGAAGGGAAACATCTTGTGCACATGGGAACAGTACACAGGTACATGTCACTTTGTTACGAGCACTTTGGTGAAAAATTTAAAACCAAAGCAAAATATTTTATATCTGTTATCTGTCTATAGTGTCTCGAGAGTGTTGATAGCACGTATCAATGGAAAATGCTAAGTGTCCCTTGGGGGGCCTCAAATTCGTGTCACTGCTGCTCTAAATGCATCTGTGCATGATGCTTAATAACATTATGATGTAAGGCAAGGAAAGAAATGACCTCATGGTAATGCATGTACTTTACAGTTGCACATTTCTTGTGGATATTCATCTGCATCACTTTGAAAGTCTCAGCCAACTATCCAGCCTGTGGTGTCGACACTGATTGACATGATAGCTATGTAATAGAATTTCTCAGCCGGCACTGCATTGCTGAAAGATTGAAATTCTTGCTGTCTGTGAGTACTGGCTCAATTATAGCCTTTCTTGCTAGGATAAACCCACCAGCTTGTAGTTTTATTGTGCCGCTTGTAGATTCTCAGACCTTCCAATGTCTCCTTTAACACTTTCTTGACCGTGAGAAATATGGCTGCTTTCGGGTATTCCAGGAAACATTATTTTTTATGGCACCCTAAGCTTCTGCTGTTTATTTTCATGGTATCAAATTGTACAGCAAGGAGTTATCCTTCAAAAAAAGTCATCTTAAGACCACAAATTCATTAACAATGGTACTAAAAAAATTTTAACATGAACAAAGAAATTTCATAAAATCATCAACACTGCTCTAAACAAGATAAGCATAAAAAATCGAAATATACATTTTAAACAAAAGGAACACATGCAACTATCCTGTAAATGTACAACTATCCTGTAAACTAACCTGTAAATGCAAAAGTTTCTGTATACATAGAATCGCAGTACATGCGGTGTCTTTCATGCCACCGGCCAAAGCAGTTTCGCGATGCGGCGAAAGGCAGGTTTTCTGCACATGTTTCACAGAAAACATTTGTTTTCTAAGTCGACAGCTCTCTCAAAGTGCCACGCGGCACTACGGAATGGAATTCCGAAATTCATTCTCGGGCTGCCTTCATGCACGAAACTGCACTCCCTGCGCTGTCGTCGGCAAGGGGTCCCGCCCAAACAATGTTGACACCCAGCGGATAAGAGCTGTAACCTTCAGAACACATTGGATCAACTTACACCGATGCGCGCCGGCCATAACGCGGCCTGATTACATAGTTAAACTCACCAGTAGACGACAGCTGATGTTCCAGGGTAATTTCACGAGCTTTTGTCAACCGTCCTGAAATCAGAAGTGTCAATGTCGTCTACCGAGCCTGTGTTGTCATCATTTGAAGATACCAGCCCAGATACACGAAAGTCCTCCAAAATTCGCTGTTTTTGTGAAGCGGTCACATGCAGTCATTGAAACTAAACACACTCACCTGCGTGTATAAAAATGCTCTTTAAAATCTTCACACATTTGAAAAACGATAAACGCAAAAGCAAAACTGATAAAATACTTTTTTTTTTACACATCAGATGGCCCAAGGCGTCCACAAGTGCTCGGAACGGGACAAATAGTGAAGTTGTAAATATCGACAACATACTATTGATACGGATAGGCGCGGTCATGAAAGTGTTAACAGTGTGTCTGAAGACGCAAGACTCACTTTCGAGTAGAAGAAAAAAAAAGTTTGATGGAGTTATGCTTGACTTTTCATTTCAGTAAAAATTTCGCTTGGTTTTTTGCGTTTACGCTCTAACGTACAGTTTTTATGAGGGTATTGTGTAAATTGAGTAAATTAAATGCCCATCAATGAAATTTTGACTGTTGCATAACTGATACTTGCTATTCTTTCATTCTTTTTGCATCCACGTGTTCGGCTGGCCCACTTGACTTTGTGTGCGAGAGGCGATTATTTAGAATGCCCCGAGCTTTGGCATGTAACGAGAATGGGTGGTTGTTAATGTGTAGGTCCGCCTCACTAGAGTAGTAGCTGCGGGGCTCGGCTGTTGACCCGAAGGACATATTTCGATGAAGGCAGACTGGTAGACGCCCGCGTCCTGTGTGATGTCTATGCACATGAAACAACACCAAATGGGCGAAATTTTCAGAGCCCTCTACTATGGATTCTTTCATAATCGTATTATGGCGTTGGGACATAAAACCAGACATAATTATTACTATTATCATTAATAGGTAGTTAAACTGTGTACTTTCTCATTTGTTGATCTGCTTGACTTACCGTTGTAGTATACACGTTTAGTTCTGCACTTCATGCAAGATTTTCACAGTGCCGCTATTGTGAACCTACTAGTAAATGAAAAGTTATTTCTTCCAGGTTCTAAGGACTCCCAAGAACAGCCTAACATGTTTGTCTACGATATCAAGTCTAAAAAGTGCCTTCGATCCTTTGTACAGAAGAAACAAAGTTCATGGTAAGAATTTTTCAGTGACACTATTTCAAGCATTTTATGTCTCATTGCACTGCTTTCTTTTTCTGTAAGACAAGCACGAAGCTTGCTAGACAGGCATCTTTGAGTTACACAGGCATTACACTGCACGTCTTCAATTAAAACTTAGTTTTTTTATCGTGATTGAATTTTATAACATCGTATGAAAGAAAATCAGCCATTGTTGAGAAATTCAGTTTTAATAATTCAGCTTGCATTGGACGTTGAGCTGTCATCACTGTTGTTCCACTCCCAAATTGAGATAGCATGCACGATCAGGTTTAAACTACGGCAAACTGAAGCACTTCAGCACTAGCATACCTTGTAAGAGGATGTTTTCATTTTCTGGAAAAATTGCGACACACGAAATAGTGTCATTGCTTCCTGAACAGCCATGTATTCTTCCGAATGGAATAGGGAACAGCCATTCTCCTTTGATCACGCCATTATGGTAAATAACTTCGTCTTGTCGGCCACCATGATGGAAGGACGCATTATGGAGAAACTCGGCGTACCTTACCATAAACGGCATAGCCTGGAAATTCAAATCCCTGATGAAATCAGGGAAACTGTTACAGTGACAAATGTAGTATTTATAAATGTGCACCCTGACTACAACTGAGGCAGAAGAATGGCAGGGTGGAAACCTTGCTCTGTTCTTTTGGCAGGGAAAGGAATGCACACTTTTTTAATGCACCCGAATAACCAGATGGCCATAAATACCCTGATGTAGTAACAGGCACTTACTTCAAAGCCTGAATCACATGCAGTGTATGCACGAAACTCGAAAATAGTGGAGGAAGCAGCCATATCACTGGTCCTGACAGATCAGGAATGCGAAGTTATCCAATGTGGCTCGCAAAAGAGCAGCAAAAAAAAATGTGAGAGAGAAAGAAAAAAACTACATTAAAGGTACAATTTCCAAGGAAGCCCTGGCCATTCTGGTGAAAGTGGGCAGACGCCAAAGTGAGAGCTCAACCGTCGTGTGTTTATCCGCTCACGTCGCCACAAAAGGTGACGCACTCCCAAATCTAAGCAAGATGGCACATCTGACGGCACGAGACATAACCCGCCAATCCGGAGAGGGACACATTTCTTTCTCACACACCCTGCGCAGAATGAGACAGGCTTGCCAGTTATGGTGGCATAAGCCACATACAGAAAGCATATCTAAGTGCCAGTAGGATATTCCCACTGACAAGTCCCAAACTAAATAGGAGGCAGGCCGCTGCCTAGCGACAGCTCCAGAACGCCTTTCCTAACCCATTCCATTTTAAATGAATATGCCCAAACATCAGGATGACATGTGCAAATTATCTGAGGAAGGGCCAGCAAAACTGAAACACATGTTGTAGGAGTGCAATAGTGTTATCAGAATCATAACATTATTGGTAACATTATAATTAGAATGATAACATTATAACTCTGGAGACTATGTCGTCGAGGTGGGCCACTGCTCTGCACAGCTCGGACTTCGGTGTGCAAACGTAGGCAGTCCAGCAAGCCCGTGAGGCGGTGTTGAGTCAAGGCCTTGATGTTTCTCCATGAAGACCTAAGCCCGAGCTGCTTTAAACCTCTCCAGACCTTCATTAAAGTTGTACCCATCCATTCATAGTACCTATTTTTCTAAGCATAATTTCTCTGCAAATTAATTGCTATACAACAAACTTTCTTTGTCATCTCTCGTTGGTGAAAAAAAATATGCTTTGCAGAAGTAAACAGCACTGGTATTCATTAGAAAGAATGTTAGAAAAATATTTAATTCAATTTGAAATTGTATTGCATGATTTGAATTTGATCCAAAGTTGAAAATTTGATATTCACATACCTTTACTTCTAATGATTAGGCAATTATAATGCATTCTATGTGTTTATAATTTAATATTCAAATTGCCAACAAGTAGTGCTATAATTGATTACAGACTGGCTTGAGTGCCTATAACATCTTTCAGGCAGCCACAGTGGTCCGATGACGAGAGCATCTGTGCGCGAAGCATGAACAACGAGGTTCACATCTATGAGAGCAACAACTTTGGTAAGTTGTAGATAAATGCTCTTTGGCTGGGGCATGGCTTTCGAGCAGGCCATTTAAAGGTGTCAATCGAACTCATAATATTGTGTATTTATTTAGGAAAATATTGTCTGCGGATGCTTCCTCTGGTCAGTTCAGTCACTCTGAGAAATACCTCTTGTGTGGCTTCAAATTCATATTGCATCACCGTGGCGCAGACTCACTGAAGCTTTAATGTTTGCATGGTTCGCCCTGCAGTGGTTATGCCAACCTGATCTTTATTTTTTGAAAATGTGTTGCTCACTAACGGGCTCTTTAGTAACGATTGGGAAATCTCGTTCTAGTGTAAGCAAGGTGTCACATTGTCTTTTTTGGCAAATGAGTGATGTTGCATGTCCTTGAATGCCTGGTATATTGGTTTATGGTGCACAGAAATAGAGGAGGTTGTTTGGGAGAAGGGGGCGATGCATTTACGGGGGGGGGGGGGGGAGGGCTTGTTTTCCTTTGGGAAAAACGTTCCTGATCTGAGAATAATTCTCACATTTGTTGGTCACGTCCTTGTGAGACGTTACAAAAGTTCCATGAACTGAACAAGTCGTTCGAAACAGTCTCTCTGATGGAATCATTACATGTTTGACAAGTCATCACTTTTTATTTGTGCGTGTCATCATAGAAACCTTTTGCCACAAGATACATCTTCAAAAGCTTGCGGAATTCAGCCTGGCACCCGGCGACAAGCCTTATCACATTGCTTGCCATGTCCCTGGCACAAAGGTATGTCATGTGCCCTGCATGAATTTATTTGTATTTTACAGGCATTATTTGTGGAGGTATCAGAGTAGCACTTTCAAGGGAGCTTATTCTCATGTGAAATTATTCAGCAATAAAATAACCAAAGGGAATAAGCCTGTCTGGTTGTGTGTTTTTTTTTTAAGAATTATAGCAGGCCAAAACGTAGTTTGCAAAATTGCAACGTATTGTTGTCTTCTCATAAAACACAGTAGATATAAATTCTCCCAAAAATTATTTGCAGCTTAAAATTAAGTATAACTGCTTGTTATATTAAAAGTCTAGATACTTCTTTTTCTTCTTAATATTATTATTAGTCTAGTCCATTATTAAATGTTTATATTGAAAAATAAGTAAACCAAGTTCATTTCAAAAGCTTGTTTCCACATAGATGTCATCTCAGAACTTGCCTGGACTGAGATTTTACTGTTTACTCAAATTTTTGTGACTTTTCACGTAACAGTGATGCTACGATAAGGATGGCTAAGATTTTCTGCCCTTCTGTGATGAGTGTTTACACTTGCTTCAGGTACGACTACGCTTTAACCTTTGATCTGGCTTTTTGTTTACTTGATAGAGTGAGTTCAAGGGCCAGTGCTAGCGGTGTATAAGTAAAAACTTTGCACGCCATTTTTGTTTGTCCTAACCACTATTGTGCATGGGTTCTCGTTTCGCAGCAAGCTGTCGTGTTCCATTCTCTGTGCCCTCCTATCTAGTTGTGTATCCCAGGTTTCACACTCCGATTGCTTGCCTTTCCTCATCACTAATTCGTATAATTTTTTGTGAAGATGCCTTTTTTTATGCTCATTTTTGGATGTGGTGCATACTTCTAGTCTCTTTTTATATTTACTATGGACATAGGCTAGATATAGGTTTGCAAATAAATAAATTGGTGCTTTGATTTGTGTGTTTTGTTATATGTATCCCATGTTTGCACGCTGAATAGTTTGCAAGTGAATTCAGCCCTGTTTCTGACCCTCCAGGGTCAGCCGTCTTTTGTTAGAGCATTCAGGCATCCAAACTACGAAGGTCCAAGTGCGGGAATCGCAAACAAGAGCTTTTACAAGGCAGATAAGGTGGACTTCCGTTGGAACAAAAAAGGTAAGTGTGCAGATCGTTTTGTACTCTAGGGGGAAACAATATATTTTTATTTTCCTATATATTAGGTGTCTTTCTCTAATATTTTCTGCAATAGGATAGCTTCTTGTGTATATCATCTGTATTGGTAACTTGCAAATTAATTTTGTAAGCTCTGTCTGTGTCATGACTCTGGGTTTCTCTGGACTGACAATGGCATGCCGACAGGCTAAACAAAATTGTGGCACCGTGCTTATCCACCTGTGTTTTTCCTGTGACGTGGGCCTGCTCAGCTACACGGCTCGAAACACTAACATTTGCATATACAATACTCAAAATTCGCATGCTCTATTGTGAGTGGGTGCACGTCTTGACGTAATCAGTTAGCCTTCCTTCTTCTTTTTTTTCTTCATTTGCATAGATCTCTAGCTACTTCATTCTAAATGCGAATTCTCCTCTCCTCAACTAGTAAAGTTGAGTGAGAGTGAGAAAAGCGTACATGAACACTGATAAGAAAGGTAGTCACTGCACCAACAAAGGGAAGCCCACCTGTCGAAACATGGCCTCCAGCGGCATTCCTTGTTTCATCTTTCATCGCTAGTTCCTACTGTTCTCGTTAATTATGCTGTTATGCTCACTTTCCTGAACCTCCAACCCAATGGTATGGCATACACCTCTGCTTTCCAGCTGATGTGGAAACTGTCGTATGTTTTTTTTGTTTGTTTTTTTTTTTCGCTTGCTTTCCAGGCGGGCCTGACGATGGGTAAGAGGACCCTTTCAGCCATCTTGTGATCTGTCCTATCATTGGGAAAGAGTGCTCGCTGAAATGATCACTGGGTTCGGACATATTTTTCTTTTCATATGAAGAATCACTCTTTGCCACTGTGTCTGAGATTACCCAACAGTATATGTACAGTATATGTATATTATATGTAACGCAGTATCCAGCAGTATGCGTGCTGCGTTGCGTACAGTACTGTGCTGTACCCTACTGTAGACACAGCGCCTGTGCAATTCTCAATAGGCAAATCGCATGTAAATGCTCGCTGAGAACAAAAGTGGTTGAGGTTTTATGTACTATTAAGTTTGTCAGTATTATTTCTTAAAAAATAGTTTGACCCTTTGCAAGAATATCTTTTCTTTGTTTTGTGTCGCATCATATTTGTTCAATTGAGTATTGTACTTCTGGTGTAGTATTAAAATTGACCATGCAAGCCTTATTTGTGCGTTCTTATTTTCGCAAAATGTGTTTTACGTGTTTCTTGCCAGGCACTGGCCTGCTGCTGCTCACGAGCACTGATGTGGACAAGACCGGAGCTTCTTACTATGGCGACCAGGGGTTGCACTTCCTTCGAACCAACGGAGACACAGCCATGGTGAAGCGAGGCAAGTTTTTCATGTTTATGGCACGTTACAGGTCTTGCCAGTGCCTAATCCCTGCATTCATCTTTTACTGTATGAAACTTCGCAGCTGTAACACCTTGTATTTTTTTACCAGATTGCATTTGGATGAAAGAACTCTGTCCATCAGACACAGTGTTACAAGAACGTAATTTTACAGTTATTAACTGATCCAAAAATATGGAGTATATTGTCTGAAGACGTAAACCTTTATATATAATAATAATCGCTGAAGGTTGCAAGCAGGATCTGTATTTATACATTATGGTATGTTTAATGAATTAAAGCGGCTTGCAATAATGTCATAAAATGTTAATGTTTTAATCTCAATGTTTTACTGTTATGATTATTACACAATACAAACAAGAACAGCTAGTTGTACTCAATTGCAAGCTTGAAATAGGTTTTTAAACAACAAGCAGCTGAGCTCAATTGAATTGATCTACTCTCTGAACAATATGCTAAAAAGAAGTCTGATGTTCTGTTCCAGGCAAAGATGGACCAGTATACAGTGTGGAGTGGAGTCCCGAATGTGATCACTTTTGTGTTGTCTATGGATGTATCCCTTTATACAATGAAGAACTATGTTCTGTTTTGGAAATCGTGTCACTATCTAAGAACAATCATATGTTTGTTGTTAGTAGCTGATGGGGAGAAGTGATGAAGACAGTGAAAATTCCCTTGCAGAATACAGTCGACTCCCGGTAATTCGAAGTCGCTTAATTGGAAGTTTCGGTTAATTAGAAATGAGCAAGTGGTCCCATCAGTTTTGCATGCAATCGTATAGAAAAAAAAATGCTCGATAATTCGAAGTTAAAAACCCATAATATTGGTTAATTAGAAGTTTTTTCAATCGACAGTCTCGTCGCGACCGTAATTTTACAGTAAAATGGGGAATTTTTCATACGCCAAAACATCTGCCGGACCACGCTGGTGTCTTTGCCATCACTACTGTCCTCAGCGCCACAGATCTTGAAGGGGCAATCTTTTTAACGCTGGCGAATCGCATCGGCGGCATCGACTGACTCTTTAGTTGACTTTTGTCGAGACTCGAGTGTGTCACCGCGTCACCCGCGCGCTGGGTTGATTCGACACGTGTTTCCGCGCTTCTGATTTTGAGTGTTGTGGTGGTGACGTACGTTTGATAATGGCAACTCGTGGCCCTTACCGAACGCTAGACCTAGCGACGAAAGTCGAAGTCTTGAAGGAAGTTGACCTGGGAGGCACCGCCAAACAAGACATTGCAAGAAAGTACTGCATTAAGCCTAACACGCTGTCGACTTTCATAAAGAATAAGCGCTCAATATTGGATGCGTTTGAAAGTGAAAAATTCAAGACATCGCGGAAGCGGATGCGCACCGGCGCCTACTCCGAGTTGGAGGAAGCACTGCTGATTTGGATCAGAGAGGCACGAAACAACAAACTTCCTCTCAGTGGTGAAGTCGTCATGGCAAAAGCGTCATCGCTTGCTGAAATGTTGGGCATCAACGACTTCGCTGCTTCGGATGGGTGGCTTACGCGTTTCAAACATCGCCACGACTTGATTTTTAAAAGCGTGTGTGGGGAGAAGGCGTCAGTCGATGAGGAAACGTGCCTGACATGGAAAGCGGGCAAGCTTCGCGAGTACCTCGAAGAATACCAGCCGGCAGACATTTTTAATGCAGACGAGACTGCGCTTTTTTATCGGCTGCTACCGGACAAGACCCTGACATTTAAAGACGACGACTGTTCTGGAGGCAAAAGAAGCAAAGAGAGAGTGTCAGTGCTAGTCGCGGCGAACATGACTGGCACAGAACGGTGTCGCCTGCTTGTGATCGGGAAGGCTGCCAAGCCTAGGTGCTTTAAAGGCGTGAAGACGCTTCCTGTGGATTATGCCTCGAACAGAAAGGCGTGGATGACATCCGATATATTTAAGGACTGGATCGCCAAACTCGACCGCAAGTTCGCGCAATCAAGCCGTAAGGTGTTGTTCCTTGTGGACCAATGTAGTGCCCACATGAACGTACCTGCCTTGAGTGCCATCCGTCTTGTGTACCTGCCTGCAAACACGACGTCCGTGTTGCAGCCCATGGACCAGGGCATAATAAAAAATGTGAAGGTATTGTATAGGCAGCATCTCGTCGAGCGCATGCTTTTGTGCATGGACAACTCGTCGCAATACGAGGTGAGTTTGCTTAGTGCCATCAACATGCTAGCGCGAGCTTGGACCCGCGTGAAAGAAGGAACCATCGCCAATTGTTTCCGGGCCTGTGGTTTCATGGAAAACTCGGGGGATGTTTCTTCTTGTGCGCCAGTGGAAGTGCAAACAAATGAGCTCGACGACGGTAGCTTTCGCGCCGCTCTCGGTGACGTCCGTTTTGACAAGTATGTCGCTGTGGACAGCAACGTCGAAACATGCGGTCCACTAACGGACAGCGAAATCGTGCAGATGGTTCGGCCCCATGACTGCATTCCTGAAAATGACGATGATGACGACGACATCGGAAATGAGCCACCACCGAGGGGCCGCCGATGTAGCTGCGGGTCTTGCTCTTGCGCAGCGGTTTTTTGTTGGAGAACACAACGCCGAAGAAGCACTTCGACACGTGTATTCCTTACAAAACTTGCTAGCCGCAGCCAGATTCGGCAAGCAGAAGAAGATGACAGACTATTTTTCCTAAAAACTGTCGCGCTTTTAAACTAATAAAAGTGCCGTTTTTAGTGCTTTTTGCTTAATTCGAAGTTCGTTTAATTCGAAGTTTTTTGCGGTTCCCGTGAACTTCGTATTAACGGGAGTCGACTGTACTTTGTAACCAAAGGCATTTGACAAGTTGATTAATGTGTTAATTGTACAGTGCCAGTTACTCATCCTACAATAAGGCATTGCTCTCCATTGAACTGCTTATCCATCGACCGAATGCCATGTAGTACTGCCTTAGGTTCTGGACTAACGTGTCTTTAACACAGTGATGATATCACTTGAGTCCGCTGCGGTGCCCATAAATTATATTTATTCAATTACATCACAGCTTTAAGTCAACAACAGGGCATGGCTGCTAGTTGTTTTTTTTTTGTCTGAACTAACTTGTCAAAGTATTGTTGATTGTGCCAATATTGAAGCACGTTTGTGATAATGAAACGTTTGTTTTCATTTCTGTCAAGATTTTTCACACATAAGTGCTATGCATACATGTTTAATTTGTTGGCCAGTTGCTGTTGCAGCTAAACAATGAGATGCATATCTTAACTTGTGTGGAACAAAATGATGGCATTGTGTTGACCTAGATTACATCTTTTCAGAAATAACTGATGTTGTAAGAAGTGGGTAATGCAAGTGTAGCTTCGAAAGGTAGCAGCGCTGAATGTCATAGCATTCGTAAGGGTATCAAAAGATGGCACAGAAGTACAGAGAGAAGTGTAGGAGTAAGCTGGAAATCTTTGGAATCAATGAATGCCCATGGGTTCTTGCAAAAGCATAACCGAGCACGGATAGAGGTCACCTGCAGTCAAGTCTGTTTATTTTCCTAGCAGGACTATGTCTCGGAAAACCCTGACTTGTGCCAATTTCTTGTATTTTGTACGCCTGGTAGTTTATCACCCATAATTAAACAACTTCATAAGGATGCAGAACCAATTTGAAAAGCGAACATAATTTTGGTGATGTTGTTTAACTGGTAGAAATTTATGAGGTCATGTTTAGAGTGCCAATGTGTGTTTAACACTGAACAATGTAACTGTTATGTAGTTTTCACTTATAACCAGTGCTCACGTCTTGTAAACTCTTCCATACGGTCTGGCTCTGCTTTCTTAACATGAAAAAATGCACAGTTATGCCTGCAAAGGCCACTCTGTTCAACCTCAACTGTGATCCCGTGTTTGACATGGGTACGGGTCCGAGAAACAGCATCTACTACAATATCCAGGGCACTCATATCCTTTTGCTCATTGTCATGTTCGAAAAGGAGGAGCAGTTTAAAAATTCGTGGTGGTGTGTTGTAACCATTTTTCTATATATTTATAATTACCTGTGCCTTTATATATATATATATATATATATATATATATATATATATATATAAACTTCGAGAATAGTGCAGTATAGGAAACAAAACAATAAAATATTTATTTAATCCTATTTATTGTTTTGTTTCCTATACTGCACTATTCTCGAAGTTTATAACTTTTATTACGGTAGCCGGAAGAAACTCTGATCATCTATTTCATCTATATATATATATATATATATATATATATATATATATATATATATATATATATATATATATATATATATATATATGTGTGTGTGTGTGTGTGTGTGTGTGTGTGTGTGTGTGTGTGTGTGTGTGTGTGTGTGTGTGGAAAGAAAAATGGTAGGTGTAACCTTAAGAGACAAGAAGAGAGCAGAGTGGATTAGGGAACAAACGGGGGTTAAGGATATCATAGCTGAAATCAAGAAGAAGAAATGGACATGGGCAGGGCATGTAGCGCGTAGACAGGATAACCGCTGGTCATTAAGGGTAACTGACTGGATTCCCAGAGAAGGGAAGCGGGTTAGGGGGAGACAGAAGGTTAGGTGGGCAGATGAGATTAAAAAGTTTGCGGGTATAAATTGGCAGCAGCAAGCACAGGACCGGGTTAACTGGCGGAACATGGGAGAGGCCTTTGTCCTGCAGTGGACGTAGTCAGGCTGATGATGATGATGATATATATATATATATATATTTAAAGGCACAGGCAAGGATACTCGTAAATACAGATATGACAGACTGTTAGCATCTTTTTAGCACGATCGGTCATGCTTAATTAAACAGTCACCATTAGCTCTTATTTAACGCATTTACAGCGGTGGTCGGAAGTTCCCAAGCTTCCACGCCCTGCCAAGAAGCAGCAGCTTGCTGCTGTCAAGGTGATTTCGCAATCACGCCTTGGCACGTGCTGGTGTCTAGCACGTGCTTGGAGGTGGTTATGCGTTCTTTTTTTTGTTTGTTGCTCTCCTTGATAAGAAAGCAAGGAATAAACATAGTTCATCATGTTCACTCACTGTCCGCTCTTTGGATTCTTACTACAGCACAGCTTACAGCGAGGCAGCGGTGTTCTGGAAAGCTGGTGCATCATGTCTGCTGCCACGTTCAGCTAGATACCATATACATTGCCATAGTGCTTGGCTTCAGTGAAAACTATATCATGCATTTGAATTTTCTATTGGCACTGCAAATCGCTCTCCCAGCCATGTGCGCAAGCCAATTTGCAATTGGCTGCAGATAAGCATGGTCAGAGCTCGAAATGTATTGAGAAGTGCTTGTGTTACGGCTAGCTGTACCACCTTAGAGGAATAAGCAGCGCTGCATAATAATGTACAATTCGAAGAGTCAACAGTGAGCAAACATGACACTATCTATATTTCTCAATTTCTTATGAAGGAGAACAAGAAAAGGAGTGGGATGCACACACCCCCTCCTCCACACGGTCGACACTAGCGTGTGCCAAAACATGATTGCGATAACGGCGCCCCGACAGCAGCTAGCTGCTGCTCCTCGACCCAGTGTTGTGGCCTGAGAACTTTTGACCAGCCCTTTACATTCTAATCGTACATCTGAAGCAAATCTTTCAGTAGAAAGAACAGCAGGTTTGCTAGCTTATTGAAAAACGGAGGTCAAGACCTTACGCGGTGTCCATTGATTTTGCACATGTAGCGCATTATGTTGGAGTCCAGAAAACTGCCAGAATGACGCTTAAAGGGGTACTGATGCAAAAGTTGTTAGTTGAAGCTTTTCTGCATCAAATCAAATGAAAGGTCAAGCCTTCTAGATGCCTAGAAAATCTACTGTGGGTGCACCTTAAAAAAGTAATTACGGTATGTTTTCAAAAGCTCGTTTTGGTTCTTACTGTGTTCTGATGTTACAACATATCATGAGATTCTTGTCATGTGCTCACACAAGATGTCATGACGATTCCGCAGCAGTTCTGCACTTTATCTTCATTTGTGATGTGGAATCAGCCATTTTGAAAGTTTCTGTACCTGATGTCATCACAACTAGCCACACTTCTGCAAGTAGTCACCAGAATTAGTACTGTAGCCGAATGTCAAGCTAGCGCTGATGTCGGCAGGTGCACCATACGAAAAATGGTTTTAATATTAAAATGAAATCTCTTATCATCATTTGCTCAGCTTTATACATGGTCAGATCCATCTCTACATACAGTATATTTGTATGGCAGAGTAAACTCTCTTCCAAAAATGGCGTCAGTACCCTTTAAGAATTGCATTATGCAGACTTCTCTCCCAGTGCAAAGCAAGTTACTGGAAACAAAAGCCTTGCATGTGGAAAGTAGGAGGAAAAATATACTTTTTTTACTGGCACTTGTATTTTTTACTAGCAGTGCAACTTGCGCATCTGTTTATTGGGCAGCATGGTGAACAGAGCACATGATTTTCGTCAAAGCACACTGCGCACCTCTGGAGTAAATTCTATGCATGCCAGACACAGCCTATCTGAGCACCAACTGTGCCACATGACAGTGTCGGGTGCCTTCATCCTTCTTTCATGGGTTCTTAGGTAACCTGTAATAATACAGTTCAACCCCTTTATAATAGACATTCACGTAAGAAGCAACTGGGTATATACCTTTTTAAGGGAGAGCAGGATCCCCTTTTTTCTGGGCTCTTGCACGAAAGTACAAAAGCTGACAATGTAGCCTTGAAGCTGAATTTTGGAGGTCACGCATGTAAACAGCAGCCCAGAGAATACTATGGCGGCACCAAGGGGACCTTTATTAAAGAGGTCGATAGGTGACACCAGTGTGCCTACATTGAAATAGGAGTTGATAACAAAATGGATACGTGGTGGTATGCTGCTTATAAGGGACACCTCACATAAGAGACAAGAATTGGTACCCACTGCATGTTTCTTATAAACAAGTGTAACCTCTTCAGCTTGCCAATAATTTTCTCATCTACACTCCAATTTATCGCTTTTTTTCTGCCTTAACATCATTGTGCACTTCTGATTCTGGCTGGCTTTGGGAACCTGAGGGGTAACGTGGAAGTGTGGGACGTGAAAGGTCGCAAGCAGGTATCCAGGAGCCAAGCTTCAGACTCCACTCAACTGTGCTGGTGTGCGGATGGGGAGCACTACCTCACGGCCACAACTGCTCCTCGTCTGAGGGTCGGAAATGGGTGCGTCATGTTCCAGGTCTTCTAGATGTTCTCACAGTCTTGCAGGAACGAGAAGAATAAGTTTTGTCCTTATGGTAGGATATTTTAAATAGGAAAATTTGATAATCAATCTACTTCATTTTATGAAGAAAAATATCTTCTAATATAGAACCAAGTACCAAGTAGTATTTTCCCATTTATATCTCATTTTTATTAGCAAGGTTCTGCTTGCTTTAGAATGAAGTTGTAACCAGGAATGCGCAGCGGCACAATGTAGCATGGTAAACAATGTAGCCCACTGTAAATTTATAAAGAATGTTGCACATCATAAAAACACCCCAAACACACACCCTTGGGAACATAACTGTGCTGTGGAATAGAGAATTGTATTGGCACCATGTAGTGCAACATTCATTGAAAGACGCACGGCTAACATCATATAAAAAGCAACAGATGCACCTACGCCGCAAGCAGAAAAAAAAAATAAGGTGTAGAGCTTTATCGTTTTTTTTTTTCAACTGCAATGAAAATCAAACTGTCACTGCATCTGCCACAACACGAAGGAGATAATTCCACCTGCGTTCAGTTTATCTTTATTGTCATGATAACTTTGTAGTGTCATCATAGACTCTTCTCTTTCATTCTTTCACACCCTCTTTTCTCTTATCCAGTACTGCTAGATAACTAACAGTTGATTGCCTCCGGTTAAGATCCCTGTCTTAGCTTTATGTCTCTCTCTGGGTTCACTGGTATATTTAGTGTCCATATAGATGTACAAATGGCACCGTACAAATAATTTCTTTACAGCTACAAGGTATGGCACTACTCTGGCAGCCTACAACATGAGAACATCTGCTGTGAAGGGGAGGAGCTGTGGGATGTACTGTGGCAGCCCTGCCCTGCCGAGTCATTTCCAGCCAAGCCCATCTCCTACAAGCAAGTCAGTGGCATACAGTCATCGCAGCCACAAGGTATGTATGACACTGCATCGAGATTTTTTCATGAACTGCCCTTTGTCTCTCATATAACATATTTGTAATTGAAAGCAGCGTCCTGAGGATGTTCATCACATCGTATTTTATTGGTGCACTTCAAATGTTTCGCTTTTATGCTAGGTGCCTTCAGCTTTGAGCTTGAAAGTATGTGCAGTGGTTTGTTGCAGCCTTACATCGACATTTTTTTAATGTGTGTGCAGTGTCTGTGTCAATTTGGCATTAGCTGTTCCTTTTGTCGCTTTGTTGAGTGAAAACAAGACATTGCTCGAAGGAAAACAATCCGCAGTAGAATCTGTTTAAGGAACACTAAAGTCAAATAACAGTTTACGTCAGAGTGAAAGTTCAATGTATGACAACATCTAAACATCTAAAACGACAATGTTATCAACAACAGTGCCCTACTCACCGAGAAATTAAGGTAAATGCACAAGAACACAAGTGCTGCAGTAGGACATTTTCGAAATTATCTTGATGATATCAGACGGACCGCCTACAATTAATCACTAGTAATTGATCTATGTGCACTAAATAAAGAACCTTCTGTGCATCTAGAGACGCAATAAAATGCAGCTTGTTCGTTTCTGTTTGATTCATGGAAAAAAAGAACTGCCGGACGTTACTATGGGGAATGGCGCAAGTGGTTCAAAAAGTCAATTTTCGCGTGGTTACACGGGACAGGTGGTGCCATCTAGCAGGGCGCAGTTAAAACAAAAGCGTCTGCAATATTGAAGTCAATGGCGAGAAATTGATATGGCTGTTGTTGCTGCTGTGGCTCCTGCTGCTTTCGGTCTGCTGCTACTAGTGCAGTAAAGCCGGGCAACGTTGTGCACGGCAACAGTGGCGTGAGATGGTCCTGTTGGTATGCTTCTTCAGGCGGGCAATTTGAATTGCGCTAACCTGATGCGGAGCACCAAAACGTCATTTTATTTCAAAATAGACCCTTCCTTGGCACAAAAGTAGCACTACGAGGTTTCTGGACCGCCATTTCAACAATCAATGTCAACTTAATAATTGGCTTTAGTGTCCCTTTGAATATGTCTGCAAGGCTGTGTATTATATTTGTGCAAAAATTTTTTCGTTGCTGTTCAATATTGTACTACTGAAAAGTCAGATGTAGATGACATGCCAAAGTTTTAAGGGAGCAAAAATAATGCCTAATGTTACTTTTTTCATGGTGCACACTTTACTTGCGTCTGACTTCTCCCGCATGGCTTGTATTTTTCTGTTATTTGCTAGACCTAGAGTTGTGGCAGTGCTCTCATTTACCAGAAGACTAAGCGGTCGCTTGGGCCTTTCCTTATTAATTTCAAAGGCATCATCCGCAGCGTGTGGAAAACTTCTACAGACATTGGCAATAGACCTTGAGGAGTGACCTCAAAGAAGGGAACATAATGGTACATACAAAATTATCTAGTTTATCACTATAAAAATAGTGATAAGAAGTTGTAACTTTATCTGTACAAAGTCTAATGAAGTATATATTCATGTTGTAATTCTTGCTAGATCGTATTTGAGTCTTCAACTCATAGAATATGTCCCGTAGACTGTAATCTGAAGTTAGTTTTCTTGTCCTATTGGTTCTTGTCATGGTAAGAATTCTTAAAATGAAGCTTAACGGACCTCTGTATCGAGCATAGCTTGCCTTCATAGCGTGCCATCTGCATTCAGCATGTGTAGTTTTTTCGCTGCCCACCTGCGGTTGATCTTTGGTGACAGCCGTAGACATAATAATATGAAGCACTTTTTTCATTGCACTCATAGCAGGCACAGCTGGGGCCTTTTTCTCCAGTAGCAGCTGTGCTTTTTCATTTATAGGATGCAGATGCATGTGTTAAATGACCTTTGACAATAACACGTTAGTCAGCATTCGTGATGGAAGTACCATAATAGTGCATAGGTAGTAAAAAAAAAAGATTAATAATGGACTCCATGGTGACACTGAAAAACTGATACACTCCAAATTTTGTCCTCTTCCTGGTTCTGTTGTGCCCACAAAATGCTGTGCAATTCCTGAGTTTCTTTTCTTTTTATTGCACCCTTGGCACTAAGATGCTGAATTGTATTTTGGGTGTAAATACTTTGTGATACATTGAGTAAAGTAAGATCCTGTTATTCGTTCAGCAGTATATTGTTTTATTTCCTGTTACATTAGAATTATGGAAGTGACATGGCTGGTGCAAGGTGCCCTATATTTTCTTAACATTGTGCAGAAGCCAAGAGCACACCTATGAACTTTTTTAATTTGTGTCCTTTCTCAGATTACTCTGTGCAATGATTATTATTTTCATGGCATACTGAACGTGGTGAGAGTGCTTAATTATATAAAAATATCTCAAGTGGTTTAGAAATCATACAGATTTGTCACATGTCTTTCAAGTGTGAGCTCTCTCTATGTGCTCTGTCCCTAGTGTAATCTGATGGGATCCTGCGCTTACTGTCACCACCTTTTGTGACCGGATTCAGCCTGAATATAGTGAAGCTCGTCATGTATGGGAAACTCAGTGTGCTTACTCCTTCAAATCTTTAATACCATTCTTTTGGTGCACTTTTCTATGCAGTGGTTGCATAGTTCCGCAAGTACTGTAAAGTTGTTCTACTCATTGCTGGTAAAAGCATGACTTTAGCTTTACGGACATTAGAGCTGTGCCTGGGTCGAATTTTAGAGCCTGAGCTCGGCCTGGGCCCGCTGACTAATTCGTAGGCGCATCCGACCACGATGCCATAGGGCTGGAGCCCGGCCGACCCGGTCCGATGTACAAAAATGAAAGCCCGGGTCTGGCCCAGCCTGTCATTATGAAGGGGCGCTACGAAGACAAGATGTGGTTTTCCGATAATGTGGCATTTTATTCAAGTGAAACATAAGCAAACACGTGACAGTCCCTGTTAGTAACAATTACGAGTTGTTATAGACAAGCTGTCGAATGATTCGGGCTTCAGTAAAGTGCGGCGCTCCTGGGCCCATGTTTTGCCCAACTGAAGGTCCCTTCGCTGCTTGCATTGGTAGCCGGAATGGCCAATGTTGTCACGGAGTCGTGACATTGATGAAAACAGTAGTCAGTACGTCCAAGATGAGACTGTTTACTTGGCCGAACTTGTGGGCGGTAAATGGAAAATCAGATTACAGCAATACACACTGGCACTGATAGTGGCGAACTGAGCATCACCCGTCGATCAACTCACAAGCGATGATGCGCGTCGCCACTTATACATGTGCCGTTGAATATTCCAGCGCTATTGCTAGCGGCCACATAAGTTCCAGAAGAATCTGTAATGTTCCCGTTGTGCACGTAATCGCACCGAAAGGTTCTACTACTATCTCGATGGCTCTTTAGTCAATGGGCATGGTTGCACAAGGCAGCACTGACAGGTGTAATGATCAAATAGCAAAACATGAAAAGGGAGTGTGGCGACATATTTTTTGGAAGCAGAGCAAGCTTGGAATATATAGACCGGTTGTTTTCTCACAAATTTAGTACCTCATACGTAGGGACAGGGAATTATTTTGTGTATTGATAGTCACAGAGCCCATCTTGTGCGACTTCACCTTCTCCCATTGCGTTTAAAGTGGCTAAAGGAAAGGAGAACCAAGAAAGAGGATGGAAGGGGGGGGGGGGTAGTGGCGGAGAAGGCGCTACGCGCAGAAGAACAGTTCCAGTACAATGTCTGTATCTTAGAATTGATACGACCTTTGCTCCTGGGGCAGCCCGCCCGACAAAAAAATAATGTGAAAACGTCGTCTTGCCCGAAACCGGCCCGCGGGCCTTGTCGGGCTCGGTATTTTGGGCTACCCGAATTCTGTGCACACCTCTAGCGGACACCCTATGAGCAAATGGCGATAGCATGGAAGCTGCTTTTTTGTGTCTAATGGAAAAAGTTATTGCTGCTAACATCACTAGAGCCAATTGTTAACTTTGTTTCTCACTTTAGTCTTCAAAATTTCTGTGATATGATTGGTTTCATACTTGTATGCTGCAACCCACTTCACTTTTCAGTAAACGGAACTCCTGTTAAATGAAACACATTTTCCCGGTCCCTTCATGTTCCGTTTAATGAGAGTCTACTCTATTGTAGTGACCTCGTGTTGATGATTTTTGCTGGTTTCTTGTTTTTCAGCATCAAAGCAAGTGTACCGGCCACCAGGGGCTAGGGGTCAGCCTTCCTCTTTCAAGGTCAAAGATGACGAGAGCGCGTCCACTAATAAGGCTGCAGACTCGACACCTAAATCCAAGACGGCCATCAAGAATCAAAAGAGGAAAGAAGCCAAAAAGGCAAAGAAGGAGAATGCTCAGGCAAGGCAGTTTAATTGTGAATTCCTGTGCTAACTGAAGATGCACGAGCTCGTGTTTACTACACTTTTTGTCATATCCTGAGCGTAAGCTAGTTTCAGGACTTCATTGTCATTTAGGCTATTTCCTTTCTGGAGTCATTTATGGTCTGTTTTTTGTGTTTGAGCTAGGGAACTTTCAAGGAAGTAGTAATTGTTAGCTCACAAGTCTTTTGAAAGCTCATATGCTACTTCAGCAGTAACCTCAGTCATTCACGGATTTCTTGTAGAGGTGGAGTCACAGACCACTTCTTCATGCTTTGCCCAGTTGTGGGGCTCCTGTGTTCTGTACGGTATGCTCTTGCTTGGAAAGAAATGTAATAACTACTACTTGGTAATGCTGTCAAGTAAGAAGCAAGAAAAATATTTGTGAGGAGATAATGCTTGTTTCACGTGAGCAATGTAGATCAGAGTCGAGCCTAATATCAATCACGTTTCTCTGTCAAGATAGACTGCCTTGTTCAAAAGGAAACGAATCTCAGTTTAGAGAGTTTACTTTATCTCGGATCACATGCAATAGACACGGTCCTATGTAGTTAGGATACTGTATTGGACCTTCCGATGCAGTTACAATTCTTTAATGTGTCTTCTCAATCGCTTGTGTAACTGTGCTATACACTGTAAAGCTGCTTTCATCTACACATTTAATGGTATTTAGTTAAATCATGTTCTTGCTTTGTTTATTTTCAGCCTGCCGAGGTCACAGATAAAGCCTCAGCAATACAGACGGTTGTTGAGATCATGGGGCAGAACAGTGCTCCACAAGAGACAGAGGAGGGGTCCAGGGAAAAGAAGATTCGAAACTTGAAGAAGGCAGGTCGCACAGCTTGTAGAGAATCTTTCATTTCTTTCGTGTAGGTTTCTCAAATCACACGCGTTGTTATTATTTGCAGAAACTGGGCCAGATCGCTACATTAAAAGAAGAAGTGCAAGCAGGAAAAAAGCTTGAAGCAAATCAGGTAACGCTATGAAAACCTGTTTGCTTGACTATTTTTTTAAACATTTTGCAGAGGAAATAGGTAGTATTTATTGCAATGGCTCTCTTATGAATTGTTACTATATACTGAAAGAGAGTAGAGTTATGGGATCAACTTGTTCTATGGTGTAGACCTTTCTATACTGCTTTTGAATATGAAGCCAAGCTGGGTCTCACAAAATCAGGTCTAGGCACATGGCAGCAGTTCTTTCACATTCATTGGTGGGTATAAAAGCATAACTGCCAACTCTCCCAATTTGCCCGGGAGACTCCCAAACTTTGAACCCTAATCGCACTGTCAAGAGGAAACGAAGGAATGCAGTTGAAAAAATTTTCTGGCTTTGGTCTATCACATGCAAACACTTAAGTTGCTTTCATTGCAGTACACTAAAGTGATGTGTTATTATCAGGCTTCTATAAGTTCTGATTGTGAAAGCTCTTTATGCGAAAACCTAGAAAGGGATGCGTCTGTGAGAAACGAGGCCAGAGAATTTAGTGTTGCATTCAAATAAAATGGCAAATAATTCATTCACGTATTACAGTTCAAAATTTTAATAGAACACATATAATCCTCTAGCCTGCTTAAAAACAACTTTCGAAGACGGCACCTTTCACCCAAATTCTGTGGTAATGTATGTAGTACGATTGCTGATCAAATTGAGCTAGTGTTATGCTTAGTTCTCTACTAGTACTAGCCTTGGCTAAACGAACGCTAGCGCTGGCTATTTATGTTGTCTGATGCATCTTGGTTCGTTGAATGAGTTTAGAAATTTTACTAATCATGCGGTAGACCGCGACATCTTACTTTCAAATTACAAAAAAATACTTCTTGCAGCACTATGTGGAACTTTCTCGAGTTGCCCTCAAAGTCGACAACAGATAGTAGTTATCAATAACATTACTTCATCTCTGCAGCCCATACAAACAGGCATGCTGCAAGGTTCTGTATTAGATCCACTACTGTGCTCTGACTTGCCCCTAGTACTAACAACTCCTGAGATGCTTGTGTATGCCGATGACACTACCCTAATTATTACTGGTAAAAATCTGTGACCCATAGGACAAATGAATTCTGAAATAGCCAAGCTGGCCGATTGGTTTGCTGATAACAACCTTGTAGCGGGTGTTGATGCTGATGGTCGGGATAAGTTTATTTGTGTACGCATACCAGTTCGTATGCGGAGGTGCACGGTGCATACGCAGCCAACATGCTTCATGTTATCTCTGGCATGCCACGGGAGCACCGCAGCATTATCATTAATGCCGAAAAAGCAAAATATGCATGTTAGTTTACTCCTGTACAAATCTGAGTTCACATGATATACGACTACACATTAATAATAGCTCCCTTTAGTGTACTGATTCTTTTACGTACCATTGTGTCGTTCTAGACAGCTGCTTAAATTGGCAGATTCAGCTGGATGCAGCCTGCTTGAAACTAGCTTCGAGTTGTCACACTCTCTTGCAAGCTTGTGAATATTTTGACATTACAGTTCTGCTCATTTTGTATTTTATCTTAGTCAACAGCCGCCTTTTTGTACTGCATAGAATCCTCGGATTTGTTATCTTCAGTCAGTACGACGGTTGCGAAAATGAGCCATACACACGGTGACATTCTCACGACACTACGAACATGGCAAACCACTATTTTCTGAAATCTTGCCTTTTGATTTTGTGCGGAAACTATGATTACCTACATGTATTAACAGTGTCGTAAGGAAGAATGAACCATTCCCCATTCATTAACCCGGATGCCTTACAAGGAACCATACTTTTAACAACTTCAGTATACCTCCCACAAAAAAAAATGCCTATATCCAAGATCTGCTATAATATACTGCAGTAAAAGTTTGCAATGGCATGCCACATTAATATAAGTAATAACCAGAATCTGTTGAGATCACTGAAAAAATACTACTTTGAGGTACTAGTTTCTTCTGCTTCTTGAGTTTACTGGTATTCTGGGTTGTCATTTTTTACCAAGTATATATATGTATTTTGTTCTTGATATGTTTCCTTTGCAAACTGTTTCAATATCTTTGTTCTCTTCATTAATCTATACATGGGAAGTATTATTAACACTTGTAACTCCGCTTGTCATTCCGCAGGTCTGAAATTTTGCTAAGTGCTGCACAATTAACAATAAAGTATTGCTTACATAGGGACACGACTTTATATAAGTGTAACTATTGAGAAAGGGGAGAAGGGGCACGCTGAAAATTATGGATGTGGATTCGAAGTTCAGGGCTTGAATGTAGGAACACACATCACTGTTACCCAAATTTCTGTGTTTAGTACAGGTCATGTACTTTTTTTTTTGTAATCGGATTCAAGTGGCTGTTGTTAGTAGCCAAATGTTATTTCTTGCATGGTGGTATCAAATTTCATTTTTTACTTTAGTCTACTTTTAGTAGAACTATTAGAGTTTCTGTTATGGGACCTGCATTACCATTTGACAATGGGACCATTCAGTTTGGGCATACTTTGTACGAGATATATGTGCAATGAAGAACATTCATTCATTGATATGTCTGTATAATATTTTTCTGCAGCTTGAGAAGATAAAGAGGGAGCAAGAACTTCTGGACGAATTGGAAGCCTTAGAACTGCACTGATTTTATAAAATAATTGTTAGAACATGGATATAAATGTGAAGTATGAGGGCAAGTGGTCATCTTTATTAGTGTGTGTTTTTTCTCTCTCAGATCCCTCTATCAACATCGTCTATACAACTCGTCCGACAACTTCTGCTGAAGTGTAAAATAGACATTTGTTTGGCTTTTGCTTTGCAGGAGTTTATTGCAATACTTGTAAATTGTACCCTGACAGGTTACTTGCCTGTAACCTTGCATTGTAGTGCACCTGCATGAAATATGAAATAATATTCCCCGAGATTTTTTGTTAACTCCAACATAAAAGGCAAAAATCTCGGTAAGTAAAAAACCTGGAATGCTGCTAAGTGATACACGAGTAGCAATTGAACACCAAAATATTGCTAATAAAAGAACATGACTCTTTGTAAGTATAACTTTTTTGAAAAAGGGGAGAAGGGGCACTCTGGAAATTATGGATGGAAATCCGAAGTCAAGGGATTGAATGTAGGAACACAGATGTCAGATGGACTGGTTAATGTTGGGCAGGAAGAAATGGAGATTGTTATAAGAGGCTTTTGCCGTAAAGTGTCCGAGGAAAAAAACAACAACTTTGCAATGAGACGACCACAGCTATGTAGATTGCTGGATTGCTCAATAATAAACTTTGCAAGGCCTGGTGTTGAAGTTTGCAAACTGTGCCATGTTGTACCTATTGTAGCAATTTCGGTTCATTGGAATGTAGTTTAATTTCACAAAGCTAACAAAATAATCCACGATGAATGCAGTATGCTTTTTTAAAGTCAAATATGATTTTGCTGTTTCTTCAGTAATGTATTCACCATAAAAAAAAATTATATTTGACAAAATTTTCTTTATGTTCCTTGGTGTTCAGCTGTGTCGACTTTCCGGTGTTGGAGTGCTGCAGAATTCTGTTCAATTAAAAGCAGAGATTAAATACGAAAACTGAAAATTCAAAAATGGAAATATACTATATAATTCACGAATATTCAGTTGGAAGTACTGAAAAACCACTGAATTTGTAAAAGTGGAAGAAATATTTTTTTTTCGTAGCGCATGCGATAAACATTGGGCTCGTGTCGCGAATGTTATCCAAAATTCCCTGCAAAATCAAAGCTAGTAGTGGTGGAAAATCAACAAATTTCCACGAAAGACCAGTGGACCTCGTTTAAACCGCAGCAATGAACCCTTACACAAGGCTCGTGGCGCCAGTATGCGTATTTCCTAAAACCTTGGCGCACATGATATTTCGATATTTGGCGGCCATTCGTAGCGCCACGTGACTCAGCCAGCGCTTTTTGTCTAGTTCTGCGTTTTTGCTCTCCCGCGATTTCTTCGAACTCGGTGGCGCGTGTGTAATACGACCGAGGTTCGATCGTGACAAAGTGCGCTTGAATTGGACTCTGCAAGCCCGAGTGAGACGGCCGAACGCTTCACGCCCTTCGCACGAAAAATCGTGCCTTTGCGCTGGCGTGTGCGGGCAGCTGGAAGTGCATGTGGAAATGCTTCACAGCCGTCACAGCTGACAACCAAACTCTCAGCCAATGGAAGGCTGTTCCACGACCCACGTGACCACGACCAAGCAAAAAGCAGTTGTTAGCGGAGGCCGCACACTTCCGTAGCCAGCGCCTCTCAGCAGACGAGCGGTGAAGTTTCGGGCAAAGCCATGGCGGCTGGTTGTTGTGGAGCCAAGAAGCAAAAGATGAATAACAATTCCTCCCCATGTTGTAATGGGACGATTGTGCATCCGAACCACTTCCAGCCCAGCCTCTACAAGAATGGCATGGTTGTGTGCGTAGAAATGTGTTTCTTTTGCTTCGATGTGCTATACTGCCATCTCAATCAGTACGAGCCGCCCAAGCCGCCCAATTTCCCGAACGAATGCTAGTAAGTGCCTTTCTATTGTGTTTTAAGCGCGTGTTCATTCGAAATAGTGCCGTCTGTGTCGCTCCTCGCTTTATAAGCCCGTGTCCAATGCAGTCAGCCGCGAGCTTGCGTGGACCAGGTAACAGAGTTGTCAGCTGATTTTACCTCCAAACAAAGGCATTACTCTCGCCACCAGCTGTTTCGGGGGAGACATAGCTCGGTGATCATAGCTTTAGCCAACGCTGCTTTAGCGATCTTTTTGTCCCCCCTCTCGTGGCTTGTAATCACATTACTGCAGCAAAAGCTGGGCTCCAGCAGTTGGTGCGATGAGTTTTCATTCATGTAGCTCGTGGTCTTTTGTCCCTTTTTATTTAACCCCTATTACGGCCAATTTGCCCGATCATAGGCTTAAATTTTTGCACGCCGTCTTCCGAGTGCATTGTATTTTCATTGTTTCGAGAACTGGGGCATGAAGGGGGAAAGAAAACGAGCCGAAACATTAGTCGATGAGAGAGCCTGCTTGTGCTTCATGTCGCAACCTCGCCGCGGTTCGCTTCACGTCCTGCCATGCTGCTTTTTTTTTCTTCATTTTATTGGTTTTGTTGGCTGTCTGCAAAGCAAAGGTCCTCGCCCTTCGTGTTGCTAGGCTCCCGAAATACCATCCTGTCGCGTTTCCTAGCGGGCCCGTTTCGGAGAAAACACTTTTTGCATATGCTAGCGTTTTGTGACCTGTCACTGGATGAGGTTTAATTGTACCCGCGATCGATTGAAGCTAGTCAGGACGAAATCACGCAAGCGCGCTGTGAGGAAATCCGCGAGCAATTAACGCTTTTTGTTTTTATGCGATTGGCGATTCGTGTCGTGAGGTTTCCCTTTGCCCTTGGCAAAACTCTGAGATTCAGTGCATCGATATATGTATGTAATCTCGGTGCCGTGGTCGCCTTAGGGCAAAGGTCGCGCCTGTTACTGCTGGAATCTGTACAAGTTAGGGGGCCCTTTATGACGAGTTCGCTGCCCCTGAGGTGAACTTTCGTAAATGCATCGTGTCATCTGTGCAAGCACGACGCGTATCGCCAAATGTTTGCTTACGGGTGTTAGTATTGTGATAAAGCGCGAACCAGTAGGTAACACGATTACAGTTAATATGATAATGAATCGGAACTGTTGCGGATTATGCTTTTAAAAGTTCGGAGCGTAGGGCGAAGAATTGTTGCAGATGGACGCAGAATTCACACTGCTGCCACTTCTTTTGTTTCTTTCTCAGATGTCATCTTCGCTTGACTTGGCCATCTAAACACGAAAACAGACACCTATCCGTACTCTTGTCCCAGAATAGTATGTTCATACTCCCCCACATCCCCGATAAATTCTTTAATTTCATTACTTATATTTGTGGGTTCTTTTGCTTGGATTACCTCACATGGTTGCAACTGATGCACAATGTATTTTGCAAGAAGGTTGCAGCCAAGAGTGATACCCAAGCATTACTGGGCCCACTAATCTTTCTTACAGCATTCTCATGTAACGTCAGTTGCAATGAAGGGGTACTGACACAGAAATTTTCACTGGTCCTTTTCTTTTCGTGTCTTACGAAAACATAAGTTCTTAAAGCTTACAACATGTGCAAACCTTGAAACAGTAATTACAGTATGATTTTAAAAGCTAGTTTTGGTACCTCCTGCTGACATCACAACACGGCATGCTCTCATCACGTGCCTATGTAGATAATGCGATGTTTTCACGGCCTCTCCGCACTGTGGTGACCATGGCACACAAATAATCTTGCAAATTTTAGCACCTGACATTGTCATAACTAGCCAGACTGCTGCGTGAAGTCACCACAATTAGTACTATAGCCTAACATCAAGCTAATCTTGATGTCAGTATGTATGCCATAGAAATATTGGCTTTAATATCAAATAAATATATCTTTATGAGCATTTCTCAAGCTTCACACTTGCTCAGAGCCATCTCTGTACACAGAAGATTTGTATTGCGCTGGCCTTCAACAAGTGGTGTCAATACCCCTTCAAATGCATTCTGACATGGTCACTCTGTGTCACCTAAGAATGATGATAATGCATACACCTATTCTGCTAGCAGCCGGCATTTTTATTTTGAAAGGGGTTACATGCCATCATTTCCAAAAACCTCTCCTTACTTTTGCTTATGCTGCAACATCACTCCGGCAATGCTTGTGTATGGCTACGTTATTCCACGTATTGCATACACAATATACATAATGTCAGAATTTGGAAATGTCCATGCTGGTCTGAACATATCACCAATGCTAAAGAAGCGTTCGTGTGTCTCTCAGCTATCAAACTGTAGTACTCGCACTCAGCAGAGTGTGAGTTGTACGTTTTGTTCTTTGTAAGAGGTTTTCGGAGTTGTTTATTTAGAGCACATAGTTATCGTGGCATCTGCACCTATTCATACAAGCTACGTGTGCATATGTTGCTCGTAAGTTTTTATTGAAAAGCGTGTATGCGAGAGGTCCCCTCTGTGGAAGAGCGCCGATGCCAGTTGCTGGCAGAATGGTCACTTCCAAATCTGAGAATCTGAACCAAAATTACGGCAAGGGCATTAGTTTTATTTATTTGCCCTTTTGTCGGGGGTGCGCTTTTTCTTTTCCCCTTATTTGTGTAATTAAAAAATCTGGGACTCTCTTTCCCTCTTCAAAGCCCTCTATTTGTGACTTGGAACATTGGTAAAGACAAGAGGCTGAGAGGCTGCATTGGCACCTTCAATGCAATGAACTTGCACTCGGGTCTGAGGGAATACGCCGTCACCAGGTGGGCTGTAGTTCTAGTTCTTTACTTCTTTTTTTTTTATTATCTCTGTGTTCTGACACTTATTTTTGTACTCTTGGTGTGTAGTTAGTGTATTGATGCCAGCACTCTCCAGAAATGAATTGATATGCTTCCAGGAATGAATTGAAATGCTGTTTATTGGAACACTCTCCCTTCTGTCCCTCTGCCTAATTTTAGCACTTCTTAACGCCTTCAGGAGAGAATTGCAACAGAGTGCTGATAAATTGATTGAACTTTCCTTAATTTATCAAAGTGTTGGATACTTTGTTACAAGAAAATTAATGTGGTAGGCTGTTGATTATTTTATATTTGATGGAGCCACAGTAACTATAATACAAATAATTATATGTACACAATTCTTTTCAATTCTCGGGAGTCACCATCTTGGACTTATAAACAATTGTTTTGCAAGTATATGTTGTAATATGAAATGGTCATCGTCGTGAAACCTTGAATGGTATTCGTTGCAAGCATTACACATAACGAGAAAAAAAAGCTGTTGCTGTCATTGGTAGCATGTTAAATTCCTTCAAACATAGTAATGTATCTATCAAATGAAATCTCCCTAATTATACATGACACTCTTAAGGTTGAATTCATATAAACAAATTTAGTATGGAGAGGTTGAATTGACCCAAAGCTCAGCATCTCTTAATTTCTGTAGGCTTGACTTGTCATAATTTTCAAAGTACATATTGCTTACACAAACATGTTCTTGGTGCCCGAAAGGTTTTAGTCATTTCTTAGAGCCATAGGCTTGATGCATTCATGGAGACGTTGAAGTGTAAACTGAACCAAAAGAAGGCCTTGTCTGAGAATGCAATGTTTGGACGTGCGAGCATGTGGCATTTTCGCGGGATATCGTTACTAATTCGTGTGTCTTCGCTTCTCTACATTGGCTTTTTTCTGTTGTGCTGCTCGTGACTGCTGGGATGTGTCAGTGCATTCAAGGACAGTCGCTTCAGCCCAATCACAAGGGATGAATTCAACAAACTTCATGTCTCCGTTTCCATTCTTCGACACTTCGAAGATGGCAATGACTACATGGACTGGGAGGTAGGTAGTGTGTTATGTCGTTCCCTCTCTTGCTTCCTGAATTCAATGACAACCATTTATCTGCATCTTATTTAGGATTTAAGCACATAATGAAACAGTAGTGTGACACATCTGTGTTGGTGTAACATGGTTTTTAGAGAGGCATGCATGCTTCATAATTGATAAAATGCAATCGTCTCCAGCGAATGTAGAAAGTACAACTTATTGTTCTTGTAGAACGTCTGAAAGTCTCACTATGCAATTCATGATACTTTCTTTGTGTCAGGCTGGTTGTTCTGAAGTCAAAAATTTAATAGAACTCTACTTTCATGGCAGAGTTACTGCCATGAAAGTAGAGTAGGGGTCGCTGTTGGGCTGGTAGGCTCATCCTTTTACCAGAACGATAAAATATTTGCTGCTAATGGTCCACGCAACTGTGGGGTAGCGCTCGTAGTCTGTTAATCTTTTCTTGTTCCAGTAAATGGAGCTGAAGATATCCTTGCTGTCTTTCTCTGCTGCATTTGTAATGGCTGAATTTAACAGCGAGCATAGCTAGATAAAATTCTAATTTTCATCCATGTTGGTAGGTATACAGTCATACTTTTAACGAAGTGCCAATAGTAGGTGGCACAGTGCCCTCACAACACATTTATTACGTTACATAAAGTGAAATATGAAGTGTTGGCTTGGGAGGCCTCTTTCACAGAAGCGGATGCCTGAAGTTTGACAAATCTATTATACTATTGATTTTTTACTATGGACATTGAGCAAGTTTTGCACAATTCGGTAAGGAAGAATCCCTTTTATAAGGTTCATTGTGTGCAGGTTTATGTACAGTATCTTAAGTAGCGTGGGATAGATGCAGCATTGCAAAAATTGCCACTGCACTGTTTTTTTTTTTTTAATAATATTTTTATCTCTATGCAACATACTCAAAATCAAGCTGTTTGCATCATGACGTGTAGTAGCTATCATCAGAAGCATCTCCATTGCTCACTTTTTATAATATTCCATCAGTAGAAAAACTAAACAAATACTCACTTGGTATACTTGTGCACAAATGTACTTTTCAAAAGCTCCCATTCTCCATAGTTACAAACAGTTAGTTTTCTTACTCTATGTCTACCTGATTTGCTTCCACCAACAACTATTTATTACCTAAACCCAGGACTAATTATAGTAAATTCACCAGTAACTTTTCAGCCACACTCCTCCTGAACTCTTTACCATGCAAAATTAAGATGCTCTTTCATGTCCACACATTCAAACCAAGCCTTCATAGTTATTTTCATTTCACACAATGACTTCGTTATTGTCACCATTTTCTTAGTCCTTTTTTAATCAAAACATTTTGCATTGTTAATGGTAAATTTATTAGTGTGTAGTTTATTTACTTTTAGCTGCTTTGTACTTACTTTTATTACTGATTCTTTATGTGAGGCCCCCTGTACAATCTGTTGACTATGGGACCTCCTTCTGTGTGTGTATTCGGCTGTGTGTGTAGTTGAACAAGCCTCGTGGTGGTTTTCTTACAGATTGGTATCCATGGTATCAGAATAGAGTTTCTGACTGAGAAAGGCTCAAAACGCACTGCCACTTACCTTCCCGAAGTAGCCCCTGAGCAAGGTAAGCAAGATTTGAAAAGCAACTTCCTATGCAACATCTTCATCATCACTTTGTGGCAGTTTTGTGATAAAGTGCTAGTAAATGATAGTGAAGTGTGACTGATACACCGAGGACCATTGTGATAAACTGTTATCATTGCCTTTCTTTAACATCAGGGCAGGCTGTAATCTCCTCACTTAGTAGGCTCGAAGCTTTAATAAACCTGTGTGCACTGTGCTCAAGCTAGCTGTGGCTCTCTGCATCCGCATACCGTATTTTTGCGCGTATAACCCGCCCCTGCATATAATCCGCACCCCCACTTTCAGCTCACCGAGAAAGAAAAAAAAAATTCTCGCATATTGCCCGCACATTTCATGTACAGGAAAGGCTGTACAAAAGCTACTGCTCAAGCAACATAGCACATATGTAGACAGAAAAAGCTTTATTTAGCAAGCAGAATGTGCTGTCTGCAAGGCCAGTCACAATTCACTGTCACTGCTCTCGCTAGAGCTATCACTTGAGCTGCAGTCCTCACTGTTATGCACAAGGTCCTCTTCGGTTCCATCCATGTTGTTTGTGATGCAGCATTTCTTGAAACTTTTTCGCACCATCCCACCTTGGAATGGCCTTCCATGCCTTGACAATCCACTTGCAGAATAGGGCAATATCAGGCCTTCAGACTCGTCCTGTCGGCGTCAAGTCGTAGAGGACTTCAGCCATCCACTCAGCGTAATAGCGCTTGACATGCGCTTTGAAGGGCTTGTTAAGCGACACATCTAGAGGCTGCAACATTGACGTCATTCCACCGGGTATAACAACTAAGACGGTGCTGTTGCGTGAAAGGCAGTCCTTCTCTTCCTCAGTTATGTGGCCGCGGAACAAGTCAAGAACGAGCATGGACCTCTTTGCGAGCGTTGCACCGGGCCTCTTCTCCCATACCGTCTTGATCCAGTCCACGAACAAGTCACTGTTCATCCACGTGTTCTCGTGTGCGCGCACCACCACACCGGCAGGCAAATGAATCTTTGGTAGAGTTTTCCTTTTCAAGATGGCGTATGGTCGCAGTTGCATGCCGTCGGCGAGGGCACAAAGCAAGACTGTGATGCGCAGTTTCGTGTTCCCGCCGGTCAGCACGCTCACCAACTGCTGCCCGTCTTCTTAATCGTTGTGTCCAACAGCATTTCAAAATAGACAGGAGTTTCATCCGCATTGCCGATTTGCGAGAAAATGTAATTGTGCTGCTTTCGCAGGCCAATTACATATTTCTGGTACTTGGGCAGCTTCTCCTCATAAGAAGCCGGCAAGCGTTGACATATTGTAGTCCGCCGTCTGATTGAGAGCCCTTGCCGCTTCATAAAGTGGTGCAGCCATCTGCGGCTCGCACGGAACTCGTGAGGTAGGCCTAACTCTCTCGAAAGTCGCCACGCTTCCACTTGGGCCATCTCGGTCGATACGGCGTGATCCCTGCTTCTCACATCTTCGATGAACTTTACTAGCTCCGCCTCCAGCTCAGGGTAGGCACCGGTCTTGGGGCCACGAAATGACCCACGGTCGCAGCGCGCAGCTTGTAGGCTCTCTTTGTTCTTTCTGCACAGTCGCACGCAGGACTCGTCCACATCGTGCCGTCTTCCCGCTTCGCGATTTCTGAATTCCTCGGCGACGGTGACGATCTTAAGCTTTTACTGTGCCGTGAAGGACTGCCGCCGTACGCTACTCATGGTGGCAGAACAGATTGACTTAGGCTTCCACGACTTAGCACTACCCCTTCTAGTCCACTGTAACAGCACCCTGGAAACAACAGAACCGAAATGCATGCCTGCTAACGCGTCAAAAAGTAGTACATAAATTTACTGATAATAGCTCTATCTTTCTCGCGAACGTCCATAAAATATACTTGTGGTGCGACAGTGAAATTTTACACTGAACAATCGAATTGTCTCTCCCCAAATGTTTTTCTAAACGCTTCAATGATGCAAGCAAGCGAAACCAAAATCTGCCGCAAGCTGCCGTGCTACTTGCGGAGCAACACGAATTTGCGGAAACTGCCTCCGTAGCCTTCGCTACACTGTTAGGGGGCTTCACAGCACAACACGCATTGCTGTGAAGCAGCGCTATAGGAAAAACCCCGCGTATTATCTGCACCTCCACTTTGCCACTGAAATTTTTGGGTTTTTGGTGCGGGTTATACGCGCGAAAATGCGGTAGCTGTTTAAGCTTTCTGTTAGGCTGCCTCAAGTGGCCAGTGCCACACAAAAAGGGTATGTGCCAAGCAGCCCCTAGCATAGCATAGCTACGCATAGTGTAGTATAGCAAGTGGGTCGAAAAGTGATGCGAGAGTGATGAAGAGGGAAAGGAGGGAGAGGGTAAAGCAACACTGCTAGAATAAACTCCGTTTGAAAGCTCGGACGGAAAGGCGGGCTACGTTGCGGTCGCAAGAACTAGTGGCACTGTAGTCTGATTTTGTTCCCGCAGCCGGCGCATGTTGCGATCGGTGGCGGTGAACGGTGTGCTGTGCTCACGTGTCACTTCTAGGACTGTTTTTGAGACTACATATTTTCTTGTACAAAAATGCGTTTGTCATGTATGAAGCGTAGCTAGGAGGAGCAGATTTATCTACACTGTGGTAAGCCGACTTGCTTTGCGCTGGGCTCCAAGAGCGCCGACCGCAATGACGTCTCCGCTTTGTGCAAATTTTTACTTAATTATTTATTTATTTTCTTTGTAAACATAGTTATACAGTGGCAGGGGCCAAGATAAAAGCAGTTAAATAAGAAGCTAGTATATGTAGCCTCCGGTCTCTTTCGCCCTGCGATTACGGACTAACAGAGGAATGATCGTAAGGGGATTTCCTATTTAGCCTTGCAGTTTACCCGTGAGTTCATGTTCTCGAGCAAATAAATATTTCCATTTCATTTTATTTCATTCCATTATTCTTATTATTACTACATCCGGCAGCAATTGGATTGGAGGATATGGTGCAGGTGACGCCTATGAGTATTATATACAATGTGTGACAACAATTACACAACAGTTACAAACAGAGCAATACCAAAACTTGGAGGACGCTTGAACCTAGTCTTCAAGAGTACAACGTGATAGCGTATGTATGTGCCTAGTTTAATCGTAATTGGGCCCTGTGCAAATCACCTTCTCAGTTACTAGCCTAGCTTTGGCCTCTGTGCAAGCCTCAACTCTGCCGTAAGAGAACGAACGACTCTGCCTACAATACTGGCTGTTTTAAGCTATCGTAGAATGTCTACTACAAGTACGATGGTTTTTAAGTGCCAACTACGCCATAGCTGTTTGTTTTGCGAATCAGCAATGGGCCCACTACGCGTGCGTAATGCATCACACGAACATATCTTTGAGCGCTCTGTCATAGGTGGGCCTTCAAAACTACCGCCTGTTGTGCATTTCGCATTTTTTGAGGCCTGGCACGATTCTATGCTTTCTACCACGTAACATGGTGTGCAATAAAGAGATTCCATCTATCACCCGAAGGAAAGAAGTGTAAGCATAAGGGCTCGTTTTCTGTGTTAGATGAAATATTTATCAGAATTTTTACTACATGACTTTCATCTTGCTTTTTTTTTCGATGCTTTTTTTTTTTTTTCGGATCAGTTTCGATTGTTGGCATGCCCCTGAGAACATCTGATTGCTGCACAGACAGTCTGAGTTCGATTCTCACTCATACTGAACTTTTTATTGTTTATTGGCAGCCTTCTTCATTTCTAGGTCATGCTAGATGTTTTTTGGCCCACAACCAAGGACACCAGAATTTTGACGAAATGAGCTCTTTTGCTATCACATTCAAATAATATACAGTGCTTAAATATAAATATAGGTGAAGAAACAGTTGTTTAACCGACAACCTAATTTGAGAGCATGATCAAGGCACACATTGAAAGGCAGTTGTGACCTCCCCCAAAAAATAACTCAGGAGTGACACCGGACAAGCGTAACAAGTACAGACCATGTTACTTTAATCGAGGTTTCAAATCCGGCATGGGGAAGTGAATAAATTTTATGCATTAATTTGTTTTTGATTGTGGTATAAACCAATGTTCAGCGTGACGGGCCGCCAAAGCAATTCGACGCAACTCAAAAGGCGGGAGCAAGCTTTTCATCGCCAATATAGAAAGGTCGGTGCTAAACGCAAAGTCTATGACGTTCAATTTTAGAATGATGACATCATAAAGCACTACCACCATGTTTTGCTGAACAAGAAATTCTGATCACGTGCAGAAAGTGGGAGCTAGCGCCTGGTACCCTTCCCCGTTTGTTTCCAGCATTTCCACCCCGTATGTTGAGGCCAAATATTCATAACCAAGGCACCTATTCTTCCTCGCCCCCCTAATGCATGGCGCTCCTCGAATGCCCAGTTCGAAGGAGCCACCAGAAATAGACCAGCAAGACAAAAGGCATGTGATGAACAACGCTGTCGATACTCATATTCGCATTCCTGCGACATTCGATCATACTGGCAGGTTTTTTTAGTACGACTACAGACCAACTAGCCCAAGCTTCCACTCTTGCCCATTCGATCAACTGTCGTGCTGCGTGAAGAGCAGTGGATTCTTTAGCTTTAATATATATTGAACCAACACAATTGGTCATGTTTTACGAGTGACCAGGTTTTGTTACATTTCCTTCATGTTACAGCAATAGATATATTTTTCTCAATCACAGTGTTTTCATTTCTTGATCTTATAGCAGTTAACAAGGTGTTGCACATGTTGGTGTCCCTGCTTTTCTCGGTGCAGTGTAGAGCAACAGGAACTAACACACTATGAGTGTACTACACCTGTTGGTATGGTTGCAGAAAAATGGAATAAGTGACAATGTGCAAAGAGTGCCCAGCATCCCTCACAAGTACCCCTGGAGCAGCCGCGCCCAGACCACACGAAAGTGCACTAACTCAGATGAGGCGTTTTCAAGAAAGCTGGATTTGACGAAAACCTCATGTCGTTGACTTCTTTTGGGTTGTGCTTGAATAGTTTGAGTGGTTGGCCATAGCATCTTCTG
The DNA here is from genome assembly GCF_043290135.1 of Rhipicephalus microplus. Classification (NCBI taxonomy): domain Eukaryota; kingdom Metazoa; phylum Arthropoda; class Arachnida; order Ixodida; family Ixodidae; genus Rhipicephalus; species Rhipicephalus microplus. The sequence continues at coordinate 208,955,769 of NC_134700.1, forward strand.
AGTTATATCGCTTATGATCAGAATGTGATGGCTAGAGTAGTGAATATTTCACATTGTGATGAGAATGTCCTTTCTTTTTTTCTTGCAAGAAAACCAATCAGGAGCTTTCTGAAAAGGTGGAAAATGCTAGAAAGAAGGTGAAGTTTCTGTAACATTTTGCCCCCAGCTCTGGATTGATAGACATTGCCATGACTCGTCTGGTGAACAGTATAAAGTATGGGTACTATTTTTCGAGAACACCTTTTTTGTAACTAGTAGAAAACACGAGTTCTGTTTTTCTTGAGTGTTTTTGCATGGAGTAAGTCAAGCTTGTTGAGGCTTTCACAGGCGTTTTGGGTCGTTTTTTGTCTATGCAAGACGGACGTGGTTAAAATGATAGCCGTCGTCATAGAAACTACACTGAAAATTCTCATTTGCCTAGAACCTTCCGTACTTGGAGGTTAAGCGCAATGCGGACAGCTCAAATATAGGCCAACCTGCAATGAGCAACGCATTTGGGCCAATTTACGCAGGCGACCTTGTACGTATTCACATAAGCAGCCCTCAAATGCGACGCAAGAATGTCGACTGTTTAAGTTTAAACAATCGACAGTAGATAAATGTCTAAGTTTGATAATAGTACAACAAGAAAGCCGCCACGTGTAATAGCTTAAGAAAGCCACCACAAGTAACAGCTCGACCGACTGCCATGGATTGTCGCCGTAGCAAACAATTCGCCGATAGTAGCGCAGAATCTGACAGCAGCAATGCTAGTTCTCACAACTGCCATTTGGGCCATTCTCCTCCGCTGGTGGAAATACGCAGCTTTGAAACTGAGTTTATTTTAGTAACGTTGAGGTTAAAGTGAGTACGTGCTGCAGAAAGTGGGTGTGTGCCAACCATGTTTTAGTATAGCCGTGGACAGTATATTATAGCAAGGATGTGGAAAAGAGAAGTGAGAGGAGGCGTGATGCAAGATTTGGATAAAGGAAAGAATGGTAAAGCATGAGATAGCCTTGTGTAGTATAGCTTATCAAGGGGGTGAGAAAAGGAAGTGAGGAGGAGGAGGAGAGATGTTGAAATATAGACGATTTTCCCCAGCTGGTTTGTTTATTGAAAACTTAGATTGCACCAAAACACTGTGGCAGTCTCCCTACCATGGCTGTCCTTCTGCCATGGCCTTCTGCAGCACTGTTCAGCATCCACGTCGCGTCTTCTGCTCAGTGTCCACATAACATCTACGGCGCGAAGCAGACGCTATGGAGATGCCGAGCGAAGCGTCTGTAAGTAAAAGCGAAGCAGACGGATGCACCGGAAAAGCCAACATGGTGGCACCTATGGGTGCAGTTTCCTTCCACCTCGATCTTGTCACGTGGTTGCCCTTTGCTGTGTGGCCTGTAATTTTACAATGCACGCATTTATTTGCTTTATAGTTGCATCCTGAAGCTTCGAGAGCAATGTAATCATCAGTGTTTTGCATTGTTTTTAAGATTCATTTTCAAATTCGTGGAGACTAGGCTGTGTGAGCATGGCTAAACAAACACTGCTAATTTTCTTGATAAAGACAGAACATACCTGATGCTTTGTCCCTAGCGTGAGATTAAACAAAGCGACAGACAGCTGAATTCATTATTTATTTATTGCTGGGACGACAGTGGGCGAGTAGCAAGCACGAGTTTGGATTGGAGGGGGCGGTCACCTTTGGCGTTGGTTGCTGCTATGTTGGCTTCCAGCCTCAGCTACGGCCACCAGCCGCTTCTCTGGCCCAATGCTTTGGCTTGGCCAACTGGCTGGGAGAGCCTGTTATGGTCACGTGATCAAACATGGCAACACCTGTGCACCGCTGTGGAAAATCGTCTATAACATAATCATGTGCAGTGCTCCTTTTGTATCCACCCACCAACTCCCATGTCTACGTATGAATATTTCAAGGAGAGAACAATTAAGATAGAAAGAGTGCATGCATTGCTTACTTTTCAAGCTCATAGCAATGTTGGGGCCATTGCACTTTTCTTATTTGTCTTTTTAGTGGTGCACTTTTAGTAACCTTTAAACTTGAGGTCCTGACGAATGGGATGAAAAACAACTGAGGAGAAATTACAGGATGGGCAAAATACGTTAACTGTTTTCAGTTTACATAAAGTTGGGGGAGGGGGTTACACAGGACTATGTAACGGGGGCTTTGTAATCGTGAATGATCGTCCAATGTCTGGTATCAATGGGCTGCAGTGTGGGTTTGCGATTTTATTGATCATGATAGAGGCAACCTCGGAAGCCGCAGAAGAGAGCAAGCAATTTTTTATTTCTCATTGTATTCCTTAAGATATATCAATGGCTCAAGTTTTCATGGAGGCAAGATAAATAAGAATGTTTTCTTGCCACATTATGGTGTTGTAGTGACTATTTCACAAATGCAGAGCAACATGCTTTCAAGTGCCCTGACTATGTAAAAATGCAAAGCTGCAGTAGTATTGCATCATGTCTCGCGTGTGTTTCTTTCCTATCAGGCTGGGACCATGTGCAGACAATAGACTCCCTGCTGCGTAAGGGTGGCTACAAGGGCTCCATTTCCAACGACATGCGGAAGTCAATCCACCTGACGCGCTACCAGAGTGAGAAGGTCTCCATTAGCTACCAGGAGTACCGGGACTTCTGGAGGAACCGCCAGTGCTAGCCCCGGTGGTGGGGCATCTAGCCTCTCCTCTCCTGGACAAGTTAACGGCGACTTTGCACTTCCACGGAAGCCTTCCTCCAAGCCACATCGGCCTTCTCCTGCACCCTTCTGTCTCATTCTCTTCCCTGCATTTTCAAGGTTGCTGCCAACTGTGCCTAGTGCGACCCCCCTCCCTACATCCTTATTCTCCCCACCCTGTGGTACTGTGGCGCCGCCAAGCTGCAGCTGCTGCCTTTCATCTTCGGTGTTTTCTCGTCTCCTTCTACTTTTCCTGTTTGTTTGTTGGTAGATTGTTTGCATTGGGTTGGTTGCTTACCAGGTGGAGCATGTTAAGGCAGAGAAGCTGAGGATGGCAGCTAAGCAGAGCTAGCTGGAAGGCTCTTTTGTGTCCGAGTGTGCCTGACGAGGCCGCCTGCTTTGGACTTGCACGAACATCGATTTTTGTTGTCTCGTGTGATTCCTGTAAGATGTTCACCAGCTCTATGACCTGGTTGTAGTATATGTGTGACGTGTCATGATACGGTTTGTTGGAGGTGGTGCGCTGCCTCAGCACTGGGCTGGTCTTGACGTATGACAAACAGGATAGTGTAGGGGGCTGAGAGTGAATATTCATATAAGTTTGTTTGCCCCAAGCTGTACCCTGTTAGTTACTGCATGCTTTAACATGTGTGGCTCCCTTTCTGTTTGCCATTGTTTTTTTGGATGCCTTATTAGGTCGGCCTGTGTTGCTGTGATAGGCCACGGGTGTCTAGTAAGCAATTTCTCACTCGTCGTTTGCATGTTGTCTACCATGTTTTCATGTATTTGCCACTGTTGAGTAAGTGGAGAGCAGCTGCTGTAGTGCAAGATCTTGAAAAGTCCGAGCAGGTGGATGATAGGATTTGCAGTGCGTAGTGACCTGCTTTGCGTTATGGGGTGATAGCTGCTGAATTATTTTATTATGCCAAGGTAACATTCAAGGTGCGCATCATGTTCCACGGAGGAGTTAATTGCATCCAACTTCTTTCTATTGTGTATAGCTACCTTTCATCTACGCGGGCTATCTCTTTTTGTTTAATTGCACTTAGCTTTTCTTTTAATCTAGGCTGGTGAAAGACCGAGGATAGTTGTTTGTGTTCAAATAATTTTATTTCATATATCTTGAAGTGAAAAATCGAAATGATTTATGCTTCTCTGTCTGCATTCTCCACAATATTTAATTGATGTGAATGTGTGGCTGCTTTTGTTTTATCCTGATATGCACGTGCAACGTTTGCCTGGACCAAGCGGGCTGCATGGAATCGTGCACCCGAAGTGCTTATGTGGTTTGTTCGGCAATAGCTACACATCCCAAACAGCTTGCTTGCTCCTTATTCTGTACTTGTTGCCTACAAAACAATTTGTTTTAGCTGTGAAGCAGGGATTTATCATTTGTCCAGCCTTCATTCATCATTCTGCTGATCATACGTTCGTGTATTTGCTACACATGCACTCGAAACGGTGGTGATGGTTTATGCGTTTGTGCTGGATGGGCAAGGCATCATGCGGTGTTCTCATACACGAGCCATCTTATGCTACAAGGAAAAATCGGTCCCTTCCTGTTGTTTTCATATTTGAAAAAAAAAAATGTTTCTCTGCTGTTTTTTTTTTTTTTGCATTATTGTTGTGGCTTCATTTTTTCTCTCCTGCTTCCATCTTCCAGTCATTTCATTTTCATCGTCATCTGCACTGTCCTTGACGTTTCTTTTTGTTCTGCATGAATCAAGTTAGGTTGTTACTTGATACCAAGTGGTAGTTTTAAGCTGAGCATGTATGAAACCAGCACCTTAAGCTGCTGGTGATAGGATAGCACCGTTCGGAAAGAAACCAAGTTGGCTAACTGAGCTGGTGACCAGATGGAGTTTTTGGAAACCATGATATTTGCCACCCTTCGGTGCTACTAAAGCTGAACTGCTTCTCGCTGCTCGCGCTTTTTTCCCCTGCTTGTTTTGCTCCCTTTCCCAGTTCATGTCGCGATGTCATTGCCTTCCGCCATTCAGCAGAGTCTGGAGTTGCACTTGGTTTCTGATTTTTTTCTGCCATATGAGCAGTCTGCATTTTGCATCGATTGTGCTCTGTATATAACGAGCTGCCGGTGTACATGTCAGTGCCTGGCATCTCCTATGACGCACCGGCATCAAGTTTTAATTTTTTGTCTATTTTTGCCATGCGTAAATGCATGAAGCAGAAAAAATAATAAGCACTTCATCTTTTGTTGTACTTCAAAGAAATGCCTTGAAAAGAACTTGCGTTAGCGGGAATTTTACCTTGTGCAGTTGGAAGTGAAAAAGAAAATATGGTACCAAGTGCACTCTCAGCTCCTGCACTTGTTTGTACAGCTTTTGATGGACTCTCCTTGTCATGTGGTGTAAGGCTGTGGCGCATTCGTGGTAGCGCATTGCAGTGTGCTGCACTGTACTCAAGTCCCCTTTGTAACAGTTGCTTTCAAGCGAAGGGACATTTATCGCTTGAACTTCCTCCATGTTGGTGGCACTTGCGAGGAGATGTTGAGAACCACACTGCCAGATTGTGAACATACACAAGCCATAATTATTTTTTGTAAATGTCTCAAGTGCTTTTTCATGAGGTGTTCAGTGTGTGGCGGTGCGTTAATGGGGGCGGGCCGTCTGAAAAGGGGATTCTCGTGCTCACAGATGCACACATCTACGTGACATTTGTAATAGCGAGCCGGGTTTTAAGGACTTTCACGGGAGGTGTTTAGGCAGCAGAAGTTCATAAAAACAGTTGCTCCACAAGGATTTGTTTTTGGGGTTGTCAACTGTCGGGGGAAGCATCTCTTTCATATCCAAGTGCTCACAGCTGTGGATATTTGACCCAAATTATCGTATGGCAAGATTTTCAATTACAGATGTTAGCAGCCACTTTTTTTTTCTATGTAGGTTTAGAACTAGGTATCATTGAAGTTATATTGAACTTAACAACACTTTAGTGAGGTACAACTTAATAGCAGCATTTCTACCTCGGAGGTGGATGAATGCAAACCTGCTCCATAGAATGCATAGTGATGATTTCATAAGCTTGACTGACAGCTGGACTATTTCTTCGATTGTGGAGGCAATCGGATGCTGTCACTTCGGTCATTTGGGCAGGGCCTCAACTGCCTATTGAAGTTGTATCAGGCTGTATAGTTGTTTTGACCTGAAAGACTGGACAAAGCCATAGTTAATGCTTGCCTAGCAAGTCACTATAAAATGCACTGCTGTGAACGTGATAGCTTAATTATCTCAAAGTGGAAGAAGGGTGGTACTGCAAACGTTCATTGTTAGAGTTTGCCATGCGAAGACTGCAAGCATAGTTTGCTTTTATTATTACAACGTTTATGCTTTGTAACTCTTAGCTTTGAAAAAGTTCAGGACTTTGTTATGCTTGAATTCTGCCGACAGTGGTAGCTTTACTGGAGAGGGAGAGCCAACTCACTGCCAGTTGTGCTCCTTTCGCTTTGGGAGCGTAGTAGTATTCGCTGCCTGCAGCGACCTTGACTGACATTGTTTACAACAGCACATGTGTGATGCTGTGGAGTGTCTTGCAGAAGCGGGTTCACTTTTTTTTAGGTTATTATAGTTTACTTTAGTAGCTGTGCAGGCATTTTGACTGATGCTGCTGTTTTAAAGGGCACTAATGAAAATCATCAGACCATATTTGATTCAGGAAAAGGCTCTTTTATTGTTTTCTAAAACTAAATGTGTTTGTATTCTTGAATAAAGGAGGCCCGACAGTCTAACAAAATGAAGGCAATGCTTTTGATATTGAATCACACGTCCTACCGTGGTACTTGGTCACTCGATTCCTGCTGGGTTTAATTGGAAAGGTCCCATAGAGCAACTAAGGCTAAAATGATCTAATGCTTTCGTTTGTTTCTGTTGATTTCCGATCTCTGTCGATTTCCGATCCATATGTGACTGGTTAGCCCATATGACAACCTACATCGAGGGCCACTCTGACCAGTTTCCAAGCATGGAAAGAAATAGTGTTGAAATAGAAAAGTGCGTTATTCCCAGCCTAGGTTTATTGGCTGGCAGCTTTTTTTTTTCTTAGTGCAGAAGTTGTCTGTTTCAAATTGCAAGGATTCACTGTAGAAACCATATGCTGGTGTCACTGCCAGCATTCCCTATTATTTTTTTTTTCTCATGCTTTATGTTCAGTCAACTAGGTTTTGGGATCGTTATGAGAACAATTATTTGGCATTCAGGGTAGCCATAACTGCACTTCTCTTTGTTGTCTTTAATGTGAAACTTGGCTTGTTATTGTTATTGCTGTCAAATGAGCTTGCCTGACTGCAGCAGCCTACATAGGATTCTCATTATTTCTCATAGTTCGGTTGGAATGCGTCTTTGCTGTAAAGTTAGTACATGCACGTCAAAAGAACAGCAGTGGCTTTGAGCACTTTTTTAAGCCGCTCACAGAAAGACAAAAAAAAAACCTTGTTTGTCTTTGAATGATCAACGGTCGAGCTTCAGTGTTTTTCTCTTCGAGCAGCATTTAACAGAGAAAATAGTTGAGTGTGCCAGGCTGGTTAAATGGCAAAAATCTAAAAAATGTATGTTGGGTGTTGCGGTGGCATGTTGAAATGTTTTGTTCAGGGAAGTGTAATGTGGTGTTTATATGTTGCATCATCCATCGCATTGCTTCCAGGAAGAGGACTTCAGGTTATGATTTTACCCACTACTAACTGGCTGTTCGACCGCTAGTGGTGTTGGAGGCACTCTGTGGGCGAGATAGAGGACAGCAACAACCTTTCTACTGTTGTTCACTGTGGTTAATATTATGCAGGGGCAAATTCCATCCTCCTTTCTCTCTTCTGCCTTCGAATGCCTTCATTCTCTGAGGTTTGAGAAACCATCGCATACAAGGGAAGTTCTGCTTTTAGAAGAATGCTGGAGGCAAACATTGAGGCTTAGATAAGGTGATAATACCAGCGTTCTAAAGATGTCTATGGTTTCACCTTTGTCAAGAAAAGTGTGTTTGTAAGCAAGGTCTAATGATAGGCACTGGTGATAATAGTATTGTGCAGTGCCCTGATGGCATACGACACCCAGCTTTAAGTCGGCAACTGGTAGTCTTAATGTGATAAAAGTGTGAAGTTTTCTTCCGGCATAAAAAGAAAACTCAGTGTGGCAGGTTTTGTAAGCTTTTCCCACAATATTTGACATCGCTGCTGCACGGCTTTGTGGTCTCACCAACATGATTCAAGGCTCGCTGTAGTGGCCTGCACAACATGACTTATGAAGTTGCATTTTTTGCGGCAACAGAGTGGTCTCTTAGCACAACGCAAATGTTGCTAGGTCTACTGAAGTTCTGATTTTAACATTGTAGACAATTTTAGCCTTTATAAGTGCATGAATTATGCTTTACAGTTTTGATTACATTTTTGTGTTTTGTAGAAATGTAAGCAGTGGAGAGAGCTTCATAAGTAAAAAAGTTGCCATTTGTCTGAATCCTTCGGTGCTGTCGGATTTGGATGATGTACTTTTCCTTTTCTCGTGTTTACGTTTCAACCAGACATAACTTTGTGAAACCAACTGGACTTTTTTCTTTTCCTGCATTACTTGCGATGTTCTTCTGGACAAGTACTCATTACTTTCAGCACTTCTTCAGTTGCCTGAATATGGTAGTATGACTTTTGTGAATTTGCAAGTCAACACTTAGTTGATCATAGGTGCTCTTTGTTTGAGTAAGGTGTGTACTTTTGGATAGATGAAAGATGTGGGCCGCAGAACATGGAACCTTCCGAGGCACCTTTGGCTTTCCTAAACTGGGGAACGGTGCCTCACTAAGTACATAGCACTTAAGGTTGCCTACCATGCCTTCTTATGCTTTTTTTTTCTGCTGTATTTAAAATGACAAAAAAAACTGGAAAATACAAAAGCTGCATAAAAAAAGTGGATAGGAAACTGATATGTCGACAGTACACATCTGTAACAGTGCTTTTGCTTTTTTCCCCCCACTTGTAGACAATTTGAGTGATGCACCAATTCATGTTCCGCTGCCTGGCGATGGGAAGGCATGCTATACATATATACATATATATATACATATATATACACGCATATATATAATTCAATGTTCATTGATACTAGGTCATCTCTAACAATTGTAAAGAGGTGTGAAGAGCAGATTCAAAGGATAGGACACATGTGTTAAAATGTGCACGTGCCGTCAACTTCAAATGCTCGTTATGTTTAATTTGTGGTTAGTGGGATTGTTGTGCTGAACGTTAGCTGAAACTTAGGGGTCTAGAAGGGGGGATTGTGGGCTCTTTCATGACACTTTCATGACACTTTCATTTGCTTGCTGCATAAAATGTATGTGCTAGCGGGATTATCGACACATATTGGTCTCGAGGCTGAAACTTGGGCTGGTTGGTCTTGCTTCATAATGAAACAGAAGCACAACCACTCGCAGACAGAGGAAAGAAGCTACACAAAACATAGTTCGTGCTGTGTTTTGTGTACTTTCTTTCCCCTGTCCGTGTATGGTTGCGCTGCAGTTTGGTTATGTTGTTTCGGTCTTTCATGTCAGTCATTAATGTTTAATTAAAGGAAGAAAGCTTTTACTGCACATCGCTTTTACAGCAGCATCGAATAACTTGTGTAAGTGCCTGTCATGTTTAGTCATTGCAGGCAAGTTTTCACAAATTTTCTGTGTGAGAAACCACATCCAGGATTGCATTGAAGGAAGTTTACCTGCATGCCATTTTGCCATGAAAAAGCTGCTAATTTGAAGAAATGGCAAGAATATTATAAATATTGGTGGCATTGCAGTCCTTCATGGGTGTGTGTTTTTTGGTGAATTACTGATGCCTTCACTGGGATACAATTGGATGTGGCTGAGCATGTTGTTGTGGAAGGCACTAATAGACTGACAAAACATTTTTGTTTGTGTATTCAGTGTTGTACATGTTCAATGTGTGCTGGTATATTCAACCATGACTAGCCACCTAACCCACCAGTATGTCTTTAGCCACAAAAGGACCAAAGAATTGTGCTCTGGAAGTTTGGGTCTAGCTGGAAAGAAAAGTCGTATCTGTGACCAATGTGTGTCCTCCCACTTGGCGCACTATTGTTTCTACAGAAATGGAAATGTCATGGTGGGAAAAGGGCCTCCCCCATTATGTTGCTTCTCTTGGGGAACATAGTATCATTGTGTGATCTCCATTCATAAATTTGTCAGAAGTTCTGTACAGTCTTAGCCTGTATGCAGCACACTTTGCTGGAATGGATTATAAAAAGATGCTTGCAGTTCTATAGTTCTAACCTAACTTAGCATGCTATGCTCGAAGTATAATGTGAATGATTAGGATGTGCCAGTATTAATAAAATGACGGACTCAATCAACACCTCAATGCTTGTGTCTGTGCTGGGGAGAAGAAAATGCTCAACTGGCTGTTTTGTGCATTAATAGAGGTCTGATGCAGTGCGATTCACTCTCTTAAAAAGTGCAAACGGGAGTCTGCTATTAGTCATCATAGAGTTTCATACAACTCTATGTTATGAAATTTGAGTGCTTTGCCCATGATAGTGTGGTGTTTCCACTCTCTCTTTGCCACTTAAAACATGTTTTTTTGTCATGCACACTTATAGATGTCTACATTCCTTAGCAGTAAATCCCGCACCGCACACTTATTACTGGCCAATGTGTCTTGGCGAGAAGTGCAAGCAGTGTGCAACCTGCTTAAACTTGAGCATAGTATGATCGCATTGGTATACTGTGAGAGCTGTTATACCAGAATTAGGACAGCGACAGCAAGCCATGACTTGACTCAACTACAGTGGTCTCTGCCCAAAATGGTTCAGTTTCTTTAGGGGTAGAACAGCTGTGCCATTGTGTACGCAAACTTGTCTTTTTGCGCCGAACCACCCATGTTGTGCAAAACTCTTCTATCATGCGCCCGAATTCGTCCGCAACATGCTACAGCTATTGAGGCCCATGCCTGAAAACGTGGCTGAAACGTGTTTTCTGCTTCATCGAAACAGTTACTTTCGGTTCCACAAAGGCTGCGATCGCTTGAGCAGCAGATGTTAACCGATTCTATGGCCGCGATTGCTGGCACGTGCTCTATTTACGTGCTGCGCTGTCAACACAAAGGGACTGTGAAAATATCTCTCCCTGGCGCGTATTCTTACAACGTTTTGTAGAGTTAGGCGATATCGGATCCAAAATAGTCGGCTGCCAGCGTTCGCGTAACATTACAATTTGTTGCTATCATTGCTACGCCCTTGCGGTGAAACTATGTGCTTTATTATTCGAGGGCACCGTTCACTAAAGAAAAAAAAAGGCCCTTTATCTGCATGTTTCTCTGCAAATGTCGTCGAAAGACGATAGTCTTGCATGTAAAGAGAGTGAACAAAACGTTTATTTGATGTTCTGCACGAGAAAATCGGTTAATTGTATCTGGAAGCGCTGCGTTAGAGAGTCTCGATCCGTGCAGCAAAGGCGAACGAGCGCATCAAGGCACGTTAGGCACGAGCGCAATCTGGTAGTCATCTTCGAAAACGAAGGAACGCATGTGCACCCGCGGAAAAAGATGCACGCCTGTCTCGGAGGCGATAAGGAGTAGAACACAAAGCGACGGGCAGGTGCCACCACCGTGTCGTCTTAGGAAAGCATTGAAAACATCGCGTTGCACTGTCAGTGCAGCGTGATAAACGCTACGGTCCTTATAATTAACTTATGTGTGCCTTCTCTAGTATAAATACACACATAAAAGATATCGACGTGTTGTTATGGTGCCTCAGATATGTGCAACAATTGCTTTATAATTAACAATTGCACAAGTATGAAACGCTGAAACTCGAGCAATATTGGTGGGCGCTGTGGATGGGCTTGGCCGTTTGAGAGATCTTTTGGTGCCGTTTGGGGTATCGTTACAGCGGACAGACAGAAAGATAGACTGGCCAAAATTTTGGCGTCGAAGGTCCCCCAAAAAGACGATCGTCTTTAAAAATGATGACTAATGGTGCTAAGAGAGGCGGGAGTGGTGATCGGTTCCCGGAACAGTAACAATTAAAGACATGTGCACATGACTGACCAAGCGCTTGCTTTATTCGCTGCTGTGCACTGTCATATGGCGCTCTTCAACCCGACGGTTGACACTAGTGTTTTCAGGTTTTTAAAATAAATGGACCACTGTACAGTTGCGGCCACGTGTGTGTAGCGTGCTTTAACAGCCGGTTTTCGCTCTGCGGGGTGAAACTTTGAGGCAGTTTTGGGCTCTGAAGAGGTATATCACGGGCATTTACGGCCTAGTTGTCAGGCTGACCACGTGAGAACCTGATGCTGTCCCAAGGATTCGCCCCGCAGAGCAAAAACCGGCTGTTTGCATGCTCTATACACAGACGTGGCCGCGACTGTACATACCTAAAAGAAAGTCACAATCGCAAAGGAAATTGCATTGCCACGAGGCCCACATCATGGTTGCACGAACACATTAATGCCGTTGCATTGACATTTTTCCTTTAATTTATAAGCTTGTTACACTAGCTTATATGCTCCAAGTGTCTCCCGAATGTCAAATCTTATTCCACTTCCATTTGAACCAATAATGGCATTTGCACATGCCTTGTTTCAATCAAAAAAAAAATTGTGCAGGTTAGTCGGGTCCTGATGAATGTGTTTCGATATTATAAATACCTATACTATCCAAAATGATTTGGCCAAATAATTATTCACTTCGAAACTAAAATTTACTATTCAGACATGCCTGGAAATTAAAACTACAAGGTATGGTAGTGATTCTTCATGGCCACCGTTACATTTCGGCAGTGGTTGTGTAAAATATAAGGCAAAAACTGCCAAGCCTTTACCGTTAATACAATTACGGTATTCCCGATTAAAGGCAATAGTTGTCTTGCAAGTGACGTTATGGATGCAGCTTCAGAATGTACTGGCACCGCACGATAGCAGCTTTGAGAACAAACAAGTTCCTTTTATGTGAAAACAACATGGCAAGAGCGTCTCTGTGGATGAATAACAAAATATATATAATATGCATGTTGTGTTTTGACAGCATTGATGTGTCATTGCAAATGCTGTGTTCCTCGCACGTTCGTGCTCCAACACGGCACTTTCAGTGGTGTATGAATTCAAGTGACACTGAATGGGTAATCTATGGACAGAAGCTTGAAGACAGTGCACATAACGTATTGGATCAATATATTTGAAATAGCAGTGTATATGCTTGTTGACAATCTGCGTCAGACTTGCGCCAGCTACTTGGCACACATCCTGACATATCTACAGTCTAGGTCACTCAAAATTCTGGCATCGCGATCGCACTCATTGCTTCGCAAGCTTCCTCTGCACCTTGAACACTGACTTCATCTGCATGTGGAGGAGGCCGAAGGACACAATGAACTGAAGAGCTGTTAAGCCAGCCAGAGTTGTGCTGCGCCTCCTCAAGATCCGGTGAATGTCCGCGAAGATGTCCTTGTAGTGTGTACTTAAAGGAGGCACTGGATATGTCATGCAGCGTGCAGCAAGCATTAGGCAAGACAATGGAGCCATGATACATGGATAGACGACTCCGAAGCCAACCTGGAACACCATAGCTTTTGCTTGTGTGCACACGACGCACTCCGTGTCCATGAGAATGATATTGTGCATGGAAAAAGAACTTGTAGTATATGCAAGTGCTCCGGGCAAGAAGACGTTGGGCATTGTGGTTGACATCATGCCGATACGTTGCAACACGAAATGCTTCCTGAACATTGCGTTCAGCACAGCACCACCAAATGCTGCTGCAACTCCAGATATTTTAGCACCATGCGTGACAGGCCACCTGGTAAGAGAGACGAAGAGAAAAAAATATAAGAAACAATCTTCAAACACGACAAAATAATGTGAGCCACTGGTGCTGTTGTGTGCATTCTAAGTACCATATCCCAAAGGCTTGGTGTGTCCAGCACTGTCCTTGCATACAGAGGAAGCCTACGACAAGCTCTTTATAGCGTCAAAGTTTGGTGAAACCAACCTATTACTTAAATTAAGTCTTTAACGAGGTCAAAAGGCAGCAAAGGGTTTAAGTGGAGTGGAGAGTAAAAAAATGCGTTTTTTCCCCCCAGTTACATTTTTTTAGTTTTTATTTGTTTCTGCAAAATTAGTTTCTCTGCTTTCACGACAAAAAACTGAAGATTGTGATTAAACTCTAAGTAGGTTAAATCACTTTTAAGAGCACAAGGCGGCTACTAAAAACTAAAGATAGCTCATTGTTTGTAGTCCTCTGGAAATGGTCACCTGGCGTACTGCCACTGCATTTCGCATGAGTTCATTAAAGCCACATATGCTCAAGATAACCATGATTGCCAAGATCTCGTGGTAGAAGAAGTCACCTTAAAGAAACATATCTTTTTCGTATAGATGAGCTTTCACATACACCTTGAAAATGTGTTCTCAAGATCCATATTTGGGCAACTTCTTGAGTTTGGGCATCATGCTCTTGGTACTTCTGACGGTCCCATTGGGATGAACTTTTGCCTACATACTCTTTAACGCATGAAGGGTGCCAATATCTGCTTTGGAACTTGATATCGTGTGTATAATTATTACAAGTCTAAAGTAAGCAATTAGTATTGACTGAACATTCTAAGAATTCTCACAATACAATTTTTCTTGTCCATTAAAATGACTTATGCGCCTTTCTTGATAGTTATATTGGCGAGCAAAAAAAATGTGGAGCAATATGAACAATTATTGGCTCAGAACCGTAAACCTTTAGTGGCATAAACAGTCTGTCGAAAACGGACTATACATATAGTAGTGGCACGAAACGAAAATTGTGCTACTTACTATAAAACTAGTTACATTCTTGAAATCAGCATCAAAGATTATACATACAGCAAATATTTTATTACACTAAGCTACAATTTTTTTCCAAATCGCATCTTACAGTTAAGGGCCTGTCCTAGGTCATGTTTTTAAACAGCATTAATTAATTGTTTTAATAAAAGTCACTCAATCGTACAAACTTATTCTAGCGACAAGGTTGTGCCGACAGTATATACAATACAAATGTACAACAACATGCCGCGCTTGTGCAAAAATAAAACGCTATTTCACAGTAGGCACCGTACACTCAGATTATGAGACTTGGAAATCATGCCGATTATGCTTGACCGTTCTTCCTAGATTTACTTATCTGTCATTTGTCCCTCCTCGCTGCAATGCGCGAGGTAGAATATATATATATATATATATATATATATATATATATATATATATATATATATATATATATATATATATATATATATATATATATATATATATATATATATATATATAAGAACACACACACGATAACCGACCCAAGCTCGAACTTGCAAACAGGTTTTGTTTTTGCTTTTTTTTAACGGACGCAGATATACATAGGTGTCCAGTACAGCGTAACGCAAAATGAATATAGCGGAAAACTTGCTTCTTGCGCAAGAAAGCAAACATGGCATCACTTGGTAATGAGCCACCTCAAAGACACAAAAACCCTGAGCGATCGCACACAACGAAAGAAACACAAGAGCCGGGTCTACGTCTAGCTATCGAATGCTTTCGAAAGAGCTTCCCTTTAAAATGCTCTACGCATTCCCGCTTTAGCTACACAACCGCAAAGGTCGTAGTGGTTTTAGCATTAACATGTCATAGGCAAATTAATACTCCCACTTTCCCCCCTTCCCCTTCATAAAAAAAAACAATTAAAACGAACCGGTCTATATTCCTCATATTTGCACAGCGCAAGACTACGTGTAGTTACGACGTAACTACAGAAGAAGAGACAAGGACAGAAAGAGCTAGCGCTGTTGATTCCCAATAACCAACTAGCCCAAGCATCTGTCTTACCAAACTATATTCCCACTCCAGATTTCCCTCTCTTCCTCTTTATAAAAAGCAAATAAAACGAATTGCACCATAATCCTAGATGTGATAATTATCAGACTACTACTCATGAATCTATTGTTATCATTCGTTAAAACACGCAACTAAATCCACGGTGTATACTTTTAAGCAATGATATGGTACTGCAAATTAGAGGAAACTTACAATACTACGATTTTTCGTCGATTTCGTATGGTAAATATAAGACACACGAGACGAAGTAGCTAGATGAACGGACAGAAGACTGCATTGATACGCAGGGCTGCAGATATTTCGATCAACAAAACTGAACACTTAAGCCAGCTTTATCATTTTTCAATGCCTATACATTAGTGGTCTTATGTAGAAATAGTATAGTTATGCTCACACATCACGTTTCGGCCTCCACTTCGCATAAAGTTCTAAGAGGTGCTTCAGTGCCGCCTCTCTGCTCAGCATCACGGCATCCGGCGGAACATTATTCCGTGATCCGAAAGTTACCAGGCCGTCCGAGAGCCCACTCGTGGGGTTCAGCGAGTCGTAAGCTTTCGTCATGTTTACAAGTTACCGTTAAACCAACAGTGCACTATCCCTCAACAGGCTAGTTTGATTCGCACCCGAGTTCATCAATTCGCACTGGACGCCGCCATGTTTGCGAATCATGGTTAGCCGATGTAAAAATGCTTCTGCTAAATGAGTGCTGAAAACGAACGCTTGGGGCGTTTTTTGCTCAATGGTAGTACAATTTATTTATCTTTGTAAAGAAGTACATGTAATGCAGCTTACTATTCTTGTACCATTTGTGATTCCAAATTAGCGCTCACCACCTAGTGGGCATGCCTGGAACCAGTAAATTCAGGACGTTTCATCATTCATGTCGCGTCATGTCGCGTCGCGAATTGCTGCCATGCAGCCACGCGCAAGCCGGGGAAATAAACAAGCAAGCTATCTCTAAGGCTGTGCGTGTGTGTGTGTGTTGTTGCGACGGGGTAATTTATCCAGGACCGGAGCCATTCAAGTCTCAGGGTGAATACGAGCAGATGAGTCGGAGCTCATAACAGGAACGTTTATTTACAGTAATTTACATGTTGAAGGTCACGTGATACTACCTGAATTATGGTAGCATCCACTGAGCGGCCTCGGTCTTCCCAAGATTCTCTGCAGGAGAAAACAGTCCAATGAAATCGTAGTCTTCTTGTAGTCTTCATCATGACCTACTACACTCCTGACCTGTTCAGATAGCGGGGTTCCTATGGGAGCGCGTGTCCCCGCTCTCGTTCAATCGCTCGCCGTAGGTGGCGCTACCTATAACCTGTTCGTCTGTTTCTTTACGGTTGTTTTGTAGGCGCTGGTATAAGAATGCCTGCATTCTGCAGTGAACTGGCGGCATATATGTGACTATTTCTTCCCATACATTGCTGGTTAAGCAAGGTGTTCAGAGCGCTTGAGTATTTATAGCACACTGGTTGACAAACGTGGGAACCCGTAGATTTACACGATGTAGGGCAGCCTATGCGTGGTCGCGTGCATTTTATTGCAAAAAAATTCTGAATGTCTTTTAGTATTATTATTTCTGAATAATTCTAAATTTTGGATCATAAATACGCACTACGAGTGCTTTGTTGGTCAAAATTTGACCACAAAGAGTGAAGATGACGTCAGCGAGCAGGTGCTGCCTAGCGCCACGCCGCTCGTAGGTTACGGCCCTAGCGGCAGAAGGTATGAACTAGAACGTGGGCGCTGGAAGAGGTGCTCTCTGGGCAGGTCAGGAGTGTAGTAGGTCATGGTCTTCATCTCCGCCCCAATCCCTCCAAAATGGGAAGGTCAAACACCCCCTCCTTGCTTACCCAGGAAAGAAAGGAGAAGCGCACATAATACACAATGTGACAATAAGGCAAGACTAGCACAGTAAAATGCTGAACTGTCCCACGTGCACAGTTGACTGACTCATCGGTGTGGTTGCGGTGCCGGGCAGGCCGCGGTATAGCCGCTGTGTGCGGGAAATGAATACGTGAAGGCACCGCGGAACGTGGGAAACGTCCCCGAAGAGCACGCTCCCTGGATTTCGTGCCGACCGGTTGTGCGCCCGCGCGCTCCGCGCGCTCGCGACCTTCGGCGTCATCGTGGCTCTGGCCGACTGGGCTGGCCCTACGTCACCTCCTGTCGCCGACGGTCTTCGGTGACAGCGCAGCTCTGACCTACTGGACCTGCTCTACGCCATCTACACACGCCGACAACATCTCTCGCAAGTGTACCCCGTCCTCGGACTCCAGTGACCGTTTTCCATCTTTCCTGTCTCTCCTATCCCCTGTTATGCCAGCGAGTCCTCGTCAAACGACCGTGCCTCTGAAAAAGGCAATCTGGGTCAAGGCCAGCCCGCAGTCGGCCTGGCGCGATCAACTCGACGGCGTGAACACGCGCGGCGCTTCTCTGGCCCACGTGCATTGAGTCAACTGCGCACGTGACAGCGAGCCGGCGTCCTCGTGTCTGGTGGTCTGACGCATGGCGCGGCAACCCCATTGGAGGAGTCTGCCCTGACGACCAGCGGCGCTTCTGATTGGACATTTTGGTTGGACCCGGTGTAAATAAAAGCAGCCCTGCGGCGCGTCGCGATCGGAGGTCCTAGGAGAGGAGTCCCCGTGTCGGAGAGCCGACATGTGTGTGAGTCAGCGGTCTTAGGCGAAAGGCTGATCTATGTGTTAGAGAGGAGAGCTCGGCTCTTCGAGTCTCTGTCGGCCCCAGTGCCGAATTTGTAATGCCTCTGTGTATATGCTGTACATAAACCTTGTTTAACTCACCGTCGTCTCGTCCGCTCGTCTTATCAGCTCTGCGCAGAAGCAGTCGCGGGCTGAGAAACATACGCTACCAAACGGCTGGTGACCTTCCCGGCGGAGTTGGAAGCAGTGGCGCCATCGGGACCGTGTTGGCGTCGCCGTCTTTCGCAACAGTGGTGGCTTCGGCGGGATCGGTCCGTCGTTCGCAACAGTGGAGGTCAGCGGTGGGATCTCGGAGGTGACTTCGCAACAGTGGTGGCAGCGGTGGGATCGGCCCGTCGTTCGCAACAGTGGTGGCATCGGTGACAGCCACGGAGGCAGATTCGCAACAGTGGTTGGCAGCTGCGGGATCGGCCGGCGTCAGCGACATCGATGCGGTGAGTGCCTGATGTTTTCCCCTCAGTTCACCAGACTACTCTAGCTCAGGTTGTAGTAGTTTAGAGAAGGGCTGTGTGAAGCATTTGAGTGAGCTTTGATCGTTTCAAGCAAAGTCGAAGTGCTTTGAAACCAAAGTTAATGCGGAGGGGGTAAATACGGGAGAGTGAAAAATTGCTTGCGCGTCTTGCTAGTTGACTTATAGTGGGTACGGCAAGTAAATTGTTAACAGGGGCAAACAGCAAGAGGCTAGTGTGAACGATGGAGAACCTTAAAGTGAAGGAACTCATCGAAATTTGTGAGGAACTCGGCATTACTTTGGGCCGTGCGAAACGAAAGCAAGCGATCCTTGAGATCATGAAGGATGATGGAGTGTCGGCTGAGGAAGTCGATGAGGCCTGGGTGGATATTAAAGCACGCCGTGAGGAGGCTGAAAGGCGAGAAGTAGAACGTCGCGAGCGCGAGGAGGCCGAGAGACAGGAGCGCCTTGAGATGAAACGACTAGAATTGGCAATCCTACAGTGTTCGCAGGCGCCTAGCGTAGCTTCCCCGACGATTCAGGTCAGCGGTTTTAGAATTCGGGACCAACTGCCACCGTTCGTAGTAGGCGAGGACATGGCGAAGTATCTCGTCAAGTTTGAACACGTCTGTGAGCGAAACGCTTTGGAGCGGCCTCTTTGGGCGCGGAACCTGCTAGCTCTTCTTCCCGGCGAAGTGTCTGACGCGATAACTTGCTTGTCGAGGGAAGCGTTTGAGAGCTATGACGAGGTTAAGGAAGTGCTCTTGAGACGTTATAAGTTGTCACCCGAGGCTTTCAGGCAAAGGTTCCGGTATGCTAAAAAGGGGAATGAGTCACACGTTGACTTCGCGTTTCGTCTTAAAGCCGATTTGATTGAATGGCTCAAGGGCGAAGGTGTTTATGACGACCGCGATAAAGTGGTGGAATGCGTTGCATTGGAGCAATTCTACCGCTGCATCGAGGAGGATGTCAAACTTTGGCTGCAGGACAAACTTGGTGAAGTACAGCTAAACAAGGCAGCAGAGTTAGCTGAGGAGTATTATACTCGCCGAAAGTTGCATAGCAGGGCAGTGCGCGTTGAAAAGGATGAAAGAAAAGAGGGCTTTTCAAAGAAACCTGATCAACGGAAACCCGCTCCGCACCGTAATTTCAAAAAGGACCCGTCTCTTACGAAGGACACTGTAGAGGAAGGAAAAACAGAAGCGGAAAAATCGAGTGAGGTTTCTAAACAACGCACTGATACCACACGGGCGTTTGAATCACGGAAGCCACTAATCTGCTACAACTGCAAAAAGGAAGGGCACATCGCGATAAACTGTAAGCAAAAGTTTGCTTTTGCAACAATTAGAGAATCGGAAAAGAACATGCGGTTGTTGGAGCCGTATATCCAAGCAATTAGTGTGAATGGGAAAGCGTGTCGAGCACTTAGAGACTCCGCGGCAACCATGGATGTTGTCCATCCTTCATTGGTGTCTCCGGACGACTTTACAGGAGAATGCGCGTGGATCAGGCAAGTCGCCGAGGAGCAGAGTGCTTGCTTACCAATCGCCATGGTTGTCATTGAAGGCCCGTTCGGTAAGCTTCGCACCGAAGCGGCTGTGTCTGCCGCGCTGAACGATCGTTTTCCTTATCTTTTCTCCAACAACTCGGAGCAGCTCCTCAAAGAGCAGGGCAAATCGTTCTTCCCCAGCTTTGCGTGCATGGCCCTCACGCGATCGCAAGCGCGAAAGCTTTCGCGGAAGCTGGACCTGGTTCCATGCGGTGAACTCTCAAGTGACCTTGTCGGCGGGTCGACGGAACCCCAGAAAGGAAAGTTTCCGCATGAGTCATGTGAGCAGTCACGCGAGCGGCCCGTCGCCGACACGACCGGCGCGGTTTCCGGAGAAAGGGGAGACGACATGGCGCCATTGAGTCAGAGCGAGAGGGCTGCAACGCTCTCGCCTGTAGCGGAAAGTTGGAGCGAGCTGCCGAGAGTTGATCGAGAGACGCTCATTCGAGAGCAGAGTGAGGATCTCTCGATTGAAGCGCTAGTGGAAAGCCAAATTGAAGCGCTAGTGGAAAGCCAAATTGAAGCGCTAGTGGAAAGCCAGAAAAACGCGGCAAAAGTGCTGTCGAAGGAGCACTACGATAAATCGGGGAAGAAGCGCGTTTTTGAAGTTGATAATCGGGTAATGCGGCTGCAGCCATCCAAAGGGAACAAGCTTGAGGTTGATTGGGAAGGGCCCGCCACAGTATTATCGAAGCCTTGCGATTCAAATTATGAAGTGAAATTAGGAAGGCGGCCGGACAAAATTTACAACTTGATGAAACCATACGTTCAACATCAAGTGGTCGTAAATCAGCTGTTGAATGCTTCAGAGGAAGAGGGAGCAGAAATTTGGAGTTTTAGTGATGTAATCGAAAGGGGATCAGAGGTAACCTTGGAACAGTTGAACCTACAACCTAGGTTAAGTGAAGTCCAAAAGGAGGACCCGAGAAAGATTGGTTCCGAGTTTGAAGACGTGTTTTCGGACCGCCCCGGAAACACGAGGGTGATCGAACACGATATCGAGCTAAGCGGTGAGGAGTCAATCCGTAGCAAGCCGTATCGTTGTTCCCCTGTGCAACGTCGAAAGTGTGAGCCGCTCTTGGTGCCGCATAGGTATCGTCGCCTAAAAGTGGCCGGTTACTGAAGTGGAGCATGTTGCTCCACAGCGCAACTTTGACGTTCGCTATCAAAAAAAATAAAGGAAAGGTAAACGCTAATGCAGGTGCATTGAGCAGTGCGTTCCAGCTAGTAACTTCTCAACCTTTCGGTTTCTCGCTGGCGATTCGGGGCAAAATTTTGACCTCATCACTACCTGGGCTGAGCGCTCCCGTTTAGAGTGATCTCAAGGGGCCAACTTTGTGGTATTCTTATTCGTTACGTTGTTGTACGTGGGGAAAAAAATTGAATTGTCATTTTAAGAGTCTTGTGTCCCACATGTGCCTCTTGATGTAGAGGGAACAAAATTCCGATAAACACGTAGATAGGTATATGTTGTACTATATTTTGTCTGGTGTTCTGTCGGGTGACCGAGGGCACTTGCTTGTGTCGTGTGTTGTCTGTTGTCGAACCGTTCTTAGCAAGTTGCAGAACCATCGACAAGTGCTGAAACCGAAGATGGTCAGAAGAGACGAGTGAAGCTGGTCGACAAGTTGTGGCGACAAGCCAGTGGAGCTGGGATCCGTCGTCAAAAATGGGATGTGTTCCCGGAACAGTTTGGAGCTGTATTCTCCCCATGGCCCTGGAGGCGAACCTGGAGGGACCTGGCGAACGAGCGCACCTGACATCCGAGCCCCGTGGACGCAGCTCGTCTTTCCGGTGCATTGTCTGGCGGCGGGGGTGCTGTTATGCCAGCAAGTCCTCGTCAAACGACCGTGCCTCTGAAAAAGGCAATCTGGGTCAAGGCCAGCCCGCAGTCGGCCTGGCGCGATCAACTCGACGGCGTGAACACGCGCGGCGCTTCTCTGGCCCACGTGCATTGAGTCAACTGCGCACGTGACAGCGAGCCGGCGTCCTCGTGTCTGGTGGTCTGACGCATGGCGCGGCAACCCCATTGGAGGAGTCTGCCCTGACGACCAGCGGCGCTTCTGATTGGACATTTTGGTTGGACCCGGTGTAAATAAAAGCAGCCCTGCGGCGCGTCGCGATCGGAGGTCCTAGGAGAGGAGTCCCCGTGTCGGAGAGCCGACATGTGTGTGAGTCAGCGGTCTTAGGCGAAAGGCTGATCTATGTGTTAGAGAGGAGAGCTCGGCTCTTCGAGTCTCTGTCGGCCCCAGTGCCGAATTTGTAATGCCTCTGTGTATATGCTGTACATAAACCTTGTTTAACTCACCGTCGTCTCGTCCGCTCGTCTTATCAGCTCTGCGCAGAAGCAGTCGCGGGCTGAGAAACATACGCTACCAAACGGCTGGTGACCTTCCCGGCGGAGTTGGAAGCAGTGGCGCCATCGGGACCGTGTTGGCGTCGCCGTCTTTCGCAACAGTGGTGGCTTCGGCGGGATCGGTCCGTCGTTCGCAACAGTGGAGGTCAGCGGTGGGATCTCGGAGGTGACTTCGCAACACCCCTCAGTTTGTTGTTGCTTCTTCTTCCTCTTTTCTTTACTTCTACTCTTTTATCCCTCCTCACCCCCATCCCTTGTGAGCCCTGTGGCGGTGTCGCTCCTGAAGCAGACAATAACGGGGCTCACTTTTCTCTTCCTTTCTCTATCTTAAGAACCACTCTCAAACGTCCCCGAAGAGTGATCCCAGACTCTCAGCTCATTGTCCGGTGTACCTCGATGAACAAAGCACAGTGCAGAGGTGACCACTTTTTTTAAGCAACTCTGACTGCAAATAGCCCTTCCTAAGCCATCAGACGGTCGGACATCTCTGAAGAGGCTTTGACGAGGGGTGCCTCTAGCCCTGAAGAATTCGCAGTACGACTTCTTGTTGTCGCCGTTTCTGAACACCTCTGGGAGCGTTGGAAAGCCGTACCAAATCGGGGTATATTTAGCCGAAACCATCCCACGCGTTCCAGCGGCGCCAAGACATGGAGGCTGATCACCACATTGTGTGTGTGTGTGTGTGTGTGTGTGTGTGTGTGTGTGTGTGTGTGTGTGTGCGTGTGTGTGTGTGCGTGCGTGTGTGTGTGCGTGTGTGTGTGTGTGTGTGTGTGTGTTCAACAACACGTGATTGCGGTCTACATCATCTCAATCTCTCGTGAGACCAGTTACCTGAGTCCTTGACAGACTGGCCTCATGAAAGAAGCAGGCGATGCGAAACTGAGAAGGGCGCGTGCGTTAAAAAGTTGCGCACAAAAAAAAAGTGACTGACACTATTTCACCCACGACAACTTGTTTCTTTCTGTAGAGGAAGAGAGAAGACTATTATTCATTAGTTTGGTTGCTTTAATATGTGCTTTTGGCAAGCGCTTCAATAAATGCAGTGCGCATTCCCAATATTCTTTTTTTTATGGAGCAGCCTTAGTGTTTCTGATGATGAAATTAAGCGGCAGAAATATTCCTGCTGGTGCCTACTTTTGCCCGCGCGCAACGCGGAGGTGAAGCCTGGAGTATAGACTTGTACGTGATAGACACACGTCTATGTTACCCGGGCTTATGTTCTTCGGTGCACGCAAACAGTGTTCTCATTCGACGCGGCTCGGTTGCAGTTAATCTTCTCTCAGAAAATTATGAAGCATCCAATATGCGTACTGACATCTAGAGCTCGCGACACTGCACGCAACTGAATTTCGCGGCAATGGGTTCGTTGTCAAGTGATACGATTATACTCGTACAAATGAATTTACAAAGCATAAGCCATTGCGAATTTTTGAAAACTGAAAATTAAACAGTACAGTGTGCTCGATTTCAGGTTGACAATGTGTGAAAATCAGAATTTTCCGCTTCGCACGAGCGCTATGGTTTACGCCTTTCGAAAATGCCTACAACACACGAAAAATTTTTATTCAACCGTCGGCATTCTTGAAAGGCGCCTTATCTAAAACAACAACAAATTTATGGGAAAATGTAAACTTTTATAAGTATTCGAAAATTTTGGTTCAGTTAATGAAGGATACGCAGACAGACCCACTGTCGTGATGATGGCTTCTGATACAGACAGAGGTAAATTGCGTGAAGCTAGGACAATTCGGAGTGATTCCTCTTCATAAATAGGCGGAAAGCCACGTAAACGAATTAAAAAGGCCCGATACAGAGATAATGATACGAAACCCATACCTGTCTTTTCTTCAGAAACGGAAGCATGTCAGTCGCTGTCACGATGTTTGTTTCTAAATTCGGCAAATGGTCTCCCAAAACTAAAATGCCAGTTAAGTATATGTACTGGGCAAATGTTGGAACTTCTTTGAAAATATGTGTTCACATTCTATTTTAAATGTGTTGCAACGAGCAAGGTTGCGTAAAAACACAGGTTATTATTCCAGAAACGTTAGCCGCAACAAGCTGGTACAGGCAGGAACCCGGCAAGCACGAGCCACACACGGACGTCAACGTCTTCTTTCACGCTGGCACAGAGCTGGCGCCACTATGCTTCGGTACAATTACTCCCCGCGCAGAAAGGAGCCAACCTGGCGACCTAGGGAAAGGACACGACAAGGGGGTCATAGCACGGTTTGAGGCGTGATACGTGTACTGTTTCACGCCCACGGCAGCGTTGGTCCGAGGGTGGATCAATGGGCTCAACTTCATAGTTGACAGGAGATGTTTGCCGCACCACACGGTAGGGGCCATGGTATTTCGACGAAAGCTTCGGGGAAAGACCGGGGGGGGTAGACGGGACCCAGAGCCAAACCAGCATTCCTGGGTTATAGTGTACAGTAGACGCAGAGGAATCGTGGTCAGTTTTCTGGCGCCATTGGTCTTGTGCGGTAAATGAGCGAGCGAGTTGACGACACTCTTCGGCATAAGCAGCTGCTTCGGAAACAGGCGTCGCTTCGGAAACATCAGGCCTGTAAGGGAGAATGGTGTCCATGGAGCATGATGGCTCACGTCCGTACAGAAGGAAGAAAGGAGAAAAGCCAGTGGTTGTTTGTGGCGCAGAGTTGTACGCGTACGTGACAAAAGGGAGCACTTGGTCCCAATTAGTGTGGTCGTCAGAGGCGTACATGGCAAGCATATCTCCAAGGGTACGGTTAAAGCGTTCTGTCATGCCATTGGTTTGGGGATGGTATGCCGAGGATTTCCTATGGACAGTGCGACATGCCTTGAGTAGCTCGTCGACGGCGTTCGAGAGAAACACGCGTCCACGGTCACTGAGTAATTCACGAGGTGCACCGTGTCGCAAAATGAGATGGTGAAGAAGAAAGGACGCAACGTCTTTCACAGTGGTAGCAGGCAGCGCAGATGTTTCAGCGTAGCGTGTTAAATGATCCACGGCGACGATAATCCACCGGTTGCCTCGAAGAGAGTTGGGTAGAGGACCATAAATATCAATTCCGACGCGGTCGAATGGTCTCGCTGGGCAGGTTAAGGGTTGCAAAGGGCCAGCAGTGCCTTGAGAAGGCGTCTTGCGTCGTTGACACGTGGTGCATGACCGAACGTACTGGCGAACGTGCCGATACATGCCGCGCCAGTAGTATCTTAGACGAAGGCGAGAGTAAGTCTTAAATACTCCAGCGTGGCCACACTGGGGGTCATCGTGAAAGGCAGCGCAGATGTCCGAACGCAAATGACGAGGGATGACAAGGAGCCACCTACGGCCATCCGTCACGTAATTGCGGCGATACAACAAGCCTTCACGGACAGCAAAGTGTCTTGCTTGACGAGAGAGGGAGCGTGAAGTCGTTTCTGACGAACTGTGAGGGAGGACGTCGAGCAAAGAATTCATCCAGGGATCCTTGCGCTGTTCGGATGGCATGTCAGTGATGCTCAACGATGACGAATCGCAAATGGCAGTTGATAAGCAGGCAAGGTCAGGAGGCAGTGGAGAACGGGATAGTGCATCGGCGTCTGAATGTCTGCGTCCTGAGCGATAAACAACACGGATATAGTATTCCTGAAGGCGTAAAGCCCAACGAGCGAGGCGGCCAGTAGGATCTATCATGGACGCTAACCAGCATAAGGCATGGTGATCTGTGACAACATCAAACTGGCGTCCGTAAAGGTAGGTGCGAAATTTTCCTATAGCCCAAATGATAGCCAAGCACTCCTTTTCCGTGACGGAATAGTTGGACTCTGCCTTCGTTAGTGTACGGCTGGCATAGGCGACAACGTACTCGTCGCAGCCATCCTTGCGTTGAGCGAGAGTGGCACCGAGGCCGACACCGCTTGCATCCGTGTGAATTTCAGTGGGTGCATTGGGATCGAAGTGGCGGAGAACTGGCGGAGAGATGAGTAGCCGGCGTAGCGCCGTG
This sequence comes from Rhipicephalus microplus, assembly GCF_043290135.1. Lineage (NCBI taxonomy): Eukaryota > Metazoa > Arthropoda > Arachnida > Ixodida > Ixodidae > Rhipicephalus > Rhipicephalus microplus. Next base: position 208,982,348 of record NC_134700.1, read on the forward strand.
AATGCCTCATCGCAGTGGGAATTCCAGCCAGAGAGGTCCGTGCTACGGGAGAGAAGCTGAGTCAGAGGGGCAATTATAGAGGCAAAATTGCGAATGAAACGTCGAAAATAGGAACACAAGCCTATGAAACTACGAAGCTCCTTTAGGGTAGTAGGCTTGGGGTACTCGGCAACGGCACGCAGTTTGGCAGGATCTGGCGATATTCCTTCTTTTGAAACGACGTGGCCGAGAATTGTGAGTTTGCGGGCGCCAAAACGACATTTCTTGTAGTTAAGTTGCAACCCGGCAGCCGTAAGGCACTGGAGAACTTGTTCCAGACGGGAAAGATGAGTTTCGAAATTCGCCGAGAATACAACTATGTCGTCTAAATAGCAAAGACAGATGTGCCATTTAAGTCCCCTGAGGACACTGTCCATCATTCTTTCAAAAGTCGCAGGCGCATTGCAAAGACCGAAGGGCATTACATTAAATTCATATAAGCCGTCAGGGGTCACAAACGCCGTTTTTGGACGGTCTGGTTCAGCCATTGGTACTTGCCAATATCCAGAGCGCAGATCCAGTGAAGAGAAAAACTCCGCACCTTGAAGGCAATCCAAGACGTCATCAATGCGTGGCAGAGGATAAACATCCTTGCGTGTGATGTTGTTTAGTCGACGATAATCCACGCAAAACCTGATGGAGCCATCCTTTTTTCGCACAAGGACCACTGGCGAAGCCCAAGGACTGTGTGAGTGCTGAATAACACCACGTTGCAGCATCTCGTTGACGTGTTGACTGATGACGTCACGCTCGGCCTGCGAGACGCGGTAGGGGTGCTGACGAAGTGGAGTATGATGACCGGTGTCGATATGGTGAGCGACAACTGACGTGCGTCCCAAGGGAGGTTGTCCGTGGTCGAAGGAGGCGCGGTAACGGTCAAGTAGTTGAATGAGCTGATTGCGCTGGTCTTGCGTAAGGCCGGTGTCTACGCTGCGCAACAGAACGTCTTCGTCAGGTAGTGAGGGCGCGGTGCCAGCTGTGACAGCATCCACGGACATCGGTGTCGTATCAGAACGGGCATCGAAAGGAAAGATGTCATCATAAGTGTCAAAACTCCCAATGCATTCGCCATGCAATAAGGTAGCGGGACAAGGGAACGGATTGCACACATACACGGCACTGGAGCCATCGGCAAGTGTTATGACGGCAAACGGGACGACAAGGTTCCGGCGACGAGCGCATTCTTGTGACGGCATAAATAGGGCAGTTGAATCGGAAACGGAGTTGCACAAAAGAGATACCGCGGTGACCGAAAAAGCAGAAATGACGACGTCAGCGGCGACGATCACCTTTTTGGGTGAGCGAGGGAGATCTATGAATGTCGTGCTGAATGGAAACAAAACGAGTTTAGCACGAGCGCAGTCGACAGCCGCATGATTAGCGGAAAGTTCCATCCCAGGATGATTTCATGAGACGCATGCGGAAGGACGACAAATTCTACGATGTAAAGCACTCCTTGAATCACAACACGAGCAGTGCATGTGGCAGAAGGTTGGACGTGTTGCGAACTCGCCGTGCGTAAAGAAATTTCAACCAGTGGAGTCGTCACTTTGTTCAGTTTGCGGCATAACACTTCACTGATTATACAAAGAGCGGCACCTGTGTCGACAAGAGCAGTTGTGGCGAAACCGTCCACAAACACGGCAATCTCGTTAGGGGGCGATAGATGAGGCCTTGGAAATTTCGTCGGTGGCGCAGCTCTTGCCTCAGGAACTGCGACTGTTAGTTTTCCTTCTGGGCGTGGTTGGAACGGCGAAGCATGGGGGAAGGAGACCGAAGACGGGGTGAAGGAGATTGACGTCGGCTGAAGTCTGGTCGACGTGAGCGGGGGTCATGTGAATCAGGTGTCACATGCGATTCTGATGGCCGAGGTATGTTGCCGGAATGCTGCACATCATTAAAATAGAATCCACGGCGACGACAGTAGCGCGCGACATGTCCTGGAATACCACAGTTGTAGCAGACGCGCCGGTTTTCAGGAGTACGCCAAGAGTTGACAGGTGCTCGAGGTGGTGGAATGGGCCGATTTACCGGATAAACTGAAACTGGTGACCTGTAGTAGTTGGTGGCTGGACTGTATGAAGGGAGCGGCGGTTGGGCAGAAGGTCGGCGGACGGCTTCTGCATAAGTCAGCGGTGCAGCCGCTGATATTGGGGATGTGGGCGAAGGGAGAGCCTCGGCAACTTGCGTCTGAATAGCACGGCGAAGTGAGTGGTCCAGTGTTGTGGGGGTCTCGTTGATGGTGGCGACAAGAGAGAGCTGTCGAGCAACTTCCTCCCGGATGTACTGTTGAATTTGAGGCATTAACACGCTGTAGTCGGAGCCACTGCTTTTGCACTCCAAGGCCGAAATATCAGCTGTCTGCGTATTAGCGCGACGTGTAGAAACTCGTTGCTTGGGCAGCTCATCGAAACTTTGACATAACTGAATCAAGGCCGTGACGGTCTGTGGGTCTTTGGCCACAAGCATATGAAAAGCGTCGTCATCAATGCCTTTCATTATGTTCTTTATTATGTCAGCCTCCGTCATCCTGGCATCAACTCGCCTACAGAGGCTGATCACATCCTCAATGTAGCTCGTGAAGCTCTCACCATTTCGCTGAAATCGTCCCCGCAGTCCCAGTTCAGCGCGAAGCTTACGCACGGCTGGACGACTGAAAAACGAGGTGACGGCCTCTTTGAGAACCGACCAGGTGGGGATGTCGGCTTGGTGGTTGGTGAACCATAGGTTGGCCAAATCCGTCAAGTAGAAGATGACGTGAATCAGCTTCGCAGGGTCATCCCACTTGTTAATCGCGCTGGCATGCTCGTACTCTGCCAGCCAGTCCTCGACATCTTGATCTTCAGTGCCGTTGTATACTGGTGGGTCACGACGGGTGGCAGCGTGGAAGAGCCTTGTGGGGGATCGACGCGCTCGGTCATCGTGGACTGAGATGGTAGCTTACGGCTGCGGAGCTCCAGGAAGTTACCCAGCACGTTTCCACCAAATGCAACGAGCAAGGTTGCGTAAAAACACAGGTTATTATTCCAGAAACGTTAGCCGCAACAAGCTGGTACAGGCAGGAACCCGGCAAGCACGAGCCACACACGGACGTCAACGTCTTCTTTCACGCTGGCACAGAGCTGGCGCCACTATGCTTCGGTACAGTGTGTACAAATCCGTTTAACGTATACGTACTTCACAGAGGTGCACTTGCAAGTTGCAACGTTTCCACGAGCTTCTGTGTGAAAATGACTTGTGGATACCATAATGTAGACTACCGATGGTTAAATGATGACGGCGGCTGATTAATAAAAATATACGGCGGCCTCCTCGGTGGCGATGTACATAGACGTGAGCAGGCTTTCCACAAGAGCCTCTCAAGTTTGCCCGGCGACGCCAGCGCTTGCCTTTCCCCTGCCAGAAAAAGCGCACAACAGTAAAGTCTTCCGACCCTTCCGCTCCCTTTGGCTTCCACGCATTTGCGAAGCACGCGCTGCACGTGAAACGTCCCTCGTTCCGCGATGTCACCCCAACAGAAAAGGGGGTGACATCGCAACGTCGTCAACTGTCACAATAACCATGCAAACACGAAGAGGTCGACTACACCAGTGAAATTCTACCGATTCCTAAACCGATGGTGCGAAACAAGCAGACGACAGAAATAGATTAAAGCGGTGCGCCGAAAAAAGTATGTAAACATTTTTTTCATAAAAATTAGCACGCGTACAATGCATTCAAAATTACGGGTGTTAATTCCTGCGTCACGGTTCCTCTAATTTATCGAGTTACTGGGAGATGCACGTCCCCATCCTAAAAGTATAAATTTTCAACGCCCGTCTTTAGAGCACTGTTAAAAAATAGCGAAGAAATATTTTATGCTGCTACTATTATTCGATATTGTTGGGGACGTAGTAGTTGAAGCTGTGTGCACATGTGGTATTGGTAATGTGTTGTTATATATTTTTAAATCTACGCAGCGCCGACGGAAGTGTGTGGTTGCCAAAAGCTTGGACAAAAAAAGAAAAAAAAATGCATTAGCCGTCGTTGCTCGTCCGTTGGCAGATACAGTGAACTAGTTGTTACTGAGTGTGCAGGGGTAGCCCGAACAACACGGTGCATTTTTGATACGTGACCAAGATAAAATGTCTTTATATCAATGCGCTCTTCCCCTGCAGATTAGACACACACAAAAAAGTTTCTCTGAAAGCTGGGCGCTCATCATGATGGTACGCACGCTGTTCGTGAACTCAAGGTACCCGCGATGAGAACGGTGATAATGCAAGGAAAGACACGCGAGATAGATTTCAATTTTTGTTGTGGGTCAGAAAGAAGCCCCAAATAGACCATTTGTTTTTGAAGTGTTGTGTATACACCACACGATAACTTGGGTGGGTGCTAGTAAATTAAGGTATCCCAACTAATAGCAGTCACAGCGCAAGAACCGCTTAACCTAAAGCACGAGAAGCGGCCTTGCCCATGCATCCAGGAACAAACATAGTGCATAGTACACAGAGTAAACCAAATAAAACAGGTATATAGTTATGAACGTACAGAAAGTTTTATTCACCTCTAACGTCGTAAACAGCGTCGTCTTTCACTTGCGAAACGCACTTCGCTCTGACGAGGACGGCGTCGTCTGCTACAACTTGCTTCGCTGCCCTTTTACCAAATTGCTGCCACGAAAAAAAAATCCTCAATTGCGGCATCCTATTAAATGCGGATAGAGCGCATACATCATAACCGCGCGTGACGCGAGACTCTCAAAAACGCGTGCAGAACGCGTGCAGCGTGCGAGCAAAGCAACGCGTTTTCAAGCAGGTTGAATGGGACAGCGGAGGGGCGAAGACTCGAGTAACCAGTTATCATAACCGCGCGCGACGCGATACTCTCAAAAACACGTGCAGAACGCGTGAGGCGTGCGAGCAAAGCAACGCGTTTTCAAGTAGGTTGAATGGGACAGCGGAGGGGCGAAGACTCGAGTAACCAGTTATCATAACCGCGCGCGACGCGAGACTCTCAAAAACACGTGCAGAACGCGTGCAGCGTAAGAGCAAAGCAACGTGTTTTCAAGCAGGTTGAATGGGACAGCGGAGGGGCGAAGGCTCGAGTAACCAGTTATCATAACCGCGCGCGACGCGAGACTCTCAAAAACACGTGCAGAACGCGTGCAGCGTGCGAGCAAAGCAACGCGTTTTCAAGCAGGTTGAATGGGACAGCGGAGGGGCGAAGACTCGAGTAACCAGTTATCATGACCGCGCGCGACGCGAGACTCTCAAAAACACGTGCAGAACGCGTGAGGCGTGCGAGCAAAGTAACGCGTTTTCAAGCAGGTTGAATGGGACAGCGGAGGGGCGAAGACTCGAGTAACCAGTTATAACCGCGCGCGACGCGATACTCTCAAAAACACGTGCAGAACGCGTGAGGCGTGCGAGCAAAGCAACGCGTTTTCAAGCAGGTTGAATGGGACAGCGGAGGGGCGAAGACTCGAGTAACCAGTTATCATAACCGCGCGCGACGCGATACTCTCAAAAACACGTGCAGAACGCGTGAGGCGTGCGAGCAAAGCAACGCGTTTTCAAGCAGGTTGAATGGGACAGCGGAGGGGCGAAGACTCGAGTAACCAGTTATCATAACCGCGCGCGACGCGAGACTCTCAAAAACACGTGCAGAACGCGTGCAGCGTGCGAGCAAAGAAACGCGTTTTCAAGCAGGTTGAATGGGACAGCGGAGGGGCGAAGACTCGAGTAACCAGTTATCATAACCGCGCGCGACGCGAGACTCTCAAAAACACGTGCAGAACGCGTGCAGCGTGCGAGCAAAGCAACGCGTTTTCAAGCAGGTTGAATGGGACAGCGGAGGGGCGAAGACTCGACTAACCAATTATCCTAACCGCGCGCGACGCGAGACTCTCAAAAAAATTGCCCGCAGCTTCCCTCGGGGGAACACTGAGGAGGATGCGGAGCATATAATTGGCAATTACCTAACGACAGTGGGAACTTGGATGGGAACGTTCACGATCTGGCCCTTGATTCCGTACTGTCCGTTGCCGTGAGTCAAGCGTCGTATACCCATGAACGGGAGTCGAGGAGCGATGAGTCGTTCTTCAACCGCGTTCAACTCGGGTAGATGTTCGGGTCGGGGCGGGTAGCGGTAGCCGTAACTCACGCTAGCCGAGGGAACTCGACCGGCAATCAACGACTGCTTGCACGTAGCACACACGACGTAGTCGGCATAGTCGGTGCCCTTTCCAAACGTATCGCAAAGAACCGACAACGCTTTGGAGTTGTTCTGAATGTTGCCGATCCGAGTTAAGTTGTTATCGAACCAAAGACGATCACACACCTTGCAGGTGTGGCCGAAGCTTCGGTCGAGGAAGTCGCGCTTGAAGCGAGCGTTGGGCGTGGCATACTGCTTGGCGCGCCACGCCGCTACCTCGGCGCGCTTGCGCTCGCGGGCAGCATCGGGATCGGCCTCTCGTCGCCGACGCTTGCACTCGGCTTCCCGTTTTCGAAAGTCCGGGTCCTCTTGTCGACGCTTACGTTTCAAAGCAGCCGAATCCGGTGCTTCTGCTCGACGCTGACGTCTCTCAGCGGCTTCACGTTCTCTAAGTTGAGAATCTTCCGCTCGACGCCGACGTTTACGTTCGGCGTCGCGAGCTCTTCTCCGCGCTGCCTTGTCTTCGGACGACGACTTGGTTGCGGTTCCGCCAACACTTTGGCCGGCGCTGGTCGAAGGGACGTCGATCATTGCGACCTCGGACGTCGACGCGCCGTACAAACCAACCGACGAGCGGCAACTGAGCGAGCGAGCACCGACCTTGAGTATATATACAGCGCGACGGCGCATGCACTGTCAGCTGTCGAATGTTCGAGAAGGGGGAGAAGCGCAACGGCGCATGCGCGCGCGTCAGCTGCCGATGTTCTCGAAGCGCGACGGCGCATGCGCGCGCGTCAGCTGCCGATGTTCTCGAAGCGTGACGGCGCATGCGCGCTACATTATACAGCTAGCAAATGTTCGTGAAGAGGAGAAGCGCACGCGGTGTGTAGAGGAGGAAGGGTGCACAGATGGTGGAGGAGTGAAGCGCGCGCGGTGTGTAGAGGAGGAAGGGATGCACAGATGGTGGAAGAAGGAGGAGCAAGCTTGCGGACGGTGCCGCACTACAAGCCTCGAGTATTAGATGCTCCGCATCTAAAACACGTGCAGAACGCGTGAGGCGTGCGAGCAAAGCAACGCGTTTTCAAGCAGGTTGAATGGGACAGCGGAGGGGCGAAGACTCGAGTAACCAGTTATCATAACCGCGCGCGACGCGAGACTCTCAAAAACACGTGCAGAACGCGTGCAGCGTGCGAGCAAAGCAACGCGTTTTCAAGCAGGTTGAATGGGACAGCGGAGGGGCGAAGACTCGAGTAACCAGTTATCATAACCGCGCGCGACGCCAGACTCTCAAAAACACGTGCAGAACGCGTGCAGCGTGCGAGCAAAGCAATGCGTTTTCAAGCAGGTTGAATGGGACAGCGGAGGGGCGAAGACTCGAGTAACCAGTTATCATAACCGCGCGCGACGCGAGACTCTCAAAAACACGTGCAGAACGCGTGCAGCGTGCGAGCAAAGCAACGCGTTTTCAAGCAGGTTGAATGGGACAGCGGAGGGGCGAAGACTCGAGTAACCAGTTATCATAACCGCGCGCGACGCGAGACTCTCAAAAACACGTGCAGAACGCGTGAGGCGTGCGAGCAAAGCAACGCGTTTTCAAGCAGGTTGAATGGGACAGCGGAGGGGCGAAGACTCGAGTAACCAGTTTTCTCCCCACATTGACTGACAGCGCCACGCTCCACAGCGCCTCATTGATTGATTGATTTGTGGGGTTTACCGTCCCAAAACCACCATATGATTATGAGAGACGCCGTAGTGGAGGGCTCCGGAAATTTTGACCACCTGGGGTTCTTTAACGTGCACCCAAATCTGAGCACACGGGCCTACGACATTTCCGCCTCCATCGGAAATGCAGCCGCCGCAGCCGGGATTGGAACCCGCGACCTGCGGGTCAGCAGCCGAGTACCTTAGCCATTAGACCACCGCGGCGGGGCTCCGCAGCGCCTCCCTCGGCGTGGGTCTACCACACCGCACGTGGCGGGACACCTGCCGCACGCAAGGCGAAAGATCGTCGCCCGCTCTTTCGCCTTGCGTGCGGCAGGTGTCCCGCCACGTGCAATGCGGCTGTGCGAGTAGCTTATGTACAGGCTCTTAGTGGGGAGTGGGGAGATAGTATAGTATTACTGCAGCCCCATTTCATATATCGCTTGCTGGATTTCGGGCTGACCGGTCGCGCGCTCGCGACCTCCGGCGTCAGCGTGGCTCTGGCCGACTGGGCTCGCCCTACGTCACCTCCTGCCGCCGACAACCTTCCACCTCCGACGACAGTGCAGCTCTGGCTTACTGGACTTGCTCTACGCCATCCACCGACGCCGAAAGGAGCTCTCGCAGGTGCGCCCCGTCCTCGGACTCCAGTGACCGTGCTCCCATCTTTCCTATCTCTTATATCCCCTAATTTTGTCGTCTCTCGCTCTGGCTTACCACCTCACGTCTCTTCCTCTCTTCTCCTTCTTCGGCTTTCCTACATCTTTACTCCTATCCTTTTTATCCCTCCTCACCCCCATCCCTCGTGAGCTACTGTGGCGGTGTCGCTCACTGAAGCAGACAATAACGGGGCTCACTTTTCTCTTCTTTTCTCTTTTTAAGAATCACTTCTCCCCCATTTCATATTAGCCGTCTCCAAAGGACAATAAATAAAAAAAAAATGTCGTGCAGCAATGACGTACTAGTTTCAATGGCTTGCATTTGATGCATGGCTTTCCCTAAAGTAGAGGTAGCAAATAAGCGGTTATTAAAACGCCAGGAGCCTTTGGCCACCATTATCTTCAAAGACCTGCGTGACCATAAGTGTGAAAACGTATAGGGCAGACTTAGCCCCCCCCCCCCCTAGTGCTCAAGCATAGGGTGATGCATATTTCTTGTTGCTATACGGGAGGCAATACGTTTCATGTCGACAGAACCCGCTCGTAAATGGACGATACTGTGCGATGCCAAAGCTGCTCTTCAAACCATCGATGGCTTCATGAGACAAGGTCCATATCATACTTTATCGATTGAAATAGCAAAGCTTCTTGGCATTGCTACAAAAATGGACATTGTGTAACATTTCAATGGATATTTGCTCATTGTGGCATAATGGGCAATGAACAGGTGGACGCTGAAGCTAAGAGAGCTTTAAATAGTGCCCCTGAAGTGTGCATCGCAGTTTTAGTGCTGGGTACCCAAGCGGCTTGCGTACGCAGGACGTTGGGGCGGCGGTATTGCGCATGCGCGAAACCCCAAACAGATGCGTCGCAGGATCGCTGGGGCCATGCGTCCGCGCGGTCCACCTTCGCAAGAACTCACGGTATCCGCACTGCGGATACTCTAGCCGTCAAGTTAAAATAAGTCAAAGTGCGAGAACTTATAGCGATTACATGGTTTCAGCCAGATTTCCAAAGCTAGAATGGCCTGGAACATGGAAACTAAAAAACATATGCCAGCCCCCGACCTGATGAATAGGTGGCGCCATCTAGTGCGGCCATAGTGAAACAGACAACCACAACTTTGTTATTGCAGAAACATTGTGCATTGTACATCTGGTGCAAAAACTGCGCAGCGACAATACTACAAATGAGTAACCTTTTTATTCATTTTCACCTCAAAAACATTACGCGTAAGCTAACATGCTCATGACTGCGGTTGCACGAAGTGTCACAAGATGTCGACACTGTCGTTACAGTAACCTTGTATTTCGCTTTTTTTGCGTACACAATAAAAAGATTACTGTACACAATAAAAAAAAGTGTCCTGATCACTATGTATGTTTATATTTAACATTTTAAATCATAAAAAGACCTAAATAATACTTACGCGACAAGACGCTATGGCTCTGCGAGCGCGTGTGAACTTCGTGCGGCTTGCGTTTGCGTGCGTGCCACCGTGGCGCCAACTAAAAGGCATTCCGGTTGGGTATGGGTTGGGCACGCAATGCCGCGCGCTCCCAAGCCCGCAAGGCCCCAAGAGAATGCGTACCCAGCACTAAAACTCCCTACTAACATCCTACTTCGACGCGTAATGCACAACTCCATCTTAGAGCACTGGCAGAAACCAGAACACCTGCACAAGCGGCTGCACAAATGGGACCCGGAAATGAAGTTCCGTATGCCTCACAAGTTAAAGCGAAGCATCTCATGCAGTATCCACCGCATTCGCCTCGGTGTGGCTTACACTAGACGTTACACCTTCTTGATTGGCTGTAATGACACAGGTCCCAATTGTGGTCACTGTCGGTTGCCAGAAACGCTCGAACATATAATTTGCGACTGTCCAGCATATGCAAGCGAACGCCAGCAACTGATATCTTCGATTGGCCGATATATTAGTCGACCATTAACCGATGAGGTTGTGTTAGGTCCTTGGCCTGACGCCAGCAGCACACATGTGGTTATACGAGCCGTCATCGCTTTCTTAGAAGCCACTGGACTGGACGCACGTCTGTAGAGTTACCCAGCCTAATAAGAACATATCATCTCTCTACCTTACCATCGTCACTCATTACTCTTTCACTCCCCAGTCACCCTTCCCCAGTGTAGAGTAGCAAGCCAGAGCAAACTAAAGCTCAGGCCAACCTCTCTACCTTTCTGTAAAAAAATTCTCTCTCTCTCTTTTCAGGAAAGTTCGCCCTGTAACCATTTTGAACTGCACTTGTTAAAAAAAGCAGTGTTTGCCACCCCTAAGTTTCCTTCGTCTTTATTGGACAAGCGATGAGTAGTAAAATTTGTCCGATTGCTGTAGCACACGTGTTTTCACTCTCGAACAAATGGCATGCCATAAGTACACACAGCTCCGCTGTAAGAAGAAAGCTGATGCAAATGTCATAACAGGCTCGACGTGCGGTTGTACTCCCAGCGCTATTTCATCGCTTGATTCCTTGAAACCGACTAACGAAGCGATCAATGGCAGGCATTTATTATTTTTTTTGCCTTCAATGTAACGCCACGATTAAACGTAACAATCTAGATCCTCAGCACACCACTAAGCAAAAGTGCCGCTGTAACCCTGCATGTGGCAGCCATCTTTGTTTATTTGAGCAGTGTTGCCAGCACGGGCAGCGTTTTCCGAAGCTGTGAATAAAGACGACGATGAGCACGTTCACGTGAAACGCGTGAACCTTTCTGATCGTGCAGGCACGAGGCACTCTTGACTAGTCGACTAAAAGCTAGGAATACAAGTAAATTTACCAGTAATTTTATCATTTGGCGGAACTTCATTTGGTTACTGCCACAGGGATGTATGCTCCGCTGTGTTTGATTACATCAATGCAACTAAAAGATTACCATGCTAGTGAACCACTACCTTTTCAGATCTTTAGTTTATAATTCGTAGTTATGTCTTTCAAAAACAAAAGATGGTTTGACCGCTTGCTCAGCACACATTTTTGTTTTTTTGGTAGTATTATTTTAAGCTTCTTTTATAGATTAGCTTCATTTTCAGTTTAGTTTCATTTAAGTATCCTGCCGCCCGGTTCTTGGCCCATCCCCCTTTGTGGGTAAGCGCCATCCATCAGAGGTCATCAGCATCAGCATCATTAGTCGACTGGCTACCGCCATCTCGCCAAGGTGTTGAGGAACCAACCAACCAACCATCGGACATTTAAACGCCATCGAAGCGCTTTAGGTTGAAGAGAATGGCTCAAAGTGTTCCGTCCGACACGCCACCGACGAGCTCGTTCCCGGCGAGTGACGCGCCAGCTGTGCCAAGGAAGGCGACGTACAGGAAAACGAACGTCACTTCGAGAGGCGAGTTTTGCAGAACCTTGGTTTTATTCCGTCAAATATTGTGCTGCAGCAATACTGCACTGTGTCACGCGTGCCTTACACAGCACCATCGCGAAATGTGCTCCGAGCATCCGTGGATGTCTAAGCTCATATAGGCGCGCGCAAGGTGCGCTGGATGGATGAATGCTGTGAGCGCACTCATTCTAAGTGAGCGGCTACGTGTGCCACCAGGTTCAACAACAACAACAAAAAAAACCTTTTTACTTAAGTTAGCCTAATTCCTTCTCTACTTTGAATAAATGAACCTTTATTGATAAAGAGAAAAGTAAATTAGCTGTCCAGTTCTTTGCTCCTTAAGGAATTTCCCTCTTTTTCACGCTATTTATTTCTGTACTCTACTTTTCTGCCATCAATACTTTATAAGCGCCTTCTATAGCGGGCGTTTCAGCTTCTGTTGTCCATAAACGCAAGGCTTCATATAGGCTGGTTCCCAAACGTACACCTGGGTGGATATCTCTACATTCAATCCGAACATGCGCCGTCGTTTTCTTATTTTTCTCGCAGCATGTGCATTGTTCTTTTTTACTGAACCTCGCTTGATAACTACGCGTCCTATAAGGCGACCCCATTTCGCTTCAAACAGTAACAAAACGTTCCCCCTTGACGATTGTTGTAGCGCGAGAACAGAACGACGACAAATGGACAAGAAGAAGACGTCATCGTTCTGTTCTTGTGCTTTAAGAATCGTCATGACGTACCAACTAGCCCAAACTGCCACGTTTCTTAGTGCCCCCTTGAATTGTCCTAAAATACTCCGTTCCTTATTTAGTTTGTGCTCCTTCGGTAGTTACTCGGAACCATTTTTTTAAATCGCTGCCACCCAGTAAACCCTTTCCGCCTGACTTCCCGCTTAAACACAGAAGTACTTTTACAGCGCAAACACAGACACACAACAAAGAAAGAGACGGCACATGCACACCATGCTTGCGTGTGTCGTCTCTTTTTTTGTGGTGCGTCTGTTTGCGCTGTAAAAGTACCTCTATGATCATGAACCATCTATAAGCCCAAAAGAAGTTCTACTGAATTCTCGCTTAAAGCCGGATCGCTCACAGCCGTGTATTTACTGGTGAGTCTCCTAGTTCATTTTCTCCGACATGTGTCAATGCACCTTCAATGGAACATCTTCTCCACCAAAAGTGCAGACTTTGCGCTTCCCCTCCCCCCGGTCTTAGGTGACTAGGAGGTGCTCTCCCCCCTTTCCGTGCGCATGTGTAAGGCGTTGAAAGTAGACTAATTCAGCGGCGTAAGCAGAAATTTTTCTTTTAGAGAAATGGAGATATAGTGCCATCCTAGTTCTCTTTATGTTCGTGCGTGTGTTTGCATGTGCGTCAGAAGCGCTGCATAAATTTTATGCGTATTTAAAAGGCGTCCAGAGGCAAATACACATGCAAAACTGAAAATTTCCGCAAGTGCTGGTACCCCGCCCCCTCCCCTGAACATCAATCCAGTACTTCTTGACTAATCCGATGGTGTGTGCTTATATGTGCGCACACAAAATATTAAAATATTGGGCTTGTGGGTGGGGCATTGAGGCCCCCAGGCTACTTCCCTGGCTACGCCCCTGCGGGGAATCTTGACTTGCGCCCAGGTACTGCATCAGTTTCGCCCAGGCCTCGACTACTCAAAGGCTACGCTTTTGCGCCCTGAAAGCGATGGATTATATGTTTAGTGTTTTAAATGCCTCATGGCCGTATGCTGTGAATCACCAATTTTCAAGCCTATGTTTCATTGTTTTTGTCAGTTTTCTTACTTTGATTAATTTTAATCATATCAGAACAATACTTCATCAATGAGATTCGAGGACAGGTCACCTAATGCACCGCCTGGGCTCAACATCCGCTCTAGATTGAGATCGCACGAAGAGTTGCAAAGAACGGTCGCTAACACGCGTCTCAGGCGAATCTAAAAACGTTGGACCGAGGTGTAGCGGTGAGCTACCAAGCCACAGGTGCCTTCATCGTCACCACGCGTGAACTGTGCGTCGTTGCAAGATGGCGCATGCGCCGCATCGCGTCAATTCATCATCATGATCATGATCATCATCTTCATCATCATCAAGTGTTAGGTAAAAGACCCCATTACTAAACACGTTTCATTCAATACATTGTGTGCAACATCGATTTTTTTCCTTGTTCTTTCTATATAAAAGAAGTGACCATTATTGTAAGTTAAACTGTTTAGTCAGCATCGATGCAAACGGGCCGATAGATTTGGAGATCACCAAACCTTCCCAGCGGTTTGTCGTCTCAATGTAGCATTGATCTGCTCCTGAGGCCAAATTACTACCTCGTGAGCAAACTGAGTACAAAGACGCAATATACGATACATGTCCCAACCACGAAGTGTGCAAGAATAAAAGCCATTATCATCATCATCATCATCATCATCATCATCATCATCATCATCCCGACTACGTCTACTGCAGGACAAAGGCCTCTCCCATGTTCCGCCAGTCAACTCGGTCCTGTGCTTGCTGCTGCCAATTTAAGAATAAAAATAATAAGTAAATATTGTCACCAATCTTGTCTCACTCAAGGAAACCTTCCGCAGAACTGCTCGTCGTCAAGCATCTCCTTTCACCCCGTCGTCAAGCATCTCCTTTACCTGCGTCTGTATAGTCTCGCGTTCTTTAGCCGAAACACGGTAAGGTTGCTGGCGGATTGGGCGAACATCATCGTCGGTAATAATTCGGTGCTTTATGAGGGGTGTTTGACCGACTCTAGATGAAGAGGCGAAGCAAGATTTAAATTCCTTCAGCAGGGTATGCAGTGCGGCCTTCTTCTCGTCCGAAAGCTTCGAACTGACGTCGATGTGGTCCAGAAACTTATCTCCATCAACCATTTCCTCGGATGCGAAGCACTCGGTGACATCCGCTACACGGTCTCCGAAGGCCACGGTGGTGCCGCGGAAAAGATGTCGGTGCTCGAAGTTAAAATTTGTGACGAGTATCTGCGACCGTCCGTCACGCACACGCAGAATGCTTCGCACTGCACACACACCTTGAAGCAGTAAAAGGGATACGTTGCTCTCGGCGACCACGTCACCGTCTTGGAGGTCTTCACAGGTGACTTCTACGAAAGCAGTCGCTCGGGGAGGCAACGTCACGCTTTCGTCGGCAACACGCAGCGCAGGTCTACGACAGCTATCAGCGCCTCGATCGGTTGCAAGTTGCGTCGAGAAAGTCACCATTCGCTCGCGGAGATTTATGATCGCGCCATTCTCTCGAAGGAAGTCCATTCCAAGGATGAGCTGACGAGAACAGTCGCGTAGTACGAGGCAGGTTACCACAAACGTTGACTCGCGTATTTCCACTCTTGCGGTACAGCGACCCAATGGAGTAATAACGTGGCCTCCAGCAGTGCGAATACGCGTCCCATTCCAAGGTGTCATCACTTTCTTAAGACTGGTTGCCAATTTTCCGCTCATAATAGAATAATCTGCACCTGTGTCCACCAATGCGCTGACCTGAAGACCGTCTATCAGCACGGGAATGTCGAGTGAGACTCGGCCACTGGGTTCAGACGCACAATCCGGCATTTCTCTCGCACTGCACTCAGACGTCAATTCAATGTCTGCAGCGTTTTGTGGAAGCGTCGATAGGAGGTCTTCCGCACTTTTAGTCCCAGCGACCTCGCCCCCGAAGGTCGCTGCCTTCAGTTTTCCCGACGAGGGCTTGGGGAACGTCCCCGTGCCATCGTACTGAGACGTGGTCCAATAGCTGCGGGTCGTCGTGGAGATGGAGACCGCGATTGACGCCGTGAGAAAGGCAGACGTTGCTGCGCGAGGTAGTCCTCAATTTCTCTTGGCCTCTGACCAACTAGGGGACGAGGCGAATGAATAGAGAAACCGCGCAGTCCAAGTTGTCGGTATGGACATTCCCGGTAGATGTGACCGGCTTCACCGCAATGGAAGCAGAGGGGTCTTCTATCCGACGTACGCCAAATATCGGACTTCCGCGGAGGGGCACGGCGACCGTCGATGTCCAAACCAGCATGCGCAGATTGAATTGAAACTGGCGGCATCGTCTGGATTGGGACTGCAGGGCTTGAGACCGGCATGGAAGTGCGCAGAGCTTCGGCATATGTGCGGTTCCCAACATCAGTGGACGCAGGAGGTGGTTCTAGATTTGTAACCGTTGGTTGAGGGCGACGGCTGTGAAGCACCTGCTGGACCTCGTCCCGAATAATATTGGTGATGCTGCTTACCTCCGGCTGTCTCGCCCCGTGTAGTTTCGCGATTTCCTCGCGGACGACGGAGCGGACGATTTCGCGAATCCACTCAATGCTGTTGCTCCCGAAGCTGGCGGAAAATTCAGTAGGTGATGCAGAATTCACTTGCCGGTCGAGTAGGGCTGACCGCTGATGAAGTACCCTCTCCATCGTAGTGGCTTCGGTCAGGAATTCTGCTACACTCTTCGGAGGGCTCCGCACCAGACCAGCAAAAAGCTGCTCCTTCACGCCTCGCATCAGATAGCGTAGCTTTTTTTCTTCTGGCATTGCCGGATCCGCTCGCCTGAAAAGCTGCGTCATGTCCTCCACGTACATGGTGACGGTCTCATTAGGCATCTGGATGCGTGAATGCAATGCACGTTCAGCACGATCGCGGCGGTCGGGGCTCCGGTAGGTCTCCAAGAGGCGATGCTGGAACTCGCGCCAGGATGTCAAGACATCACTTCTGTTCATGAACCACGTTCGGGCGCCGTCTTTCAAACACGCGTAGACGTTGCGGAGTTTGGCGGCTTCGTCCCAGTAGTTGATCGCTGCGACGTGTTCGAACTCGCTCAGCCAGTCGTCCACATCCTCAAACAGCTCTCCGTGAAAGGGACTAGGCATCAGCGGGTTCTGGACAGTGCAATAAATTGGTGCCGACGACGTAGGAGTTTCCATGACGCCTTGAGGCGAAGTCATAGTCGCTCTATGGATAAGCTGTGCCGGTGTCTCTGGTGGTAGGCCTCGTTGGCGGCGGCTTGTTCTGTGAACTGGCGTGTCCACGGGCACAGGGCTTGTGTTCCGGCTCCTGGGCGGGCTCTTGTGCATGGGGTGCGTCGTCAGTTGTCGTACCCAGCAGCTCCACCAATCTTGTCACCAATCTTGTCTCACTCAAGGAAACCTTCCGCAGAACTGCTCGTCGGTTGTATCACCCCGTCGTCAAGCATCTCCTTTACCTGCGTCTGTATAGTCTCGCGTTCTTTAGCCGAAACACGGTAAGGTTGCTGGCGGATTGGGCGAACATCATCGTCGGTAATAATTCGGTGCTTTATGAGGGGTGTTTGACCGACTCTAGATGAAGAGGCGAAGCAAGATTTAAATTCCTTCAGCAGGGTATGCAGTGCGGCCTTCTTCTCGTCCGAAAGCTTCGAACTGACGTCGATGTGGTCCAGAAACTTATCTCCATCAACCATTTCCTCGGATGCGAAGCACTCGGTGACATCCGCTACACGGTCTCCGAAGGCCACGGTGGTGCCGCGGAAAAGATGTCGGTGCTCGAAGTTAAAATTTGTGACGAGTATCTGCGACCGTCCGTCACGCACACGCAGAATGCTTCGCACTGCACACACACCTTGAAGCAGTAAAAGGGATACGTTGCTCTCGGCGACCAAGACAGCTAAGTATAGCGCAGTGACAAGTGTACAATAATTTAAGCAGAAAAATAAATGACCTTAAGCTGTGGTTGGTCATGATGCACTTCATATTGGGAAATCTACAGCCTATAATTCAGAAACGTAGCGCAAAGCCGCACACGGACGGTGACAGATCAAGACGGGACACTGCGCTAGCTAACAACTCAGTTTATTGGACGTGATCGCGTATAAATACACACGACACTGCATGAAGGAAGAAGAGAAAGAGGGGGGAGAATAAGAGGCACACAATGCAATCGGCCCAACAAATCAAACTGGTGGCTGACGTGACAAAAAATGACATATCGTTTTCCGATAGACAAATAAAAGGGCAACTTACAGCATGTCTATGCTTAATTTCTGCCGCTTCAATAATTTCTCTCATGAGCTGGTCAGAAGTTATGGTCAGCGCATGGGCGTGGTTGAACAGGGGCGTTCAATCGCAACGGACACAATGCGCGGCAAGGTGGCCAGGCAATCGAAATGCGTGACGATGTGTGTGCATCTTCGGTTGAACAAGCACGCCTGTCAACGCTGTCACTCGCGCAAAGCATGTGTATGCTCCTGGGTACAACCACGTCGGAGTCCACAACTGCCACAAGATGTCACCCCGCAGGGTAAGGGTAGGCAAAAAAATCTAGTTTTTGGTTTACTAAGTACTACGGCTTGGTGGCGGTACCCACCGCCCGATCTAAAAGGTGCAGCCATATCAATCCAATCCATCCATCCATCTATAGGTAAGGGCGGCTGCTCGCACCCTATACAGAATTGTGGACGCGACTGTGCTTTGGTTTTAGATTCTACAGCTCGTGTTATATTGGGGTAATTTGACTCGGAACATTTAAATAAAAGCCGACATCACCTTTAGCGGCCAGATTTGCAGTGTAGTCACGCAGCGCCAGCTAACCCAATCCACCAGTCTTTTTAGCTTGCAAGTTTGGCTTCTCCACATAAAGAGCCATGATGAGGTGCTGCGTCTATAATTCACGCAGGACAACCGGTTCGTGTTCCTCTCAGCGAACTTGTATGGCGAAGGCATATAAATAGTTATTTTTAGGATTTTGTATGCCGAATGGGACGATCGGCCACTCTCTGTGCAGATGCTACTGGAACACCGTCATCGCCTTTCGTCGGCTCAAAAAGCAGTCAAAGCTGTCTTGAGCTTTTTGAGGACTACAGGCCTATGTGGCCACCTTTAACTTTTGTGTAGTGCCACCGCTGCATACGCGCCAGCCGATTGACTGACAATCCTCTTTTTTTCTCTCTTTCTCTTTTCTCTCTTTCTCTTCTCTTTACTATCTCTCATCTTTATGCCCCCCTTCCCATTCCCTCAGCGGAGGGTAGCAAACCGGGCATGTGCCTGGTTAACCTCCCTGCCTTCCCTCTTGTTGTTTATCCCTCCTCATCCTCCTCTTGTATGCCGAAATTACGATATGATTATGAGACACGTCGTAGTGGAGGGCTCCGGAAGTTTTGACCACATGGCGTTCTTTGGCGCGCACTGACATTGCACAGTACACGGGCCCCTACAATGTCGCCTCCATGTATAGCATAGGCGGCGTCGTTTTTCGTGGCATATCCAAAGATGTAATGGGCGGGGAAATTGAATGGCCACCTTCAAAATGGGCACTGCGCATAAGCTACCGCTGTCACGTGGATAGTGCTGCGTGAAAGGCTTGGAAAGAAGCAGGACAAGGAACAATGATAAAACTCACCTAAACCTGCAATGCCGCGCTTATGAGTGTGCGGCAAACTTTGGTAAAGTCAACGTCATTTCACAGTATTAATACATTACACGCTCGATTGCGGTACACTACATTTGATCACGTTAATCGCAAAAGGAATTGCACATGTCTTATTTTCCAATCAGATAACACATGTGGGTGGTGGCACGAGTGTGAAAGCTTTTTGAAATATTTTAATCTCGAGCCTATTTCATTAACACTCTGTAACGAGTCAAGATGTGCACAATGCCGAGGATAATGTCTCGTGGAATTCAACTACCGTTTCTGCTCCCATACTTTTAACATTCTATAAGTTAGCTGTCGATCCGCTCTTAAAGCATCACTATGGTCATTAAATTTCCAGCCAATTACTGCCTGGCCAGACAATCAATTACTTATCAATGTATTACCTTGTCAAAGTTGATGTGATAATAACGAAATGCGGAAGTACTGCGCTTTCAATGAAAGTTTTGTTGTGATCCAGCAGGGCCAGTTCCTCGTTTCCGCCTGTGCACCCCCCCCTTTTTTTTTAAGGCGCTGTATTTGTGTCAATACACCTAAATGTCTGTTCTGACGTTGTTTCCTATCCAAAGGGCGTGATAATACGAGGCAACTTGGCCGCCATGGATGGCAATTGAACTCGTGCCTTCGTGTGCTTAGTGGTACAGCGCGTTGGAAACTAAGCCACTGTGGCAGGTATTTCAATCTAGCAGCTTTCCGCACTTGGGACTATTGGTACGCAATGTGGCCAACAGTATAAATGTCGCTTAAAGCCCATGGTGCGAGAGGCGACCGTCTCTAGTGCCAAGAATGTTATAGACGCAGTTGTCTCTTCCCCGTACACGAACTCTCTTCTGGTACTGTCCTTACTCAGGGAGCCTTCGGAGGCCATCCTGTTTCAGTTTACTAGGGGATCCAGATGGGTCTCTCGGATCAGGCTGAGCGTGCTGCAACGGCCACTGGAGTTTTGGACTGAGGACGCACCGTTGTCGCGCTCATATATCTCTTATTCATTAATTTTCAATCAATCAATCAATCAATCAATCAATCAATCAATCAATCAATCAATCAATCAATCAACATCGCATTTTTTAACTCAAAATAAGCGCACCAATTTAACAGCCCTGGTTCGCTACATTTGCCAGGCACGACGTCGACCGGTGGCACGTCGTCGGCGAGGACGACATCGGCGTCGCAGCCTCCGACGCCAGCAGCGCGAGCACGCGGAGCGAGTGACGTCCAGCAGGAGGGAGGAGGGTCGCGCCCAGAGCCGACCGCGAGCCCTGCTCCCAGTAGCCGGGAGTCGTCCGAGAGCGGCGATCTCAACCTGGTTCTACCGCCCAGGCCCCCGCGGCGAGTGATGCCGCAGATGATCGGCCGCCTGCAGAGTTCGAGGCGTGCAGCCGTGGCGCTGTCGGCCGCGCTTGCTGCCGTGCTGCTCACCGTGCCCATGGTCGCCGTGCTCGTCTCCGGAAAAGTGCGTCGTTTTGCGTTTGCTTCTGGTTGTTTCATGCCTCGCCGCGCACGCTGCGAGTGGTGGAGATGCTTAGATAATGAACGTAAAATACTCTTAAATATCCAATTGCAGCACGAAACAGCAAAAAATAAAAAATCGTGCAAACGGCTCAGAAAAGCCGACTTAATGAACAATGGTTTTTGACTCGGGAATCCTATACCCTGGTCGAATGCCTTTTCTGTGTATTCCCTATAGGCAATACACAGGAAAGGCCGCTAAGCACACGAAGGCGCGGGTTCGATTTCTAACCATGGCGGCCACATTTCCATAGGGGACGCGAAACGCGGAAATGCCCGAATAATATTGAGAGCTCGTAGTATCGCGACCTTTGAATGTGAAACATATGCCAAGAAGCCTAACCGCAGTGCGGTGCGAATTATAGACAACTCGAAGCATAGTGACAGTGAATTTTATAAAAGTTTGATTACTTAATTAAGTTTAACGATTAAGTCGGTTAGCGCTGATTTCATTTGTCGCAGCGCTTCCCCGCACGTATACTAAATATGTATGCGCGTGTTGCAAGAAAATGACAGAACCAGCAGGAAGAGTTAATGCGGGATTTTTTCTACCTACCACTTATTAGCATTAGTTGTATCTAAACATAAAACAATTAAAAACTACACCAAATAAACAGATAAATGATAAATGCCAAGATCCTACGAGTTCAGGACAGACCTCGTTTTCAGCAGCACGATGAATGAGGCTGAAATCAAGCGATGCGGGCTGTGTCTATAAATGACTTGGACTATCGACATCGAATATGTTCTACTGGACTTTTTTCTTGTGACAGCGTAATCATTAATAATCGCTGGGGCTTCAAGTACCAACACCATAACATGATTGAGGAGGATAATGCTGAAATGCTCGGGAAACATCAACCTCCCGAGGTTCTTTAACGTAAATTAATCTAAGTTGAGGAAGCTCAAGTATTTTCTCCTCCATAGAACAGGCGACCCGCGTGACCAATATCAGCACGGTACCAACGCACGGTACCAACGGTACCAGCACGGTATCAACGCGGCGGCTCTGCAGCGTGATGAACGCGAAGGCTTGCATGTGTACTCTTGTTCATTGACCTGGCGCTCTTTGGCCATCAAATGGCCCTTGCGCCATAAGTCATCATCATCATCATCATCATCATCATCATCATCATCATCATCAATCCCGTATGTATACTCAGGCGGGTGCGTGGCGCTCTTCGGGCCCCGGCCCTGCGATGTACCTGTGCAACGACTCGGTGTGCCACGCCGAGGCGCACTACTTCGACGACAAGCTGGACCCGTCGGTGTCTCCGTGCGACGACTACTACGCGCACGTGTGCTCCTCCCACTGGCAGCGGCTGCTCGGGGGCGCCGACCTGCGCTCAGCACTGTACACCAGCCAGAGCCCCGGCTACGCGTACCTGGCGCTGCGCGAACTGGCCACCGCCTATGTGGCGCAGGACGCCGACCGGATGCACCAGAACAGGCACCACTTCGGCCACCAGATCCTGCTGTTCGTCGCATCGTGTGCCCAGGTATATAGTGTACGAAAAAAACAAGGACTACATCTTGCCAAGCCGCACGCCTTGTCGCGCTACATGCCGACACACTTGTCTCTAGGCAGCGGCCATGCTTTTTCCTCGCCCCGTGAGTATGACAGTTAAATAAATAGAAACTTCGAAAAACTGTACGTCTGAACCCACATCATCGTCCTTGCTGAGCAGCGTCGACTGAGAAGGACCAGCTCGAATTTATCAGAACAGCGTGCAACAAGGCTGCAGCTCTTGGCGCCCCGGGCTCATCAGTGCTTCACTGAGAAACATTATGGCTACCGCAACAAAAATTTCCACAATAAATTTTATCACAATAATAGTTATTCCCAAGATAAGATAACAGCTTCTCATACAACCTTTTTAGAGCGTCGACATTAACGCTTAGCGCACCCGTCACGGTGGCATCTTTTACCACGTTTGTAGATAAGGGCATCTCTACGTACACAGCAGGTGGTGTAATAGATGCATGATTTACAAAAAAGAGAGTTTGTTGGGCGCTCTGTAATGCATAAAACAACAAGAAAGGGGGCATTACGCGAATCATTTTATGGGCACCAGTATTTCACTTCCGCAATCAGTTTACTGCGCCTGTAGTCCGAGTTCATGAATTGTATAATGCAATATAACTCGCTCTTGATATGTGGAGTTTACCGTCCCAAAACCACCATATGATTATGGGAGACTCCGTAGTGTTGGGCTCCGGAGATTTCGACCACCTGGGGTTCTTCAACGTGCACCAAAATCTGAGCACACGGGCCTACAGCATTTTTGCCTCCATTGAAAATAGGAGTTGCCCTTCTAGTGGAACTTTGTATAAGCTGTATCTAAAACAAATAGCATACAGCCAATGAACTAGAAGCTCCGCGAACTCTATTCCAGTTTACTGTTGAAGTCCGAAGAATTTATATCGCTCTTGTAATGTCTGTGCCCGCACAGTCGAGTAATGAAGCGTATGACGTATATACTTTTTTAAAGAAGAGAAGGATGCTCTCCTTTCTGGGCACATGAGCACAAAAGCCGATGTCATGTACTCGGCAGTCAATTTTTTTTGGGGGGGGGTGTCACAGATGTTAACAACAGTCCAGAAAGGACTATGGCGGCGCCCAGGGGGCCTTCAGTGAAAAGGTTTTTGCTTGTCATCACGCAGGAGTCTTCGCGGACGTCGCGCGAGACGGACTCACTCTCGAGTGTGCTGCGGTACCTGGACATCGAGGGCTGGCCTTTCGGCGTGACACCCAGGGGCCGCAAGAATGTGGCGCACATCGCGGGCAAAGTGGCTGGTTCGCTGGCCATCTACCCCTTTGTCACCGTAAGCCTCGAGCGGCTTGCTTCCCTCCACGATGACCAACAGCGCCAGCCGCCCAGAGAGAGGCTTCTGGTTGTCCTCGGACAGGTGCTGTCCTACTGCCTCATTCCAAAGACTGCGCGTTTCGTATATGTGCCGACACATATATGCATTCGCTTGGACAGCTAAAAACGCGAACATTGTTCCGCACAGACCTAGGGTGTTATTCTGGACACGGTAAAATTCCGCCATGTCAAATTTTGTAATGGCGGCATCTTCGACCAATCGGAGCAGTCGAAGGAACGGAACGGCTTTATGCTCTCCCATAGTAGAGTACCTGATACTCAAAATCGTTAACCACTTTGTCTAAACACACTTTCCTGTCCGCCCCACCGCGTTGGTCTGGTGGCTAAAGTACTCGACCGCTAACCAGCAGGTCGTGGGATCGAATCTCAGCTGCGGTGGCTGCATTTTAGAAGAAGGCGCAAATGCTATAGGCCCGTGTGCTCAGATTTGGATGCACGTTAAAGAACCCCAGGTGGTCTCAATTTCCGGAGCCCTCCACTACGGCGTCTCTGATAATCATATATGGTGGTTTTGGAACGTTAAACAGCACATATCAGTCAATCAATGGTGACTGTGGCAATTATTCTGGATGGTTACTCTGTCGGAAAACCTTGAATGCGTGCTAAATGTAACAATCAACGTTATCCAAGCATTGCTTGCTGCAAATGGACGCTGTTGAATACTTCGCAGAAAGCTAACGGAAAGACGCATGCAATCGCCACAATATAAAGGAACGTATGTGAAGACACATGGCACGTGAAACTTCGAACTCTCCGTCATGATTCAGGAAAGAGAAGCTCGATTGTGCGAATGCATCAGGCACGCGCGAGATTTTTAAACTCTTATTTGGCTAGTGGGACAGACAGTTCCTTACGCAGGTGTTGTCCCTTAGTTTCCCAAGGCCTCAGCTATTAGACGTCTGTATACACACTCATGCATTTAGCCTTTACAATCATAGCAAAATGCGCGATACACATGTGTTCGTTGCCTCGGTTTACGGACTTGAGAACAACGCGCTTAAGCGATGTGTATTAAATATAAATGTCGGCGTCCTCGCGAAGTACCTTTCACGAAGAGATCTTTTGTACGAAACTTCGGCTACACCGTGCAATCATGAATAGCGCACATCACCATCACCTCAATGCCAAACACGTTTAATGATCTCGCGTGGCCATCGAGGCAATACTCCTATCTACACATTAATAACTGTAGTATTTTTTGAACGTTTTAGAGTTCATATATTACAACCTGGGGGCCTATAGATTCTGGACGCTCGAACTTCATTATATAGTCATACTTTCGTAATGCTGGCAATTCAGTCAGTGAGACCGTAACAGGGGCCAATCAGAGTCGATCATTGGTGGAATTTGACGATGTCCAGATTACTGTCTCAAGTTAAGCGAGCCCAGTGTTGCCAAAAGGGGACGTGTTGTCAAAAGGAGACGTACGTGGACATCTCGTCGTTATGTACGATTAATCATATCGTACACGGAACGAGTCAAATCCCTATAGTCACACTGGTGTGGTGATAGAGTATTATCGCCAACGTCAACCGCGAGGATGGGAACTGAGTTTGTGGGTTGTCGTCGGTCGCAGGCGCAGCTGCTGCTGTCGCTCCACGAACACATGGACGAGAGCCGCGCCATGGACTGGTACCGGGAGGTCGTGGGCCGCGCGCTCAAGTTTTTCTACAAAGGACGCGAGGAGTCCAAGATCCTCGACTCCATCGTGGTGCTCGAGGCAGGACTCGCTCGCTTCATCGAGAGCCAGCCGTCGCGCAAGCCACCGCCGTTCTTCAGGGTATACATTGAGTACACATTGTAGTCGTTTGGGGATTTCACCAATGCCAAAGCATGAATGTGATGAGTATATTTTAATTATTCTCATTTTACGGCGTTTTTGTGATGCTTTTTTCGTATATGATAATCGGGCAGGAGAAATTGTTATATTGCCATATTTTTTCGTGTATCACCTGCACTATCAGTAATTGTTGTTCCATGTGTTCGTTTCGTCATCGTCATTTTAGTGATATACCTTTTTTTCTCAATTATTGAATGAACTAGCTCAGCAACAAGGCTTGTTGATTCGTATTTTTTTCTAGAAATGCCTCGAAGCGAGCTTTGCTGTACATCTACACAAGCATTGTATTTCTTTTCATGAGAGTTATCCTCGAGAGAAGCCGGTATACCCTCATGTGTTCCACCTTGATCTCTAACTTCATGTGCTTATTCTAATACGTTTTTCTAAACGAATTTAATTATGTGCACGTTATCCTGTGAACACTGCCCAAAACCCTCTTCCTCAATGCACATGACTAAGTTTTCAGGCACAAAGAAACGAGAACAGGAAAAGACTAGGACTGGTTCCAGCTAACAGCTGAATTGTAAAGAACATTGCATCCCAGACAACCTCATGTGGATTCACAAGTGACATTGATAAGCACCATAGAAGAATGACAAATGACCCTTTGTTATCAAGAGTTGTCTAAAAACATCATGTTACTCACCCATCTACCTGAAGTTACTTGGAATGCAATGTTCTTTCCAATAAATCAGTTGTTAGTTGGCATCACTCCTGTTACCTCTTGTCATCCTTTTTTTTTGTGCCTCGAACTTTGGTCCTACTATGCACCAACCAGCCCGAGAACGCATTTTGATCTCCTTCATGGATGATTTTCCAGCCTCACGTTGACTTTCTTTCCTTCTCGAATACTTGTAGATTCGTATTCTATCATGCTTTGTGCGTATTCGAATATCGCCAAAGGCCTTCTATCAAAGAGTGCGTGCTTTCCCTGCCCAGGTATCTCTCGGCAGCGTGCCCGGCAGTTCCCGCTGGGAGTGGGTGCCGTTCATGAACGGCGTCCTTAAAGGCAGCGCTGCGGCGGCTGCCGCACAGCCCGTGGCCGTGCGATCCATGCTGTACCTGCAGCGGTTCGCCAGGCTCACGCAAGTCACGCCAACCGCGGTGATGCTCAATTACATCGGCTATCGCGTAATGGTCGCCATGGCGCCCTTCCTGCCTGGACCCACTGGTGAACACCTGGTATGTGGGCACATCTGGTTACGACGAGAGCGCAAGGAGCATATGAACTGCGCTACGTTATGAGTGTTGTTAAGCTTCGTTTACTGGGTTCCAAAATCATACCATCCGTCCAGGTGTCCCTGTCGGTTGAGGGTCGCCGAATCCCCGGCATGGAGCGCCTGCAGGCGTGCGTCCAGTTGGCGGAGAAGGTGTTCGGAGCCGCACTCACCGTCATGCTGCGCCACGCTACGCCCTCCCTCGGCAACGCGGACACCGCGCGCAAATTGCTTGGCCTCGCCAAAAGCGCCACCGACGCCATGGCACACTTCGTCAAGCAGGTCCGCCTTCTTACTGCTCACCTTGTTCCGTATCGTGGGCTAGCACATCACTGCTGACATCGCAGTTGGTTTACTCGTATTTCACGCTGATAATTTGGCAGTCGGGTTTCGTTTGACACTGCGCATATGGGTCATGCACATATGAACCTTCTATCAGGAACAAATTGTAAGTGAGCTTCATACCCGTAGAAAAATATATCGCGATCATTCTAAATAAAAAAAAGTACATGCTTTCGTGTCTCAGGCCACCGACGGTCTGTCTTGATGTGCCAAGTGCGTGGCTCAAAGGACTGATTCCATTACTTCAAGGCCATAATTGAAAGCCTATTATGTTAGGAGCAGTCTTCAGCTTGCGAGAAAGCTTGCTAATTGAAAAATAATAATGATGGTTATCGTATCACTCTAAAGGTAGTTCATATTCGATTGAGTTTGTTTCTTGCACTGTTCCAACTTTCTGTGCAGTTAACCACCTCTATTCATCGCGGTAGAGGGGCAACATGCCTATTAGCACTTAGTTTTTCACGGCTTAATTGAGGCCACGATTCCAATCTTTCAGTGGGAATACGATATCAGCAACAACTCCCATTAATCCCTGGTATGTGTTAAGCTTTTTGGTTCAGACCGACTTGCCATTTATAGATCTCCGAAGAGAGTTCATGTTAGGAAAAGCATCGCGTGGTAAAGCAAGACTTACAAAAAACTCTAAATAAAAAAATCAAGAAAAGTCAAGAGCCCCTTTTTTATTTAAGAGTGCGGTGCCACTGCCACGTCTTCCGCGGCAATACCGAAGTTACAACGACGGTGCCTTTCATCTCCTCGCAGGCTCCGTGGTTGTCAAAGGAGGACCTGAACGCGACGCTGTCGCGTCTCTCGCAGACGTCGCTCTCGCTGGGCGTGCCCCGCGAGCAGCCTGGAGAGCCTGAACTAGGCCAGCTGTTCGTGGACGTGCCCGTGCTGAACGAACGCAGCCTGCTCGAAAGCTACTTTCACATGAAGACCACCGTGCAGCGACGCTACTGGTCCGTGCTGCAGCGGGTGCACCGCAACGGATCTGCAACTGCAGCCCACGGTGGGGCCTGGAACGAAGGCCTCATCAGCTTGCACGGAATCAGCAGCTTCGACCTCGCGTACAGGTATACGCTCCTGGGCGGGCAGTGGCTTAGGACTGCATTCTGGCCGGGCATGTGTATCTATGGCGCAATGCTCATTGTCTTTCATGAGTATACAGCAGGGAGTTAACCTTCTTGTGTGGTAAGAGTGTAACATCCAGCGAACGTTTTGTCTCTTGTACTTGCACTAAACAGTATTCATAAGAATTTTGTACCAAAAAGCCCAGACACCCAAAGAACTAATTCGTCCATTCTCTCATAATTTCTTTCGTTCATTCATTTAGCACAGTTTGGTGTAGACGGTACAAACCGATCGTACGGTTTGCGCAGCTCAGAACTCCTAGATGCCCGATAAGGTGCTGATAGCGACTTCCTACGCGTTAGCAATGTGCACTTTGGCGGTGCTGTTATACCTCTGTTGAATTTCAATAATGTCAATGCATTCACGGCGGCGTAATGCAGGCACGATCCGGAGCGTAACAGCGTGCTCCTGCCGTACGGCGTGCTGGGCTTCCTGGCACGCGTGCAGGACGTGCTTCCCATGCACGTGCCCCGGTTCCTGCACTATGCCCTGCGGGGACTGTTCGCCGCCCTGGCCGACATGCAGGCACGTATACAGAGTGTAAATCATGGGGAAATCAGAGGGGTCTTAACCCCCCTTCTGTTCAGTTGCCCCCCCCCCCTTTAGATTTAGTTGCCCCCCCCTTTAGATTTAGCTTTAGAACATCATATGTTTGAGTTATGTAACAGTCAAGTATAACGCATCCAATTTTTAAAAACCTCATCATTTTTTAGAGATAGAGAGAGAGAGAGAGAGAGAGGTTTATTCACAGAAAGGCAGAGAGGTCGGCCTTAGCATTACCTCTCAGCTGTGTAAGACTACATATGGAAATTGCAAACCGATTCAAAGACACCTGAATATAGAGCGATGCAGTTACTTGAGTTTGGTATCGAGAATCGTTTTCGCGCTGATAAATCAATCTAAATAATCATGAACCAACTCGGCCAAGCAACCGTTTTAGGGAAGTCTCTATACTAACACCAGAATGGTATTGCTGTGCGCAAGGCTAAATAAATAATGCGCAACAAAGTTCAATTGTTAGCATTCTCGTCATTTCCTCCCTTTTCCCCTTGTCAGGTGCTTGAACCAGTATAACCTTGTAGTTCACTTATCCTAGATTATTGATTTATTAACCATATTTAACCTCGCTTTTATATGCACATACAGACCGTGCACGATGATCGGCCGTCGTGGAGCCGGACAACGTCGCTTCGGTTCGCGCACCTGTCGTGGTGCTTCCTACGGCAGTACGGCGAGGCGCTGTCGGCCGAGGCCGGCTCGCCAGCGGGCGCTGCCACCGACGACTTCCTGGCCGAGATGGTCGAGGACAACGCGGTGCTGGAACCCCTGTACCGCGTCTACGTGCGCTCGTTCCCATTGCGCGGAGGACAGCCGGCGCTGTTCCGGCTGCCCACGCTGCGCTACCTGTCCACCGACGAGCTGTTCTTCGTCAACTTCGCCCTCGGCCAATGCGACCAACCGGCGACACCGGCGCGCAACGGCACGGCCGCCAGACAGATACTCTTCCGCGAGCGACTGCCGGCCAAGTTCAAGGTGTGCACTCGTCACGGGTACAATTCGGTATAATTCATATGCTGTCGCTTGCGTTGGTGAAGCCAACGCAAGCGACAACGCAACGTTGGCCAACGCAAGCGACAACGCAACGTTGGTGAAGTACGAGAGCCGTGCGAGGAAGCGCAGTCACACATGCATGGACCGATGTTTTGGATGTCACAAGGAAACGGCTATGGGATTACCTCATCTAAAGTGTGTTTGAAGCTTAGCGTGAATCGTCTTTGTAAATAGGATTTTTGCACGCGCCAGACATGCCAATTTTTTAGGACCGATATTTTCCTGTGCTGTAGCAATGAATGTCGGATATAACGAACTAATATATGACACCGATACTATGTTATAACTAATTCGGCTGTTCGATGAATACTGTGAATAAATGATCTAATGCTTTTTATTGGCCAGCTTCTGGAAGCGCATTAAGCAGGGCCGAATCTCTCCTCGTGAATATGTATATCACCACGAGTTAAGGGGAAATGTACAGCAGGCAGGGTGACGGAGCTATAAAAAACGAACGTCACTGTGGTCGAGTGCACTAAAGTAAAGAGCAATTTCTTATATATTCTTACCTTTTGGCAAAAACGTGTAAAGTACATACAAGGTCTTAGCAGCAACCCGCTTCAGAGCATGAGTCCTGGTGATATCGTATTGATCAGAAAGCATAATTCGAGCGGTTTGGCGAATAAGCGATGCTTACCTGTACACTTAAACGAGCGCAGGTGAACGTGCCACTCAGCAACTCGGAGCACTTCGCTCGCGTCTACGGCTGCAAGAAGGGTTCGCCCATGAACCCGGTCCGTAGTTGCTCCGTTTGGACGGCCACCGGATGACCAGCCGCCACCGTGTAGACATCCACGGGCGGTGCGCCTCTACCGCGCACTGCACAATGACGCCGAATGGCGATTGCA
This sequence comes from Rhipicephalus microplus, assembly GCF_043290135.1. NCBI lineage: Eukaryota > Metazoa > Arthropoda > Arachnida > Ixodida > Ixodidae > Rhipicephalus > Rhipicephalus microplus. Next base: position 209,013,035 of record NC_134700.1, read on the forward strand.
ATAATAAAGATGCGCTCCTTTCGCGCATCCTAGTAAAACGAATTTCTCCCCGAGTTTACGTCGTTCGACTACAGTGTTCATTGAAAGGAGAGTCCATGAAGTACATAGCTGACGTGGAGAATCAGCAGCATTGCACAATATATATGTGACGCTACGATGACTGGGAGACGTGGCCTGGCTCATACGCCATGTTTATTCCATCTCACTTCTTCCTCATCCGCTAACCATTCCAGCCTTCCTACGTCACATATATACGCGAACCTAGAAAGATACATATAGACATGCGCACGAGGGGAGCAGTGTTCCCTCCACTAATCACGGAGGAGGAGGAGGAGGAGGAGGAGGGAGCGAGGGGGCCCCTAACACAGGAAGCCAGCGAAATATGTTTTTTAATTTGTTGCGGAATCTTCCAGATAAACACACTGTCTCTTCATTGTTGCAGTCTCTTGCATTGCTATTCCAAGAAGTGCTATTCGTAACACCACGTCTTGCTGGAGAATGTGCACGGAAAAGTTGTCGCACTTTGCACGTAAGATCAGCTCAATTCGCCAAGGCCCCTCGCAGCCACCGCAGTATTGATTCATGTGCGTGACAGGACAAAAATTTCGTGTTCTGTAGCGTGACGCGCGTTGTTGGACGTGCGTTGGGCCACATAAATGTTTGTAGCTGGGTGATCTGGACCAAATATGGGACATGTAGCTGTCCCAACAGGGATGGCGCGGGACTCGGGACGTTGTTGTGTGGAAGTCGGGACAGCCTTGCAAAATCTGGGATGGTTGGCAGCCCTAGCACAAGTGCGCAGGAAACTTGGGAGCAGTTCCGTCACGTACGTATCCCCCTCTTATAGTTTTCGTTGGCGCGATTATAAGCGCGCAGGCAACGCTGTGGTGAAACGATGAGCCTCGATGTAGGGCTCAGTGCTCCTTGTACAAAAAGCGGCCCCCAACTCGTGGGGCTGGTAAAGGAGGGAGAGAGAAAGAAGAAGAAGAAGAGAGAGAGAGGCGGCTTACGTGGGTTATACTTACGTGCATGCACATATCCGCATGTGTTGTGCAGGAACGGAGGTGGGTTGGAGGATGTAATCGTTGTGAAGAAGAAAACGCATCGTTGGCAAGCAACATCGCCTCCTCTTGGGTACTGGGTCCTGGGCTTGGCTCGCTCGGCTCGTGCTGATCATCGCCGGCATCTGCTTGACCGTTGCTGTTGCTTTTTCCAGATCGTGTTTCATTGTAGGACCACCGTCGGAACAGTCGCCAATAAACCCTTTTTCAATTGGTGGAGGGTGCTGACATTCCCCGTCGCCTGAACCTGGGTGCTGCCATTCGCCGTCGCCTAAACCTGGAGCTGCGCAACCGAACGCTACCTCCCATCATGGCTACCAACAACGCGCAACCTGGCTCTTCCACTCCATCCCCCAGCAACCCCGGCGTTCTTCGTTTGCGAGAGCCCAAGGTCTTTAGCGGAGCTGATGAGACCGACGTGGAAGACTGGTTCGCTAACTACGAACTGGTGAGCGCAAACAACAAGTGGGATGACGCGGACAAATTGACTAACGTCATCTTTTACCTCACTGACATGGCCGAAATGTGGTATAACAACCGCAAAAACGACATTACGACGTGGTCCATCTTTAAAACGTTGTTTGCCGACGTTTTTGGCCGACCCGCTGTCCGCAAGACCAGAGCCGAACAACGCTTGCGGACTCGCGCACAAAAGCCAACAGAATCTTTCACCAGCTACATCGAAGACATTATTGGTCTTTGCAACCGTGTCAACACCACCATGCCCGAGTCGGAGAAGATTCAACACATCCTCAAAGGGATAAATGACGGTGCATATCAGCTGCTCCTTGCCCGTAATCCTGCCACCGTTGCGGAACTTGTCACTTTGTGTCAAAGTTTCGACGAGTTGAGCAAGCAGCGCGCCCTGACTCGGCCATTTTCCTCACACGCCGACTCGCTCTCCAGTCTCACTTCCGTTCCCGACCACTCACCAACCCTGCAAGAGATTAAAGACTTTGTGCGTGAAGAAGTTGCTCGGCAACTGTCGTTGATTCCCTTCACGCAGCAGCTGCCGTCCTCTCGTCTGCCCTCACCACTCCGCGACGTTATTGCCGAAGAGGTAGCTCAGGCTGTTCCCGTCGCTGCCCACCAGCAGCCTGTGGCCATGCCTGTTGCCCATGCGCCGGCTATGCAGCCCGTGGCCGCGCCTCTTACGTATGCCCAGGTGGTACGCAGCAGACCCCGCCAGCAGCATTTGCCACCCATGTCTTCAGTTGCTCCCCACTCCGCCCCTTTTTGGACACCTTGGGCCGCACCACGAGTCAGCAATTCCTGGCGCCCTCCTTACAATCGACCGATTTGCTACGCCTGCGGTACTCCAGGACACGTGGCACGATATTGTCGCCGTCGCTTCCAACCACTCCACGATGCTACTCGGCCGTTGCCGTATAACCCACAGCCCATGCACATACCTGCTTCCTATCCCTCACCGCAGTATGGATACACAAACCTTCCTGAGTCTCGGTCACCCCAGCCCTCACCTCAGACTCACTCTCCCCGCTCCCCATCTCCTCGCAGGCGATCACTGTCCGCAATGCGTCCTAGACCCGCTTCCTCCAACCGGGAAAACTGAACGCCGCAGTTCCAGAGGCAAGAACTGCGCCGTCGTCGAAATGCTCAAGTCCTCGCACTTCACCAGCTAACGTCGTCGCCATATTTGTCGATGGTATTTCTGCCTTTGCCCTCGTCGACACAGGTGCTGCCGTTTCTGTTATAGCCGCCCAGCTCTGCCGCTCCCTACGCAAAGTGACCACGCCGCTCTCTGGACTATCGCTTCGTACAGCTAGCGCACAACCAGTTCGACCTCTCGGCACCTGTACGACCCGCATGTTCATTCAAGGCTCTATGTACGTTGTCGAGTTCATCGTCCTTTCGGTGTGCTCGCATGACGTTATCCTCGGGTGGGACTTTCTGTCAAATCATCATGCCATCATCGACTGCGCACGCGCTGAAGTTCAATTTTCACACCTGTGTGACAAACTTTTGCACGAAACGCTTGAGCGGTCACCAAAACTTGTCGTGCGCGAGGACACTGAAATTCCGCCAGCCTCTCTTGCCGTTGTCCCGGTTTGCTGCGATGACTATAACGATGCTACGGTAATGTTTACACCTTCCGACATTTTCATGAGCCGCCGAGCCGTTTCTTTGCCTTTCGCTGCACTTGACGTCACTGCTGGCCGAAGCAATATTTTCGTCCACAACCCCCTTTCTGCACCGCTTACGCTACTTGCCGGCGAATGTCTCGGTCGAGTGGATTACCTTGATTCTTCTTTATTCCTCAATATGCCAGACGAATCGTGCAGTAGCGCCTCTACCGAACTTCATGCCCTTTCCCCACTGGAATGCTCGTCGAGTGACACCTTCTCGAGTTCCATCGCTGACACTTTAACTGCTCAAGAACGCGCCGAGCTTCTTAATCTCCTCCAGCACTTCGCGAATTCATTCGACGTTTCTCAGCCGCAATTGGGTCGTACTTCGGCAGTGCACCACTACATTGACACTGGTTCGCACCAGCCATTGCGTCACAGACCGTACCGTGTCTCTGCTGCAGAACGTCACGTCATCAACGACCAGGTCGAAGAGATGCTACGTCGTCGCGTTATTCAACCATCGCACAGCCCTTGGGCATCTCCTGTCGTTCTACTTCGAAAGAAGGATGGATCAATTCGATTTTGCGTCGACTACCGGCGATTAAACAAGGTGACGCGGAAAGACGTCTATCCATTACCGCGCATTGACGACGCCTTTGACAGCCTCCAAGGAGCCGAATTCTTCTCCTCCTTAGACTTACGATCTGGATACTGGCAGGTCCCTATGGCAGAAGCTGATCGCCAGAAAACTGCGTTCATTACACCAGATGGCCTGTACGAATTTAACGTAATGCCATTTGGGCTTTGTAATGCCCCTGCCACGTTTAAACGACTCATGGACAACACACTGCGTGGACTGAAGTGGTCTGCGTGTCTATGCTACCTCGACGACATTGTCGTTTTCTCTCCCAATTTTCCTACACATCTGCTTCGACTCCAGCTGGTTCTGACGTGTTTAGCCAACGCTAGGCTCCAACTGAACCTCAAAAAGTGCCGCTTCGCCGCGCGAGAGCTGTCCATCTTAGGGCACTTCGTGTCCAAGCATGGTGTTCTACCCGACCCTGCAAAACTGCGAGCAGTCGCCGAGTTCCCGAAACCTACTACACTGAAAGAGTTACGCAGTTTCATCGGACTATGCTCGTACTTCCGGCGCTTCGTTCGAAATTTCGCGTCCATCATGTCACCACTGACCAACCTCCTACGCGGTGACGCAGACCTTTCATCCTGGTCTCCTGACTGCGACGTCGCGTTCGCCACGCTCCGTAGTCTGCTAACATCTCCTCCCATTCTACGGCATTTCGACCCAACAGCTGCAACGGAAGTTCACACAGACGCTAGCGGGGTTGGTCTTGGCGCTGTCCTCGCCCAGCGCAAGCCGGGCTACTCCGAATACGTCGTCGCTTATGCGAGTCGGACGCTCACTACAGCTGAGGCCAATTACAGCGTCACTGAAAAAGAGTGCTTAGCGCTAGTGTGGGCGCTTCGCAAGTTCCGCCCTTATTTGTACGGTAGCCCATTCGACCTGGTAACGAACCACCATGCACTTTGTTGGCTCGCCACATTGAAAGAGCCTTCTGGCCGTCTAGCTCGGTGGGCACTGCAAATCCAGGAGTACGACATTCGCGTGATCTATCGCAGAGGACGCAAGCATTCTGACGCCGACGCCCTGTCCCGTTCGCCTTTACCTCCCGACTCTGCCTGCGGAACCACTGGTACCAACTCCGTCGCATCTCTCGACCTCGACTCGTTTGCCAGTGAACAACACAAGGACCCATGGATCGCTTCCCTTTTTGACTGTCTCTCTGGATCGTCAACCACTGCGGTATCACGATCTCTCCGACGTCAAGCTGCTCATTTCGCCATTCGTGATCGGCTGATACACCGACGCAACTACGCCCCTGAAGGTCGTAAGTGGCTCTTGGTTGTCCCCCGCAGCTTGCGATCACAAATATGCACCACCTTTCACGACGATCCCCAATGTGGCCATGCTGGAGTTTTCAAAACTTACGAACGCATTCGCCGTCGCTTCTACTGGCGCGGAATGTATAATTTTGTTCGAAAATTCGTTATGGGCTGCCCTGACTGTCAACGTCGCAAATCACCGCCTTTTCACTCGTCCGGTGCACTTCAACCGCTTCCGTGCCCTGCCAAACCTTTCGATCGAATCGGAATTGATCTGTATGGCCCTCTACCGACAACATCAGATGAAAATCGGTTGATCATAGTCGCTGTGGATTATTTAACACGCTATACGCTGAGACCGCCGCCCTTCCAAGTGCCACTGCGCGGGACGTAGCGTCCTTCATCCTTCATCGATTCATACTACGACATGGTGCACCCCGAGAACTACTAAGTGACCGAGGACGAGCCTTCCTATCAGAAGTCGTCACGGCTCTGCTTTCTGAATGCCATGTTGTTCATCGCAAGACCACGGCATACCATCCGCAGACTAACGGGGTCACGGAGAGATTTAACCACACACTCGGCGATATGCTCGCGATGTATGTGACATCTGATCATACTAGCTGGGATCGCATTCTTCCATTCATCACGTTCGCATACAACACCGCGGCACAGTCCACCACTGGATTTTCACCTTTCTTTCTCCTTTATGGACGCGAACCATCCCACACCATCGACACTCTCCTTCCGTATACCGTCCTGACGCATCCGAATGCCCATCTGTGTCCGAAGCTGCCCGAAAAGCGGAAGAGTGCCGTGAACTCGCACGCACCTTTACGTCACAAAAACAGCAGCGCCAGAAATAAAACAACGCCGGCTCTTCACGAAGCCACAGCTATTCCCCGGGATCATTTGTATGGCTGGCTGTTCCTTACCAAAGCCCCGGCCTTTCCTCAAAAGTAGTCCCGAAGTACGAGGGTCCTTACCGTGTTTTGGAGCAAACCTCACCGGTCAATTTTCTCATTGAGCCACTTTCCCCATCTGACGACATGCGCCGGCGTGGACGTGACATCGTCCACGTCACCCGCCTTAAGCCATATTATAGCCCTCTGCCTCCAGACTCTTAGGTCGCCAGGATGGCTTTTTTCGGCGGGGGAAAATTGTGAAGAAGAAAACGCATCGTTGGCAAGCAACATCGTCTCCTCTTGGGTACTGGGTCCGGGGCTTGGCTCGCTCGGCTCGTGCTGATCATCGCCGGCATCTGCTTGACCGTTGCTTTTTCCCGATCGTGTTTCATTGTAGGACCACCGTCGGAACAGTCGCCAATAAACCCTTTTTCATCGTATATATACATGTGTAGGCGTACAAACGAAGGGGCCAGGGGGTGGCGTCTTCCATCGCGTGAAAGGGGCGCTAATTCTGTCCAATACATTCACTCAGTCGGACCTTCAACATCAGGTCCTGTATTCGCGAACACTTTTTACGCTGAAAATTTTCGCCTGACAATATTTCAGCCAGTCATGATGCGTTGCATACCGTTAGCGAAGCCCGCTGACCAATAAGAAGTTGCACTTAATCTCCTCTAATTATGAGAAGTTAGAAGAAAAACACGTCGTGAGTGACAAAAGCCCACGTGGCCTTAATAAGAGATAGATAAAAATCGGGAGTCCCAGGCCAATTAGAATGCAGGCATTCTGCATGGCAGTCGATTTTACCCCTCTACCACAGTGCCACTCTATTCGTTGGAACCGCCTTGAAAAATTATCCTATACTAATATAGTCGTCATGTAGGGCAAGGAGTACCGTCAACGCTTGTAACATTGCGTGGCAGTCGCGTATATAGAATCGCCTGAGGCTTCAAACCTGCCCCGCCGCGGTGGTCTAGTGGCTAAGGTACTCGGCTGCTAACCCGCAGGTCGAGGGATTGAATCCCGGCTGCGGCGGCTGCATTTCCGATGGAGGCGAAAATGTTGTAGGCCCGTGTGCTCAGATTTGGGTGCACGTTAAAAAAACCCCAGGTGGTCAAAATTTCCGGAGCCCTCCACTACGGCGTCTCTCATAATCATATGGTGGTTTTGGGACGTTAAACCCCACATATCAATCAATCAATCATCAATCGAGGCTTCAAACCACGCAATAGATCTCGTAACGAGCGGGTGGTTTAAAGCCGCCAACCCATTACGATGGTATACAACTAAAATTCGCCATCATCGTTATTATAATTATCCACAGCATCCAGAAAGTGTGCATCTACTCAGACGTGAGTTTTCAAACTTCAATGATGATGATGATGGCTCTCACTCCGCTCTCTCGAGTAGACGTCGGCGATCGCATTGGGGGCCCGATGAGTTCTTGGATTCCTTTGTCAAATTTATTATTTCTCACCCACTTTTATCCGTTCGACAGATAAACAACCAATTAGCACAGATACGTTTCATCCTTACAGTTTTGTTGCTACGAGCTCTGCCACCACTCGGCAAGTTTTGCAAAGAAGGCAGCTTTACGACAGCAGGGTGCGTCTGCGAGTACGCTCTTGGAATCCTCGATGTGCACTGCACAGTGCCCCCTTCAAGGAAGATGAATGAATGAATGAATGAATGAATGAATGAATGAATGGCATGCACATGTTTTTCGTGTCGTGCATAACAAAAGCATATCGAAGGTTCGAGTGGCTAACACTCAGGTCAGTAACACATAACAAGAGTCAAAATGTCTACAGTAGAGGTCACGCATAGCATTCTCCTTTTGTTTCTTTTTTCTATGTTTATTATTGCACGCTAGTTATCTTTTACTAAGGAATCAGAGCGATGCAGTAATCTTGGAGACAAGCATGCGTGTGTCTGACACGAAATAATTCTTGTTGTGTCATTTGACTACGCCAGAATAAGATTGAGAATGCGGAAGCCACCAGAAAAGATTGTCATATACAGTTATCTGCTCAATAAGCATACACCCTGCAAATAAAAAGTCCCCTACATACTCTATGCGTAATGTAGCGGCTTTTTATGTAAACCTTCCCATCGGAACGTTCTATTTGTTTACGTTAGTGAATTTATTTTTATCCTTCGAGTGGCCATATTGGTAAAGCGTCGATAAGATGAACAAAAGAAAAAAGATTGGTAGTGCCTTGAAAGCTGACAATTGCTATTGAGTCAAGAGCGTAGTGCTTTGTCTATGCCCGGGGACGTCGTTGAGTGCCGAAATAGGCTCTCGAAAAAATTTCTTCAAGCGCGATCGTCTTCCATCCCCATCTAGGCTCAGGGCTCACACATCAAGACTGAGATCGTAGCTCAGATTAACAGAACACGTGTAAAAGCGAAGACATCTTCTGAAGCAGTGTTTTGCTCGGGATTTGTGGTGGCTTACGTTTTTATTAAAATCGTTCCGGCATGAGCGCTTCGTTCGAGCGTGCCGCGCTGGGCGGCGCGCCAGCATACTGTTGTCATGGAGACTGGCGCCATGCCAGCTGTTGCCATAGCAACCGGCCAGAGTTTGTCATTCCGCTAGGGAGCTGTTCGTTCTGCCTATGCATTCGTGCAGAATTAGTTCTGTTAAAAAAAAAAAAACAACCACCCGGCCTGCGCGGTATAGGCGCAGCACAGTCACAGCAAAAGCTAGAAGAGCGGCCTTTCAGAGCATTTTCAAAACATTCATCCGGTAACTACTGTAAGCACATTTGCTTGATACCCACTAGGACATTATTAATAAATATTTTGGGTAGTAGGATGGCATTCGCTATGCTATTTTTCGTCATTCATCTGAGAAGCGTGGTATCCGCTAAACACTTGCAAGGGACTTTTGTGCCAATAGTTCATGCAGTGGCTGATGACGATGAGGAATTATGGCTGAAGTGGGTATGCGCCACAGTTATTAGGAGACCAAGAACAAGCTTTTGTAATGGGTTGGCGCATTGGACGGCCCACTCTTTACGCTATTCGCATTGTGCGACGACTGGTTGTTATTTCGCTGTTTAAACAACTTTATAAGCCGTATTAACGCGATTGCTTTCTCGACACCAAGTCTGCCTAAGGCCAGTTTGCCTACAAGTCACAAGCATCGGCGTAGCTCAGTGGTAGAATACTGAGCAGGCACCCTTAGGACCAGGGTTCGAGCCCCACTGTGTAATTAGTGCTAGGTAAGCACGTGCATGTTTAATTTCGCGTGATGTGGTTACGGACCCCGGCGGCGGACAACTGCGCGTGACCCGAGATATCCGTTATATATATACATATACATATATATACATACACACATATATATATATATATATATATATATATATATATATATATATATATATATATATATATATATATATATATATATATATATCCATGGCACAGTGACAGCTCGAAGGCTTTATGTACTTCATGCCACAGGAGTCATACCAGAATGGCGTATCTTGAAACCTTATGTAAATATTTAGCTTTTTAATCACCACTCAAGGTGATACTTAGACACCTTTATATAAAGAAGATGGAATTCCTATTAAAATATCATACGAAAGTGAAAAGTGCTGCGCTTTTTATCTCATCCATGCCCTTTTGCGGACGACTGCATGTATTGCAAAGAAGCTTGTCTCTGGGAGTCCCTTATTTCGAGAACTCACACATGATGCCAATAGATGAATTTGTTTCATGTTAATTAAGATATCAAATAGTTAACCCTCGAAAACGTCTTATTGTTATGGCGAGATGTCCTATTGCAAAAGACCATGAAAGTGTGATAACTCTGATATGTTTTGGTGTTGCATTATAACATGCATTTGAAGTGTTGGGTTTTAGTTGTTTTTTGCCAAATTTAGATACTTCGCACTGCGTTAAAAAACTGTTGCGAGTAGTTACGATATTTTTTCGCTTACGTACTTCTGCTGATCCACAAAGATAGGTCAGTCCTTGGACATTTCACCGTCTTTTTGCATGAAAAAATATTGCACTTGTTCAGCAAAAAAAGAAAGATAAATATAAAAATACGAGACATACTTTTGTTACCTGTCTACACCTTTGTGATTATAGACGTAATCCAGTAATTTTAACCGTGCTACCTAAATTCGGAATTTTCATAAAATTTCAAAGGAGTATTTATTGATTTACTCCTGTTCTTGCGGATCCCTGCACATAAAGAAAAGTTATGTGCCCACGATCACCATAATCATAATTGAATTTGTTGCGCTCAAAGGCATTTTTGTGAGACCAACACAACGATAGTTTGAAACGTATGTAAGCTGCATCTTTACAAAATAATTAGGTATTTTTTAAATAGAATACTTTACGCAAAGCCCTGCTTTTGTCACCACTGTGCCTGAGTAATACACTTTCCTCTAGGTTATACCTCCTCGTATTACGAAAATAGCGTGTCATCATATAACCAAAGATTGCTAACGTTACGAACCTTAGTCTAAAACTGTCTATTCATTCGTTCAGTCCGCACGTGTTCGCAACGCTGTTTGTGCGTAGAACAGAAGTGCATTTTTTTTTTCAACTGTAAAACTAGGGGGAAACTTGAACTGGGCGGATTGGAAATATTATGTAACGAACTCGGATTCTATAATTTGCTTATCTATCGCTGGAGCAGACATGGCCTGACGCCTTCCTTTTGCCTACTTGAGTGACACGTGCATGAACCGTTTCCTTTAAGTTTCTTTAAAGTGCATATTAGCGGCTGTCAGCCCTTATGAGTCACCGTGCGTGTGCCGCAGCATACATACATCTCGCCACTTTCTGGCCATGAAACATTTTTTTTTCGGTGAATTTTCGAGGCCATAGCGCAAGCATTCATACGTATATAGATCCCCCATCTCGTTACATAGGCCTCCCAACAGATTTCCATGCATGCACCTGCTTACACTGACGATTTGGCTCCAGTATCAAACTGCACGATTTATTTTTTAAGAGAAGCATCAATTTCGACTCTCCCTGTTAGACTTTTTCCCCTTGTTAGGCCTTTTATCAAAAGACTAACCAGGGGCATAGGCAGAACTTTTTTTTTTTGGAGAAGGGGGGAGGGGGCACCTCCCTGATCTGAAGTGGGGGCCGGACAAGCAAATGCTCATTTCTCGCTCTGTATGCCATGGACATGGTGAAAAAAAAAATGGGTGGGTTGGGGGGGGGGGGGGGGTCAGGTTTGGTGTGCTATCTCATGGCTGCGACACTGCCCTATGACATTTAGTCATTCACTTTTTCTTGTATATCACGTGCATCGTCTGCCATCCCTGGCTACAAAATCTACATTCACGCAATAAAAACATCTGTGGACTGTCAGCGTCCATGCGTGTTCATTTTGGGGCCACTTTTATACGTAGTTAGGAAAAAAAAAAAAAACAGCGTGAACCTTCTCCGGCAGCGTTATCTCCCAGCGCTTTAGAGCTAGTACACGCCACAAACGAATTGCAATTGAGCAGATTTTTTCAATGCTTCAAAGCACTGAAGTACTCTGATACTAGTAAACCAGTGACCCAATTCTGCATCATTGATATACAAGGTATCTACATTATTGCGTCTGAGGAACCGTATCTATATACTTCGATCAGATAAGCACACAACTTTGTACCGTAACGCCTATAGGCGTGCGCCCGGGTAGTGGGGTGGGGGGGGGAGCAACACCCCAGATGCCTTAGAGGGGGGTTGACTCGATAGGGAGAAGGGCCGCAATAAACCATCAACCCTCTCCCCCATTTCTCTCCCGTTGCGCTTATGGTAACGCCCGTATGACTGTGGAATCTGTGTGAAATAGAATATTATAACTTCAACCAGGAAGAAGCAATGCAAGTACGTGTTTGTTCGTGGTTATAAGTATATTATGCTGTACGCCAGTTAACTGATCCTCAGTAACGCGAGCGACTGTGAAATAAATAAATAAATAAATAAATAAATAAATAAATAAATAAATAAATAAATAAATAAATAAATAAATAAATAAATAAATAAATAGCATTTGCTGTCACATGGGAGAATTGTAACTTTTTGTTTATTTTTTTACACAATCATAAAGGAGTAAGTGAACATGAAGCTATGTTTCACACGAACATGTTAAGGTCGTAGCTGTTCAGTTTCAAAGTCGATGTCATTCGAAAATCAGCACTTTTTCAATTATGTGTCAATCTTTGTTTGGCGATATTATTTGAATTTGTGATCGCTGCAACGCTAATTGTGGTGATCACGCACATGTGATGAAAAAAATACATATTAGTAATAAATTTCGTAACTGTTTTCGTGCATATATTTAAGTTTCAGCTGCGTGCCTAATTGCATTCCTAGCCGCAACACTACAATCTTCTTCATTCACCGAAAAAAATATATTTGAATGCTTTCGTGCTGAAAAACGCCACGAATGACGCAAAGGAAACCTCACAAATGTTCCACGACCTCGAAAGCTGACGGATGAACATTTCGTTCCGCGCGCGTTCTACCGCGTCAAACTGCCGCGCAGACTCGAGGCCCAATGAAAAACGAATAAACTTTTCTTGTTTTTGTCCCATTGGTCAAATTTACCCACGTGATACCGAGGCAACTTGGGTGCCGCCATATTGGTTTGTAGCGCCGCCGCCGCGCCGCTGCGAGTGTGTGTCTATCGTTTGATTTCGTTTCGCGGTGCGGTATCCCCTGCGATCGTCGGTGGTGCTGTGAAAGAGCCACTCGCTGCTGCCGTGTTTTTTTCGCTGAAAATTTGCGGTCATTCCTCTTTGTGCTGCTTCGTTGTTTGCGCTGGAGTCGGCTCTCTTGCCTCGGTTGTTTGCGGAGGAATCACGAAGGTGTCTCGCTGGATACCGACGCTAGTCCGCGGCTGCTGCTTTGACAACGGCCATGCCAGTCCGTAAACAAGGTGGTAAGATCATTTCAGTTGTAGCTTTAATTTGCTCTTCGATCAATCGTGCCCACAGTGTGTGAGAACAGAGCGCCGTCCGCCTGACTTCACCGAAGAACTTTGCGGATTTTCGCTTCCCTTTCCCGCCTAGAGTCTCCGATTTGTCACTCCACAGGGGAAAAAAAGCAAAAAAAGAAAAAGGGAAACACGCTTCCGTGCCGCAGGATTTGTTGTGCTCTGCTCGTTGGAGGAGGCTGCGTGGTTTGTGCTGTGTTTCGACCGGTGTCTCCACGATGCACCTCTACGGTGAGGCTACCTTGTGTGCGCGATACCACTGCACAGCCAGCGGATAACAGCCGAAGGCCAGCGAACATGGGTCAGTAGCGGCGGAATGCACGCCGAATCCGCGGCACGAGCAGTGGTTGCGCGCCCCGGAGGCTGCGGCTTATCGCTGCTGCTGCGGCTCCCGCTCATTCTGTCGCATCACTTACTTATCGCGCAGGTGGTAGCGATAGCAGCCGCTCGGATGAAGATATTGCGCTCGAGGCGCGACTAATCGGTCGCGCACGGCCCTTGACGTAAACGGCGGTGGGCGCGCCGACGTTCTGACCCGCGGTAGTGCAGCGGTATGGGCTAGTTTGTGGTGTTACGGAACGCAGGAAAAACGCCGAGCTTACGTTTACGTTCGATTTCGTCTAAACACGGCTGTGAAGTGTTACAGCGGTCGTATAAGTGAGGCGGTGGCTCCCGATCGAATGACACTACTGACGCATGCGGATCGGAGCCCATCGTCGGACGTTGCTCTGGGCTCCGATTCACAATGAAAGAGGCTATTTTTCGAAGAAAGGAACGAAATATCCCTTTTTCTTCGCCAGGTTGACGCTTGTAACTGAAAAAAATTACATTTACGAGGTGCGCTCATCAGTAGGGGTTGCCCCGCACGTTGCGTCACGATCCGAGTGATGACACACGGGAGGGTGCGACTTCTGACAGCCGCGTATAAATAGTGCACGTTTGTGTACAACTTGTCAGAAGTGATGGACAGGAAAGCCGTGCGCGCTTACGGCCATTCTTCATTTGTTCTCGTTTTCTAGTTTACGTGTTCCGTCCTATGTTTGTGTTCATTCTGAGATGCGCGGAAAAAGATCTTTCATGCTCTCGCATTTTTTTCTTTCTTCGTCTCCACCCAAGCAAGCATCCAACTTGTTTTGTAATAGTTATAACTCTTTCCCGAGATACGAAAAAAACAACAACAAAGAATGAGCTTTCGTGCTTGCGCGGAAATGAATGGGAGCCTTAAATTGTTATTACTACTATGCTTGTTGCGCCAATACTTGTTCGGCCACTTCATTGTCGATGGTTACTGTTTTTCTTAAGCAGTACTATTTAATTTGCACGTACACTTATTCTGGTGAAGTAAACTTGGTGCATATAGAGAACGAACGAGCACGCTAAAATTCCGTGTTTTTGGATGACATATTAACTATCAATGTGCCCATGCAGCTGCAATGGCAATCGACACGCCCAAATGAAGTCAAGTCACAGACTCTGCAAAAGTGTGGGCTGACTTCACAAATGAAATTTCGCATTGAGGCTTCACTAGCTCATAATGTAACATTTTTTTTAATATTTTTGCATTCCTAAATACTAAGGATAATGAATGTGCTCATGGCAGGCTGGAACATGTAGTGAAATTTAAGAGAAAAATAAGACCACTTTCTTCAAGTATATAAAGTGCTTGTAGGCAGGAATGTTAAAAGCTTTTTTCCGTCAATTTCTCTGGTGTCACTGCCTGCATTCATTTTGGAGGCACTTGTGTTCATTCAATTCACTACTACACTATAGATGTTAGTGATAAGTGAAAGGAAATCCCCCTCTAACTGCAAGTGATGAGCGACATAAACAACAGTAGCCTTCTGGTAATTTTCCTGTGTTCATGCTGTTTGCTGTTTACATTAGTGTAGTCTAAACCTATGTATAGTTTTTACCATAAGCGTGCGCAGGATTCTCCTTCAGTTGGGGGGGGGGGGGGGGGGCTCTATTAGGTCGATGTATGAGGCAGACTTTGTGCCCCTCCCTCTTAGGTGATTAGGGGGGGGGCATGCCCCTGTGTGCACTCCTATGGTTCTCTACTTAGTCTCTTATACCACTTACCTCGCAGCTGCATCTTTCTACCTCTTGAGATCAACTCTTCACTTGTGAAGTGTGCTTAAGCAATCAGTCATTTTTACTTTAGTATAAGTGGTTCATATGAAAGGTTTACATTGCCAGAGGGCTCATTGGCTACACTCATTAGACAACTTCATTGTGCAAATGATTATTATAAGCTTTCATGCACATATGTTGGCTAGCATCAACATCTACGGAACATCGACTTGCTGCGCAAACTTGAAGGAAAACGAGAAGGGAGACAGGAAAGAGCGCTCTTTCCTGTCTCCCTTTTCGTTTTCCTTCAAGTTTGCGCAGCAAGTCGACTTTTCAAGTATGAACTGACTAGTCTACAAAAAAGTACTGCATCTACCGAACGTTAAACCTCTACATGTGCAAAGTTGCCCACATCTGTAATGAACACTTGATTAGTATTTAGGGCCTCATAGAACCTCATGTTTAATAAAGCAGTCAGAAAATTATGATTGTGTTGATAATGACATTTTGACTAGATGCTATATAATACACATTTTCCTTGTCAAGAAAAATGAATATTCTAGTTTTTATTTGCATGAATGGTAATGAAGTGTTCACCTTACATGTTGTCGACCGTGTAAATGATGTTATAGCCCAACAGTGGAAATATATGTTTAAGTAATACTGACATAGAGATAGGGATACCTGTGACATATTACTTTATGTGATTTTTTTTTACAAAAAGCTTGCAAAAATGACGTGTCTACCAAGATTCTTCAGTTACCTTGCTTCATCACAAAAAAAGCAAGACAAATGTGATAGGAAAAGGTGTCAGGCAGGAAATATTACTTGTGCACAGTTCATAACTGTATGCTAAGAAGCATTGAAAGCTCTAAATTAGGAAGAAATAGGAATAAGCATTCAGAGAAAATATGTTGGTAACCTAGAGCTTGCTGATGACATTGTACACTTCAGCATTGATGAACATACCAGTAGCATATCCAAGATTTCATTTGCCACTGACACATGTCTTGCTTATAGGGTATCAAATTGTCACCTATGCTACTGCTACTTGTCAGTCTTGTTAAACGAAACCATGGCAAGTAGCGTTGTAAACTAGAGAAAACAAGGTGACCATTGCTGGTTGTGCTAGAGGCCAAAAGAGGTGAATTGTGATAAGGAAATTGGTGGACAGAATTCTTAAGATGCTTTACATATAATATTTGGTGCTCCCTTTTTCACATATTCCTGAGTGACAGACGTGCACTGATTGTCATGTCTATTCTGTTCACTCTGTAGTACGTGAGTTTTTTGATGGTAATACTGTTTGGGTGCCATCGTCATGGAGGGAACATTTCATCCAGTGCAGCAGCAACACAATGGGAAGACGAATATGAGATTCCAAATGTCATTCAGGCCTTCTGCTACGGTCGGTTGTATCGTAGATTTTTCTGATTAGTAATTCGGGAAAATCGCTGCGGCTTACATTGTCTGGTATTTGCAACGACCAGATTAAGTTCACTGGCCTACTTGTTCAGCATTGTTAAGATAGACATGCTTTGTTATGTGCTGCAGTTTCAGTCATGTTGGCTGCATGGACTTGGCACGTCTTCACAAGAAGGTGAAGGGAGTTAGTGAACTAGTCTTGCCACTGCTGCACTTTTCGAGATGAATACCGTAGTGCCAGCATGGTTGTGTCCATCTCGTGAAACGGATGCTGGAGTGTAGCATCCTTGTGAGATTGTTCACAAAATGCAGGTGAAACAATTGGACTTATGCTGTGACTGCGAGGAGTTTTGTAAGATTTTGTGGGGCATACATTTTTCGTTAGCCTCCACCATCTTTCAGTGATTCTAATGCACACTGATCACTTGCAGAGGCCCACAGGGCACTGGAGCTTTTGGAAGAATACCACAGCAAGCTGAGTAAGCCGCAGGACAAGCAGCTACGCAATGCCATTGAGCGTGTGATCCGCATCTTCAAGAGTCGGCTCTTCCAGGCTTTGCTAGGTGGGCACCCTTATTCATGCTTTCTAGAATTCCTGTTGTCTCAACATTTTCTTCTTATTCAACGTTTACACTGCAGTATCATTGGAAAACTGGTGCACGGTTCTTTCAGTTTTATTTTTCATGTCATCTTGTCAAAACACTATTGCAGCTTGTTGTGTCTTGTAAAGTACTTGATTGGAAATCGAATGTCAAGAAAGTGAAGAGTACTGAGTACAGTGAGAGCTTTCTGCATGCCACAGGAGAGCTCATGAGGGTTGTACTCACTTTTAGACAGCACAGTTGCTTGAGTGTTATCGTGAGAGGCTGTCAATATTTAGATAAAACGCACCACGAGAAAACTTCTTGATGCAGAGAAGCCTTTATGTCAGTCTCCCATGCATTACAAAGGGCTGTAGAAACTCGTTTAACAGAATCTCAAGGGACAAAGAAAATAGTGGCTCTGATACCTCCAGTCTGAAAACTATACCAGATTCCAGATGTGAGGTCTTTGACCTTTGTGGATTGTGCCACTTTCTGGTTTCATACATAAAGACGGCTCTAGACAAACCAGCTTCAGGAAGCCCTTGATGTTTTGTTCAACTATGCCTGGCAAGCAGGGCTGAACATTTCTGCTCGAAAATAAATCTATGTTGCAGTGGCCAACAAGAAAGGACGCACAAGGGTCATGCAGTGCCTTTTTAAATGCAGACCCGCTGTAGCGACAACCCCTTCTTCTGAGGTCTATACGCAGGGTCATGATATCCACTGCTGCGACACTAAATGTGCATACTGGCTTCATAAAGTGAGAATGAGTCCTGCAAAACACTTCTCCTTACTTGTCGCACTGCATCAAAAGCAGCTGGAGCTCATACTGCCTTACCTTGATGGCTGGTACATGCAGTCTTGCAGGCAGAATTTCATATCGAAGGCAGAATTTCAACGTTTTGCAGCTGAACACAATTGGGGAGCTAATTTTCTAGAATGAACAAGCACGTGAAATAAAAAAGTAGCTTGTTTCGGCTGTAGCTGTGTTGCGTGGTTATATTTAATGTGACTCTTACCCAATTCCCTGCCTTCTTCGGAATTCACCACCGAAACTAAGAAGCCAACGAAATTACGATGCAGCGATACATTAGGTATAATTAACAAACACAATAGCATCGATGCATCATGGGCTAATGACTGTAAGGTATATGCAGATGCTGCTGTCTTGCCAAATAGTGGGAGGACATCGTTCCTCAGTACTGCACACAAATTCATGAGACGTTGGTGCTGCAGTAATAGAACTTAGAGCAATTAGTGATGCAGTGTGAGATGCCACCTATGAGCTGCCTACAATCAAACAGCTAGACATTGTAAGGAGGTTCTACCTGGCGTTGCTACTGTTTGGATGTTGCAGAGCTAGCTAGCTTCCCGGCAAACTCCCCTACAGTGGTGCACAAAAGACATTTAAGGCACGGTGATGCGATGGTGCAAAACACAACTCATTGCACAGTAATAACAATCAAGCAATGTTTATTCCGGATTTCCATAGCACATCGGCTTGGGAATATGTAGTCTTGATGACTTGTAAGTGGGAGAAGCAGGAATCAAGATCGGCAAACAACAGTAGTGGCTAAGGTCATACCTCGGACGCCTAGTTGCCGCTTCCTTGACTTGATTGTCGATAGTGTCCTTATCTCTTCCTTAACGGCTGCATGCGTACATATGTCTCATTTGGCTGCTTTAGTGTTGTTTCCTCCCGCTAATCCACTTGTCTTTTATGGTTAAGAACCAGTCTGAAGTGTTGAGGAGGTGCAAGAGTAAAAGCAGCTGGCGCGCCTTGAAGGGGTGAAATGGTAAACTTTCATTACTTGCCACATTCCTCTTTATAAGATAAGATAGGATGCCACCCGACTTCAAGTGATAGCCTGTCAGCATCAATTTGCGAGTTCACTCTTTCGTGCTTTTGATAATGATGTGCCAGTAGCTGTGTTGTGGTCCATTTGGTCCCATGTGGTCACAGTTTCTGCCAGCGTAGGACCTTAAAGGAGCAGTGACAAAAGTTATAAACCTTGTTTTTTTTTGTTTGTTGCAATAGGTAGCTTATGACCCACTTATCACGGCTAGCAACCTCATTTGTGCGAGTGCATGATAATTATTTATTTAGAAAAGTTTGTAGAGTGCCGAGTTGCAGTTTCGGTTTCAAAGATCACTGAGCTAGGCAAGAGCAGTTGCGGTGGCTAGGAAAACGCAGCTGGCCATGTGAAGACGCAAAACTGTGACGTGGATGCCGCGTGCGAGAGTGGGAAGGAGGGGGTACCACACTGACCAGCCAGCATCTACACTGCTTGCTAACACAAACTCTTGACGTAGGTTTGTTCACGTTAGCACCGCGCATTGAGGTCGGCGTCGCAAGGGGCTCTGCATCTCGCTTTGTCGCATGGCATGCACTTTAAAATTGATTATAAATGTGTTGTACATTATATTTGCCCTTCTTATTTCATAGGTGCTCTGTAAGTCTCCACAGAAAACTGCCTCACTCCCTATCTCACGTTCGAAATTGTGTGTCAGTGCTCATTAAAAGTGCCCCCCGTAGTGCTTTCTTCAGCAATGGATTATTGGTGTTGAGATGCCCTTTTTTTCCCCAAACTCCCAAACAAAAGTGGCTTTATGAACCCTTTGCTTTGGGCACTCATCGTTGCCTACTCCTTTTCTTGTCTGTTCGTTTTTCAATACTGCAGCCGTGGTGTACTGTTGCTGATTCTTCCATAGCTGAACTGTTTCGAATCATGCCTTCCTGACGTGCACGTTCGAACAATGACTGGCCGGCAATGCAGGGAAAGGCAAGTTGCGGTGCTCACTTTGCTACCGCTTGATGTTGCTAGGCACAACATGAGGTAGACGTGGTGGGGGCTCCTTTCTCTTTAGCTTGTTGTTTCCTTCAGTGGTCCCACGTGCAGAGATGACAGCTGGCTGTTCTGTTTGCACTCCCTGAGAATTTTGGCAGTTACTACAGCCTTGAGGATGAAACGGCGAACTTCTCTCACCTCCCAGACCTTCACTGATTCTTTAGCGGCTATTCAGGAACTCAAGAAGATTCACTAGGTAATGCAAATCTGCAAATCAGTACCCTATAAATCCCAAAGCAGCTACTCGCAACAGGGTGTACTGGGTTAAACTCACCACAACGCTGCTGACCAGCAGGTAAACTGCTGTTATGATTCATATATTTCATCCATTCCACCTCCCATTCTACCCTTCAGCCTGCTCCAAGTTCCTAAAGATTTTCTCTGGCAGGACACACGCACTTTTATCCAACCACTTGTCTGCTTTATTTTGCTTCACCTTTCTAGCGCAGAGAGTATTGTGCTTTGGAGACTGTGTCAATGTAGTCATCACAGCTGCTGTGATCTCATCATGAAGCTGGTTGCATTTATCCCGATATTTTTATGTGAAATGTTTCATCAAGTTGGCGCCCCGTCGCGGTGGTCTAGTGGCTAAGGCACTCGGCTGCTGATCCGCAGGTCACGGGTTTGAATCCCGGCTGCGGCGGCTGCATTTCCGATGGAGGCGGAAATGTTGTAGGCCCGTGTGCTCATATTTAGGTGCACGTTAAAGAACCCCAGGTGGTCGAAATTTCCGGAGCCCTCCACTACGGCGTCTCTCATAATCATGTGGTGGTTTTGGAACGTTAAACCCCACATATCAATCAATTCATCAAGTTGGCCTGCCGGGAAGCATTGTTCGCTACAAATGCTGTTCATAGTGGTTTTGGCAACTGTAGGAGGAGCTGGGCGGGTTGAGAGGCGTGGACGGCAGCTGGCATTTTTGGCTTGCCCGTTCCGTGCGTGTGTGACGCCACCAAATGTCACCTCCTCTATTTGATGGCACAACTGATAGACATGGAAGTTTGTCAAAAATGCACTAAATTCATTATTTTCCCATAGATCGGGCCTGAAATGAAGGTTGTGTCTATCAATTTTGGGACCTAATTTTTCAATTTGGCTGAACATGTTAGCAGTAAAAGTTTTGCTCAGTATCTTTCATCAGCCACTCTCATTAGCGAATATATTCAACTCATTGTAGCCTTTGCAAGACTACTAGGGGTAATTAAGGGAATGTTTGGTAACTTGTGGTTGAAGAGAAAAGATTGATAAGAGTGGAGATAATGAATGTGACGCTAGAATGAATTGGAGGCGTTGCATGGATCATATGCCATTTTTTTATTATTCCTAAGCATGCTCACTTCTTTGTCATCGGCTTCTGTTGCTATGGTCACAAGATCCCCCCCCCCCCCCCCCCCTCTGAAAGAATGTTCAAGTTAGAAACGAAAAAGGCACAAAGGGAGTCTTCTAGGCATAAAATGTTAAAGCAGACAGAAAGTTCATGTCCAAGCATGGTTCCATAAACCAACAGAAATAGCCTCACAGGAAAGGACAGTGGTCCGGCAATAATTGGGAGAGCTCTTGTGGCCGAGGCTGGCTGTTGAGTCCAGGACAGCATAAGCATGCACTGAGCGTGGAAACTGCTGATGATACAGCTTGAATTCTTATGCGTATTGAACGTTGTTTGAAGGCTTTGTAGGACGGGCGTCTCATTCTTTTTGTTGTGACTTGTAGACCCGTCGTACTTCCAGATTTTGTGCTTGTTGATCGAGACTGGTTCCATGATGTCTTCGTTTCTGCAGAGTACGAGGGGCGATTTCGCTTCTTTTTCACCTTTTTTTCTCATGTTGTTGTAGTTGTTGCACTCATAGGCGTAGCATTGATCTCTAGTGCAGAGGGCATCTCCGTCGTTTGTTTATGTGAAGAAGCTTTTCATTTTGAATTTTTCTGTTAGAACATTTGCTTGTGAACTTCTTTCTTCAATGATGATCTGTGTTTTCAATGAAGGCTTCTTTCCACGTTGTTCTTGTTTGAGCGTCCGTTTTCTCTTATGTCGATCGACTTGCCTGTGGTGGCCTTGCTGCTGCTGCTCCGGAAATTGCTGACGTGGTGCCCCTTCCAAACATGACTGATTAGCTTCACATCTTGATGTAGTGTCTAGTGGGTAGTTGGTGCATGGTGGGCTCTTGTGATGCTTGTCCAGCAATGAAGGCTTGTTTAACTGTGACTCCATATTGTATCTACTTTTGGTTAACACCTGACAATGAAATCGCAGCGAACATGGCTCGAGTGAACTCTGATTTCGAATGTATGTCGCTTTGCGAAGAAATGGATTTGGAAACTTCTGTCGGAAGACTCTGTTTTGGGGACGCCGGGGCATGGTCTCATACTGTGGGAATTCACCAGCTTGTTCAGCGTGAGTGTAAAGGTCTTGTTGCGTGTATCATCAAATGTTCTGTCAATATTGATGTATGACAATGCCAAGTCTGGTTGTAAACCATGCATGTGGCATGAGGTCTTAAGTGTATCTGGCTCACCAGTAATGGCCTTGATTCTACTCTGCAGTGAAGAGTTAGAGGCAACTGAACTGCATGGTGCAAAACCAGGCTGATAGCTGCATATGCGAGAGAAAGAATCAACGGCGTCTGGTTGTTGAGTAACGCCTCATGGCAAATAGTGCGGAGAGTAGGCAGGAAATGTGGGAATATCTCTCTACAGCCTTTATTGGCGCTCAGTGCAGTGCCATTCACAACATGGCGTACGTTCGAACAATCCGAGAACAAACAAGCATCTGCAATACTATCTTTCTTCTTCGTCTCCTGGCCACTCCGCAAGCAATTTTCTACATCGTCCGCCTCGGCGAATTTCACTAATTTTTTCTTAACATTCTCCGAAGGAAGTCCTAACAGGTGTTCTTTAACAGTGCGTATCGTGCTTCTACAGATCCTCCTCACAACGAATAAAGCTCGGCGGCAATTTCCACGTTACTTGTGCGGGCCTAGAAAAGTCCTGAAATAATGTGTCTCAAAAGCCTAGTTTATTCAGCTCACGATTATCTGTCTTAAACGTTACTTCCTTGTTGGAATATAAAACTGTGCGATAAAATGATGGAGGGCCTTCAGAGATGTGTGAGCCTTAACGCCACTTCATGGATATGCACTGCTCTAACTGGCACATGTCACACATACGTCCGTTTGTAGCACGCAGGTATGAATGCTGGTTTACTGTCCTCCTAGTCCCTCGATGGATTTTGGTTCTTGGAGTGTGCACACCATTCTGATGTTGAGGGCGATTAAGCCTCTGTTCTCCAAGTGCGACTGATTGGACATTAGCTTTCACAACTGGTCGGCGCCAATGAGAAGGCTTGCTCCAGGTTCGCTCATCATACTTGAGAAAACAACAGCGTCTGCCAACGGTCTTTCTTCTGCAATGAGGTCTTGCAGAAATTTATTCGTCATTGAAGATTCAATAATGTCTCTGCAGATGAAAGGAATGATGACAACTTTTATTTGCACTGAGGTGTTGTCGTGTACACTCTGAAGTCTAACGCTGACAACCTTCCTGCATTGAGTAAGTTGAGGTCATTGATGTCCAAACACACTTGTGACCAAATCCATCTCCTGAATAGGAGTGATCTTGAGCTTCCTGTAAACGTCTTCTTGTAGGAATTTTCTGTGACTCCTGTTTTCCAAAATACCACGTACGTAACAGCAATGCGTCGGCGTCATCAGCCAAGTGTGAAAAGTCTGAACGTCAGATGAGAATAGGTATGGACGTTGCGCTGACACATAGGAAGTTGCATTTGATACAGGCGATCAAGGATTCTGGTGTGGATGAGGAGAGGCTTTGTGGTTTTTGGGATATTATACAGGCCAGGCATAAGGAAACCGGCGACTAAAATATCGTAACGGAATGAGGGTATAAGTTTGTGCAGTGCTTTACGACATCAATAAGATTGATTATTAATATGTACCAACTAGTTCCCTTTTTCACAATGCACAACCTATTGTATACAGATCGATGAGGTCACAGTGGACTTGGTACTCGTTATAGAAAGTGTTTCTGTACATTAAAGTTCACGCTTGTGCACTCTTCAAAAGGCACAGTATAACCGTACTTTTCGTGTGGTAAGCCGGCAGTGCTAGTTAAAGCACTGAACAATTGAGACAAAGTGTAATCATCAGCTGTGAGTGTTTAGTGGCTGTTATGGTGAATATACGGTAAATATAGTGTGGCCCACAATGGAGTATCACTTTCCACCCATTGCACGCCAGCCCACATGGAAAGGAAATCGGATGCTCAACCAAGGAGGCATTGGCCTAACACACACAATCCACAGCAGACAAGGAGACGATGCAGTGACACATCAGTTCCGTCACTTCCGTCGCCTTGCACAACTTGACGTTGCACATAAAATGTGGGCAATCATTCTGGCAAGCCATGTGGGCATTTCGAGGCAATCTACAAGATTCACTTGAAAACAATCTATGAACCTCTCAAATCTGTAATTTGGCATAAATGAAGGAAATGTGCAAATGGACGTAACCAGGGAATTTAATTGAGATTCATTGACCTCGACGAATTGCCGGAGTTGGCCTTTAACATTTTAATAATTGTTTGAAAGCTGCATGGCAACTCTGAATAATCTGTTCGGTAAAGAAAAGCGTCAACAGTTTTAGGGCTGGTTCCCAAAATGTGACTTGTGACTCTATGTGCTGTAGTGTATATTGTAGGTGAAATCATTACTTTGTAATAATTTTGCATATCTTATAGGGTATTACTGTTGAACACGTATATAAACAAGTGTGGTAATTTATTTTTGTTTTACTCATATGGTATAATTTGCATATCTTGCAGACATCCAAGAATTCTACGAGATCACCTTGCTAGATGACACAAAGAGCATTCAGCAGAAGACAGCGGAGACCCTACAGATCGCCTGCAAGTGGGAAAACAGTCCACCTATCACAGGCACACATTCCAACAGCACAGAGGTAAGTCTGCTTGGACCTCTGTTTCAGAGGTGCTCTTGCTGTGACCTGTACACAAATTCTAATCGTAGGGTTTAAGACTTATTCGCCACAAGTTGTGCGACCAAGTTCGTAGCAGCTGTTTGCTTTGTTCGAAAAATTACTACTTTGGCTCGGTGTTCTTTTACTTGATTCTTCGTCACAAGACTGCAGTCACAAAGTTAATTAACCGATCAGATGTGCAGGAACGGGATGTTTTATGGGGTGGTGACTGCGGGACCAGACGGGAACATAATCACAGTCGTGAGACTCTTTGAAGCAGTGATGGGCAGGTCATGCTAGCCGGTGGGAACACCAGTCGTGTTTAATCATTTTTTTGTCGCCACACGTTAATGACTGTGCAGTTGGTGCTGGCCACATGTTTAAATGAGTCCCTAGTGTTATGAGGTTCGTACACATTTAATTTCATGTTCAAACACTCCCTATGAAAGGTATTGTTTTCTGGTGAGAGAACATCAGATGAAATACTGCATCCTAAAGTGGTCCATTACAAGAGTGGAAGCTTGGGCTAGTTGGTCCAAAAGTGGTCCATTACTTTTGTTTAAAATTCATTTTTGGATGTTGATTCTGGTGCCAATTCTTCTCGTGTCGAGAATTGGCACTAGTTCAATTTAATGATAAATAAACAAATGAATGAATGAATGAGACGGTTTAGCTTAGACGGCATAGCTGACAGAGTATTTGCGTTCTTGCAAATACTTTGTCAAAATTGGAGCTCCTAAAGCTCGTGGTAAAGCATAGGGTATTTGTGAAAAATCTTTCGCGTCGTTGCTAATCAGTCACACCCGCTGACAGAGACAGTCTGCGTAGCCGCCGCATCGGGCTTGCCCACCGCACGGGCCGAGTACGAGGGACAAAAGGCGTGCGCTTCTACCGTGATTGCCACCCTCAGTTTTGCAAGTTAGTTCTGGAGTTTGGACATTCCTACATTGTTCGTGACAGGCTGTGGTTCGACTCTACTTTATCTACGCCAAGGAAAGAGCTAGCATCAGACAAGATGACCATGTTCAGACCCTAGGATCAACAAACATCGCTGTTTCCTAAGCTTTACACGGCTAATGTAACCTTCTCTCTCTCTCTCTCTTTTTTTGTTCATTCCTTCATAGTGTGGGTCCCATCCCAGCAGCCTTTATGCCTTTTGTTATCGTGTGAACATTTACTGGGGAGCTGCCACCTTGTCCAAGGATCATGTGCTACGTGACTCCCTCGGGGAAAATGAATGTTCCACATTCTCCACTTTGGCTACGAGTAGCGCTGGCTTACTCAAAAGAATGAAAAATGTGGAGTGCTAAGCATGGCCCACCTGTGCACGTGTAGAATGGATATTCAGTGTGCAGTGGATGATAATGACCACAGTGCCAAAGTATTGTGTGTGCCATGTTGCACCAGAGGAGAAATCGGAATGCTGAAAACAAAAGAAGTTATCAGAAAACTTTATCCTTGTGTTGGTACTTTTTCTTGCTGCTGATAGGAAGCAGCTAAGTATTCTTGTGTTCCGTCTACTGCTCACCTCTGACATGATTTTTACATTTGCCCTTGTTAGTAAACATATTATGTGAGCGTATCAGTGTTCATGAGCAAAGAACAGTGTTTTGTGGCATGCTGGAACTAGAAAGTTCTTGCTACTCTTTGCTTGTGTGCAAAGACAAACAGCTTTCATGTTTGAGCTGTGCTGCTTCTAATGTCTTTATTACTGTAAAGAAGAGGAAGTACTCCGGCGCAGAGGCAGCAGCATCGAGAGCGCAGCAGCGGCTCGAGCTCGTGAATTGCGGCTGGTGCATCGCCTTGTCATCTCTTGACTTTGACACCATTGCTATTGAACAACGCAATGACCTGTTTACTGCGTCTCTTCTCAACCATCTCTCCGACACTTCTGAACTCCCAAAGACGCAAACGCTCTGGCGCCAAGTTCCACACTTCTCGATACGTGACACGCTTCTCTATCGACGCAACTACGCACCAGAGGGACGCAAGTGGCTGCTTGTCGTTCCACGAACTCTGAGGTCACAGATTTGTTCCTCTTTCCACGCTGACCCACAATGTGGCCACGCAGGAGTCTTCAAGACCTACGAAAGGCTTTGACATCGTTACTACTGGCGTGGTATGTATACCTTCGTCCGCTCTTGTGCCGAATGTCAGCGCCGAAAATCTCCACCACACGCCTCCGCCGGTGAACTGCAGTCTTTACGATGCCCTTCCCGACCCTTCAAACGGGTCGGAATAGATATTTATGGGCCACTTCCATTGACGCCGACTGGCAACAGGTGGATAATAGTTGCTATCAACCACCTAACGAGCTATGCTGAGACCGCTGCTCTTCAAACGGCTACAGCACAGGAGGTTGCCACTTTCCTACTGTGTCATTTTGTGTTGCGTCACGGAGGCCCTCAAGAACTCCTCAGTGACCGTGGCCGCGCCTTCTTGTCCGAGGTCATTGAAAAATTTCTCGCTGGGTGTGCTATTGTACATCGCGCATGTACCGCTTAACACCCTCAAACCAATGGGGCTACCGAGCGCTTTTATCGTACTCTCGGTGACATGCTATCTATGTATGTGACGCCTGATCACTCTAACTGGGACTTAGTTCTCCCATTCATTACATACGCCTACAATACGGCAACGCAAGCGACAACAGGCTTCTCCCTTTTTTACCTCCTATACGGCCGTCACCCCTCCTACACCATTGACACCATTCTGCCCTATCGACCAGACGCATCCAAGTGCCTACCTATCTTGGACGCCGCCAGACATGCAGAAGAATGTCGCCAGTTAGCTCGTCGCTTTACCTGTGATGACCAAAACCGGCAAAAAGCAATTCATGATGCCCAGACCTCAACTCCCGTTTTTCTTCCGGGTGCTGTGGCTGTCAGTGCCGCATCGCACACCTGGGCTGTCTTCCAAACTCCCGCCAAAGTACGATGGGCCATATCGTATTCTCGAACAAACTTCCCCAGTAAATTACCTCATTGAGCCTCTTACGCCACCGTCAGACTTGCGACGTCGCAACTGCGAGGTTGTACATGTCCAGAGGCTCAAGCAGTACCACGGTTCAACGCTGCCTGCACAGGACTAAGTCGCCAGGATGGCTCCTTTTTTTTCCCGTGGGGCCATTGTAAAGAAGAGGAAGTACTCCGGCGCAGAGGCAGCAGCATCGAGAGTGCAGCAGCGGCTCGAGCTCGTGAATTGCGGCTGGTGCATCGCCTTCCAAGCCTTCCAAGCATCAACCTTTCTGCTCAATATATCTCCTTTATAATACGTTAAATACATTGCAATAACAGATGCATTCTAAAAAGGCAGCTAATGCACAGCACTGATTCTCAGCAAGGGGAATCAAGTGCTGGAGTGTGTTTTTTTAAATTTTGTTTTTCGCTCGAAAGCTTCGCTAGGTGTTTTTTAATGGGAGGCTTTTGTGCCAATTTCTTCTCTGTACACACTTTTACAGCATTTCATGCTCTATGGAGTGTTATAAGAGGCTCGAAGGCTGCCCCGTTCATTTCCTGCAAAACAGAAAAGCACTGTTCCAGGAAATGGGAAATGGGTTCGTGTCAGCAAGCTTAAACATGAATGCTTCGCAACGTGTCCTGAAACAGTTTGAATGATGCCAGCACCGCGTAGCTTTAGGTTCTGTAGCCTAGATGTTACCCATGCATGCTGGCATACTATCCAAGCATACCGAGGTATTATCTCAGCAACAGCACCCAGTGCTTTACGACTGGCATCAGTGAATGAAATCCAAGTCATGCGTCGAAGCATTCATGTTAAGCTTGCTGATGACAGTAGAGTGACTATTTTATACAAGGCTATTTTTTTGTCAAGGTTCAATTGGTTGGAAAATGAATGCTGAGTAAAAAAAAAAACTGCTGTAGTAAGAACATTTAACATTTATGTACACCATATCAGCAACTACTCTACATAGTCGCGGTTTCAGCTGAGTCATTTGCCGTAGTGTGGCACCAACTTTTCTATACACTTCTTGTGAAAGGCAGCCGTTTATGCTTTCAACCAGTTTTGCACGCCCTACTGCAGCTTGCTCTCCTAGTCAAACTCCCATTCTCCTAGCCAGTGTGTCATGTCAGCAGAGAAAGCGAGATCCGTACTGTGTGTTGTGCAATCTGACACTTTCTGCCAAGAACACTCCTGGAGCTTCTTTGTTGAAGTTGCGCTGTGTGGCTGTGCATTGTCATGAAGAAGGACAATGGCTAATGATAACATTTTTAGGATAGGAAGTTTTAGGTGCAAAACAGGAACATGAATGAGAGTGAAGGTGAGGACAAGTGTGCGCTTGTCATTTTCATCATTTTTGTTCGTATTCCTGTTTTGCGCCTTCGATTTACTTTCATAGCTATGTACCAACAAGCCCGATGGTGGACGTTAGTAAGGCATTTCTATTCGCTTGTTCTGAATTGCCATTTTATTTAGACATTCAAGAGTAATGCTGTACGAGGCTGCAGGGATGATTAAACCAGGTTTCATGAATTCCAGCAAGATGACACCATTTCTGTCTCAGAATGGAGTAGCCATACACTTCTTGCGTAATTTTTGGCACGAGCCTGGCCTGAACTTGTCTTGGTGACTCAAAGTGAGACTGTGGTCTGGCCTGAACCTCAGAAAAACAAACTTCACCTACCCAACCCTACCCGGCCCACACTGGCCCAACCACAGATGTCAGGCCCGAGCCAGTTTTTTACATGGTTTTGCCCAAATACGGAGTCGACAGCTTAAGAGGAAAATATTTGCATTTTGATGGCGTGTAGATCGCTAACAAGTACAGTGTAGCCTACGGTAATTCCTAGTACAAAAGTTTGCAGATCCCAGATACCTTGGAAATCGATGATATGCGAAGCATACAGAGGGAAGGTGGTTGGGTTGTAATTTTTTGTTGAGTGAAATGTTACTAAATGGTGATAAAGATATCACAAATGTTGTACGCACAGACATATATTGGTGTTGTGAGTTTGCGCCCGTGTTGTTTGCCTCTTTTTCTTGTGTCCGTGTACGTGTTTGCGCAAAGAAGTCATGAATGAGTACCAACTCGCCCAACTTTCAGTACTGTTGTTACAAATATATTGAACAGTCGTATATGTCTTATATAACCAATTGTTTGCAGTTGCATAACAATGCCAACAGCAACATAGGTATTACGGTAGCTAAACCAGCTGCGGTAAGCTGATATGTAGTACTTGTGCTCGTGAAGACGGTAGCCCTGAACACTGCTACATCTATCAACTTCAGTGGATGGTGCTTAACTACGATTGATGTTAACCTGACATGACAGCTATAACGTAGAAGTACATATGTAATGTTTGTAGAATGGGATAGCCAGCACTGCAACCACATTTGATATTTACAAACATTAGCGTCTACTTAAAAATCAGTTCAGAGACCTGGCGTGGCTCTGTGCTAGAACACTTGATTGCCAGGCAGAATGCTGGGGTTTGATTCCGGCTGGGAACCTGACATTTATTCTTTGTATTGGTTAGGTCAACACTGCCAATGTCAAATTTTTCTCAGCGCGCATATAAAGATTACCAATGTCTGTTCTTGTCATTCTTGAATAGATATAAACTGTCAATAACCTGTGGCAAATACCTGCTTAGCTGTGGCACATACCCACCAGTTGCTTACGGATATGTGCCACACGTGTCTGACGGAAAGAGTTTTATGACACATGGGACGAGATTGTCACATTATTCATGTCATAAGTTTTGAGTCATAGTTATTATACCATCTTATGCTCTCCTACTGATTTTGGTTTACTCCAAGTTTGGGGGGTTGGGAATCAAGAGAGCGCCCAGACGTAGTTGGCTAGATATATAGATACGTAAATAGACACGCTAAAAGTACCTGAAGTAAACAAAGAAATGGTTTGCATTTAAAAGGGCCTGATGGTTGGGATAGTTCAGCGCACATACTGTGGGGAAAAACACAGGGTCCAGAGAACAAAATGCTCGTCTTCTTTTCTGTTTTTAAAGACGATAGTCTTTCTTGGGGACCTTCGACGACGCAAAAATTTTGATCTGTCTGTCTGTCTGTTTGTCTGTCTATACATTTGTATGTTTGTCCACCCATAACAGTACCGGGTATTGAGAACGGCACCAGCCAATAGCCCAAACGGCCGACCCCATCCGCAGCGCCCACCAATGTTGCTCAAGATTCAGCGTTTATACTTGTGCGATTGTAAATTAAGAAGCAATTATTGCGCATATCTGAGGCACCATAACAATATCTATATATTCTGTATGTGTGTCTTTTACTAGAAAAGGCATACATCAGTAATTCTAAAGACCGTAGCGATTATCACTCTGCGCTGACCATGCAACGCTTGCACGAAAAGGCGAGTGTTTTTTACGCTTTGCTAAGACGACACGGGGGTGACACCTACCCGTCGCCTTGCGTTCTACACCTTATCACCTCTGAGACAAGCGCTTGTGCCCATCTCAGAGCCACGCGCTTTGCTTTCCAAGAAAACTGCCAGATAGCGCTCATGTCTCATGTTTGACGTGACTTGATGCACTCGTTTGTCTCCGCTGCATGCTCGAGGCACTCTAACACAGCGCCTCCAGGATACCATTCACCGATTTCTTGCACAGAACATCAAATAAATGTTTTAATTACTCTCTCCACGTGCAATACTATCGTCTTTCAATGACATTTGCAGATTAACATGCAGATACGGGGCCGATTTTTTATTTTGCTCTCTATTCAAATTTAAATCCTTCTGTAGCACACAACCCATTAGCACACCCTTGGGGATATTCGGCACCTATTTTCAGCATCGTAGTACCTTGCCGCAGCAAGAGAAGTATCATTGCTGCAAATATGCTAACCTAGATTAAAATGGTGAACCGTGTTCATCACGTGTACTTTTTCAAAGATGTTTCGACAACTGAAAGGCAGTACAGAAACATTGTGATAACATTATTTTCACGAATTGTACCACTGCTAGTCATATATGATGTCGATAAGTTTTTGTGGTATAGTTTACAGTTTATTACCTCACATGGTTATTGGGCAAGAAAGCTAGTTATCAGAGATTCTGTCTTTAGGCACACCCTGCACTGGTGCATCACACCTCCTTCTGTGCTGAAGTTCTTCTTCCAACTTGCAATACCTTCAGACTCGCATAAAATTGGCCTTACGAGTTGTGAAGGCGTCGGCACACGTTTTTCTTAAACTTCCACCAGTGAAGTAAGCTTCGAGTGGCTTTGTGGACTCCTGCAGAAGGAACATACTCGGCCAGGTCATCCCTTCATTTGTCTCGTTCCTAAATGATGTGCCATTTTTCAAAATCATTCATAAAACTCCTCTTTGTGGGCTCTTTAATAGAGGTTTCAGCAGTTTTTACTTCTTTTTTGTTTTTAAACACGAAAGTGTTTTATGCCAGGGTCCTCCAAGACTTCACTGACATCACATTCGTGATGAAGGTGACATCGGTAAACAGAGGGAAAGAGATGACAAAGGAAACAAAAATCACACCATATCCACAGAGTGAATGATGATGAGTGGGGCGAAGCGTCCGTCCGTCTGTCTGTCTGTCTGCCCGCCTGTCTGCTTGTCTGTCTGTCCATCTCTTTGTGTGTCCGTCTGTCTGTCCTTCCGTCTGTCTATACTTCCGTCCATGCTTCTGTCTGTCTGTCCACCCGTCCGTCCGTCTGTCTGTCTTTCTGATACTGCCAGTTATGCCTGACGCAGGACAAGGTTAGACCAAGAAGAGCTTTGTCCCTGGAAGTTTCGTTGATTTCGATGACCTGGGAACTGAACCAATTACTTCTAAGTCCGCTGTGATAGGTGCAGGAGGCTCTACTTAC
Organism: Rhipicephalus microplus; assembly: GCF_043290135.1. Lineage (NCBI taxonomy): Eukaryota > Metazoa > Arthropoda > Arachnida > Ixodida > Ixodidae > Rhipicephalus > Rhipicephalus microplus. The sequence goes on from NC_134700.1 coordinate 209,045,708, forward strand.
TACGCTGCTGACACACATTCATGACACTTTTCTGACGCGCCTTATATCGCATACACATCCTCTCTCCCGCAGTGATCTTGGTTCGTGAGGTGGTGTTGCAGTCTTTAAGTAGTGAAGTGACGTAGCGCATTGTGAAGGAGCGCTTCAATAGTTTTAGTGCAATATTGTCAGAAACTCTACAGTCGGTGCCATTCGCTGTATGAGATGATTTGGTTTGATGACAACACAGTACGTGCTTGGCCTTTTGTATTAGGTCGCGTTTACACTAGAGTGACACGACACTGATTTTGGTCTGCCAACTATTCTTGGGAGCGTCTCTTGCCTTGTCATCGTGCTATTTACACTGCAACGACGCTAACAGTCTACTGATTGTTTGTCGAAGACTGCAACGACGCTAACAGTCTACTGATTGTTTGTCGAAGACTCCGTCCACACCTTGTCGTGCTCACAGCCTTTCATTGGCTAATTCGCTAGTAATACTGGAGGCATGTGTGGCGGCACCGACTAAATTTGAACGAGTAAATTGAAACAGAGCACTACGTGCTCTTCATTTTCAGCCATGCTCCCTACTCTGCCATTGTCCCTCTTGGGTTACGTGGCGCAGCCCCCGCCATCCTCCACGATGTCGCGGGACGGAGCTGGGGACAGTCAAAGGGTGATGAAACGACTTCCGTGTGATGCGCAAGATGACCATTAGGTCTCATGCGAAGCTTCCTTATCCCCCCTCCCCACCCAAGATTTCCCCCTTTGTCGTTAGAAGCAACGACACGACACGGGCAAATTTATGCTCCGACATTGATCTTACGATGAAGTGCCCACGACAAGTCTGCCGATGGGTTTCGCTGGTGTTTTCAGTCTGCCACCTCGTTACACTACAGCGACATGCTGTGTTTCGAGACGTCGTCGTCATCGGTCTAGTGTGACCAGATGGTCCAACGACTCGCCGGCCTCGTGTTTGCGTCAGTGTCGCGTGACTTGAGTGTAAATGTGCCTTTAGTGCGCAGCACCTTGTCAGTAAAGTAGTGCTGCTTCCACATGCACCAACGACATTTGTTTGGCACCTACTGCGTCATGTTTGGTAGCACTGAAAAGAAAGGTGTGTGTTTTGGTGCGGTGAGAAATGCCAAAGAAAAGCAGAATAGCTTCGAGTGTACATGGCTCAAGCTACGAACTCTGTCTCTCACGTTTCGAAAGTGCTGTGTTGTGTAGGCATTGGTTACCCTCTTACTGGGGAGTTCACAGCTTGTCGTGTCTCTCATCAAATGATTACGCTTGGAATGAGTGCACATTGAATACTAGTGTTTATTATGCGTTTGTTGACACCATATTTGCGTGGGACTCACATATGCCGTTGTGACACCGGTCCCGTTAATTAGGGAGGCAATCGCCGGGCTAATTCCAAGGGTCGAAGTATCGGCCCCCCGAACCGCACCACGAAAGCGTGGACAATTTAGAAGTGGTCCTTTTTGGCGCGCCAGCGGACGCCGGCTGTGGTCCAAAGAACAAGTCAGAGCCGAGAGTTGATAAACAAACAAAATTATATTCTCATTAACGGCAGATCAAAAACAATACACACGTATGCACACTCCACAATAGTTACATACAATACGTCACCAATCAAACAACGTACTACACAGTACAATCAGCCACACTCAAAACCACGGACATAGACAACGAACGATACGCTCTACAATGCAGTCGCATGCATTGAACAACCAAGACACTTAAAGACTAAAGAGATAGAAACCTATCCAGTCCAAAGTTCTTGGAACAAAAGTCTGGATGATACTCTTCCGAGAATCACTCACTCAACGTCCAGCGTTGTGGTCGTTCCGCGCCCTCGAAGTTTCTCTTCCAGGAAACCTCACGCCTTCAATTGGCCACTCTCCAAGCTTCAAACTTCTTCGCCCGAACACGTCGGCTTCACACACGCAGCTGTTGCCACGCGTCCTCGCTCGATAGCGGTAGACACACGCTCTTGCCTGTAGCTCGAGCCTTCACCCCTCAGGTGGACATCCTCTTCATCTCCTGCTTCGTCCCTACGGACAACCTTCGCCGACTACACGGCGGGATCCCTTCGCACTCTGGCGCAACTTCCGTCTTCTCCTCCTCTCTCATCTCGGCTGCTCGGTTAAATACCTTGCGCGCGACATTCCAGACGGTTCTCCTCATTTCGTCGGCGCGATACGCAGCGAAGGCTGGGAAGAGGGCGAGACGGTTGGAATGCCCTCTGCCGCCGATGACTCAACTCGGTATGACCACGCCCCTTTCGTTCTAGAAATTTCGCGGGCTATCTCGGCCGCCGATGTGGGGTGAGGAGGTTCGTCGGCGAAGCCACACTTCCAAGGGGAGAGCGCGCGCCCGTGGAGCCTTGGATGTTTGTTTTCTCTTTTTTTTTTCTTTTGACCTCCCGGCGTCTCTTCCGCGCGTTACCGCAAGAATTTGGCGGCGCGCCCATTTTTAGCGCTCGTTCTGTGACAGCCGTGTCCAGGTGTATGTTGACTACTTTAGCTACCACAAGAGTTAAATAATCATCATGAACGTTAGCTGACTGGTTGGAGATGTGCTACTGGGCGTCGAGATGGGTACATCCACGTCAAACACCAATAGCAAGTGGGGAAGCTCTCACACATGAATATACAATAAACAGCCAGCTACTCCTCTGAAGACATGGTTCGCTTTCATCTTATGGCATTTTCTATGACTATGGTATCAGCCATGTTTTAGCTATTGTAATGATGTTTGCCTTATTGATGACGTTACAGCGGTAGAAGATGACGATTGGACTATGCGCACACTGGTAGATGGTGAATAAATAGATTTAAGTCTATTTTTGGGGTTTGTTCAATTTCGGTAATAAAGGCGTGAATAACCTTCTCATCGCTTACTCATTAGGTGTACTGTTGGAACTTATCTTAGGAAACTAGATTATATGCAATTCCCAATTTAAGGAACTAATTGGAGTTCCCCTCGTAGTTGCCCATAGGCATAATGCTTTTACAAACTTGAAATAACAAAACAAACTTTGCGGCCAAACCCGATATAACTAAGTACTCTGAGAAAACATATCCATAGGAGTAGAGGTTTTTCCATGTTTGTGTTGTCTAGAATGTCAGGCAGTGTGCTGTCAGCAGAGGAGTGGTACAGTCGACACAGCAGAGACATTCTCAACACAGTGGAGGCCGCAGAACACAACATTTGGCGAGCATGCTTTTGACCATTCTGAAGGTAAAGGACGCTATCATGCTTTTGAGCAACCTGGTCCTCGATCGTTGTAAACTGCCTCCGGCATGCTGGCTTTCACACTTTTTTTTCAGAGGCTGCATCAGGATCCACAAACACACAACACGAGCAGAAAGAGGCATCGCCTTGTTCTGTGGACGAGTTTTGTGGGTATGATGAAGTGGCTGCTAATCAGAACTTCGATGATTTCATGAATGGCGACATAGGTGTGGACTCTGACTCAGTAGAAGTTTTCAATGACGACATTGTGCAGCTTGATTCCGGTGCACAAGAGGAATCTGAAGATGCGAACAATCTGTATGCTAGTTCTGTTGAAGCTTCTGTGGCTACACCAAGTTGGACACAGGAGTTGGCCGCACCAAGATGGACGCCGTCGTCCTTGAGGCTTGGGCAATTGAGGTTGCTAGGGACGCTCTGATTTTACGGGCCATCTATGAGAATTGAATCCTGCTGCTGCTTAAAAAGCGCACATAGGAGAAAATCAATTTGTTGTGCCCTCGATTTTTATAAGTTCCTGAAATCATTAAAATAATCCACTGGACTCGGTGACTTAGTTAAATCGAGGATTCACTGTATAAGGTTTGAGACAAGGGGTCATCTCCTGGCACGGAACTTGTAACTGTTCTTTTTAGGCTAGATGTTTGGTCAAGTGAATATACTTTGCTCCATGCCTTGTTTAATGGACCTATACTATTACTCCACCTTGCAGTCCCATTGCGGCAGTATCATGTAGCTCTCACATCATATAGCAGATTAAGACAAAAGCTCATGTGTTAAAATTGTGGGCACACCAAGCACGCTGTGAATGTTCATCTCACATCACATGACCACCGGGAGCTGTGACAGAGACATGGAAAAAGAGTGTCTGTAGTGATACTATGTGACGGCATTCCGTGCAGACTTTTTGTGTGTGCACAAAAAAACTTTTCATGATGGTTCGCTGAACCATCCTCAATTACCAACTAGCCCACCTTTCCATCCTTTTTGTGTGTGGACGACTGTGACTTTTGAGAACATTTGAGCACTCTGGAGCTCTGTGATCGGTTTTGTGATGATGAGTTACAGGTTTAAATTCATTATGTTACATTTGGTACTGTGATTACCAAGCAAAACTTCAGGTACAAAATAATAATGAATGCAAATAAAGCAGGGAATAGTGAGATGTTAAGTATATAAGCGTCCAGAGTATTTATGTTTAAGTTGCCAGTTTTATATAAATGAGGTAGCTCCATACAAGAAGCAAAAGAAGTTCAGTACCTATCCCTTATAATATTTTCCAAACAGTTTGCTCCACATAAAAACAACACGTTTTAAAGATAAATTATCTGGATTATATGGTATGTATGCACAACACATGTGGAACAATCTTATGACCTGAGCAAAGTCGAAGCCTGGCCTGACCCAAGCCCATCATATCGAACTTTGGCCTGACTCTAGCCTGGAACTTCAGACCCTAATTCAGCGAGGGCTCTCTGTGAGAACTACTTTAGGTGGCACGGGGTTTGATTCGGGGGTCGGTCCGGGTATGAGTTTTAGAGTAGGCCCAAGCCCATGCAGTGCCCTAGCTTGAACTTCTTTACTCTTGAAGAATCAAAATGCTTCCACGGTTTGGACTATGCTTTCGATTCTGCAGTTTCGAAGTGGACGCGCTTTTTATTTCTTGTCTCTTGTGAATTCTTCTCCTTTATCATGGTAGCACTGGAAAAACATTAAGGAGGTGTTCATTCACTGCGTTTTGTGATGGCCGGTCAGCTTTTTGAGATTCCACCTCTCACAGAGTTCGCAGCACTGTAGTCTCTTGCTTCTATGGTCTAGAGAGGCTACCACGAAATTTTGACAAGTGGATCACTCATCAAAAAAATTGTGACTCAATGTTTTCCTCGAATGGCCTGATCTGCTTCCAATACTAGATCATTGGTTGACACTCACTTCCTTCCTAGACTACCTGCATCATGAACCCCTGTGTGTGTTATTTCAAGTACCCTACACCAGTGCGCTAGCTTGCTTCATTTATAAAAGTTGTGCCGTACAAAATTCTCATTCGTCAAAGAATTTCAGCTTTATTGCAGCCTTCAGCACTTGGACATTAAATTACAGCATGCACTTCTCATTTGCTGGCAGGCTCTTTTTATCCAAGGCATGTTTATTTGCCTTCTCTGCACTCAGATCTGGGAACTGCGACTGCATGTGGTAGGCGGACATACTAGAGAAGAGAGAATGCTGAACATTGAACATATTTATGCATTATATCAGTAGATTTTCACTGCAACCATGTGGTGGCCAATTGTAGCCAAATAAAATATATATATATATATATATATAGCCACAACTTAGCGGTTGTCTTAGTTTTATGTCCAACGGTTTCGACCGGTGGACCGGTCTACATCAGGGTTTGTGAATAAGTTCAGATTTGCACTTATTCACAAACCCTGACGAAGACTGGTCCACCGGTCGAAACCGTTGGAAATAAAACTAAGACAACCGCTAAGTTGTGTCTCTTCTCAAGTACGTTTGGCCCATTAAAAAAACTTCATTGAAAAAAAAAAAATGTTTTTTTACCGTGAGATGTACAATTAATAAAAATGTATACTGGCGCATATGAAATGTGTTTTTAAATAGATTACCATCATTTCCTTATTTAGTGCTGTCGCAGTGCCAAGTTGTGTTGTGTGCTTAAGCCTCTTCACAGCCATTCTGCTCTGCACCCAAGGTATTCAGGTGGATAAAAACATTTTATTCCCATGCTGAAAGCAGTAAGGCAAAATTTGTCATCTTGCACACTGCTTTACACCTCTGACGTGGCTCTGCATCAGTAGGTTCGTAAAGTCTCCTACAGAGGGCAGCAATTTCACGTAAGGCCACTGCAAAGTACAAATGCTCAACCTCACTATTTAAAGGAAAAAAAAAAGATAAATCTAATGGTTAGTTCACCAAGTATTACGGCTAGGTGGCGTTAGCCGCCACCCGATTTATAGGGTACAGCCACATTCATCCATCCATCCATCCAACCTAGAGCCCCTCCGCTTTTGAAAATGTACTCTATCCACTACCTCCCATCCTAAACCTCTTGTTTTTTTTTTTCTAAATTTTATGCTTGTGCGAAGAAAGGGCCGGTCGTGCTTCCTCAGTAATTCCAGGTGAAGCTTTCATGCCAAGCCTTAGCTGCTCTGGATGGAATGTTAGCATTACATTCTGCATAGCCATGGACAAGTGCACTACACGCTTTTGAAGAGCACAGAGAAACCTTCAATATAGTGCTGAGGCGAAAAAACAAGAATATAAACAAGTGATTGCGTCTGCTTTCTTGTGTGGTAGCAGTCACCCAATTGGAGTTGCTGGAGAGAAGGAAGCAGTGTTTACCAAAAAATGGCTTGATTTGTAGAAAGGTAGAAGGTCTTTAAGAAGGTCTATTCTTTGTTGGAATATATTTGGAAAATACAAATAGTATATATTCAGACAATACATCTTGTAATGCAGAAATTCATCACCGTCATTCTGTAACCTAGATTTCTGCTGTGTCGATTTCATGCCATTGTTATCTGTTGCTTTTCATTAAAGGGCCACTCACCAGGTCTGACAATTTTGAACTGACAAGCACAATGCGTACATGGGGTGTTAGCGATCAGGTCTACCAAAATTTACAATGCTAGGCGCTGTCGAAATGGGTCAAATTTCAGGATGAATGCTGCTTTCCCTTCTTTTTGCAGGCGCACACCCAGAGAATGAGGGCATTATGTTCATGTAAGAATTGGCCCACGTACACGGCAGTGCTGTGTCATTGGTCTTCTACGTAGACGACTGTGCTCTGATGTTGCCAAGAGTAGCACGTGATACGACGAAAATTATTTAGCACGACTCGTGTAGTTTATGTAATTTGTTGCTTGAATAGATGAATAAAAATTGACAGAAATAATGAGACGCAATAAGGGAATGTGTGTATCTTTTCCATTTTCCCCTTGAATTCCAGTGAGATGCGGGGCTAATGTGCCTGTGTTTCGTATGTGTTCATGTCTCCGCGGTTAGCAGATCAAGCAGACACCTAGTCCTGGAAAATAAATTAATGGTCCTACACGTTTGAGCACTTATTATGCTCATCTATTCTATCGCGTCTAAGCTAGCGTTTCCGAACCATCCCGCAGAAACAGGCAGTAGACCACAAAATAACGCTGGTCAGCAAAACAACGCCACGTGTGCTCGGGCATAGGGATTGTTCGGGCACGTCATGCGCACGTGACCTCTTTGTCGAATGTCGGAGGGGGTGGGGAAAAGATTGGCTTGCGAAGGCAAGCGTCAAGGGTTTCGAGCACGCCTCCTCGTATATTCCTGTTGCGTCGCTTGAAAAGAACAGTTTTCTCAGCTCCTAATGAACTGATTGAAAAAGATTTTGTGGCATAATCCTCTTCATCGGACACACAACTTCCATGGCTTAACTAAAATTTGTTATGGGCCCTGGTGAGTGGCCCTTTAAGGTTGCATCAACAAAGAAATAAGCCCTTACAATTCTCATCTTTCATTCTTTCCATTGTTGTGTAGTTGTCACTGGTCTGCAACTTTCATTATGTTGTCCTTATTGCATTGCCACTTTGTCATTACACATCCATGACTATGTCATCTGGATCCTTTCATTTCAATTTCACCACCATCGTAATTGGGCAGTCATTGTTCACTCCTCAATAATCTGTTTTTCTTATGCCATTGTAATTATTCGACTATCATGTGGGTGTTGTCACGTCGTCTTTCCAGCTTAGTAATAAAATTGCTGACATGCTGTACTTATTACGTTCTTATCGTTACACTGGACTGTCATAATCTTTCCGCTGTAGTTATTTTGTTCTCAAGCGATCATTGTCATTTCAGTGTAATTATTGTTTTGTCATCATGTTGTCATACAGCTGCCATGCTGTCATGGTTGCTCTCTCGTCATGATTCTGTTATCAGTCCAGTTTCATCATCCGATTCCGATCCTTTCATTTCTATCATATGTAAGATTTGGATGTCTGAAGGGCACAAGTTATGAGCATAGTGTTTTCCAGTGACTGCTGTTACGGTTCAAAGGAAGGTCGCTGATGGCATCCCACCGCTGCCAACCAGTTGTAGCGCGTCGCGCCGACCGCAGTCTGCGGGTAGCGGGGCCGATCGCCGTCGCTCTGTTGACGGGAGGACCAGGGGAGAGCTTTGAGCAAACTTAACGGATTTATTTACATCTTTACAGTGAGTTGTCGAGATGACAGAAGAGAAGAACGTTGGGCGAGGCACTCCACGCCCTTTTTGTTGACCCCCGTTCGCTAGGTCCCTAGGTTGGGGATCACTATATAAAACAATGCGGACCAATGGTGATGTGGCAGTTCCTCTCAATGAAGTACCGCCCATCATGTCTGTTCATAGAGGCACAACACAGGCTTGCACATACACACACACCCTTGCCACTAGTCGCAGCGCTGCCGTAGAACCGGGAGGGGGAGAGCGGAAGACGCACGGGCGCCTCGACTCCTTTGGTGTCGGCCTCGGGCTGCGTTCCCACGAAGAGATCCTAGCGCGGCCTTTGGAGAGGTGCCAGGTTCGTGGAATTCTCTGGGGAGAGCCCTTTGACCAGCGCCGTCGTCGTCTGCCGTTTAACGCGCTAACGATGCGTGGCTGGCCCAGGCGGGAGATAGAGCGGCGGCTCCAAAACCCTCTTTGGCGACATTCCACCCAGTTGGTGCCGCTGTCAATCAGTGGGCGCCGTCTCGTGGAATCGGCCTCTGTTGCTTCCTCCGTCCAGCCGTGGCGAGACTGTCCTTTTGGCACTAATCCGGCGTGGCAAATGACCCGCTGGGTCAAGGCATAGCTTGATCGCTACAGCTCCTCCGCCGACGGGAAGATCTCGGACGTCGGGTAGTATCAGCTGCTCGACGGGAGAGATCACAGTAACCGCAGTCTCCCAACACCATTGAAACCACAAAGACCAACCGCTAGAACCAGCAAGCGCCGGCAATGAGTTTTCGGCAACCAGGCCGGTCTTTCAAATGTGCCACAATGCACCTACGCTTTTTTTTTTAAGTGGCAACCACACTAATACTCTTGCTCATAGCTAAAAATTTCGATTACTCCAAATACCCCTTAAAATCATTACGGAAAAACGCCCCTCAACTGAACACAAAAGTAATCTTAGGTGCAATACTTATCAAAAGCACTCCACAACACTTGCACTGGTTTATGCTAAAACCGTGCGCCAATTGTTCTCAATTCTCATAGCGCATAACGACTACACCGTGTCACGCCAAGTTTAATCATTTTATAAAATTATTTGGTTTATTCTAACATCTTCCTTCAAATGTTCATTCACTCCAAATCGACATGGCAGTGAAGGCACGCAATATGAGACTAAACCTTTGAAACACTAAAAAAATGAAACATTTTGTTCAGTTTTTTTTTGTATATTCGTACAAATGATTAAAGCTTCGATGCTATCTTTCAGCCTTTGATTCGGCGGCTTCCCTTTTAAAAAATTTACACCGCATCACGTAACTTACAAAATTTTAAAGACTTGAATACGCATCTTGACGTACCACTGAGTAACAATATTTAACACGCCTGTGCAAAAGTTACTCGAACTGACCGTTTCCCCTTTCTCAACTAGATTCTTTTGAATCGCACCCGATGGGGTCGTGGTCCCGGCAGTTTTCGAGCATGCCAGAAGCTACAAAATGCACCAACTCTAAGCAGTGCACTGCCGTCACACCTCATTTTCCACTTCGGCCTGTTCCCCTCGGGAATTTGAAAGGGACGTGAAGAGCAGGGGTGAAACCTGTGCCGCTTTTCTTTTGTGTTCTCCCCTACGCGGTATTTAGCCACTCTGGGCTTTAGACTTTGACCCACCGGGCAAGGCCGCTTTCCCGAAGACGTCGAACGCAACCGCGCTTTTCGTTGGGGTAACGCACCTCGTTTCCCCCCTCTACACCTGGCTTGCCGCTTGTACCTCTCTGAACGCCACCTTTGAAGTTTCCTGAAACGAATTAACGGCCTAGCTTTTCGTCTTTCTTGAGATCGAGTGGGATCTGCCTTAGGCTTACACAGTGCGGTGCGCTTTCTCTTCTTTCGTTTTCGGTGATGTTTGCTTGCCCCCTTTCTCTCGGTGCCATCATCATGTCGCGTCGGGAACTGAGGGGTTAGGAAGCTCGTTGGAGCTGGTGCTAGGTCTTGCCTCCCGCTAACGCTTTTCGAACTCCGCGTCACGACAGACTGTCGGGCCAAATTATCTTTTTCGACGCTGATGAAATCATTAACTGGGCCCTCTCCGATGGCATCGCTGCACTCCTGAAGCATCGCGTTCTCTCTCTGATTAGCCACTGTGCTAACCCTATCTGCATGTGACGATCTCGAGACGTCCTCTCGAGGCATGAGCATGGTTTCCAGCTCCTTACTGAGCCCACTATGGCTGCTGGCACACACCTCATCCTCGCGAGGACTGTCTTTCGATACTGTCTCTACCTCGAGACCGGCCAAGACCTCGTTCTCTACCTGCTCTACATTGATGCATTCGAGAATATGCGGGTCCTTTTCTAGCGCGATCTCTGGTTCTTGCGTTTCCTGACGCGCCTCGCTTTCAGACTCCCGTCTTTCAGCTTCGCACTTTCTTTCAGACTCTTGTCTGAGCTGCTCTATTTTTCTGCTGACGGAAGTTCCGAATATCCGCAACATCTCTGCCTTAACTACCTCGTAGTTGTTCGCGTCCTGCTCACTGAGTCGCGCAACAGCTTCATTTGCCTCGCAAGGCAGAACCGTTAGTAGCCTTTGACACCATGTGTCTCGCTCAAATGACAGTTCCTCGCACTTCCGCTCAAATATCCTAAAGTACAAGCCAATATCCCCTGAATCTGTATATGGCTGCATGTACCTAGACATCCAGAACTCGGCCTTCAAGTTGCGATAAGGTACCACTTGCTGGGGACTACTGCCTGACCTCTTTCTCAACTCGAGTTCTCGTTTGCGGATCGCAATCTCGTGCTCCAGTCTTTCTATTTCACGCTCGCTTTCTAAGCGGCGTTTCTCTCTCTCAGACTGCTGTCTTTTTGTTTCATGCTCGCATTCTAAGCGACGCTCCTCTCTTTCCCACTCACGCTTTTTCTCGCGCTCCTGTTCCTGTTGCTTTTGAATCTCGTTCCACGTTTCTTTAATTTCTTCACTGGTCAGATTCAAGCCCTCGATAGCGCCAACAATTGCGTGTTTCTTCATCCCCACATGTACTTCTGCTCCCAGCTCCTCCCCCAGAATCAGGAGCTGATTCTTCAACAAACGCTTCCAATCCATGACAGAGAACTAGTGTAGTGCAGCTCACTCTCTACCCAGAAGTTCCGTAAACAACTGCTTCTGTGTTAGCCTCTACCAGCGAAAAGATTGCACTTCTATCTTATCAGCCTGGCAACCAAAAAACCAAAGCCAGCACTCACCAGTCCACAGCTGCCAGTCTCCATGATCTCGGCGTGTTGTTCATTCTCCGTCCTCCAGGCTCACATCCAACCGCTTGCCATCCAGTTGTTGCGGATGGGAAGGAAGGTCGCTGATGGAATCCCACCGCTGCCAACCAGTTGTAGCGCGTCGCGGCGACCGCAGTCTGCGGGTAGCGGGGCCGATCGCCGTCGCTCCGTCGACGGGAGGACCAGGGGAGAGCTTTGAGCAAACTTAACGGGTTTATTTACATCTTTACAGTGAGTTGTCGAGATGACAGAAGAGAAGAGAAGAACGTTGGGCGAGGCACTCCACGCCCTTTTTGTTGACCCCCATTCCCTAGGTCCCTAGGTTGGGGATCACTATATAAAACAATGCGGACCAATGGTGATGTGGCAGTTCCTCTCAATGAAGTACCGCCCATCATGTCTGTTCATAGAGGCACAACACAGGCTTGCACATACACACACACCCTTGCCACTAGTCGCAGCGCTGCCGTAGAACCGGGAGGGGGAGAGCGGAAGACGCACGGGCGCCTCGACTCCTTTGGTGTCGGCCTCGGGCTGCGTTCCCACGAAGAGATCCTAGCGCGGCCTTTGGAGAGGTGCCAGGTTCGTTGAATTCTCTGGGGAGAGCCCTTTGACCAGCGCCGTCGTCGTCTGCCGTTTAACGCGCTAACGATGCGTGGCTGGCCCAGGCGGGAGATAGAGCGGCGGCTCCAAAACCCTCTTTGGCGACATTCCACCCAGTTGGTGCCGCTGTCAATCAGTGGGCGCCGTCTCGTGGAATCGGCCTCTGTTGCTTCCTCCGTCCAGCCGTGGCGAGACTGTCCTTTTGGCACTAATCCGGCGTGGCAAATGACTCGCTGGGTCAAGGCATAGCTTGATCGCTACACTGCGTATATAGCTTGATCATGTAGTGATAAAAAAAGCTCTGAACACCGGGTGTCGCAGGAGCCAATGTTAGGTAGACTTTCCTTCTTCTATGTGCTGTCCCATGGATTTTTCATTGCCTCAAGTTTTCATTAACTCCTGAACTTCTACCAGCTTGTTCTTGTGTGCTAAACCTGCAAATGGTTGCTAAACAAGAATGGTTTTCTTTAGGCTAAATGCTGGAAGATTTGTTTATATGGCCTTTAAACCACTTTAAACCGGAAGGCAAGCAAGTGTTCTTTTCTCTCAACTTTGTTACTGTCACCATCAAGGTTCTATTATTCCCTCTGAATACTTCTTTAAAAGACGTGTTGGCAATACTAAATGTTGAATCAAGTGCATTGGTGTGTGAACATCAGTTCAGACATTTCCGTAGAAAAGTGGGGCGAAGCTTCCTTTCACATTTCTTCTAAAAACTTGTGATGTCACTGGTTTGTGGCATTACCATCAGCATTACTTTAACACAGCTTGCAGTCTTCTATACATTTTGGCTATGTCCATTTCTTTAGCTTGGTAAGACAGTGTTGTTTTCTGCAACATGTATGGGAATTTTGTGTGTAGGTGATAACAACCAAAGTTTGGATGAAAGCAAAAGGAGGCTGATGCCAGGTGGTGCTATACTTATTGGTCATATGCCAACATCCTCTTGGGATGTTGCTATAGAAGTGTAGAACATGAGAGAAACATGTAGATGAGAGAAGTGTGGGAGAGGGCAAATACAACATCATGGTATGCACTGTAAAATGTGCGGTAGAGTGCAGACTCATTGTGGAGAAAGAATGTCCTTATGTAGTGTCGTTCAGCTTGACTATTTTTTTACCACGCTGTGCAAGTGCAGAAAAGCAGGAAGAGTTCTTCAAAAACAAAGAGAGAGAAAGAGAGAATATAAAAAAGGTGGGAAGGTTAACTAGACTAAATCCAGTTTGCTACCCTATGTAGGGAGAGGGAAATAAGGGAGTAACAAAGTGAGAGATGTGGAGATGCACATTGCACACCACACACACATTGCAGGGTTTCGCAGGTAGTCACTCAATAATGTTGGCTTGAAGAATTGTAGAAGAGCTCAAGCAGCTTTCTGGGCTGATATAATCTCAGACCACCCACCCAAGATCTTCTCCTGAGTAAAGGGACGATCACCCAGTCTCCTTGAGACACACTATAGAGTCGGCGATCTTGTTCAGAGTCGGAACAATGGCACAGCACATAGTCGAGAGTTTCTACGCAATTGCAGTTGTCACACAGTTGTGCGAGTCAGCCAGAGTTTTTCAAAACTTGTCACACAGTTAGAGATGAGCACCTCAACAAGATAAGGTGCCAGTCTGGTCTGATGTCAAGTTCTTCATAAATGTCTGATGTCAAGTTCTTCATAAATTTAGATAGAGAGCCATACGCATGAAATGCATACCTGAAGCAGTGGTTGATTCTGAATTACGACCTTGCACGCGCTTTTTCCACGAACTGTTCAGTCTGATAAAGGAGAACATATCAAAGCGCACTTCGTCAAGAGTCGCTGGGAGAAGGTAATGTATGGTATGTGAATTAATGTAAAAATTTGTTGAAAGTTCTTTGCAAAAGAACACTATATGAATGTTATGTAGTCGAAGGTGTCTTCCTAACGCATATATTGCATAGCGGTAGCGCAGAATCGCACCAGGCGCCAGGCCTGCGGCGCAGCTCAGTCACATCGAAAGCTAGAAGAGCGGCTTTTCAGAGCCTTTTCAAAACATTTCATTGGGTAACTACTGCAAGCACACTTGCTTGGTACCTACTAGGGCATTATTAATTAGATTTTGGGTAATAGGCTGGCATTTGCTATGCTATTTTTCGTCATTCTTCTGAGAGGCGTGGTATCCGCTTAACACTTGCAAGGAATTTTGTGCCAATTGTCCATGCAGTGGCTGATGATGATGAGGAATTAAGGCCGAAGTGGGTATGCGCCACAGTTAATTGGGAAACAAGAACAAGATTTTGTAATTGGTTGTAGCATTGGACTACCCACTCGTTACACTATTCGCATTGTGCAACGACTGGGTGTTTTTTCGCTGTTGTAAAACACTCTATAAGTCGTATTAGCGCGATTGCTTTCCCGACATCAAACCTGCCTAAGGCAAGTTTGACAATAACTCAGAAGTACCGGTGTAGCTCAGTGGTAGAATACTGGGCTGGCACCCAGCGGGCCCGTGTTCGAGCCTCACTGTGCCATTGGTGCTAGGTCATGCATGCCTAAGGCAAGTTTGACAACTTACAAGCACCGGCATAACTCGGTGGTAGAATATTATGCTGGCACACAGCGGACCCGGGTTCAAGCCCCACTGTGCCATTGGTGCAAGGTTTTTTTTTCTAATTTCGCGATGTGGTTACAGGCGGCGGCGGTGGAGAGCATGGAACTGCGCGTGACCCGAAAAGTGATTTCATAACAGCTTTCGCTGTGATATGCAAATAGAATAACGAGTGGGTGTTTTAAAGGCCCATCCATTACAAAGCAGTCAAACATACTTGTTCATCATCAGCAGTAGAACCATTGGCAGGTTCGCGTGTTGCCCTGAGATGCGTAGTGGGCCCTCCACTAGTTCGCAAAAGAAATAATTATGGAGTTGTGGGCACTTAACAACTGTGGTTGCAATGCGCGTTCATTCATACTTTGAAACAGCTAATGCTACGTGCACAGTCGTCCGTTACTTTACGGGATGGTTGTGGCATGCACCGAGAATTAATCGAAGCAGGTTAGCAGTTTAGAAAGTGATGCGCACGAGACTCAACTACGTTATCGCGACCTACGCTTCAGCTCAAGCGTCCTTCAATATTTGTTTAGGTACATGTTAAAAAACCTCAGCTGATCGAATTTCCCCTAACACTTCACCGCTATGGCGTCTTTTATAATCATATCGTGGTTTTGAGACGTTAAGTCACAAACATTTGCTACTAATGTCTCTTTATCATATTTGCAAGGTGGCTTAAGAAGATAAGCGCAGGGCATGCTCTTGCGTGAACAGGAAGAGAACCTAAACGTGTTCGAACCACAGTTTTCTCCAACGCGGATCAGCGGTAAGAGTTTATAGTTACATCGTAATATGGCTTAAGACACGCCAAGACGATGAAAAGCGCCGTTGTTAATAGGGCTTGCGTCGAGAATACCTAACAGTTTTTTTTTCTCGCCGTGAGCACGCATTTCCTCCGCACCGTCCTTGCGTGCCGCCAGCACTTCCCTAGATTTTGGGCGCGTCTCGTTGCCATGGCGACAGGGCCGCAGGAGAACAAGCCCGGGCTCGAGGGGAAGGCGACGAGCTCCCCCGGTGACTCCGGTCGCCGCCGGTATGTCGTAGCCGGCCAGCCGCCGCCGCTGTTCTTGCTGCATCCGAGGTCGTCCGCCGCCGCTTACGACTGTACGCGCCGTGGCTTACCCTTCCCGTTTATATCGCTATGCCAACCGTGTGACCCACTTATGCAGATGCCGCGGTGTTATTAGATGCTCCCTGCGCGGGTATAAATGCAGCAACAGCGAAGCTTCGTCTGGCTTACTATTATGACTGAGAGTAGCATATTTGAAAGTTGCCAGTTTGAAGCATGCACCGCGTACGTAAGAGTACTTCTAGAGGCGTCGTTAAAGGAGCTCTCTGGCATTACTGGGCATTTGACTTGACGAAAACGTTTGCTGTGCAGGTGATCGCGTTCACGTAGATCAGGATTTATGCAAATGTCGGCAGCATTTTATTCTCCTGTAAAGCGTGCTTCTCCTTGTGTTGTTGAGTACTGCGGCAGAGGAACTGCAGTGTAACCAGTGTGGTTGGAAAAAAGTGAGTCTGTCATAAGCGCGCAGTTGCAGTTGCCCGCCTCCGAATGATAGGAATTGGTACTGCGAAAGCAAGATGGTTAGGTAACCTAACGTGCTAGTTAACGTTTGTATACGGTTGTTGCCTTTGGAGAGACGTTGTATTTAATGGTGTATTTGGTGGTGACGGTTCACTTGCTGGTGTATTTGACGAGTAAAAAAGAGTGGGATTGCCTATCTTCCAGTTTCTTTGGCTACCAGTTTAAATGTCTTTTCTTGCTTTTTGTTTTGCTCCGTGGCTTTTTCCGTTTGAATTGTGTGCTTTGTTTTAACTGGCGTTGCTTCCGGAGTTTTTTCCCCCCCCTTTTCCTTGGGCACCATTCTCAGACTTTTTTTTTTACATTAGTTTCACTTTCTGCAGTATATCCTTGCCGAATGTTCGCCATATTTCCGCTTGTCAACTAAGCCAACATTTGATGTCTTCTGGGTGAAGCACTATAGCTATCGTATCCTATAACATTAAATGCAAAGTGTGCAACTTGCACTGTTGTGGTTTAGTATATTACGAGCCTTCCCTTGACACTGTGTGTTGCTCGGTGTGGGCCAGGAAGGGAGGTAGAATTTTTTTCGCGGAGAGAGATGGTGGAGGGAGGGATGGAGAAGGAAGCGTTCAACCACTTTTTATGCATGCTCGTGCGTGTGTTTGGGCGTGTATGTATACACGTGCAAAATTGCACATGCAAAACTGAAAATTTTATGCGCACCCCCCAGACCCCACTCCCGCCCTTCACATTTGGTTAAGCCATTGGCCTTGTCGGACGTGAATCAACGGTATCAGCGCTAACAAGGTGTCGCGACTGGGGAGTTTGTCCAGACCGGAGCCATCCATGTCTCCCGACGAAGACGAGCAGAGAAGCCGGGGCTGATATCAGGAAGATTTATTTACAGTAAATACATGTTCAAGGTAGCATGATACTACGTGAATGAAGTTAGCACCCTTGAGCGTCTCGGTGCTCGCGGTTTATAGCCTGGGTCTTCCCAAGATTCCTTGCAGGGCACAACGATGGAGTGGGAGACAGTCCAATGAAGAAGTAGTTTTTATCTCCGCCCCCAAACTGGGAAGGCCAAACACATCCTCCTTCCAAACCCAGGAAAGAAAGAAGAGACACGCCTTGTTCGTCCCACGAAGAGAGTAAAAGTGCCACACCAGACACAATGCGATGATACGGCACGGAACAGCACAGTTAAATGACGTGGTGTCCTCCGTGCAGTGCTGACTCATCGATGTGGCTGTGGTGCTGCGCAGGCCGCGTCGTGTGGCAAGACGTTGAGGCGCCAGGGAACGTGGGAAACGTCCCGGAAGACGAATCCTAGACGCTCGGCTCATTGTACGGTGTACCTTGATGAACAAATCAGCGCAGAGGTGACCACTGTTTCTAAGCAGCTCTGCCTGCAAATAATTCTTCCTAAGCCGCCAGATGGTCGGGCATGTCTAAAGAAGCTTTTGCGAAGGGAGCCGCGGGCCCCGAAGAACTCGCAGTAAGACTGTCGTGTTGTCGCCGCTTCTGGAAGCTGAAAGCTGCAACAAATCAGGGTAGATTTAGCCGAAACCATCCCCCGGGTTTAAGCGCAGTTAAGACGTGAAGGCCGACCACAACAACGGCGAGTGGCCATCGCCCGACTTTGTAGAAGCGCCCGACTCCTTCTTCTTCATCCGGTTTTAAAGATACATCTATTCTTTTACTGCAATATAATCTCTCCAGTTACTTCCGTCGGGAAAGGTAACTTAGGCTAGTTGCACGCTGCACTCGGGACAATTTAAGCGCGAAAAAGAGGCTCAAACGAGAGCCAGGCTGTCGCTTCCGAGAACCACAAGCTGTTTCCCCTCTATCTCCTGAGTATCTGAGCGCGGTCTGAGCTGCTGTAGCCTGCCGAAGCCTGGGCAATCAAGGGAAAAGAAAAAAAATGCATTGGATCTCATAAATATTCAATACTGAATACGTCTCATTAACTTATGTAAGCGATTCTTGGCCGTTTTCTTTCAGTTGGTATGAACCATATTTGAGGCATCATCATCATCATCTCCTCGTAAGAGTATGCTGTCCCCGCACTTGAGCGAAACGATGCCGCCATTCACTTTTCGTGTAATTCTTTCAGACTAGCTCCTTGTTTTACCTCGTTTTCGACTTTTCGTGTCTCACCTATCCTCTTCAGTCTATTCGCTCGAAGTTTACTTCGCGTTAGGGCAACGGAAAACTCGAGGACGCAGTTTCTTCGTTTGTTTTGCATGTGGAAGCGCTGTCAAAGCTCGAGGAGAAGCCAGTGGTATAGCCAGGGGAGGGGGGGAGGTTCACCCCACTCCCCACAAACAAATTTCTGACTACGACCCTGGGAGGTGTTTAATTATGAGAAAGGCTTCAGGAGAGGTAAGCCTGAAAGAGCATGTACTGCTCACGAAGACAAGTGGAAAAGGGAGAGAAAGAGGAAGGTATGATGATGAGGGACCGTGGTACCTGCGTGGAGACAGGACAAAGCGCGAGCTTGCTGAATCAGAGGCTGGGTGCGAGCTAGTTGGTACAGTGGCATTACGGAGTAGGCGCTGTGTGTGTGATAGAGCTTACAATGCATTGATGCCCTATAGCGTTACCGTGACACTAAGTTTGACTGCTCCACATGCAATAATAATAATAATAATAATAATAATAATAATAATAATAATAATAATAATAATAATAATAATAATAATAATGGAAAGACTTGTGTAAAAAACGACGTACTTTCATATCAAACTCGTGTAATAGATTCATGTATGAGTGGTTATTCAAATACGTGTCAGCATGCGGCGCTCTGTCGGTCTTTATGTGTCTTTAAGCCCATCTGTATGCTGTATACCGGTCGCATGAAGTAAACACATACACGTATGGAAGGAAACAATGTAAGCAATTGTTAGCCAATATGCACTAACATTATTTCTGGACACGACTGGCTTCGTATGGTTCTTCCTTCTGAAGAGCAGGGGAAAAAGACGAGACGAGCGTACAATGATTTAAGTGGCAACGACATTAGCCACTTGTGCGAACGGCGTGGGTATCGAGCACGACGGTTCGCGGAGTGGCGTGGCGTCGCCCGGTCGGGAACACCACTTCATGTGGCGCCACATCTCCAGCGTTCGCGGGAAGTGATGCAGTGGGGCGCGGTAACTTATGTTGGACGTCCGCGGTGGGAGCGTCGAGCCGCCGTGTTGCCAGCCAGGCGCAAGAAACACTTCGTCATCTTTCGTTTCCTCTCAGTGTTGCCTTTGGGGGCCAACTCGTTCCCAGTCCGTCGGCACTTCGTTGTCAAAATTGGACGAGACGGCTGCGCCCTTCTCCGAGCATAGCGGGCTCGCATTTGCGGCTACATTGGCCGCCTCGCCTCTTATCGCCGGTGTTCGTATACAGTCTCGCAGTGTGCTCGGTCGCGTTCAGTGCTTGCAGCTCTTTGCGCAAAGCAGGTGTACTTGTGATTTCTTACGTGTGTTTGTATGTGTGCGTGTATACATACGTGTTCGAATTTAATTGAACATTTTCGGGAAAAGGGGTGGGTGGTTATGTATTGTTCGAACACTCCCCTTTTCCCGGGTACGCCACTAGAGTTGTTTAAGTCGTGCGTGGTCTTTCGCTTCGGCCCGACTACGATCGGACAATCTTAAGCGTGAAGGAAATAATCACGTATTTTGTGTGTGTGTGTTGGTGGTAACTGAAGAGGTAACATTCGAAATAGGCTTTGTGTAAAAACTCTCGTTTTCCTTTGCCTGTTCAGTTTCAAGACTCCAAAGCGTATGGACGTGCTTAGCTGGCGTTCGAAATTTTTGAAATATATTTTGTCATCAACACGACTATAGCTTGATGATTTGGTTGAGCATTGCTAAAGATGCGAACGGGCTTTGTGTCTGTGTGTGTACTTTCTTCACTTCGTCCTTCTCTTTTTCGCGCTCACATCCAAGAAGCATGACAGAAAAAGAAGCCCGCATCGTTACCCACGCTTGGAAGTGGGGGTAATATAAACAGTTTTTGCGATTTCCGGTTCGGGTGACATCGGAGGAGCCTTACTGTCCTCAAACGATTATGACGATGACTTCAGTACCAACTTTTGCCATTCCGTAAGCGGATGCTTCAAACAATCGCGTCGTTCTGTTGCCGAAAATTGGCGATGTTTGATGCGATGTTTCATGCCAGTAACTAGTGTTTCCGCGTAACTGTGGGATGCCGCCCTTTCTTTTTCTTTATTCAGCGCATTCTTGCAACGCTATCAAAAGCCAAGTATGTTGCGTAGTGCCGTCAGTATTCTGGTATCTCTCCAACCATTCTTTTTGTTCTCGATTAACCTAATTCTAGTTTTCTTTTTTTCCTTTTTCGATATCGTGCGGTGCATCG
This sequence comes from Rhipicephalus microplus, assembly GCF_043290135.1. Classification (NCBI taxonomy): domain Eukaryota; kingdom Metazoa; phylum Arthropoda; class Arachnida; order Ixodida; family Ixodidae; genus Rhipicephalus; species Rhipicephalus microplus. The sequence continues at coordinate 209,066,494 of NC_134700.1, forward strand.
AAGGGTTATAACTTGATTACGCGGCTCTTGCACACATTTGAGCCTCTACAGTGTTTCGGCTTGTAGATTTTTGTGCAGACGGGGTGTTTTTTTTCCCTTTTTTTTGGAAGGCGGTAGTTTGTTCGCAGTGCCCATCGGTCTTGGTATCGCAGTCACGAGGGGCAAACCTGCCACCACCGCCGCCGTGTCTGTTTGGCGAAAGGTGCCAGCGCCGGCTCCTGCTAGCGTTATTTGTTTCTTTAGGACTTCCCCTTCTTCCGTCGGGTGTGGTTGAAACGGTCCGGCCACTGGCGTTAAGAGAAGCCGTGGCTGCTCATATATATCGCCTCTGAAGCCGCGTGGTGCGCAAAGATAAATAAATAAATAAATAAATAAATAAATAAATAAATAAATAAAGAAAAGCGTGCGAGATAAGGCGATGAAAATAACGGAAGAGCCACGTTTTGGCCTATCGCACGACGTCTAGCGCCGTTCGAATGACCGGGATGATGTAGCGTGGATTACGGTGCTCTCGGCATGTTGGTGGAGCTGGTAACTGAGGGATGGAAAGTAAACAATACGGAGTACAGCGATATAAACGCACTTCGGAAAAAAAAAAACTAAATGATGAAGTGGGGTGTTGCAGTTTGTAGGAAATCCACGCCTAATTCCTATTTTCTGGTGGACTTCTGTTGCCTCTGTACGAGTCGCGGACAACAAACAGTTACAACAAAAACCATGTGTCAGTATTTGTTCCAGTCGGTGTTCCTAGCATTTAAGTAGGTCAAAGATGATTGTGTTAGACACGAACGAGGTCAAATCACACCACGCTGCAAGCCGCTTGTTTATGTTTTATATGCATTGACATTTTTGATAGCAGCGGCTTCAGTACACCCGCCCTCAGTGGTGTGAAAACTCGCCAAACGTCTCATTGCATTAGCTTACCCGATAGAGGTTTTTCAGGGAATGATCAGCGTTGTTGGATACGCACCAAGCGTCTAAACCGGCTTGCTAGCTCGTGAGGTGTTTTAAGTAGTACAGTTCTCCGTCTGATAGAGAGTGTGCATGTAGAATGGGGATAAAGGCATGAGGCTTCAGTAGTAAATTCAAGTCCAGCCTCAGAACATTTTTTAGCTTCATTACTGTTCATCTGGACCACCCCTTCTAATTTTATTCAGTTGTTCTTGTAAAGCGTGCTTCTCCTTGTGTTTATTTGTCTGGCGGAAGAGCAGGATTTACAGAGCAACGTAGGTCTTGTTGCGACGGGGGGTATTTGTCCAGGACTTGAGCCATCCAAGTCTCGAGGAGAAGATGAGCAGAGAAGCCGGAGCTGATAACGGTAATGTTTATCTACAGTAATTTACATGTTGAAGGTAGCGTGATACTACATGAATGATGATTACATTCTTGGAGCATCTCGGCGTTCGCGTTTTAAAGGTAGACCAAGTCAAAAGGGTCATTTAGACCGATTTGAGCTCTCTGCGTAAACTGTGTAATTTATTACAACTTTAAAGCTGCTAATCGCTCCAGATTGCTGCAGATTGCTGCGACTCCGCCAAACGCGTTTTCAACCGCCCATACACCAAGCGATACGCCCTGCCCCACTGACGTCATCGTTTCCAGCTGATTTGATTGGCTGTGGAACGTGCAGGACAGACTGCCGGTTACGGATCGGCGGCGGGATTTACGCGTATGTGGTCTCACGCCACATCGTGACGCAGGCGCCGAGAAGGTGGAGCTTAGCCCCAAGCGCTCGGAGGAAAAGTTGAGGGCATTTGCGGGTTAAAGGCAGAGCGGAAGAGGAGGGTACTTTTTTAGTACTCGTAGCTCCGTTAATAATGGGTGTTTTGATCGAACTCTGGTGCCAATGATTTGCTCCAGTAGTGGTCTAACTAAAAAACGGAATGTGAAAGAAAAAAAAAAACTGTTTCAGGGACCCTTTAAAGTCTGGGTCTTCCCAAGATTTTCTGCAGGGGAAAACAATCGAGTCCAGGACAGTCCAATGAAATTGTCGTCTTCATATCCGCCCCCAAATTGGGAAGCTCAAACACTTTCTCCTTCTCAATTCAGAAAAGAAGGAAGACACGCCTAGTTCGTCGCACGTCGAGGGACGAAGCGCCACACCAGACACAATGCGATTATATGGCAAGACTAGCACAGTGAAATGACGTAGTGTCTCACGTGCGGTGTACTCATCGATGTGGCTGCCTTGCTGTTGTGCGGGAAATGATGTGAAGGCACTGCGAAACGTGGTAAACGTCCCCGAAGATTGATCGCCAGACGCTCGGCTCACTGTTCGATGTACCTTGATGAACAAAGCAGCGCAGAGGTGACCATCTTTTTCTGGGCTACTTAATCTGCAAATAGCCCTTCCTAAGCCACCAGACAGTCGAATGTGCCCAAAAAGATTTGAAGAGGGTCGCCGCTAGCCCTGAAGAACTCGCAGTACGACTGTCTTGTAGGCGCCGCCTCTGGACACTTCTGGGAGCGTTGCAAAGCCGGAACAAATCGGGGTAGACTTAGCCGAAACCACCCCACGCGTCCAAGCTGTGCCAAGACATGGATGCATATCACAACAGTCTACACGTGTGTATCACGCTACTCGCGCTTAGGCAGACTCTTGAAACCACCGATGGTATCCGGTGGAGCAGTCCGTGGTCCCCGATGTCGCTGGAGGCTAAATCGTAGGTGGTTGTATGGAAGCGGCCGAGGGCAACCAAAGAACTTTTTTTAAATACTGTTTTTGAACTCTGGGGCGGAAGGGGCGGGATGATACTTTTTTATGACTTACGAATAACGCGTCCAATGCTCGGACGCGTTGTTCGTAGGTCGCAGGTTCGCACCCTGCACACGGCGAGTTGTCTTTTCATCCACTTTTGTTTCTCCACATTTAAATTACAAGTGCCTCATATAACATCTACAGTTTTCTTGGCATGATTTTCTGTTAGATCTCATTAATAATATGTCCATCAAAAAAAAAAAAAGAGCCCTTAAGTGTACATTTTCCCCCTTTTTCCCCTGTTATTCATCCGCCCCGTCTCGTTTTAGTCGGTTGTTCCTGTAAAGCGTGCTTCTCCTGCTTTTGTGTCTCGCGGCAGAGGACAACGTACAGGGCAACGGAGGTCGTTTGAAATGAATTAGCTTATTTTAAGCGCGTAGTTGCCGCTTATGAATTTTCGACAACCTCATAGACGTTTGTTAGAAAAAATTTCCTCGACGAGGGATGTACAGAGATGGGTATATTTTTCGCCTAATGATAATAATAATGCATACCTGGCAATTTTTGTTTACTGGGAGACTCCCGGATTTCGACCATTGCTTACATTTGTACAGTTGTTCCGAAAATCTCCCGGAAATTGAAATTTCTGTGCGTGATTTGGCCGCATTTACAAAAAAAAAAGCAGGCCAATGCAAACTAGGCTTCTTGCTTACCGATCGCATTTTATTATAAACGAATTTAAGAAGCGTTCATCCAAATGTACACCAGAATTTCAGTTATGCGAAACAGGCAGATATGGATATCTAAATTCTCCAGCCAAATTTCACTGTGTCTATTGGATCTAAATTTGGATGTTCCGCACACGTTTCCTCATCGCGATGGGTTGATATGAAATTGAAGGGGTAGTGACACCTTTTTTTTTGTGGTGAGTTTACTCTCCCATACAAATCTCCTGCATACAGTGACGGCTCTGAGCAAGTGTGACGCTCAGCAAATGCTGATAAGATAATTTATTTTGATATTAAAGTCAATTTTTTCGCGGTGCACCTACCGTCATCGACACTGATTTGTCGTTAGGCTACAGTACTGATCCTGGTCACTTCACGCAGCAGTCTTGCAAGTTTTGATGACGTCTAGCACCAAAAACACAAGAAATGACAGCTTGCGCGTTGCCATCTCGATCGTCTGCTCGCGCCGTGTGGTCGGGCGGTCACTGTCACTTGGCGTACTTGTGAAGCGAGCTAGCGTCTGGAGTAGTGTACGTGCACGCGAATACAACGCATGCGCTTGTCAAAGGGCAACGTAAACCGCTTGATTTCGAATTTATTGTCATGGCGCCTGTATTTTGCCATGTGAAATCTTGCGCCAGTCAAGAGGGGAGACGATAGGAGCAACCACCGATTGCCGTCCGATACCGTGCTTGAGACAAGCGTGGGTTGACTTCGTGCGCCGCGGCCTAGGTGGGGACTGGACGCCGACCGAGAGGCGTTTTCCCTATTCGCTGCACTTCACTCCGTACGTGTACACGCACACCATGCAGTTGCTGGCCGACTTCGGATTGTCGACGAAGAAACTGCGCCTTAAATGTGATGTCATCCCAAGGTTGTACCTCCCATCTGCAACAGTTGCCACATGTGCGGTGCGCTCTAAACGATCCAGGAAACGACGCGCGCACGAGGATACGTCACGAAAACTTGCGCGTGCACATACTACAGCTTGACGGCGCTGCTCATACCTTGTTGTGACGTCAGGCTACAGTAGGACCCAAAACTACCTTTTAAAAGCGTGTTGTAATTAATTTTTTTTCAGCGTGCACTTACGCTTATCGGTAAGTTTTCTACGCTCTCGGGGGCTTGGTCTATCATTTGACGAAAAAAGAGGATAAGGGAAAAATTTTGTGTCACTACCCCTTTAAGTACCGAAACCGTCGAGTGAAGCACCGCCGTGGTGGTCTAGTGGCTAAGGTACTCGGCTGCTGACCCGCAGGTCGCGGGTTCAAATCCCGGCTGCGGCGGCTGCATTTCCGATGGAGGCGGAAATGTTGTAGGCCCGTGTGCTCAGATTTGGGTGCACGTTAAAGAACCCCAGGTGGTCTAAATTTCCGGAGCCCTCCACTACGGCGTCTCTCATAATCATATAGTGGTTTTGGGACGTTAAACCCCACGTATCAATCAATCAATCAGCCGTCGAGTGAAGGCCGAGAAGCAGCGTGCTCGAAGCTTTGGAAGTACGCGCGCGGCCAGAGCAAGCACCGTCTACTACAGTGTGTGTGGTTGTCGTTTGCCACGACCGCTGTGGACGGAACCGCGGTCGCCCTTGACACAATCATTTGTGGCGACGACGTAACTGACCAAACTCCATAAGTGCTTGCGTGTCCAACGCTCGACCAGTCATAGCGATCGACGCTGCTTTCCGCAAAGTATGCGGACAAAAGCATGGTGAATGTGATCACAGACAGTATAAAACTATATAGTTTTAAAAGGCAGTCAATGCGCTCGAATTGAAAGCTCAACTACCGTTTGCCGCGACCGCCGCCCACAAAACCGCGGTCGCGGCGAGGCGATAGCGATCTATGAGCTCTGAGGGCGCGCGACTAACGTAGTGGTTGATTAAAGACAATGAACACGAAAAAAAAAAAGAGGAAAGAGATAAAAGAGAAAATGCCGCCATATCCACGAAGTGAATGATGATGAGTGGGCGAAGCTCCGGAGGTAAACCTGGTAAACCATGAATCCTCCGTACATTTTGCCCACTCGATTTTATTGCAACGCTCCCCCTAGCGTACGTCGCCGCACTATATCGAACGATGACACGCGCCATATGTGGCATCATTCCTATTTTGTAACACCTCGCATCTTTCATAATCAACTACACGTACCGCCGTCTAGTTTATAACATCTTGCATCTTTTGGACGCACGGACGGACGGACGGACGAACGGACGGACGGATGGACGGACGGACGGACGGACGGACGGATGGATGGATGGATGGATGGATGGATGGATGGACGGACGGACGGATGGATGGACGGATGGACGGATGGATATGGCTGTACCCTTTAGATCGGGCGGTGGCTAGCGTAATACTACGCTAGCCACTATATGTAGCCACTGTATGTAGTCCCCTGTATGTAGCCACGAGAGGTGGCTACATACAGGGAACGCACAGCCCACGCCTTAAGGAGCTTCGCTCCTAAAAGATAGAAGCGTTTTGGCGTTCCTATCCACAGAATATAGTAGCCTAGCAAAGCTTTGATCCGCGCTTACGCAGCAGCCAGCTGCGGCAGCGCCTCCTCCATTTCATGAATGCCAGCCAGATGCGTCCGATCGAGCCGTTCACCACTCTCTCCTCCAGTCCTTTCCTGCTCTCGTTGAACACCTAGCCTTCGTGAGTGCTTTGCGGTCATGGGGGAGAGAGCCCATCATGTAGCGCCTCCCGACGGAAATCATATGAAGTAATTTTTTTGTTCATCCGTGGGGTGCTGTATTGCATCCCTCGTGTTCATAATGCTGGCTGTCACGCTGGCTCTGTAAAAGATACGGTGGTTTGAGATAGCGTGTCCTCCTTTGCGGCGCTATGCGGGCAACCAATGGGGAAGCGTTACTGCAACGCAACTGCACGCGCAGACTTTGAGAGCGCTGTGATGCAGCGGCGGCATTGCTTCGAGCCACGAAGGAGGAGCCCGAAGGAACAAATCTGACAGACGCACGATATTGGAGTGGGGAACACTTCGGTCGCATCTTCGGGGGAAAGCTCTCGGAGGCACGCGTGACTCGAGCAGTGCGACCCCTCATACAGCGCCGCATCACGACCACTCCCCGAATTAAGGCGGACCGACGGCTCCCGTTGAGAAGCGCGCCTTTGCACTGGCATTGAAGGAAATAGAGGAGGCGTTGGCGTCCCGTCCGTTCACGTGTGTACCAGGAAGACATACGCAAGTTGTTCTGACAGAAAGAGGTTCTGCTAGTTGTTTTCGATGAAGCGAAATTTCGGCAGTATTTGTGCTTTCCCTTTGAGACTCGCACCTTAGTTGGGAAACCATACCCTCGTGTAGTCGGCTACTCGAAGCCATTATAAGACCGCTGCGGCGATGTTTACGCTTGCGGAGTTGTTTGGACTCCCCCCCCCCCCCTCATCTCTCTCTTTCTGTTTTTCGTGATGTCTTTTTTTTTCAGTGCAATGAAAACAAAAAAAAAAGCCGGCGAATAAATCAGCGTGACACCCCCCCTCCCCTTTCACATCGTTGCGGAAATCTGCCGGATTGAGAATCTTTCAACTTGGCAGGTATGATAAATAATATCTGGGGTTTTACGTGCTAGAACTACAATATGATTATGCGACACGCCCTAATGTAGGGCTCTGAAATTTTCGACACCTAGTTTTTTTTTTAACGGGCACTGATATGGCGCAGTCCTCTAGCGTTTCGCCTCCATCAAAATGTCATCGCCGTGGCCGGATTCGAACCGGCAACCTTCGGGTCAGCAGGCTGGAACCGTAACCGCTACACCACCACATTTTTTGCTTGGATACTTTGTCTATTATTTAAGTGGTGATAGTTTACGCCAGCATGCAGAGGTAATTTAGCAATATTACGCCTTTGGGAGCTACCTGTTTTTTACTTGTCAATGCGCCGAACCCAACGGTGAAAGTTTATAATAAAAAAAAAAACTGAAAAAAGTACCGATAATATAAATGTGTAACTACAGTAACAGAAAAAAGAACGAAGCCGCATGAAAGCGTTTTTTACAGGCACTAAATTGCCTTTGCTGCGAATACGTTGAAGGGAAACGGGTAAAGAGAGTTTCATTACATTTCTCGCTCCTTAATACTGCACACTACACAGTTTTGCTTACCGTGTTTCTTTTTACCCCCTGTAAAGCGTGCTTCTTCTTGGGTTGTTGTGTACCGCGGCAAAGGATCTTCAATGTAACTGATTTTGCTGGAAGAGAGCCACTCTGTTTAAAACGCGTAGTTGTGGTTTCCCGCCTCTGGTACAAATAATTGAATTACATGAATCAGTATTAAAAGCATAACATGGTTACGCGATAACTTAGCGTGCAAGTTTAACGTTTGTTTAGGTTTGTGAAGGGCTGCCTTAATGAATTGGACTTTATGGCTACGAAAGAAAGAGATGGCGGTAACTCTATTTTAGATACTATTCTCCCTACGAACAAGGAGGTGCAGGGCAATGTGGTGGCATAGTTTAGCTGATCGTCAGTAGGATTGGATTAGGGATGTAGCAGAAGAATAACACGCGAGCAGTAAAGAAAGCTAAACGGAAGCTAACCAATAAAGCTAAACCAGCTTTACGTTTGACTAAAAAAGCATGGTTGACTAAACGGAATGCTTTAACCGAATGGTTAAGGGTATTTTCTGTCATTATTACTTTTTCGGCACAACGAGGGTTGAATCGTGACTTATTTCCTGGCTCCGCCGCTTTCTTCCAATAGCTGTCCACTCGCATAAGCCTAAAGCAGCGTTACGCCCAAAAGTTAAGTGCGGTATAATTGGATGAAAGGACAAAGTACTGCACCTTCCGAACAAAAGAAAAAAAAGAGAGTGCAGCTCAGATTGCTGCGCAAAGGTATAAACCTGCATTAGAAACAAAAAAAAAAAAGAAACGAAATAAAAAGAGAATGAAAAGGAACCGTGACGCGGGGAAGAGCTGTTGCCTTGCTAAAGTAGAATAAAAAAAATAATAGGAAAGTGGGTTCGGGAAGTTCGTTGGCATTGCGCGTCTCGGGGCGTAGGTGACATAGAAAAACCTTGCGCCTCTGAGCGTTAATTGAGGCTGCTTTTAGCGCGGAGTGATTTCATTAATCGCCTGCTGAGCCGCATCCGCCTGCTGTGATTCTATTTGACATTGTCACCTCGTATTCCCCTCATGCTTGCCTCCACCCTTGTTTCACTTTCAAGTAAGCGGCTTTTGACTCTGTGTTTCGCGATACAATAGGCGTTACGCGGCATCTTCCTTGTAGTGAATAAAGTTAATATTTTGTGATGCTCACACGTTTGGGAGGTGGCATCGCACTAAAGAAAACAAAGAAAAAAACACGCGCCGGTTTCAAGCTTTTTTTTTTGTACGCGTGGTTTTCCGATAATTGATGCTGCCTCGATCGTGGGCTCGTTGGTGATGAACCGCTCCTGATATGTCAATCTGTTCTTTTCTCGAGGTGACTTGTTTCACGTTGCCATAGTTGGAAAAGGAAGGTTGACAGAAGTGCATGACCGCCGTTGTGGTTGCCCGTAGCTAGTGAACTGTTGCATGACCAGGATTTAGGGGACATTTGTACGTAGCGCGATCTATAGTCGGCGACGCCGGTGGCCTGCCGTAACTGAGGCAGTGGGCGAAAAATAAAATATCGCGAAAAAAATCTAGTTATCAAAAAACGCCAGGCCTGCGTGGAAGGCGCAGCACAGTCACAGCGGAAGCTATAAGAGCGGCCTTTCAGAGCCTTTAATAAACACTCATTGGGTAACTGCTACAAGCATACTTGCTGGGTACCCACTATGGCATTAGTAATAATAATTTCTTTGTAGTAGACCAGCATTCGTCATTTTTCTGAGAAGTGTTGTATCCGCTAAACACTTGCAAGGAATTTTGTGCGATTTTTTAAAATGCAGTGGATGACGACGATGAAAAATCATGCCTGAAGTGGGTATGCGCCACAGTTAGTAGGTGATGAAAAACAAGCTTTTGCGATAGGTTGGAGCATTTGACGACCCACTCATTACGCTATTCGCATATTGCGACGCCTATTTTTTTTTTTTTGCTGTTCTAAAATGCTTTATTACTCATATTGACGCGATTCCTTTCCTGACATCAAGCCTGCCTAAGGCAAGTTTGTGAACGAGTCCCAAGCACCGGTGGGGCTCGGTGGTATAATACTGAATTGGCACGCAGTAGACTCGGGTTCGAGCCCCACTGTGTCCTTGAAACGTAACACCGGCAGCGGCGGTGGTGGTCAACTATGCGCCGCGCGTGGTTCTAGTTTTGGTCCATAACATCTTTCGCTGTAAAACCACCCCCGGCTCTACACAGCAAATATTTAATTGAAGATTCTTTTAAAAATAGAGCGTCGCACTTCAAACTGCGTGGCTTCTCAAAGTGTTTGATATTTTACAATAAGGTTCCATGTATTTCCAATGGGCGGTGTTCAATAGTTTTGGAAAGCCATACGCTTGTGCGATACTGAAATTTCGCCAAAGTATTCCGGTATGTTCCTGCTGCATGTATCCTAGAGTGGTTTTTGATAGTTGGCTTATTTCAACAGATAAGATTTTTTCTCGCTGATTTCTCATTCATTTGTGGCAGGACACCGTTGCTGTCGCTGAGAGATGGCTCCACGCACAGACGTCCTCATATCCTGGGGATGTTCTAATCACGTGGATAGCGGTCCAATGACCGGCGCGGAGATAGGAAACGGGTAAGAAGGAGAATTGCATAATGAGAAGGAAGGAAGCAAGGAGAGAAGAAATCAAAGAAAGAAACAAAAAGGACGAAGGAGGAAGAAAGGAAACGAAAAAAGCAAGCAGACATACAAGCAAGCTAGCAATCAAGGAATTAAGGTGGGAAGGAAGGAAAGAAATAAAGAAGGAAAGAATAAATGAAGTGAGGTGTAAGAGAACGGGAAAATAGGAAGCAAGGAGTGGTAGAGAAATAAACAAAAAAAGAAAGGAGAAAAAAAAGGAAAGAGAAGCAAGAAGTAAGAAAGGAGGAAGTAAGAAAAAAGAATGAGTTAAGGAAGGAAGAAAGACGGAAGAAAGGGAAGTAACAAAAAAAAGTAAAGAAGGAAGAATAGAAATAAGAGTAATGAGAGAAAGAAGGAAAGAAGTGCGTCAGTTGCGCACACGTAAAGCCTCTCTTGCCGCCATTGTTCCAATGAAACCAACATTTCTCAATTTTAGTTTTTACTCTTTTAAATAAAGTGTAAACAGAATTCTCAGTTTTCATTACTTCTAAATAAAACATGGAAGACATCAGCTGTGGCAACGTGCTGAAAGCGAGTGCTCCTTTGTTTTTGAGCGTCTCTTTTCGTTCAAGTCTGTTCACACTGAAGGTTTTTCTTTAGTGCGAACCGACAAGCCTATTCCGAGATTCTCCTGATTAATCAGGCGTGTCATTGAATCACTTTAATTTTACGCGACGCCGGAGTTTTTATGCTTCGTTCTATCTACAAGGCTCGTGCGTTTCTCATTGAAGGGGCCGACAATTGGTAAACGTGCCACTTGTGTACCTCGTGCGGTTTCGTGAGCGCTTCCCAACGCATCTTTCGTAGCCGTTCCCCGTTATAAAATCCGATGGCTTGGGCGCACGCATTGCTCGGGTGTTGGCGGAAACTTATTCGATCATCTTAAGGCGCCATCAACTCAGGAAATATCTGCAAAATTGGTGTCGATTGAAGCGGTACAGTGGGAACCAGTCGCGAAAGTGGATTTACCATTACAGCGACGTTCTTGGGGTGTCCTATTCAAATTTTCTTTTGTTGTTGTCTCGCGACAAATTGGGACTGCACTTCACGTTCTGCGTCGGCGCACACTTGAGCGTTACTCGCTGTTCTTTTATCACCCGGTACTTTCACCCAGTCCTCAACGACGCTTTTCAACATTAATGACGTGTTTCGCTCTTGTCTTCGGGGTGCGCCGCAGGCGCACTGATTGACGCTAAAGTCCCACCTCCGCTTGTTTGCCGCGCACGTCGGGCGCTCGCTACTCGACGACAGTGCGGAGTCGAAGAGACTGATAGGCAGGAGGGAAGGAGGACGAAACATTCGCGTGCGTGTGTTGCGCAGTGTGATCTGACCGGTCCCTGGGGTTCGAGCCATCCAAAGCACGACGCTTTGGTGGCTGGGGAAGGCAGGAGGAAGAGGATAGGAAAGCGGAACGGGGCGAGACAACGTGGTTTCTCGACGCTTCCTCGCGTAGTCTTCCTCCCCTTTCCTCCTGCGTCGACCGTACTCTCGTGAGGCGCCCGTATGCCGGCTAGATTTGCCGCGGGCCGTTGTGCGTGTGGCCTCGCCTTTCATGTTCTCGCCTGTTTGCACTACATCGGCGCGCGCGCCGGCGGGAATGTGGGGGAGGCCGGTTATTAGGGGCCGTTCGATAGGGAAGCGGGGCAAGTGTATGCCTCTCGCTGGAGGGTTAAGTGCGATTACGCGACAGAGCGAAAAAATGCCCCCGACGACCTGTTGTGTGTCGGTGAAAGGGAGGCCTCGCGGGTGCGTTTGCAACCGCTACACGGGGTCGCTGCAGCAGCAACCGCCTTGTTGTTCCGTGCTTGCGTTCCGAGCGCCCTGTGTTCTGTTGAAACTGTTTACGTTCTTTTTTTTTTCAACAAGGGTGCGTCATCCGCTGCGCGCTTTTTTTATAGGTAATTGGGATGTTGTGTTGGTTGAGGGGCCACGAAACTCAGCTACGCTAGCGGGCCGGAGTCACGAAGCTTAGTCTGCCGATAAGAGGCGCGGGGGGGGGGGAACTGAATAAAACGCGAGATAACGTTGCCTTATGAAGAACTAATAATAAAATAAAATATTGTGCGGGGTTTAAAGTCTCAGAACCACCCTATGATTATGAGTGACGGCGCAGTAGAGGGCTCCGGAAATTTCGAGACCCATGGGGTTCTTTAACGTGCGCTGACATATGAAGGAAGGTTGTTCTCATATCTCAAATATAGGCTACCGCTGAATGGGGTTTGGCGTCAGCTTTCGAGAAACATGTCGACACTGGTATCCAGAATGACGTAAATCTAAACACCGTTTTTTAAATAAGGGGGTTTATTCCGCGGTCAATACATGGTGACCGGAGGTGATGTCTCACGAAAAAAAAATGCAACCACTCTCGTCTTAATAGCTTATGAACATAATTATCTAGAAAGAAAAGGGGGCGGAGGGGTGATGTTGACGAAGACTGCCATTTGCGTGCCGGGTGGCCAGCATCGTGAGCTGCGTGCATGTGGCCTGTTTGTTGGAGGCGCCACCTCTAGGAATACATGAATAATCAAAAGGAGTACTCTGGTTTTTGGTAAACTACCTTTTCACAAAACCAAAAGAACGAGGACGCTTGATACGCGAGAAGATGCGTGAATGGAAAAAGGTGCTGGTGAATCCGCGACAAGCCGCTCTGACGTCATAGATCTTGATGGCTCCCGCATATTTCTTATTGGGTAAAGAAGAAGCACATATTAATCTGACGGAACCAGAGACTTAGCTTATTATGTTTCAGGAAATCTTACTGAGGCAGTGCGGCTAAAATACGGGAAAAAACACTTTGAAATCCGTGCTTTGACGCATATGATATGTGCGGAAATTCTAGCGGGAAAATCACGAATTCAATTTTGACAGTCTCCTTTATTAATGAACCTGGGATGCTGAAGTTAACGAAACAGAGTTTTCTGCTAAATTGTTGCAGTAATCTTTCACACCAGGGCTCTTGAAACGCAGTTCTGTTGTAAGTGTTGTAAGTGTGTGTGTGTGTGTGTGTGTGTGTGTGTGTGTGTGCGTGCGTGCGTGTGCGTGGGCGTGCGTATGTGTGTTACCATGTGAGAGAACCACATCCTTTTTTTTTTCTTTCTTGCCTGTTTGAATAGCTGCCGTCCTACATTTGATAACGCGCGTTTCTTCCCGCTACCCAAGATATGTTTTCGTCATGAGGTGGCGGAAGGTTAGCGGTACGCATTGTATGCTAGTTGGACAGTGCGATTTTCGCCCAAGTGCTTGGACTAAATTAATCGGTTCTTGCTTCATTGCCTATCATGGACAGATTGTAGTTCACAGAGTTAGGAGGCTACACGTACTTTGTGGGGTGCAAGTTTTACGGCGCTCACACCTAACCCGGTCTCTAATAATGCACCCAGTTCGGCGAACACACATTTGTGCTTACAATGTGACTGCGTGTGTGAACATTACAGTTTTTAACTAGAACACAATGTTGTCGTTCAAGTCAGTCGCTTATGCAGCATTCGAGCAGTCCGTGGACTTTTCACAGGTGATCCTAACTGTCCACATATATGCTATGCTTATAGCTCAGGGAATGGGCTGTCGTTTGACAAGTGTCGAACGTTGTTATCTCTGTCGGAGAAGGTATTCGCACAGAGATTCCTGCTTCGTAGCGACGCAGCGGACGACCAAGAGCAATAGAAACGTATGTACGAATGGCATGTCAGAGAGAATGCGAGTCCGCGCATTACGCACGCATTCCGGCTAGCCATCCTACCGTAGAAAGCTCATCTCCATCTTTTCGGGGCTCGGAAGATGAGAGCGAGGGGAAGAGGCGAGGGGGGGGGGGGTGCGGCAACAGTGAGTATTTCTGGAAGCGCCCGTGGCTGTGACGCGGGGCGCTGGCATCGCGGCCGCCGTCCCTCGCGCCCTGACCGGGGTCTCCCGGAGGCGGCCGTGTTTCTCAGCGTGGCCGCATTGTGACGTACGACTGTGCGCGTCGTCGGCCGCCTGCTGCTGCGTCGCAGCGTGCGGCGGTAGTTGCTCGCGCGCTCTCTCTTCTCCCTTTTTTTCCCCCTCTGCTGCCTTGGCGACGCGAACGACACCGTCTCCCGAGTATGTTTTGATCGACGCTTTTTTGTCAATTCCTCCCGCGGATCCGGCCACGGCACGGTGTCCTCCTTCATCGAATCTTGTGCCCCGTGGCCGGGGAAGGGTGATCGGTCGGCAGTGTTTACCTTCTCCCGAAAAGTCAGCGCGCGCGCGGTCCTCGTTTTGCGTGCCCGCAGTGACAGGTGTGTCCGTCGCCAGGTGTACGTCGGACGGAACTCCGAGCGCTCGGAGTCATCACCGCGCTTCCGATCAACACGCAAGTAGAGGAGCAGCTGTCCTCATCCTCCTGTTGACCACCCACGTGGCTTCGCGTGCAATCGGCTGCTGTGATGTGTGCGCGTAATGTGTGTTGTGCGGTTGTGCGCGTACCACTACAGTGCGATTGAGTGTGCTGGTGTGTGTGTGCCGGTACTGTCATCAGCATTGTCGTGCTATTTACCTCCACGTGCGCGTCTTGCTCATCCATAAGTGTTTAGGTAACCGGGGTACCGAGAGTTGACCGCTAACCACTTGCTCTTTCTTATATGCTTGGCAGCGTACCGTGGTTCGGCTGCACCGCTATTGAGATAGCGTTTCGTACGGGACTCAGCTCGCGCCAGAAGCCCTTTATCTCACTAGACATCGCGCGGTGACTTGCGGGATAGCGGCGCGTCTCCTTCGGTGGTAGACGGCCAGGAGACGACGCAGAGGTGGCGGCGTCGTGAGAGCTGTCAGTCAGTCGCCCTCTCTTAGCAGCGAGACCCCCCTCTTCCTTTATACTCCGTGCGTGTGCGCCTTCTGAGAGGCGTCCGTCCTTGTTGAAAAGCTCGCTCGGGAGGGAGTCGTTCCTATTTCGGACGACTTTGTTGTTGGCCCGCAGCGGCGCGGCGTCGTCGCCCTTCGGCGCGCCGGACGTCGCCGTGGTTTCGCCGTGGGACCCTAAAAATAAGGGGCCCTCGAGAGCTCCACCTCTACCGTAATCTATTGTCTCGTCGCTGGCGGACTGCGTCGGCTGCTACAGTGCCACTCTGGGCACTTTCCCGCGTGCCTCAGCGATTTGCGGTTCCCAACTTGGGCTCGTGCGCGGTTGTCCGGCACAGGAAACCTCCCCGATTCGTCGCAACAGGTGCCGCCAAATGTAAAGTTGTGCGAAACTCGCTAAGTCCTCCCCTATATAGGTATTTCTCGTTTACCGGGTATTTTTCTGAGTGTCCTCTATTTGCAGCATTTTCGTTGCGAATTGTTGCGATTTGCGTGCTGGTCGCATCCCCATGCGTTGTCCTTGCGACTTCGCCCGAAAGATTTCGCGGATGAACCGCTTCTGATATGGACCTTGCAGTTTGGTGCTGCATGGACTTCGTAGTTTGGGAATTGTGGAGGCGAAATACTATCGTGAATACTCGTTTTGTGCTATCCCCGATCAACGTGTTACCTTCTTCAGACGTTCTTTGGCTGTTGTTGCTCACGCAGTAACATTAACGCTCAGCGTCGTTCATAACCATCGCTCTGTTCGTCTCTGTTTGTAGCTCTCCGATTGCGCCGCGTTCGCCGTGTTCAGCTTCAACCCCGCTTTGCGCAGGCGAGTGCTCATTCCCGAAAAGCAATGACGGGATCCCGTAACTGCTGCTCCGGCAATAATTAATCCTCGCGGCTCCCGAATACCGCTTGGTGTTCGCGCTGTTGGCCAGATGACGCGCACCCCTGTTGCCGTGATGCGGGCGCGCTCCGTTCCGCCAGGCGCTGGTGTGACAGCGTTCTTTTAATTAAATGCAAATCGGAGCCCAGGTTTACGAGAGGTTCAGCGCCTAGAACGTCGCCATATTTTAAGCTCGTGCTGGGCTTAAGAGGATAACTCTTGCTTCGTTCTAAGTAGCATTTTCATTCAAGCTCCGGTCGTGACAGGCGTTTCTTTCTTTTTTTCCTCGTGCGTAACGGCGCGTGTGCCGTGTATGTGTCTATTCGCTGTCCTCTCTTTGTAAGGTCTGCTCTTTCACGATTTGCTTCAACAGCGCCTTTCTCCGAGACGATGACAATCGCAGGGAATGCGTTCACCTTGCAGCTGCGCTCCGTGTTCTCTTGAACGCCGCATACACTGTTCTAGGGAAAAGAGGAAAAAGACAAAGCCGTTCGATTGTGAAATTCTCTTTGCCCGCCCGAGCGATGCTTTCTTGGTCATTTATTGCCGGACGTTTCCATCGGCTGGCTCGTCGTCCCGCGTTAGGAAGCTTATTGGAGGTGCTTATTTGATTGGCGTAGTTCCAGCATCACTGCGGAGGGCTCTCTTTGCGACTCACTTGGTCCGTCTTTTCTTTCGGCCTAAGGGATCGGAATGCTCTTGATCCACTTGCGAGAGTATCTTCGAGTGCTGCCTGTTGCGTAGATTTGCGTACAGCGCTTCCCGACGTCGCCTTTCTTTTGGTTCTGCCAACTCGTTTGTATTTCTCGCTCGTGATTCCCTGCAGCTGTATACGCCGTACGTTCCTTTGCGTGTTGTAGAATTGAGAGCCTGTTCGGTTGTTCGTTCTACGTGTCGTATATGGTGAATCGTGCGATAACGTCGCGCCGCATGTGTCTTCGAAACGGGACCTGTAGCCGTTCGGAGTTTGCCCCATCGGAAGATGTCCTCCAGTGGGCGTGGCCACGCCTTGCCTTCCCACGTCATGTCAGCCGGAGAAGCGATCGTACAAGTGGAACAACTGGATGCGGCGACTTCTTCGCACAGCAGTCGTCGGCGCGGAGGTGACGTCTACGACCCGCTTTAGAGAAGAGGGTCTTTCCACGCCGAGCACACGCACAGGCGGGCTTGAGGAAAAAAAAAAAAAAGGAGGTGCTTCATATCTTCTTTTTTTTGTATTTCTCGCCCAGTAATAATAACATTGCGGAATCGCTTTTGTGGGCCTGTAAGCAAGGGCTTCGCACATTGGTTTCGGCAAGCGCGGCGAAGTGCAGAGTGAGTGCTATTCCTCCTTTGTCTGGATGTTGAGGACATAAGTGTCGCAGAAGTGTTCGGCCCCCACTTCGCGCCGGCGGGAGACGCCGGGTGTGTTGAAAGAGACGCACCGCAGAAAGACCGCCGAGACAACATTTGCGATCGGATCCCCGAACCAGGAGGAGTGCTGTACACAAGTGCGCCGGGCAAGATGTTGTCGGTCGCCCGGCGGGAAATGTGTTCGGTTCGTTCGGCGCAGAGTGCGGGCTTCTGTGCGTGACACGTGAGACGGGCGCTCGTCTCAGCGGGAAGGAAAGCGACGTTCTCTTCATTTCTCGTCGATAGCTGTGCGTGTCCACCCACCGCCATGATCGACTGGGTGTCCATCGTGCGTCACTCTCGGCGTCGCTTCTCCAGCTACATGTACGCCATGCCGAGCAAGGTACGGCGGCGGCGCAAGCACCAGCTGCGCGCCCAGCAGCGGCTGCTTCAGCAGCAGCAGCAGCGCTACGACGACGAAAACCGCGGCTACGAGGCCGTACAGCCGCCGCCCAGGACGCGCTTCTCATGCTCTTGCTGCATACCATCGCGGAAGAGCCGGCGGGTGAGTATTCCAATCTTGAGACGGCTTCGCGCGGGGCTGTACTTACTTTGGAGGAGCTTACAGCGAACAGAAAGCAGATGACAACGAATAGCGCCTTTGGGCCCGCCGTGGGGGAATCAGTTTAGCCGTGGCCTGGGACGAGTGAAGACGTAGCTCAAGAGAATTTGTTGCTGGGCTGGTTGGTTCATAACGCTAAAGCTCAGGCTCAGTATGAGACATAGAAGAACACGCACGCTACAAGACAAATGTCTGTCTTTATGCCTGCGGAAAGGAGTCGTCCCGGCGGAAGTGGTTGCCCTTTTTCGGTGCGTTCAGCCTAGGACAGATCAGCGCCTGTCCTTTGCTTTGTGTGTTCTCCTACGTCCCGTACTGCATTTGCGCTTTGCACTGTAAATGTGTATGTCGTTTGCCCCGCCATGGTGGTCTAGTGGCTAAGGTACTCGGCTGCTGACCCGCAGGTCGCGGGTTCGAATCCCGGCTGTGGCGGCTGCATTTCCGATGGAGGCTGAAATGTTGTAGGCCCGTGTACTCAGATTTGCGTGCACGTTAAAGAACCCTAGGTGGTCGAAATTTCCGGAGCCCTCCACTACGGCGTCTCTCATAATCAAATGGTGGTTTTGGGACGTTAAACCCCACATATCAATCAATGTGTATGTCGTTTGCTGCTTCCGTGTCCTCTCTGAAGGTTCCGCCTGAGCTCCGGCTCTGAGCTTACAATTGGCGCCCAACGTGGGGCGTCAGATGTGGGTTGTAGCCCTGAGCAAGAACTCTGGGTCACCCAAACGAAAGGCCTTACAAACGTCAACCACCGCAGATCTTCGCGTGGCGTGTCTTATGATATTTGCGGCTCCTTCAAACGGTCGGAGGAACCGCCGGCTTGCCTGGGATCCCCGATTGTACAGGCTCGCTTTGGTTCTACTTCTATGGACACCGAAAAACAGGTCTGACACCTAAGCCACTATAGCTTATTCCGTCGTCGCCTAAGCCCAGCTGGTGACATAAGAAATCAAAATTAGTGGAGGAATGCGACAAGAGAGGGAGGGGGCATATATTTATTTGCATGAGTGAATAGAGGATCTAAGATGGCTATGGGAGGTACAAGCATGACAGTTCAGAGGTGTGGCTGTGCTATACAGTTGCATGCATTTGGCCAAACATCTACTTCATGACTTCAAACGGCCTTGCGACTTGGAAAACTATGTTTGCAGCAAAGAATTGCGCCGCGGTCGCAACACTCTGCAACGTTCTTGTATCAGTTCAGAACGTCCTTGCCTTCTGCGTTTGGAATAGTGAGATATCATCTTTGAAGTATACGTGAGCCGATAAAGGCAACTACGTATTACACAAAATAAATTCATAGGTTCGTGTCAAGCCACAGCGAATGTCCATGTATAACTTATTCCCGTGTTATCTGAATGATCGAAAATTGACCGAGTAGGAAGCTGCGTGCTATTACTATACAGGACCACGTCGTCACTATTTTTAATACTGTTAAATACACCTTGTAAAGGAAAACTACCGATCGGCGAAGAAACCAGACCGAACGCCGTTTCTCGTTTTCAACTTCCTCTTCTTCTTTTGCAGTACTAGCCTGCACACGTTTATTCCTTTTCTTTTCCAACATACTCCCGCCCCCCAGTAGCGTCGCTCAATTCTAGTCTGTACAATCTCTGCACTGGTTTTCTGAAAACTTCCCGTCTTGAGCTTTCACTCAACAAGGATAGACTGTTTGGGGAGAGTGTGTGTAAGCTGCAGTTGTTCGACGTCCTTCGCGAATACTTCCAGCTGAACATATCGGACCCAAAACATTTCAGACTTGCTTAGCTCCCGTGCCCAAATTGTTTCGCTGAGCAAAGTTTGAAGTCCACGGCATCGATTCACAAAGCGAAAGACCCAGGTGGTGACGCGCAGGAGCTTCTGCAGGTCTTTATGCTTCCTTATATCGATCACCAGGTGTAAGTTTCTGGACGACACTATAAGAAATACATGTTGCGTCTCAATATCTGCCTCTTCGTTTATCGGTTTGCACTAGTTCGGTTCTGGAGGCCAGCCTGATTTTTGCTGGGACAACCATTCAGGTCCATATCACCAATAGCGACATGCACGTAAAGTCCTTATCGGTATACCTATAGTCAGTACATCCACCGGGTTGTCTTCGCCAGGGCAGTAGCGCCATAACGCTGTTTCCGTAACTTGTGTTATTTCAGTCACTCTGTGCTCTACAAACTGTTTCCACTTGCTATGGTTTCCGCGGATCCAGCTCAGTGTGATCATGGAGTCGGTCCACATGACACAATGGAAATGCTTGAAATCCCACGAGGAGCAAATGTATTTTAGCAACCTGGCTCCCACTACCGTGGCCATAAGCTCGAGCTTTGAAAGCGTTAATGTCTTAATAGGTGCCACTCTTGACTTCGCTACTATCAGAGAGGTAGCGGAGTTTTTACCTTCATCAAATGCTCTCAAATAGGCACATGCTCCATAAGCCTTCAGGCTGGCGTCGACGAATATATGCAGTTCAGCCTCTTTAAGTGCTCCATGCAGTCCGTCTCTCACGCAACGCGGAATCTTTATGTGGCCGAGCTGTATTACATCTGCACACCAGGCTGCCCACTGCGTCTTGATTTCCGCGGGCAGTTCTTTATCCCAGGAATGGCCTAAAACCCAAAGGCGTTGAAACAAAAGCTTCGCAGTGATGGTGAATGGCGATATAATGCCAAGTGGGTCATAAATTGGAGAAGCAACCTTCAGTAGCGTACGTTTCGTGTCGAGCTGGCCAGCCACTAAATACTGGGCCACAGACTTGGAAGAAAATCTGAAGCGATCATTTCCTATATCCCATTGCATTCCCAAGACCGCAGCTGCTTCTCCGGAGACTCCTTCTACTTGCTCCTCCTGGTTGTCAAAAATGTTCTGCAGCTGATGGTCATTGGTCTTCCATTTTCTGAGCCTCATGCCAGCATCTTTCATAATTGCTTTAGACTGCTCATAGATGCGCCGACCTTCATGGAATGTCTCCGCACCCACCAATAAATCGTCGACATAAAATGCCTTTTTTAATGTAGAAGCGAGCTCTTTGTGGTAGTGAATAGTTGCCATGAGCAAGAAAGGGCTTGACGTTGATCCAAACGGTACCCGTGTCATGCGCCATTCGACGAGCTTATGGTGTTGGCTGACGGAAATAGAGTCAAACCAGAAAAGCCGGAATGCACCTCGGTCAGTTTCCTGTATCTCAATTTGTAAGAATGCCTTTTCGATGTCGGAATTGATGGCGACAGGGTACCACCGAAAGCGAAGAAGGACTTGCAGCAATTCTGGATTGAGATTCACTCCTTTATCCAAGCAGTCGTTAAGGGATGGCACACCTTGGGTGTGTGACGATGCGTCGAACACTACACGCAGTTTGGTAGTTAACGATTCCTCTCTGATTACTTCCCGATGTGGCATATAATATATGGTGTGATCTCGATCCCGAGGAGTATCCTTAGGCACCACTTCCGCGTGACCCATCTCTAGATATTGCCGGATTACTCTGTCATATCGCTGCAACATTCCTTCCATCGTTGATAGCCTCCGTGTTAATCTTTGTAGACGTGATAGCGCGATTTCCCGGTTGTTCCCTAGGAGCGGTTTCTTATCTTCCTTCCAAGGCAACGCCACTGTGTATCTGTCGCTTTTCTTGCTAATGGTTTCATGTAATCGTGCAACGGACTCATGGGACGAAGGTGCCGTTGAATCTGCGATGCCCATTGCTTCTAGTTGCCAAAAAGATTGCAAGATCTGCGAGGTTGATTCGTCATCAACAATTGCTTGTACTTTCAGAATGCAGACCATTAGGCTAGAGCTGCAGTCAGGAAAGGCTTTTTGGTGACTGGGTCCTTGTAGCGTCCATTCGAAAGCTGTATTGATTGCTACCAGTCCGGGAACTTCTGCACTTTTGACGATGCGTCCCGACATGATTTGCCCAGAGGTGGTCAGCACCGATCAACAAGCTGAGGCTATTTTCCGTTTCCGCATCAAACTTCTTTTCGTCCGCAATGACCTTGCCTTCAAGACGCAGGTTCTGAACAAAATGGCTGTCAGCTTTCGGGGAAGCAATATTGTGGCAGATAACTGGAACAACGATTGCGCGCACCGTGCAGGTGTCAGAACCGTGTTGACTACGCAGAGGAACTTCCACCACTTGAAGTCTTTCCGCAGTGCTTGGTGATGAACAGCCAAACGTATTCAGTGCAATTTGAGTTTCTCCTAGCACCTGTAGGTGTAATGTCTTGGCGAGATCTTCCGTGACGAAGGATCGCTGGCTCCCTCCGTCGAGAAGAATCCCTCGGACATACCTTGTTTTGCCGTTTTTGATGACAAAGGCGCGAAACGTTTGTAGATGTACTTCACTGTGATTTGTTGTGCCCCCGCTCAGTGAACCCTTCTCACACAGCATAACTGATTGTGACGACACCATTTCTACTGTGCTGCCGGAGGAGTCAACTGGACGAGAAGGTGTCGCTGTTTGGTTCGATGTATAGTGCGGGTCGCACATACTTGATGCGTGCCCCCTGTGGCAACTTGAGCAGGTGAGTTTGACGCGGCAAGAACGTGCCTGATGTCCTCGGGACGTGCATCGATAGCAGCGGTTGTCTTTCGCAAGCATTCCTTTCTTCGAATCGATGGCAAGGTTCGCGTCACAAGCGCGGGATCCATGTTTCTTCGACTTGCAGAAAAAAACACTCACCCCGGCTGTTCGATGTGCTGTGTAGTACGGAAGCCGTGCTGCCGCTTCGAGTCCTCTGTGCACGGTCATACAGCAGTCGGTCATTAAAGGGCTTCCACTGCTCCCGACTTTCTAGCTCTATACGTGTATAGGTGAGCAGCTCCTTTAACTCCGCATCAGATGTAGCAGCTGCCACGCTTAGCTCAAAGACATTGGCAGCAGACCAGTTTTCTCTTAGTGCCTGACTGCGCTTTGCACGTGTGTAGGCCAAAATGATGTCGTACGGTAGGGCTTTCTGTAAAATGTCAATCAGCATAGTGGAAAAGCTAAGCGTAGGAACATTTAGTGCAGTTAGACAACGGATATTCAGCTGCACAACATCGTAAAGTCGCCTAAGGCCGCGGACGTCGCTTCCCGACTTGATGTGAGGTAGATTGCGAAGCGCTGATAGGTGGTGTTGCTCGATCCGTTCTCGATCTCCGAAGCGTTCCTTCAATAACTCGATGGTGTCTGCATAACAGGTTTCGGAAGTCGGAAAACCACATATCGCAGCTGCCGCTTCACCGGCAAGATGATGACGTAGATAGAAGAACATATGACCTCTAAATGTTGGCATGCCAAGGTTCGGCAGCCTTGGGCCAATTGCGGTTGGCACGTCAGATGGTGATGTGTTTGCGTTCTGAGGAGCAGCCGCTGCTGTACTGTCTCCATGTCGCAAACTGTATCTTGCAGCGAACCTCAGCGAGCATGCTTATAGCTTCGTCGTTATACTCTGCTGCCGCGATATACTCGGCTTCGAGCTCCTCGTCCGCCACGTGCTCCTCGAGCGCATCATTGATCTTCGAGAGCTCGTTGTTGCTCGCTGACAAATGGTCATAAATACCTGTGAATACCGCGGTAGGGTCACTTAGCAGTGACCTTGCTTCTTGCAGGAGCTTGGTGTTCTGGGCTCGTGGAGCGGAGCGCTTGTTCTTGAGGCGATCCATCGGATCCGGTGTTGGAGTCTAGTCCGGTCTTCGCCGATCAGGAACGATTCGTTGCAGTCCTCGCCGCCCGCAAAACGACGCGGTCGAGTAGAAGGTTCCCTCGAGTCGTGCGATGAAGGAGACGTGTCCGCACGAGGGGTTTCGGCACCACGATATAAAGGAAAACTACCGATCGGCGAAGAAACCAGACCGAACGCCGTTTCTCGTTTTCAACTTCCTCTTCTTCTTTTGCAGTACTAGCCTGCACACGTTTATTTCTTTTCTTTTCCAACACACCTGATAGTTACTGAGTTAAATGACAAGTAATCACTGTCGCTGCCCCGCCTCCCCCTTTGCTCTATCATTCGCGCTCGATTGTGAGCCGTCATTTACACACGGAGGTGTGCACGGCAAACCGCTTCCATAATCGCGCTTAGCTCTGTTACTGTCGTTATTTCGAGATCGGGTCGCGTACGCCACTTGACTTCGTAAGGGAGTCGTGACATTGGCGCCTTGATTTTATTTCTTAGTGGCCGGACACAGCCGTTGCCTGATCTCTGGTTATGCTAATTATAATAATCGTTGGGGTCTCCCGTCCCTAAACTACGTTATGATTATGAGGGACGACGCCGTAGTAAGAGGCTGGGGAAGTTTTGACCACTTGGGGTTCATTGAGGTGCACCCAAATCTGATGGCCTCTAGCGTATTGCCTCCATCGAAATGCGGCCGTCGCGGCCAGTATTCGATTCCGTGACCTTCGGTTTAGCCGTCGAGCACCATAATCACTATAACACCGCGACGGATCATCTGATGACGTTTCTGTGTCGTTGATGCTATAGGAGGTGCTTCCTTGTCTTGCAGCTAGCATAACGTGAATTACCACCGTATCCTAAACGAGCAACCTTGTGTTTTGTAGTATGGGATACACATCTCGACCAAGCCTTTTGCGATAAACGGTCTTGTGATGTCGCGTCCAGAGTTTACCTTGCGGGCCTGTTTGACGTAGCACACTGTGGTTTCATAGCTGTTGCCTGACGGGCGACCAGCGCATAGACGATGTTTCTGTAGCTCTAGACAAGACCTTCAGTCTCCTTACAAACCACCTATCGTGGTGCCTATAAAAATCGCAGCGCTTCCACGGAGAGAATGATGATTGCTGGGGAGAAGCGTTCGTCAGTCCGTCCGTGCTTTCGTCCGCCCATTCGTTCTTGCTGCCTTCCGTCAATGCGTACGTCCGTCCGTGCGTCCCTTCATGCGTTCGTCCGTCCGTACGTCCGTCCTTCCGTCTGTCCATCCATCCGTGCGTCCGCCCCTTGTCTGTCTGTACGTCCGTCAGTCCGCCCGTCTATCTGTATGTTCGTCCGTCCGTCTATCTATCTAGCGAACACTCCGAGTACAGCCATCTCACATCTTTTCATCGCCCCGCCGCGGTGGTCTAGTGGCTAAGGTACTTGGCTGCTGACCCGCAGGTCGCGGGTTCGATTCCCGGCTGCGGCGGCTGCATTTCCGATGGAGGCGGAAATGTTGTAGGCCCGTGTACTCAGATTTGGGTGCACGTAAAGAACCCCAGGTGGTCGAAATTTCCGGAGCCCTCCACTACGGCGTCTCTCATAATCAAATGGTGGTTTTGGGACGTTAAACCCCACAAATAAATCAATCAATCACATCTTTTCATCGCGTACTCATCATATACAAGTGCCGCCATCCAGCGGAAATTCTAAGGACCGCTCTTTCGGGTATGTGCCGCCGGTGGCTACATACATCATCGGAGGATGGACAGACCCACACCCCGAGGAGCTTCGTCCCTAAAGAGATTGCTAGAACAAGCGTAAACAAGTGTACAGTGTAGGACGAGTGTCGGTATTGCGCAAATCCCGCTGTACTTCAACTGCGAAAAGCGTCATCGGCTAGACTGGATTGTGCGCGAATGTGCGCCTTCAGGCAATGTAGGTAAGTAGTGGCACAGCCGCTCGTATATCGCTCACCAGCCTCAGCTATAACGGTGTACGTGTGCGCCTCCGCGTAAGCAGGGTGACGTAGTCTCTAATAAGACATGGCGAGAAGTATAATTGAAGTTGCGAGACCGGCTGCACTAAGTGACGCTCGCGCCAGTGGAGCGCCTATATTGATCTTTCCGAAAAAAAGAAAGAAAGAGCTCAGTTACCTTAATCATTTACGCGGAGAGACGACAGAGGGGAACGGCATTATTGGCGTAATTCAGAATTTTGTTCTTCCGACATTGCTTTCTTCTTTGGATTTTTTTTCGACCTGAGCTTTGATTCTCTTACGTTGCTAGGCCACTCATGTTGTTTGTGCGAGTAGGTCCCGAAACAGGGGCCGACTCTGTGTATAGCGTCGCGTCGCGATCTGTAGCGATATTCACGTTGGATAGATGGATGCATGAATGGACATCCATCCATCCATCTATCCATCAGCAGCCGAGCACCGCGGCACCAAGGTTCCACAGCGGAAGCCGCAACGTCATTGTCAGTCTTGATAACAACGAACGGGTTTGCGCCAGCAGTAAAACAGGGTGACCCCGATGACGCGCCAATAAAGAAGATAATGAGAGAGAGAGAGAGAGAGAGAGAGAGAGAGAGAGAGAGAGAGAGAGAGAGAGAGAGAGAGAGAGAGAGAGAGAGAGAGAGTACGCGGGGGGTTGATGGGGCGATGCGGGCCATCACCGTGGACTGTCGTGCCAAGAGGAATAATCCGCTTTGTTAAGTTTGGCCTGGAAATTCATCTGGGCAGACGCCTTTGTGCGTGAGCCGATCCACTGGTGAGGCTCTCAATCCCTTCGGCGCCCAGTCTGACAGACGCTGTCGAAGATTTGGGCAATTATCCAGACCAAGCAGCAAGCAAAAGCGAGTTCCCGTCCTTCAAATGCGGACCCTTTTGTTGTCCTTTCAAGCAGCAGTGGTGCCGGATGACCTCGGTGATTCACTGGCGACAGGGAAGCTGCTGTGGCCGGCGCCAGGGCTGACAGGAGAGCGGCGCTCCTTTTTAATCCCCAGTCAAGTAGCCGACCGGCCGACTGCCTATGCCCGCCAGGCATTGTCCCTGCTGGCCGGAGGATGAGACGTCGTGTCACCGCAACGCCACAAAGAGGACAACAGGGATGGCGTCTTCCTGGAAGAGACTGCGGCGGCCACCGCAGAACGCCCCGCTAATTAAGCGAGCAAATCGGCGGACTCTTTGAAGTATGCTGCCAGGATCGTGGGAACTCTCGACTAGCGGCACACACACGACGAGGAAGAGCCCTGCTGGCGCCACCTTGCAGTGCAGTGTTCACGTGGACCGTGCATGTTTGTCCCCCTCACCTGTTGTGTGTGTGTGATTGGTGGTCCACTCGGAGAGGAGGAGCCCGACAGTGCATAAAACGACGCCGCTGAGTGCTGGACGTCGCTCTGAACTATGTAACGTTCAACCACCACGCTCGTGGTTTGTGATACCACTAACTTTTCCTTTCTGTAAATATGTGTACATAGTGACATAAACCTTGTTCGGTTTTCGTATCCTCCTGCGTTCCTTCCTTCCGAGCCAAACAACTTGTGGCAGCGGTGGGATGCCATCAGCAGCGATCTTCCTTTCAACCCTTACAGCTTTAATTCCCAACCCCGTAGGGAACACTTCAGCTAGCATTACAGCGCGGTCTTGGCGCGACTGGGAAATTCGCGCGGCGTCTGTATGCTGGACTTAGATGGCACGCCGGAAACACGTTGAGAGCGAGTTCCGTGCGGTCGCCCATTTGTTCGTTCGGGCAGGACGAAGAAAGCGAGAGCTCGAAGCTTCTTAAAAACCCGCTTTGGGCGCACACTGCGATGCGGATTATAGTGTTTTGTTCCGTAGGCGTGTGCTCCGTTTTTTTTTTTTACGTAATGGTCGGTTGGTCGGTGGATGTAGTCAGGGTGAATCGATACGGCTGAGCGGCTTTTGCTTGGTTGAGTCGACTGAGGGATCCCGTCCGTATGGAAATTTATTCACGGACCCGCCAGGACTGGTTGTTCCTTTTCTCTCTCTCTTTCTTTTTCCCTGTCCCATCTTGAATAATCTGCACTTAGTCTTGCTTTTTGAGCAGGGAACCGTGTTAGAAAACAATGAGATGCTTTCTCGACTGTTTTTTAAATGTGAAGCATTTCTTTCTGTAATGCAGGTACTTCGAGCATCTATCTATCTATCTATCTATCTATCTATCTATCTATCTATCTATCTATCTATCTATCTATCTATCTATCTATCTATCTATCTATCTATCTATCTATCTATCTATCTATCTATCTATCTATCTATCTATCTATCTATCTATCTATCTATCTATCTATCTATCTATCTATCTATCTATCTATCTATCTATCTATCTATCTATCTATCTATCTATCTATCTATCTATCTATCTATCTATCTATCTATCTATCTATCTATCTATCTATCTATCTATCTATCTATCTATCTATCTATCTATCTATCTGTCTGTCTGTCTGTCTGTCTGTCTGTCTGTCTGTCTGTCTGTCTGTCTGTCTGTCTGTCTGTCTGTCTGTCTGTCTGTCTGTCTGTCTGTCTGTCTGTCTGTCTGTCTGTCTGTCTGTCTGTCTGTCTGTCTGTCTGTCTGTCTGTCCGTCCGTCCGTCCGTCCGTCCACCCACCCACCCACGTCTGGGTGCTCTTGTGATCACCCCCTCAACTTGGGGTCAACCGAAATTTGTATGGGTGGGTAAGGAGGTTTTACGATTACGACTCGCAATGTCGCAATCCCGTCATGTACATCGTCAAACACTTTCCGCCAGACAGTGGCACACAACCGATGGCGGGTATTGTGCCAGTGGCGTGCGAGTATGTGCCACAGGTGATAGACATTTCTTATCTACAATGGGTCATATTCTGTGATTCGAAGGCAGTGCTTCAGAGTTTGCAGTCTGCCATGCGTAGGAGGAGTCATGACCAACTGGTACAAGAAATAAGACATTGCCATCATGAAGCTCTAGCACGAGGGCATGATATTATATATCAATGGCTGCCTGGACATATCGGTATTACCGGAAATCAATTAGCCGATGATGCAGCCCGCTCAGCCCATGAAGAAACCCGTTTAGTCCCGATTCCTCTATTAAGGAATGATGCAGCAAGACAACTTTACCTGCTGGCTCGAGATCTCACACGCACGTTCTGGTCGTCTACCAGCTTCCAAAGGTGTCAATTTTATCAACTGGATCCTTCGCTCAAGCTAAAGCTACCATCACAACTTTTCCGCTCCGATGCGACACTGTTATGCCGCCTTTGGTTGGGTGTTGCATTTACAAAGGTGTACTCCTTTCGCATTGGTATGGCAGACACTCCTACATGCGACTACTGCGGAGCTGAAGAGACCATCGAACACGTCCTGTGCAGCTGCGCTTGCTACGACACACAGCGATGCCAGCTCCGGATGGTTTTGAATCGACTTGACCCCGGACCATTTTGTGTGCAGAAGATACTAGGACCTTGGGCATCTGCCTTAGTTGCGCAGAAAGCAACTAAAGCACTGCTACTCTACCTTAAGTCAACAAACCTGAGCGACCGCCTGTAGACTGTGTGTGCTCCCCGAGTGTGCTCGTGATTGTGTGTACCTTCTCATCTTTCTGCAACCTCTTTTCTCCCCTTTATCCCTTCCCCAGTGCAGGGTAGCAAACCGGATGTGCGCCTGGTTAACCTCCCTGCCTTTCCTTGCATCTTTATCTCTCTCTCTCTCTCTGTGGAACGGCAAGAACACACGTAGGTAATTTTATTGCGCGAGTGTTAACAGAACGCCGACATCGGCTGCATTCATCCGACGAATGTAAAGAAAAAAAAATTGTCAGGGTCTCATGACCAATCGAACCCAGCATTCTGCGTGGCAATAACGTTTTCAACCACAGAGCCACGCCAGGTTTCGGAACTACTTTTCATCCCTAATGTTCGTGACAAGTCAGTTGTGGCTGCAGTGATGGCTATTCAATTTTATAAACATTACACATTTACTGCTATATAAGATACAGCTATCACGTCGGGTTAATGTCAATCGTAGTTAGGCGTCACCCGCTGAAGCTGATTTATGTAGCAGTGTCCAGGGCTGCTATCCCCCGCCGCGGTGGTCTAGTGGCCAAGGTACTCAGCTGCTGACCCGCAGGTCGTGGGTTCGAATCCCGGCTGCGGCGGCTGCATTTCCGATGGAGGCGGAAATGTTGTAGGCCCGTGTGCTCAGATTTGGGTGCACGTTGAAGAACCCCAGGTGGTCGAAATTTCCGGAGCCCTCCACTACGGCGTCTCTCATAATCATATGGTGGTTTTGGGACGTTAAAACCCACATATCATCATCAGGGCTGCCATCGTCGCGAGCATCAGCACTTCATACTGAGGCGAGACAGGCGTAGTATTCAAACTACGCGCGCAAGTTCGGGCTCCCCTAAAGAGACCAGCGGCCCGACGATGAAACAAGAAAACACCGTGACGGCGCACGTCTCCTCAGCACGGGATTTTGACGAAAAAGAAGTGGGGAACCGCTCGGGGACTTCTCGGAGTATAATTCCTTTTTCGGATCGCCTGTTAGGAATGCTGCTACATTTTTTTTCTACTTTTCAGGCACAGGTTAACCCCAATAAAATGTTAATCTTAAAGCAGCTGGATCATAGAGCTTCATACAATAATACCTACAGATGAATCTGGCGCTGCGATCGTGTACCTCCATGGGAATTATGGGAAATACAGGCTTCGGATTACACGGGGTTAGCTAGCGAACTGTCTGCAAACCTTTTTCTGCAGTTTCACTTTTGTTCTTCGGGTAGCAGGGTGCTTTGAAAATGGCTGAAGTCGTTGTTGTTCGAAGATGCTCAAGACTGCTAGATTTCCTGATTTGCTGCGA
The DNA here is from genome assembly GCF_043290135.1 of Rhipicephalus microplus. Lineage (NCBI taxonomy): Eukaryota > Metazoa > Arthropoda > Arachnida > Ixodida > Ixodidae > Rhipicephalus > Rhipicephalus microplus. The sequence goes on from NC_134700.1 coordinate 209,096,797, forward strand.
CGTTGGAGCTTTACGAGTCGTATTTGACAGTTCAAACGAAGCGTCGTCCACTCACCGCTGCGCACAGATGTAGCATCTCATGCCAGTGCAGGGTATTTCATGGTGTTTATGTTTTTTCACAAGCGCGTCTGGCCTAAACTTGTTTTAAATTGACTGCAAAACGACGACGAAGCTAAGTAGACGCACTGTCACGCTCCGCTAACTCCACTTCACAACAAACCAGGGGTGCGTTGGTCACAGACCACTTGGACAGACACACCTAGCATCCCAGAAGACAAAACGATAAGTGTTTCTCACTTTATACTGTACTGTTATTTCCATAAGTAGATAATGCGTTTGAGAAAGACAAATATGTTTGTTTTCACTTGTTGTAAAAATATTTCATTAAATGTTGATGCCAGATCTGGAACGCAATGGCAGAGCAATCAATGATTACCCTGATGGTAGAATTTGCCCAAAGGTGCTATTCCGGACATTGTCGAATTCCACCATTGATCGATGCTAATTGGCCAAGTGAGCAGCCACGACCTCACCGATTGGCTTAAAATGCCGCCATTACGAAATTCGACAATATGGTGAAATTAGACAGTGTCCAGAATAGCACCCCAAGTTTCACTTTTGCCGCTTGGTCACGAAAACTTTTTGCAATAAAGTTTGCGTACAGATGTATTGACCAAGTTTCAATTAAATGTTGGTTCATATCACTTTGTTTTACACTCGCAAAAGAAGCTTCGCGAATCTCAAGAACGTAATCCATCCGGAGCGGATCCGAAGCCTGTACTTCCCATAGTTACCGTGCGGGTACAAGCGCCGCTGAAGGAGCCCGCGTAGACACTAGTGCCAGATTACCCCCTAGGTAATATTGTATGAAACTCTATTATTTGGATTGTGCGTAACGATTCTGGTGGAGGTGTGGGGTATGGAATCTATGCCGTCAGAGTGTAGTGGCACAGTCTCGGAAGAATTAAAATTCGTTATTAGGTAGTAATCGTGCAGGTGACCAACAACAGTTCTCTTCGCAAGACGTTGCACCTAATTTCGGAAATTCGCCAGGAAGACATTCGCGCACCCATCACGCAGCCGTACGATACCTTTTGCTGCACAGATCCTTTTCTCAAGTAATAGGCCAGTACTGCTTTCTGCCATTTCTTCATAGTCGTACTATCAACTTACCGCTTCTGGTGTTGCTAGTATCCTTATCGCTGTTGGCATGGTTTCGCTACCGTAAACAACTATGCGACAGTTTAACGTATGTATGTGCGTGCATATGTACTGTGCATATCTTTTGGACCACTTATTAACGTTTGGCTCAATGAAAAATTACAGCACAGTCACCTTCCATCGCCCCGCCGCGGTGGTCTAGTGGCTAAGGTACTCGGCTGCTGACCCGCAGGTCGCGGGATCGAATGTCGGCTGCGGCGGCTGTATTTTCGACGGAGGCGAAAATGCTGTAGGCCCGTATGCTCAGATTTGGTTGCACGTTAAAGAACCCCTGGTGGTCGAAATTTCCGGAGCCCTCCACTACGGCGTCTCTCATAATCATATGATGGTTTTGGGACGTTAAACCCCACATTCAATCAATCACCTTCCATCCACATGCTTCGCATAAGGTAAATTCCCAAGGTACGGGGGGGTATGCCAAATTTTGTCTCCCGAAACTGACTCTTAAAAAAGAAGCAGCAGCAAGAACTTGCAGCTGTTAATAAGTCTGACAAAAAATTGCGAGCTATATGTTTACTGATCTTAGTGAGTCGTGCCGGCGCATGAAGGAGACTTTAGGAAAAACTGCAAGATATATTCTTGATCATTGTCTGTTCTGCCTTAGCCATACTAAATTCAGCTTTTGGGAAAAAATATACAGAGTTTCTTCATTATGACAAAATGTAGTAGCTTAGAACGTAAGGCCCCGGTTGCCGAATTTCAATAGCGGTGAAATGCAAGATTAGTCGCGCACTTTGATTTAGATGGATTTGAAGGAAACCCACGTGCTCGCAATTATTTCGGAACTCTTACGGCGTGCCTCATAATCGGGTCGTGGTTTCGGCACGTGAAAACACATGAACAGCAACGTGTTTATTACGCTAGATTAGTCGTTATGCGCTGCATGCGTATGTAGACCTGCATATCCGCGAAGAGTACAGTGACACATGTAACTTCACAAGCAGCTCAGCGCCCGTGTTCTGTCTCTTCCTATGTCCTTGTTTTCTTGCGCTGTGGAAACATAACGATTCCATATCACCAACTATCTCAGTCAGCCATTTCAGCGAAGAACAAGCAAGATTAGTCAGCATTTCAGCGCATCTACGGACATCGCCGAAGTGAACCTTCGTAGATGCATCAGCATTTAACAGATGTATCTAGCGCTTCTACACATTGCACTTTGATGGGGTAGGTACAGATTATGAGAAACATTTTTTAAGCCTTAGATTCCTCATAAGGCGCGAATTTTACCGTCGGCGTCGTCGTCCCGCGGTGTCGGTGGGAGTGGTGCTAAAGATCGCCTCATGGCGCCACCATATGACGACACGATGTCGTCACGGATTAACATATTTCAAGGCGCCATTACAACGCTATCGTGACATCACTGCGACGTAACGTCACATGATGACGTCATCACCTCACAACGTAGCTTGGTCGTATGTGCTTTGGTGACGGAGGCCGTTCAAAACCAGGTGATGTGCAGAAATTTTTCGAAAGGTGGCGGGAAAGCGTCAATACATCGACTTAAAGAAAGAAAAAGAGAGAGAGAGAGAGAGATCTCTGTCACCTTCAAATCGCTCTAAGTGAATGCACAAAAGACGCTATGGGTTTTCCTTAAAAAGCTACAACTACAATTGGCCTTATTGTTATCAACTCGATAACTTACGAGGTCGACATTTCAAAACGGCCTCCTCTGATATGGTCGAAGGTTGGACGCAGACCTTGGCGAGCTTAGGTCCGGAATTGATGTGACGTTTTTTTTTTTCCTTTTCTGGCTTCTCGTTTCTCTCTCAGTTATATGTCGACCACTCCTTTCCTGTTCACTTGTTTGGGGCAGCAGTCCGGGTGGTTTTATCCTCCTGGTCACCATCATAGCCTTTGTTTTCTCCTCGGTCACTTTCGATTTGAATTTTTTCGCTGTTAGAAATTTAAACGTCCTGCTAGAACTTCGCGTTTCAGGCGCCCCCCCCTCTCTCTCTCCTTGTTCTCACCGTCTCGGCGAGGAACAGAAGGAGGAGGAGGTGAATGCACGTGGCTTGCTGAAGCTGTAACTAAGGTTAGTCAGTATAGTTGCCGTCAGTTGATCCGCCCGACCGCCACCAATTAAATGCGGTACAGTGCGAACGTCGCCACAGGCAGGCAGGCAAGCAGGCAAGGAACTTTATTTGATCCGGAGACGACGCTCTATCCCCCTTAGAGGGCGACATTGGCGGGACGCACTCGTGGCGGGACGGGTCTCGTCGGCCATGTCATGGGCTTTCATGATAGCCCGTAGCAGGTCTTCCTTCTCGTTACTTGTGAGAAGAGATCGCCAGTCCTCCTCCGTTGAGGGAGACCCGGAGCCCTTGCCACATGGCAGCGACAGGTTGCGCGTCGTGCAAATCTCTTCGACCCACGTATCTCGCCGCTCTCACTTTAACCACAAATCACGGTTAAACTTTTGGGGGAGCCGAAGCTTCTCTCTTCCGAATATCTAATCTCCGCGTTGGAACAACGTGTTTCTTGCACTTCAGTGCGGGTGCGCGTCTCACGTTTTAGTCCCACTTTACGTTCCGCGTCGAAATCAAGAGTACTTTAGGTATTTGTAATGTTCAACGCCACCATGGGCACGATGACCGCACGGTGTCTTCCTAAATGGCGGAATCGTGTGAAATCGCCGGAGGAACGAACGGGGAACGTTTTCTGTTTGTTTGCGATTCAGCCAGCGAGCAGCGTGCTCATCACCGTGGGCCGGCATGCGCTCACCGCGCACTGCTTTCGGATGGGCTTCCGAACGGCGGCTGCTCGCCGAGTATAGTCGTATAGAAGAGGCCGCGGCACTAGGCGTGCGCTGGAGGGGTTTGGGCAAACGACGCGTCAGAGAGGGTGCGCATGTCGCGCTGAGAGGGTGGTGGCATATTTAACCGAGCGCGCACTCCGATGTGGGAGGAAATAAGGCGCGCTTAGATGGGAAGGGGCAGTCCGATCAAACTCATGCGGGTTTGATATTTCGAGCGGCTTCGGCGATGCGATGCGACGAGAGGGAATCGAGAGACAGGGAAGTAATCGATTGGGCGAGGGGGAAGGGGGTCGAACCTTTGCTGCAAGCGCTGTTTCGTCGTCGGCGGCTATAAACTCTGCTTGAAAGATTTCGCGGAAAGGGGCCCGTTCGAACCGTCCCTCCTGCCCTATCCGCGAAATTGATTCTCCCTGATTTGACCCGAGCATTGTTATTCTTTCCACAGTCGCGCGGGTTATTTGCGTGGCTTCCCTTCCCCCCCTCTTCATTCCTTCGTTCATCAGTTCGATTATTATTGAACCCCAAGAAGCCGGCTGCTCCCTCTGCCTTGCTTCAAGTCTTCCTCCATTTGAGGCCGCCCACTATTCTTCTCGCTCTTCTTGCACCGACGAATGTTGTTTGTTCATTTGTTGCTTCTGTTCATTTTCCTACGCCGCCCGCCACAACCGATGAAGGTCGATTGCCTTACGCCGAGCCCCTCGTTTGTGCCTTTCGCCTTCGGAACTGCGCTTGGCTTGACCCCGAGCTCGTTTCATAACCGCCGCGACGGAAGGGCCGAAGAAGTTTTCTTGCCGTTCAGGGATTTGATGAAGACCCGCGCGGGCTCTATGCAAAGAAATGAATGCGCACGCAACCGGTTATATTCCTTGCACGCGGTGGCGCCGCTGCTCCTCGATATAGTTTATGTTATATAGCAGCGCGCGCTTGGGTACGTGCTGCGTGGCACGTTCATCGATCGAGCCGCTGCCGAGGAAGTGTGTATACAGTAAAGGCATAAGACCTCCCTTGTACGTAGCCCGGCCCTTACATCGCTAAACGGGGGAGTGCAGATGAAAGACCGTAGAATTAGAAGAAACCGTTTGATAAAGGGGAAGTAAACGCTTCGGAAAACAAAAGAGAGACGGAAAAATTTTCCCGAGTCTCGTCGGACCACCGCGCCCACCCTATGGTCGCCGGCTATCTTGCGCGCCCTCCGAGGAATCCCGCGCAAAGCCCCTTTCGCATTACTCGCGTGGCTTCTCTCCGCGGGGACAATTGCAGTTGCCTCGTATATATAGCTGTCGAGCATGCAGAGACGACGCTTTAACGCTGGCTCCCCGGAGGTCACTTTGAAGGACGACGCTCTTTCCGTTTGTCTCGTGGGCTTAACGTTGTACAAAAAGCCCACGTGTTCCCGCGGCCTTGTGCCGAGTCTCAATTTGGCAGAGATGCTCCCTGTGTGCTGGAGCGCTCAGCCATTGCCGCATCAAGTTTTCCGCTTTATGGTCATCTTCTCCCTCGCCCTCTCTCTCTCTCTCTCTCAAAAAAAAAAAACTGTCCTATTTTCGTTGTATGTTCGATTCGCCTAGTTATTTTTGCGGACACGCGCGTAGTAGTGACAGCTGTGGCTGGCTGTTATGCCGCTGTCGCGCTCTAACTCGCACTAGTGTGTGTGTGTGTGTGTGTGTGTGTGTGTGTGTGTGTGTGTGTGTGTGTGTGTGTGTGTGTGTGTGTGTGTGTGTGTGTGTGTGTGTGTGTGTGTGTGTGTGTGTGTGTGTGTGTGTGAGAGAGAGAGAGAGAGAGAGAGAGAGAGAGAGAGAGAGAGCACATGCGAATGGGGAGTCATGCAGTTGGGTTGATGCCGTGGGCCATCCATTATTCAGTAGTTGTACTTGCAGTGTGCTTTCTTTAAGTCAGCCGTGTTGTCGTCAAAGACGGGTCTTAAGAAAGCGTCGAGGAAACATGCTTCGAAAGATAAAACACTATTTCAAAACTCATTCGTTAATTTTGTGGTGGTTCGTTGATTACTACGGGGAAAAAAAACCGTGTCTTGTGTCTGTGCCGTGCCGTGTCTCTCGCTCGTGCAGCTTGCTTGAAGACCTTCGTATAGGCATACGATGGCCGCTGATAACACTGTGCGGCATGTGTCCCCGCGTGTTCACGTCTTTACGCCACTACTCCGAGTAGCGTAACAATATATATATATATATATATATATATATATATATATATATATATATATATATATATATATATATATATATATATATATATATATATATATATATATATATATATATATATATATATATATATATATATATATTCTGCTTTTGGGCCGCGTTACCTGGCGATATAGGTCGGCTTAGAGGCAGATCTTTTTCCGTCCTGAGTTCTTTCGTGCCTTTCTTACTTTTTGATATTGCGGCGTTTTCGTCCTCTCCGACCTGACTGCCGTGATGAACCATCGCGATAGGATGGCGCCCGCATGATGAATGATGATGCGGCCTTCGCTGCTGCGTCGAACACGCGCATCTTCTCCCTTTCCCTTCTCTGGAAGACCCGGCCGCGATTGAAGGAAAGCGAAACTAGATCGCGGCATGGATGGAGGACGTGTTGCGCAGTTGTGGACATTGCGTATAGATGAGCGAGCAACGCCGACGCACCCTTCTCTCGTCTGTTCTCTTTTTAACCCGGCTTTGTGTGACACAAACTGTCGGCGCAGTGAAAAGCGACAACACGAGGAATGTCATCGGGATCGTGGTGTGGGAGGTGGGAGAACTATATATATATATATATATATATATATATATATATATATATATATATATATATATAGAGAGAGAGAGAGAGAGAGAGAGAGAGAGGGGAACAAGGGGCTTCTAGGTTTGGTGCAATATTTACAGAAATGTGAATATTGCAACGGACCTGATGAAGCTCGTACCCCACGCTAAACATCAGTAAAACTGCATCTTACGCTCGTCTGTTTGACTTTTTATATAGACGACATGCAGCAGGAGACTACGTGTCGGTGGGTAGACTTGCTCGGTCACGCTGCATGCATTAGTTAGAGTCGCACTGCGTTGACATATGCTAAGACTGGCGTTTTTCTTCGCTCGTCGGCGCTCGCGCCGGCGTGTCTCTCGGCGAGTCGTTGCGTCGATGGCGCGCCTCCACTCTGCCCGTTTCCGGCCAGCGTTCTCTATTTGTGCGTTCCCATTAGTCGAAAGGGAGCCGCGGCGCAGCCGGAGTGGCTGGCATCTGCTACGGCCTCGTCCTTCCGGTCATCGAGATGAATAAGTAAATAACGCGCGTAGGACGTCAACCCTGTACCGTGCGTATACCTCTTGCGTTGTCGACGACCTATTCGCCAATAGCTAGCGTGCGTGTTGAGGCTATCCGTCTCGGGGGATGAACCTTTTGTTTTTTTACGTCGCCGGGGTGTGTGGGACTTAGATTTGAAGACTACGAGTCGCTGCTTCGAGTGTATATGGACTAAGACTTGAGCCTATAGGTATTGCGACGAGGTAGCGTCGCGGCTTTTCTCTGAACTTCGCGATTGATGACCTCTTTGCTTATCGATATGACTGGAAGCCGCATGCTATTGCTCGAAAATCTCTTGAAAGATGTGCACGCGCCATAGGGCACCATGCTCCGTGCACGGCACTGCGCTCTGATGTGATGTGGTGTACCTTTGCGGACATTTAACTGCTGGCAAAGCAGCTTTTGTTCAGTGTTCGCGACATCTTTGCATAATATGATTATGTGCGAAAAACGTGTGGGGATGCATGGATTCGTTGAAGCTGTGCGCTTTTATTTTGTGGATTTGATTGGGGCTGCGTTCGTTTTTTTTTTCTAGACAGGAATATGAGAATGTGGGAAATCCAAGACATGTTGTGCTTAAGGAAACAGGGTTAGCCCTATACCCGCCACATATTTTAGGTAAAGTTTATGTACCTTTTTTTTTTCCATAAACATAAGTGTGAGCACAAGCCATTCCTCTTCGTACTGATGCAAATTTATCGCTGAAAATCGTAACGCAAGAGTTTTGTATTTTTTTTACTTGATGTACCTAATTATCGCTTGGTGGTATAGCTATTAGATGTCGTGTTGAAGAAGAGCACTTCCTCACACAACAATAATTCTGCTTCAGCATATTGCTTATTACGTTATCTAAATACTGACCGAAATCTATGATTCTAGATACTGCGGTTGCCGAGACAAAGGAAGATAAGTGCAAAAAAAAAGCATGCTTTGAGGTAATCGCACCTAAAGTTGAAAATGCGGACGGACACTTACAAGAACTCTCCGTACAGTGGTTATTTCTGCTTAGTGCCCTACTGCTGACATGTAAGCATGTCCGGGCTCGTGAAGCGGCGTAAACTTCGCTGCTTTTATCTCGCCATCTCTAGTTTGTATGCCCAAACGAAAATAAAGATTTTGATTTGATTTTGTTTTGATTTTTTTTGAAGTTGAAAATGCGCATTCTTTCAAAAATAGACTTAGATAACAGCAAATCCACGGGGTCATTGAATAGGAACCAGTCAAATACTCATCGCCAATACCATTTTTTTTTCTTTTTGTCCTGAAACATCTTGCCTGGCGAGCCCTCCCCTCCCAGTCAGCGAAGTCCGATTGTTGCAGCTCGAGAGTGTGTTGGCCCTGCACTGTGCAGTGCCGTGGCGAAATTTCAGAGGAACTCAGCACATCCACACGGACTCTATTGCCATCATTAAAAGTGAGCTAAGCATCAAGAGTGCATATTTTCAGTGTTTGGTGTCCGAGGAAAGCGTTTTTCGGATCAAACTACCACGCACAACAATACGACGACTAGTTAGGGTTTTCAGGTGTCCCACGGAGGCATTTAGAATGTAAATCTGGATGAGTAAGTTCCGGATAATCTGGCTTAGCAGCCTCAATATCAGATGCTGGAAGGTGTTCTTTATGAACGACTGGTTCACCGTTCAACTAGGCTTTGTTGAATTTACACCCAGTTTCCGCGTCCTTCGCGCAAATTAAAGGGCGCGGGATGGATTGGTATTCTTCGATGCTATGTGAAGATATCTTGCACGAACAGCTTTTAAGATCTCCTTCAAGCTGGCTCTATTCCTTTTCATGGCCAAACGTTGATCTATGGGTTTGGTGCTTGCCAATGGTGACACCCCTAAGACGTCCCCGGTAAGATATAGATTTCTCAGCAGAAAGCTTGATGCCTCTGATTTCTGTCATTTTTTTTTTTCATTTCTGCGCCACTTCTTTTCTGGATGTGTCAAATGCACTCCAGCTTGCAGACTGTAACTTCACCTTACGGCTATGATGCTCCAACCGCTAGGAATTCCTTGCTGCGTAAGAATAGACGCATGGCAAGCCATCGTAGAAGTTTTGAAATATACCATTTTTATAGAAAAACAATTGCACTGAGACGAACAAAGGACTGATTGCGGTTTAGAAAAAGGCTTCAGATTTCAAATAACGCAAAAGAAAAAATGAATATTTCCAATATTTCTCTTACCCTGTCCTTAAGCGATGATTTTAATCAGCGTGGTTACTGAGGCGGGTGGCGCTATCATTTCGTGTGCTTCGTGCCAGAGGGAGTATGGTGAATTTGTGGGTTGTGGAGTATTTTTAGCGAGATGATAGTTCCGTGCAGTGCGCAAATGATTTTCACAGCAACGTCATCCCTACATTACTTCTATTGACTTTCACTTCTGAGAGCGAGACTTAGGGACGGTCTGGCTACCTTATGCACTCCGTCAATTTTCTGCCCTATAGGCGTGGCCAAGGGAATGGGGATGATAGAGAGAGAGATTGAGAGAACGTAGCGTATAACTGGCAGTTGAGTAGTGAGAAGTCTTATTACAGAAAAGAGAGCGAGCCCCCGAAGGTGCCCTACTGAGTGGATGACATCCCTCAGCCCGGGACGTCATATGCCGATACCGCTGCTTCGGTCTGTGCAATGAGGACTTGTTGGGTCCGAGATCGGAGCAGCTAACTAGGTTGGCATAGAGCGCCGCTACAGATGATGGACCGTATATTTAGAAATCCATCGCGTCGAATTGAACGCGGCATGGCCAAAATGAACAGTGAGTGTTCGTCGATTTCAACGCTTTTCTCTTCACGAAGTGGCCATGTGAAGTGAGACGCAGTTACGTATATAGTCTTAATCCTAGCAGATGTCTTGGGTCGCCTGTCTCTTGTTTCCGTCCGACGAGACAGGCTTTCATACAGCGTTGCGTAAGACGTACACCTATGAGGGAGAAAGCTGCTTGCTTTACGCAATCGGCCATATAGGGAGTGTTCGAATCCAATATTTGGGATCTTTGGGTGCTGCTTCTTTTCGCTTGTCACGTCCTTCCTGAGGGCCTTGCGAAAGCGTAAGCTCTCATTTGATGATTGCGTCTTGTTGCCGGAACGCCGTTTTGTCCGCGTGCGTTATTCTGTGTGTGTCTGTTGTTTTTGTACATATGTGTGCATGCTGGTGCGTTGCTGGACTTAAAAGCCGGCTTGGCGGTTCAGGCGCGCAGTGCTGCAATGTCGGTGTTCCCGGCATTCCGTCGCGGCCTCTGTGTACAACCGCGGGCCGCCGCCGACATTGATTGAACGACCGCTTCTTGGCATCTCCTCGCGCATGCGTGTGGGATGAATCGCAAGGCGATCTCGTTTCCAGTGCGAGCGCTTTTTTCTTCGGAGCCGCACTCGTCGGAACGCGATAGCCCAATTGTTCTCTCTTTCGTGTTGGACAGAACACTCCGTCTCTCTGTACTCGGCGGGTGCTTTCTCGACGAGCAAGGCGGAGTATAAAATAACACGCTTTCCCGTCTCCGCCTCGGTCTCTCGTGGTCTCCATCCTTTGTTTCCTATAATCCGGTTTCCAAGTTCCGAGCAGTTTTCGTGTTTGAATAAAATAACGAGGCAAACGGGCCACTTTGCGGTGGCGCGGAATGGTTTATGAGGAAAACTTGGAGCGCTCTAAGAGGTCGCCGGAAATAATTTATCGCTCTCGTACTGTGTGCTCTGGAGGACGTTATCCTTTCCGCACCTGAGCTCATTCTCGCGGCGCGCCGAAGCACTCGCATAGTTTGTCGAATGCTCTTCTGGGTCTCTTTAGTTTTCAGCCCGTTCATGCCCGTGCCCTTGCAGCTCGCGTGCAACTCCGATCAATGCGTCCTAAAAAAAATTATACCCGGAACGTTAGCCGCGAATGTGCCGCCCTACCCTCGGGTTTTACCCTCCCCCCCCCCCCCCCCTCCGGTACGAAGGCGAACGCCTTTGGCGGTCGCCCCCTGCGAACGCAGCAATGCTCTCACAATAGGTGGATAGCAAAATGGCGCGTCGTCTGCTAGGGTACTTCCGGTTCCCTCGCCGTTTCAGGGTGCCTTCTGCACAGTGTAATCGGGAAAGAAGCACGTGGAAATTTCGCGACGCGTTTGTTGCCACTTTGTTCAGTGAACATGTTCTTTTTATTTGCAAATGGATAGACGATATTTCGCGCATTTCAGAGGACGAAGCGAGAAGTGGGAAAATATGCAAACGCGAAGAACGGTAAGAGGCAGGTTTCGAACGCAGCATGCGAATATGCTTTGATACTTGCAGTAATCTCTTCCAGAACTGCCCCGATTTATTATTTTCGAGCACAAACGGTGACCACTTCAAAATAACTCACACTTATGGGCACACGCTACTAAATGTCAACATACATTCGATGACAACTAAAGTATGCGAACGCTAAAATTTGTGGAAACCGCTGAATATGTAAAATGCCCCCCCCCCCCCCCCCCCAAAAAAAAACAAAAAACAAAACGGTCGCTCTATTTATGGTATCGTGGGACGTAAAACGATCGAAGTAGCTTCTGAAGCAACTAGTAGCATGGTATGGCGTCTTTATTGTGTCAGACTTGCAAGCGTAAAGTGCCGATAGGCATGTTATGTATGTTGTGTGCGTAGAATTTCGCATATATTGAAACACAGTGTTCGATTGCGTGATGGAAAGAGATCTCACGTTAGAAAGATGGAAAGGTGTAAAAAAAGCCAGAAAACTACGAGTGCGTTTCATTTTCAGAGTAAGAAACATTTTACTATTGCCATTCACTATATCGAAGCCGGGATGTTGTGTTTGTAACACAATAGCAAATAAATGATTTTACTGGTAAGCAGCATGAAAACAAACGGACGAATATTTCGTTATGCTACGATGTTGAGAAAATTATTGTATGCCACAAGAGAGAAGCGATAACACCCTGTGCAGCAAAAAAACAAGCATGTGTCCGGAGGTGCATGCCGCATGATTGAAGAAATGACCGCTTGCAGGCTTATAAGTTATAACTATGTCGTAGTGACTGAATTTGTTGTTCAACTAAACTGCATCGCTTTCCTAAGCGTTATGCAGCATTCTGTGACAAAAGGGCACCATGTGTTTTGGGTGGGGCACGCAGAAAGCGACGACACTGGCAAGAATGCCCGTATACGAAGACACAGCATCTCGAACCGGAAGTTGATGCAGACGGGCGCCGTAGCCCACAATCCTTTGCGTGAGCCGCGATTTTCCTATCTACCTATTGCCTCCGAGCAGCTGTGATGTCACGTCACTGAGCGGTACGGAGGCGGGTGGTTTCACGCGGCGGACGGTCGCAACACGCGGCAGGAGGCATGGCCTCATTGATTTTGTGCTGGCAGGAAGCTCCCAATTAAAAAGAGAGTGACGTTCCAGGCGTAGTGATGAAGGAGCCGCTTTACTTGTCTGGGATTTCAGAAATACTGTAAACCTCGTGATCAATTGATCAATTCCGATATATATATATATATATATATATATATATATATATATATATATATATATATATATATATATATATATATATATATATATATATATATAAATATCGGTTCTCGCGCTATAACTATCGTCATGTCGTACCAACCAGCCCTAACTGCCACACTTCTATGGTGCAAAAAAACTTTTCGTCTATTTCATTATCGTGCAGATTCTGAAGAGTAAAAGCGCACTTGTTCATAGATATAAAATCAATGTGCAATATTTTAGAAGAAACGTCTACAGTTTTTAAAGCAAAGTACAATGAAACTGGGCATGAAAACAGACGAGCATTGTTCTTTATGAACTTGTGCTGTTGAGCTGAGCTGTAGAAGCTTTTTTTTTGTTTCTTTGATCTGAATAATTCTGTTCTTCTCTGGTTTTCCGCTTTTTCGTTTCGTCGTTCAAGGATACAGCGTGAGTTTGATTTCGTGATGCTATATATTTCTTCGCAAGACTCACTCACCAAAGACAACTTTTAGACGTGTTTTTTTTTGTCCGTTTTACATTCAAGCTGTTTCGATCCCGGAAACACATCCACGGTGGAAAATATCCGAGGACCCCCTGTTGAAGTAATCCTACAAGATTTGAATGATAAATCTAATTATACCGTGCGGGTTTGTTTCTACTTTCAGTTATCTCGCTTTGCAGTGCTGTTTGGAGAGCAAGTAAAATGGACGCGAGAAAAACTTCCAATAGAATTATTAGGTTAGCCCGGGCTAGTCTCGATGTGCTCTTCAGTTTCCTTTTCAAATTTAAACCGGTCTTAATTTGAGCCATATATTTGTTACCAATGAGACAGTCGCTTGCCGTGTAAAAGGGAACAGTGAAAGTACCTTCCAGAGGCCGTAAGAGCTAAACGCAGTTACCAAGCACAAAAACGTTCATAGCTCTGAATGTTGTGGGAAAGCACAACGTGCGAGGTACAATGGAAACCGTCATCGCCATCGGCCGGCGCGTTGGTGACAGCACCGTGGGCTAGGACAGGTGGTTGACGCTCAGATGTGGTATAGTAAACTCACATGGTCCGTTTTGCATTCTCGAAAGGAGAGTCGAAGGCGAAAGGCCTCGTTTCCCTTTCAGTCGATCTATCGATCATCTTCCTTCGCCCCCATCCGAAACCTTGATGAACCTCACGTGTATTTCCTCGGCTTTGACCAAGCAACTATGTCGTGTGATATTCACTATGTGACTCGAAAGTATCAGTCGCATAGCGAGCTTGCGACCTCTTGCCTCAAGCGCTGATGGATAAAGTTCGCTATGTGACGGCACGTTGACGGCATAACGTCACTGGCTGGCGATCTGTGACGTAATGGTGACGTCATGTGATGGCTTCATCGCACGATGGTGATTTCACGCATCGCTCGTTTTTAAAATTGAACGTCACTACGGAATGTCGACGTTAAGTTTTCGTGTACGGTCAATTGTCGTGTTTGAAGATGCATCTTACACTTTCACCGTAATCGAAATGGCGGTGTTTTCTGCTGGCTGCCTTCGTGTCATCTCTGTGAGCTCCGGTTGGTGACTGGCTCCGAGGCAACGGCCCTGAGCACTCATGCCGAAAGGCGCCTGTTTCAAGTCAATGCGTCCGCAGATTTTCATGATGGTGCAGTATCTTTCGCCACCGTTTTTGGGCCGATTGAAGATAATGACCTGTTATATTTTAACAACTGGTGTATGTTCGCTGAGCCTTGCATACTTCAATTGTTAATATTTATTTTTTTAGCCTAACGTGTCTTTCAAATGCTTGCAGATAATACCGATAAAATTAATAACGCCTAAGACGAGCGGCAGCCACTTTCCCTAAAATAGCCTAGACTCATTCTGGGCCTTGAACAAAATGAAGCGAGTGTAATGCTTCAAAAAATGAAATTTGTAAAGGAATCTAGAAATAAAAACCGAGCTACGCATACTATGGCGCTGCAGTCATTAGGAGAAAGAAAGAAGTCACAAGGTGTATTGCGCTTTTCAGTGTTTCAACGCTCGTCGTTTGTAGACTGTATAAATGCATTGTGCAGCGAGGAGGAAAAAAAAAAAGAAACGTGCCGAGGTGCGAGAAATCTTCGAAGGTTTTTCTTTTCTTTTTTGTAACATTGAATAACCCAGAAGCCGAGTGACATCGCAATAGCGGAAGCGTAGTGTAGGGCGTTCGGTATTGTGCTGTTCCTTTATAATTTCTTTCATTCGATGCCAGTTTGAAAAGATAGAACAGTGAGAAAAGGATTGGGACGACGGGACGTTGCGCTGAATCGATGGACGCGTCGAGAGTTGGGCGGAAAAGAACAAGTCGGCGTATGCCTTTTTTTTTGTATCCTTAGGAAAGCGTCCGGCATTTTCTCTCAGTACCCTTTTCTTTTCATGCTCTCCTTATTTAGCCGTGGGAGTACGAAAGGTGGTAGGTCGTCGCGAAAGCGAAGGTGGCTGGAGTGGTGAGAAGGACTTCTCTGACGCCGCGGAGGGCTCGTCTCAGCAGCAGCATCTGAAGCAGACGTTCTCCCTGACATAGGCGTGCCACTGCTTCTCAGCTCACTTCAAGTGCGGAAAGTTTGAGTGAAATAGCGACAGCCTGACTGAAGCGTAGCGATGCATGAATGTTGGGAAGGCTGGTGGATAAGGTGCAGGCAGAAGCCTGCAGGGCTGGGGATGTGGCTCCGGCTGGCCAATTCGCGTCTGTTGAACCGTTCGTTTGAGAGGCGATACGAATGTGTATTCTCTACCGTGTGTTTGAGGACTCTGACGGTTTTACAAATTGAAGTCGGGACGCAATGTTTGTTCTCACGCTCTCGATGGCGGCCTTTTTTATGTCATTATTTTTTCGTAAACCTTCGAGTCGACCATTTGTTTTGATCACATAGTGCTAATCCTTTCCCGCCATTGTAGTGAAAGCTATTCGCTGATTATTTCTCGTTTTGTTCTCGTTTTCTGAAAACCTGTGTAGTTGAGTTTGTTTTGTCCCTTTTTTGTCTGCAGTGCTTGATATATAAGTACCTTCCTCATCGCTACATATTTGACGCTCGTTTCCACTGACTCCAGCTGCGCACAATGACAGCGCTTACTTAGTAAATTGCTTTCTTTTCATACTGTTCGAATGCTGGAACTAAGTTGTTAAAAGCACGGCTGTGTGTTCGCGTGGTAGCTGGTTGTGTTATTTCAGGCCAAATCACGGACGACACTAATGCACTGCATCAAAGGTAGTCCTTTTCGAGGGGACTCGACAGAGAGTGCCATTGTGATGTCCTGCTGTGCAGTCGCTGCTTTTCCCGCTCACAAGCGGTGGGCAGTGACGTCGTCCCACGTCTGCAAATGGGAGGAGAATGGTTTAAGAAACAATGCCGTTGGAGGGTTCAAAGAAAAAAAAGGGGGTTAACACCTGCTTGGCAGAGAAGGCAGAAGCGTACCGGTACTAGAGAAGGAGGGCTTAGTAGCGGGCAGCTAGAAAATTCAGTCGGGGATAATTGCGACAGTGTGGTCGTGTACGGGCAGTTGTCGGTGATTGCAGTCGACGTCGTGCCGCCCGTTGGCTGCTGCTGCTTGCTTGCTTGAGATATCCCAGGAAGAGAGAGAGAGAGAAAGAAAGCAAAAGAATCCGTCTCGGTCGTGTTGACACATTCAGCAACGGGATGTGTGTATTTACGCCGTCGGTTTGCGATTCTCGCGCATCCGGCCTTCCCGTCTAAGCGCCCATCTTGGTCCGGTGGTTTAGAGTGGAGCTTCAGTAATAACGAGAGCGTTTGGTGCCTCGAGCCGAGTTGTTTCTTCCTTCCCGCCTTTTGACGCAGATTGGTTTCCAAAGCCGCGTGCAGCGTTCCCAAGGTAAACATGCTCTATGCGTGGCGCTAAAGGCTGGCTCCATTTCGTTTGATGCTTCGTTGTAAATTAAAATTATTGGCGTACTTTCGGGGCTAAACATTTTCCTGACGCATGTTCAGAGCGTCGGCCCTCAGAGGAGGAACTTGTAGACGCGTAAAGTTATTGAACGAACAAGGCGTGTTTTGAACAGAAGCGTGTTTGTAGCGCGTTGTGTGAGGACTAATGGCGGTCTTGTGAGGATTGAACTAATTTACTTAGTATTGTACGCTGAGCTTTTCGTAGAAGCTGACGGAGATGCATTTCCCTGTAGTAAACATGTCGATGATTTCGCCCACGTGTGCTTATTTTCATCGTGTGCTTATTCTCATTAGAAGCACCCAAAGAAATTTATTTTATAAGGCATTGGATAAAACGTGGAAAGTTAGGCGGCCTATACACTTGCCGAAATGTCGAAGGAGCTGCCGTAGCTCACTGGTTTAGGACAATTTGACCTTTTCCGTGTGTAGGTGTTAGTATTGTGGACATCCAGTATTCAGTATTCAGACGTGCAAGTATTCCATGGCAATATAGGCCGAGGAAAAAAGAACTCGTCAATGTAAGAACGAAGTATGGCAAGAATACTGCGGCCGAATAATTTGAAGCGCTATACCCCACATTGAAATCAAGAAGAGGAAATGGACATGGGCCGGGCATGTAGCGCGTAGACAGGATAACCGCTGGTCATTAAGGGTAACTGACTGGATTCCTAGAGAAGGCAAGCGGATTAGGGGGAGACAGAAGGTTAGGTGGGCAGATGAGATTAAGAAGTTTGCGGGTATAAATTGGCAGCAGCAAGCACAGGACCGGGTTAACTGGCGGAACGTGGGAGAGGCCTTTGTACTGCAGTGGACGTAGCTAGGCTGATGATGATGACCCCACATTGTGGGTAATGACCCTATTTTGCGTTTTGCTTGGCCGTCCTTGTTATAGCCAAGTGACGGGCTATTTTCAGGGGGCTTACGCCTGTAAAGCGTGCTTTGCCTGCCTTACAGAAGTGTACTGCGGCGAAGTTTTTTTGCGGTTCCACATTAGGTTTTTGTACTTGACTTTAGCGCGCTTGTAGCGACGTTCTGCAGAGTCGGGAAAGAATTGGGAGGTCTACAACAATGTACATTATAATGCTATAAAATATATATAATCTAAGCGAAATTACTGCACGCTGTTTTGACGGCATTTTTGTCTCATAAAATCTCGCGGCCGCCCGCCTCGATATCTGTTGAACCGTTTCGAGGGCCTGGAGTCGGTTGGCCGGCAACCTGTAGTGATTACATGAACTTCGGACATACTTAAGTTTTACAGCAAAGCTGTAGATGGCTTGGTAAAATCGAAATTCGGGTGTCCCATGAGCGCAAAAACTGGTACCGCATACATGACACAGAAATCGGGCAACCCCTACTACTCACTACTTGTGCAGTCAGGACGAGCTCGTTCTCTAGCAAAAACGTATGTGCCACAAAAATAGGGTGAATCTATTTACTAAGCGCTGATCCACCAGATGCAAAGAGTAGAACACGCGGGTGTTATATACCAATTAGTATTTCTGGACAGATGTAACCAGTAATTCAGATGGACCTTTGTGAACCGTTGGGATTGACCGTATAGGGGTAAACACCGAGAACGCATGCGTGAGACGACGTGTCATATCTATGCCGTGTATTCCTCTGCTTTTAGTCTTGTCTTAATTATTTTATATATTTTTCTGCTGAAAGTTTTCGTTGCCGTTATTGTGGCCGTGAAAGGGCCGTTGCGTGAATTCGCTAGCTGATTCTTCGTGGAGAATTCCAAGCTCGTGCAGTGGGGTGAAAAACGGAGGGTAGGCGTGATAAAACCATGGTTCTTGAGGAGCCGCATTCTATCCCGCAGGTCGCGGGTTTGAATCCCGGCTGCGGCGGCTGCATTTCCGATGGAGGCGGAAATATTGCAGGCCCGTGTGCTCAGATTTGGGCGCACGTTAAAGAACCCCAGGTGGTCGAAATTTCCGGAGCCTCCCACTACGGCGTCTCTTATAATCATATGGTGGTTTTGGGACGTTAAACCCCATATATCGATCATCATCAATGAGTCGCATTCCATATATGGGACTTCTCGCGAAGGTCGTCCACGTAGGCGTCGGAAACATCGGAAGCAAGCGTTTGTTTGATTTTTTTCTGTATATATGATAAGCTAAATAGGCAAGATTGACCAAAGGAACGTGTGAGAGACATTGCTGAGCATGTTTTAACTATAATTTATGAATCATGACATGCAACCAAAGCAACTAAAGTGGATGAAAAGTGAACTTGCCACAGGAAGTCACCGAACGTGCAGCCTCCGAATAAAGTGTGATGCGTTCTCCCAATTGAGCTTCATAGGCGGTATCTTTCTCATCCGCTTTATTGAGTATTTATGTTCCCGTAATCCGGGGAGTGTTAGCCAGCGCCGCTCGCAGCCATGATGGTGAGTGTGGGACGCTCTTTTTGCTCTCCGCTTAGCGACACGTTGAACGTCACGCCAGCAGGAAAGCCGTTCCTAATTGATTGAAAATTGGACGCGTTACGTGAAGATTGTAGATACGGCTCCTGTGTGCGCTAAGCTGATTTTTCATCCACCGTATTCCATCTAAATTATACTACACTTAGAACACGCAAGTATCCTCTATACTTTCTTAGCTTCGGTTGGCTTCAGGTTTCGTTCAGGACGCATCTTAATGCGTTTCTCTCGTGGGCATTGGTAAATTTTGCACTGTAAGCCGCTCTACGCTGTCCGATCTATCGATGGTACGGTAAAGTCGCAGCATTATTTTTGCTCAGTGCGACGCGCACTCGTCAGCAGCGTCAACATATCAGTAGCGTCTGTGTGTATGTGCCTCTGGGCAGCGCGGATATTGGATCGGCAGTCGTGACCTTTGCTGCGACCATATCTAGTTCATGGTTCATGGTTGAGAGTTTCTCGCTTGTCTGTAAAGTTCATCATCATCATCATGTTCAGCCTGACTACGTCCACTGCAAGACAAAGGCCTCTCCCATGTTCCGCCAGTTAACTCGGTCGCGTGCTTGCTGCTGCCAATTTATACCCGCAAACTTCTTAATCTCATCTGCCCACCTAACCTTCTGTCTCTCCCTAACCCGCTTGCCTTCCGTGTGCTCAGATTTGGGTGCACGTTAAAGAACCCTCGGTGGTCGAAATTTCCGGAGCCCTCCACTACGGCGACTCTCATAATCATATGGTGGTTTTGGGACGTTAAACCCCACATATCAATCAATTAACCCGCTTGCCTTCTCTGGGAATCCAGTCAGTTACCCTTAATGACCAGCGGTTATCCTGTCTACGCGCTACATGCCCGGCCCATGTCCATTTCCTCTTCTTTATTTCAACTATGATATCCTTAACCCCCGTTTGTTCCCTAATCCACTCTGCTCTCTTCTTGTCTCCTAAGGTTACACCTACGATTTTTCTTTCCATTGCTCGCTGCGTCGTCCTCAACTTAAGCTTAACCTAAACTCTTTGTGAGTCTCCAGGTTTCTGCTCAGTAGCTAAGTACCGGCAAGATACAACTGTTATATACCTTCCTCTTGAGGGATAGTGGCAATATACCTGTCATAATTTGAGACTGCTTGCCAAATGTGCTCCACCCCATTCTTATTCTTCTAGTTACTTCAATCTCGTGGTTCGGCTCCGCGGTTATTACCTGCCCTAAGTAGACATACTCTTTTACAACTTGAAGTGCACTATTACCTATCTCGAAGCGCTGCTCTCTTCCGAGGTTGTTGTACATTACTTTCGTTTTCTGCAGATTAATTTTAAGACCCACCTTTCTGCTCTCTTTGTCTAACTCCGTAATCAGGAGTTTGTATAGTTAGGTTTCGATTAATCTTCAGTTTATTGTCGTTGTTGATGTAATTTTCTTACCTGATGGGATTGATGGGGGTGAGGGGCGGCGTGGGTGAGAAGCTGTATAGAATGCCACGACATACTGAAGTAAGCTTTCGCGTTTGGAGTATAATCGTCGTACTGGGATGTGGTGCGTGAATCTCCTTGTTTATTTCTAGAGCGAAGCTCTCCTTAAAGGGGCCCTGCAACACTTCTGGAACATGGTCAGAAAGCGCTGCCGATCGGTGGTAGAGGCTCCCGAGAACATTCGAGCCAAATATTATAGCGCCGCACGCAGCCTGGAATTCACAATAAATTATCAAAGTCAACTGAAAATAGCTTTCTCTTCTCTCGACAAATCACGGAAAATAATCCCAGTAAGCCCCTCTATCAGCCATTGGCTGATTTGAACATGACGCGCTCGGCTGTTACAGACGTCGCCGCGAGGGGCCGTCACTTGTCCACGCGGGCGCGCGCGATTGCACTGACAAAGCCGCGTATTCGAAAAAAAAAAGAAAAAAA
The DNA here is from genome assembly GCF_043290135.1 of Rhipicephalus microplus. Taxonomy (NCBI): domain Eukaryota; kingdom Metazoa; phylum Arthropoda; class Arachnida; order Ixodida; family Ixodidae; genus Rhipicephalus; species Rhipicephalus microplus. The sequence continues at coordinate 209,117,784 of NC_134700.1, forward strand.
GCGCAAGGTCACGAGGTGCGAGTGACATATTTAGTTTGCCCCTCCCATCCCTTCCTGTTCAGCTTCCAGCGCTTTCGTTGGGACGAGAGAAGAGAGAATGTGATTGCAGCGTGTGACAAATCTTTGTACCTCTACTGGTGCTTAACGGATTCTTAAAATTTTGCTGCGTTCAATTTGTGAGGTAATACTCTTTTCTAGTGAATTAATTCCATGGTTTCTCAAAAAAGTGTTTAGGGCCCTTTTAGGCGTGGGCTGAGCGTCCCGACGTAATCGTATGTAACCACCTCTCGTTAGTTTTTTTAACAGGCCGTAGAGGGTGGCACTTGTAGTTATAACGAAATGCATATATGCTGAAAAATGCAAATGGCACGATAGCGCAGAACGTTACTTGTAGTATGATAAATAATAAATATTACAGCATATCCATAGAAAAAATGATGATGAGCGGGGCGAAGCGTCCGTCAGTCCGTCCTTTCTTCCGTCCGCTTTGCACCACTCGTCATGATTCTCCTCGTGGATATACTGTGATTTTTTTTTACAGCGAAATCTGTTATGAGGGGTCACGCGCGGTTGCATGCTGTCCACCGCTGCCGCCGCCGGTGTCCGTAACCATATCGCGCGAAATTAGGGGAAAAAAAAACCTTGCACTAGTGCCACAGTGGGGCTAGAAGCCGGGTCCGCTGAGTACCAGCCCAATATTCTACCATTGAGTTACGCCGGTGCTTGTAACTTGTCAAACTTGCCTTAGGCAGGCATGACCTAGCACCAATGGCACAGTGCGGCTCGAACCCGGGGCCGCTGGGTGCCAGCCCAGTCTTCTACCACTGAGCTACACCGGTGCTTGTGAGGTGTTGTCAAACTTGTCTTATAGGCAGACTTGATGTCGGGAAAGCAATCGCGTTAATACGACTTATAAAGCGTTTTACAACAGCGAAAGAACAACCAGTGGTCGCTTAGCGTAACGAGTGGGCCGTCTAATGTTCCAACCAATCACAAAAGCTTGTTCTTGTTCCTTTTGTTAACTGTGGCGCATACCCACTTCAGCCATGATTTCTCATCGTCGTCAGCCACTGCATGAACAATTGGCACAAAATTCCTTGCAAGTGTTTAGCGGATACCATGCTTGTCAGAAGAATGACGAAAAATAGCACAGCGAATGCCGGCCTACTACCCACAAGTTTATTATTATTGCCCTAGTGGGTACCAAGGAAGTGTGCTTGCAGCAGTTACCCAATGAGTGTTTTGAAAAGGCTCTGAAAGGGCGCTCTTCTAGCTTTCGCTGTGACTGTGCTGCGCCCACTGCGCAGGCGTGGCGTTTTTTTTTTGCTTTTTTTTCGTTTTGACGTTCTATGTCGTGTGTCGTGCACATATGGTTTAGTCAGCTTTCTTTCTTTCTTTCTTTCTTTCTTTCTTTCTTTCTTTCTTTCTTTCTTTCTTTCTTTCTTTCTTTCTTTCTTTCTTTCTTTCTTTCTTTCTTTCTTTCTTTCTTTCTTTCATTTGTTTTCACCATAACGTCAAGAATATTATGGGGTAGCTTGAATATGGACAGCTTGAATAATTACGGGACTGCTGTGATGTTGCTCTCCCGGCGCGTCAATCGCAATGACCGTGAACGGCGTGGTTTAGAGACGTTTGAAATGAAGGAGCCAGCTAGTACGCTAGAGGTGGTCTTCTGGGAGGCGCGTTAGAAACCTCGCCGTGCTTATTATCGCACACTTTACGGAAACAACGAATGACGAGTGCTTGACTTGAGTCCGTTTCTCCTTCTCTTTATTGGTCTGTGTGCAACGCTTGACCAGTGGCAGTGAGGTGACCGTGTTCGGCCATATAGTACAACTAAACGTGGTAGTTAATCTTGAAGAAAACAGCGCAAAACAACACATGTATAAAGAAAGAGAAACGCACACACAGCGCAATGTCAGTGTTTCTTTTCTTTTTTTAGTTTTTATGGGCGAAGCTCCTTATGGCGTGGGTTGTGCGTCTCTCGTTGTAGTGCGTAACCACCAGCTGCACATATATACCCGAAAGAGTGGTCTTCAGAGTGTCCGCTGCATGGCGGCACTTGTATATGATAAATACATGATGAAAAGACATGAGATGGCTATACTTGGAGTGTTCAATAGGTAGATGGACGGATGGACAGACAGGCAGAGGGGCGGACGCACGGACGGCCGGCCGCACGGACAGACAGACGGACGAGCGAATGGAGAGACGGAAGAGCGGACGTACGGACGGACGCATGGACGGATGGGCGGACCGATGGTCACGTGTATGAACGGGTACAAGGATGGACGCACAGACTGACGCATGGATGAACGGAAGCAAGAACGAATGGACGAGCGGATGATGATGATGATGATGAAAAACATTTATTACAAAAGAGAGAGGTACGGGGCCAAAGCATGACCCTGCTACATGGTCGGCGTCCTTAGTCCGGGATACCGCATGACGAGGCCCCTACTCGCGCCCGTCTCACCAGAGCCCGTTGAGACTCTAGTGATGAGCAGTTGAGGAGGGCAGTCTCCCATGCCTCTCGGGAAGGGGTAGGGGAAGGGGCGAGCGGAAGCACGGCCGGAGTGATGAATGCTTCGCCTCACCAATCATCATTCGCTCCGTGGATATGCTGTTATTTTTTTCTTTTATTTAAGGCTGCATTGCGGGCACCGCTCACATTGGACGATTCTACCGTCGGCTCGCTCTACTGAGTAAAGTTTAATCCTCGTGTTCCTTTCGAGTTTTTTTTTTTTCATATTGCCACCTTAAAGTTGATCTACCCACTAGTCCTGCAACGAACTATCTGACGAAATCTGGTATGGCTTGGTTATCCCGATTGATTGATATGTGGGGTTTAACGTCCCAAAGCCACTATATGATTATGAGAGACGCCGTAGTGGAGGGCTCCGGAAATTTCGACCACCTGGGGTTCTTTAACGTTCACCCAACTCTGAGCACACGGGCCTACAACATTTCCGCCTCCATCGGAAATGCAGCCGCCGCAGCCGGGATTCGAACCCGTGACCTGCGGGTCAGCAGCCGAGTACCTTAGCCACTTGAGCACCGCGGCGGGGCCGGCTTGGTTATCCCTTACAAAACATTATGTGACAGCACTTTTTTTTTTTTGCCGACTGAGAATGAGGCATCTACATTTCGTTCTCTTACGCCGCATCACGTCTTATAAGCTTGATCAAAGTGATCGCATTCCTAGCATCACCAGAAGCTGACTCCTCTTATAAGACTTAGAGAATATGATGTTGCCGAAGAGATACATGTGCGTGTGTGTGTGCGCCTGTCCGTCCGTCCGTCCGTCGTGAACTTGTCGTTTACAATGAGGCGATATATATATATATATATATATATATATATATATATATATATATATATATATATATATATATATATATATATATATCTTCGAGGCGTTTGAGGGCGCGTTTTCGTTTTCTTAGCCGTCATTCGTCTTACACAGCTACCTTGAGAAGGCATGCTCACTAAAAGGACGCTGCCGGAAAAAGCGTCGTCGCACCTGCACTGACCGTCGGGAACCGCGGGGGGTCGTTTTGGAAGCTCACCCAGGCAGTTGACCCAGCCTCGCCGCTCCGTTTTGCAATCTCTTGCAGCAGCAATCGCTTCTGAATGCTCCTTCGGTACGAGCACTGGCAGCCCTTTCTTTTTGTCTTGATTTTCACAGCTGCACACTCGGCATAAAAGCATCTCCTGGGCGAACGACACAAACGTTGGAAAGTATCGACTACATTAATCTGATAAAATCGGGTCGAATTGGATTGCAAAACGCAATGCCCTTTCTTAATTTGACATACATTTTAGCGCATGGGTGGGTTTACTTGACGCTCATCTTTCGTTAGACACTTTCGGGTTGAAACAGGTCAGGCAGGCATCTGGCTCGACGGGCTCAAGCCGAGTTCGCGTGAACGACCGTATCATTTTCTAAACGAGTTTTCTGTCTTTCTTTTTTTGCTGGATTTTACAGTCGGGCGAGTTCGGTTGCCATGCAGTTATGGAGACAACGCGATGTCTTTGGAATGTGTGTTCATGTTGCTCGGGAAACGAGACTTGGTTTGTTCAGAGTCGTCGCTTGTTCGAACACGAGCGAATTTCGGAGCAGTCGTCCAGGCTTCTGATCTGGCAGGTGGTCTTGGTTCTTTTTCAGTGGAATATCAGTCTTGGTTATGTCCACTGTTGGCCGCTTTGTGCTTTTTTTTTCTTCTTTAGGACTTCACACCTTTGGCAGTCGGATCTCTTGATCATTGTCTGAAATTGACGCATAAGTTTGGCGCCGTAGGTGTGAGAAAAAACTTGCCGTATTGGTGATAATAGTGATAATTGGTTGTGTTTTACGTGCCAAAGGGACGATATGACTATTACAGACGCTGTAGAGTGGGCCGCAGAAGTTTTGACCACCGGTAGCTTTTTAACGGGCACATATATTCTGCCTTTATTGAAATGTGGGCACCCTGTCCCCCGTGGCGCCTCGTTTTGTACTTACAGTTGGTATACGTGAGCGCGTTTTTGTAGGATCGATATTCGTCAAAAAGAAAAAAAAGAAACTCGCTTCCTGATATCCGTTGCCGTGGCCATCGATATTTCCCAAAGCGGTGGTCGGTGCGCGGATCAAGAGTACGGCCTGCATATGCTAATGACGTTTCTCTCGAAGCTCTCGCACACGAACGCACGTATACGAGCATGCGTAGTGGGTACACCAGCACCGATTGCAGTGCGCAGACAGGGGCTTGTCAGGATTATGCCCCGAGGCGGGAACAGCGTCTTCGTGATTAACCTGAGCCGATGGCGTATTGAGCCCAGTATTTCGTCCCGCTTATTCCGAGCAGCGTAGTGAAGAGCTTCAGTGCAGCTCTAGCGTCCACCGCGCAGAACGATCGCTATGAAGGGATGGCGGTGCATGCCGGAAGCTGTCCGCGCTTCCCCCACACTTCCTCTTGGCGTTCCTATAGGTTATCGATGATAATTCGCAAATACTTTTTTGCGAAGATATATTTAGCGTGACAACCCATAATTCGTATCCATTTGGCTGAAGGTATGACTTTATCCTTGAGAAACGTTCGTGCGCAGAGCTTTCGTCATGCTGCACCGAATTAACTCAGGCAACTCGTGTAAGCCGCGCTAGCCGAGCTCGATGGAGCCCTCGTAATGCTATATGGGAGCTTGCTAATCTTGCCCGTGGTTTAGTTGAGAGCGGCCGTTCGGCTCGCTTCGGCGGGAATAAATCCCCGTTTCGGAAACTTCGGGCGAGTCGCGCGCTCGCTTCTCTGTCCGATCGAATCTGACATGTTCGCGGATTCAAGTTACTTATCGGTTGTAAAACTTGTAGCCCTTATAGTGGGAAATCTGGAAATTTCGTGTTTTTTTCTGACGCGGGTGCGGTAAATGAACGCCAGGGTCCTTGCGTCACGCGGTCTTGTTTTCGTGGCATATAGTGCAAGTGCACTCTTCGAGTAATGAAGTGTCGCTATATAGCTTCGAAGTTGCATCAACCACGTGTATCGATGACGGTGCCGGGATTTGCGTTTGGTGCGAGCGCTTTTTTGAAAGTCAGAACTAAAGAGTCAGAAAAAAGAGAACGAAAGAGACAAGGAAATAAAGAGATATAGAGCAAGAAAGAACGAAACAGAGAACGAAAGATAATGGAAGGAAGGAAGGAAGGAAGGAAGGAAGGAGGAAGGAAGGAAGAAAGAAAGAAAGAAAGAAAGGAAGGAAGGAAGGAAGGAAGGAAGGAAGGAAGGAAGGAAGGAAGGAAGGAAGGGAGGGAGGAAGGAAGGGAGGGAGGGGGGGGGATGAGGTGGCTGACTCCACCGGCGCTACGTTTAAAGCGCGCCAACTCCTTCAAGTGTCGCGATCGAGAGTAAACACGCTATGCGTTGGTGCACGCCAGCGCTAACACATGTGTAACCCAGAGCCAAGTCGTCTCATCGACCGTCGTCCCGCTACTCGTAAGTGATGACCGTGGGTGGCGACGACCTTTTCATCCGTTAGGACTGTACGCTTGATGCGGCGTGGGCAGAGCAGGAGCTCCCGCCTTCTTCGCGCCGAAGCGATTGAAGTGCTTGGCGTATAACTACCAGGAGGCAGCGCCTCGGTCAGAGAACTGCGTCGCCCTTTCACGTTCGTCTCTCCTCCCTCGTGAGCGTGAGTGCATACGTTAGGCGTTGTTAACGCGTGTCCCTGTGCCGCCTTTTTTTTTTTTTAAAGAATATTTGATTTCCGGTCTTTACCCTGATTCCTCCTTTGTTTTCCAGCGAGTAATGTCGCTTCGTCTGATCTCCGTTTAGTGATTCCCCGCGGGATTCCTCGTAAATTGTGAACGCTCGATGCGTCGTGAGATGCGATGCCGCATCGGTAAGGCTTCCCTGCGCACAAAGGCTGCGATGAAAGCACGCCGCGAGCGTGTGCATACAGAAGAGTCTTTTCGGAGCTTCTTTCGTGGAAGAGGCAGCCATAGCGTACAGCGGTGCCAGCGGGAAAGGCTTTGCATTTCGCTTCGGCAGTATTGTGTTATGTAGTATTCCCACACTCGCGCGCGATATAGCACGGAAAGACGAAAAAAATAGAGAGAGAGAGAGAGAGAGAGAGAGAGAGAGAGAGAGAGAGAAAGACAAAGAAAGAGCGAGAACGAGTGAAATGGGATCGGCCGCACGCATGCGTAGGCGTACTATTGATAGTTTAGAAAATCAGACAGGGTTTCGTCATTCCATTCACCGAAGCGAGGTGCGTCAGGGGCGCTATTCTCCCCCCCCCCCCCTGTTTTGTTTTCTCGTGGATGTTTTAGTTCGAGCAGTGAACGTGAATGAGCCAGCATATAGCTGTAGCTCGCGCTTCGTATAGCATAGGTGAGTAGGTGATGATACTGTTTCCGAAGCCATACGCGCATGCATGTATGCAGCGTCCCGATGGAATGCAGGCGATAGTATATTGATGATCTGTACCGCTCGGTACCGTTATCTGTCATTTTCTTTATGATACACTACACTGTTCATGTTTGATAGAAGCAAATTCTGGTTTGATGGAACACAGCGTATATAGCTGTTCACCTGTGTCTAATTATCTTCGTTTTCATTTCTTTGTTTTGCTTAACCAGACTTTCAAACGCACCTTTTCACTTGTTTCTAGCACATTTCTGATGTGTGGAGAGTTTGCAATATGTATGTATGTATGTATGTATGTATGTATGTATGTATGTATGTATGTATGTATGTATGTATGTATGTATGTATGTATGTATGTATGTATGTATGTATGTATGTATGTATGTATGTATGTATGTATGTATGTATGTATGTATGTATGTATGTATGTATGTGTGTGTGTGTCTATGTATGTATGTATGTATGTATGTATGTATGTATGTATGTATGTATGTATGTATGTATGTATGTATGTATGTATGTATGTATGTATGTATGTATGTATGTACAAGAAAAAACTGCGATGTCATTGTGAAGGGATTGCAATCGTGTACGGGTCCTTTCTATTAGTAAATTACTCCCAATCCTTGTGGATCCGCATTACCTTGAGTCGTTCGACATGTGTTGCGTTCATAACCGACGAGAAAAAAGAAAAACATTTTCGAATGCGCAGAATGCTCGAAGAAAAGCATATGCCAGGCTAAAACCAAGCGCATTGCAGAGCGCTACTTGGTTCGCACGGAAAACACGCACGGCATATGCTTTTCTTCGAGCATTCTGCGCATTCGAAAATGTTTTTCTTGCCAACTATGTGGCTTTTTGTAGCGCGTTCTGCCTGCCAAGCACGCCGTACCAATCAGCCCGAGCAGCCACCTTGATTCGGGTGTTGATGCTTTGTTCTGTCACACTGGCAGTCGTTATAACTGGATCTATTATGACGGCGGTCACCAGTTTTGGGACGTTAAGTTTCACGAACCAGCCGTCACTGCGAGTATACGTATCGATTGCGTATACGCTATTTCAATTTGTTCGTTGTCACATCAAGGTAAGCAATAGTGCCATATGGTGGTGCGTTACGAGAGTGTAATATGGTAACCATGGTGTAGAGTCAAAGCGGCTGAGCTATGGAATAATATTAAAATCTGCGGTTTGAAGGGTGGGCTGTCTATTGAGGTCAAGGAAGGCCCGCCGTTTCAACTAAAAAGTCATTTTTAGTAAAAAAAAAATAATTGGTCAGACACAGTATAAGCTCACGATTAAGTTCGATGCACAACTTCTGCGCCAGTTCCGCTCGGTTCTGCGCCGGTTCCGCTAGGCCTAGCCTCTTTGTACCACACGCCGCGCGCAATCGCACACCCCACCACAGTTCGTCGCCAAGTCCCCGCTCTCTGTGCTGGCTTGTGAAGCGTTCGCACTTGAAGGCACGTGCGTCGTCCGCTGCTGCTGGTTATCACCGCCACCCTAGACGAGGGCGAGGGTTGTCATTCGCAATTTCCGCAGGTTTAACGTCCCAAGACCACTATATCACTGTGCATGACGGAGGCCGCAAAGCATGGCTTCGGAAATTTCGATCTATCGTTCATCGACCCGTTCCTCAAAGTCTCTTTCCTTGGTCTCCATCTATCTGTGACAAGAGCACAGACGGATAACGTAAAAAGAGCGCCTGATCTTCTCGCACGCTGGCTTGAATTACGTGTACAGAGCTATGTCAACGTGGGAACGCGTCTACTAGCGTGCACAGAGGCAAGTATTAGTACCGCTTTTGCCGCTCACTCTGGGAGTTGCTCGGAGGATTTCAGGCTGAACGGTTGTGCCCCCGGAATCTTCGATGACAGCGTGGTGGTGGTGGTAGTAGTGGTTAGAAGAGGAGAAAGGCACATAACTTTTGCAGCCTGGTCGGGAGCACGGCGCAGCGCCTGATGACAGCGTAGCTCCCGCCGACTGGTTCAACCTCCGCGGTCTCCTGGCGCCGTGAAGCTCTTGCCGAATGGTGCCCCGTCCTTGGACTGCTTCGGCCGGCTCCCGACTTTCTAATCTCCTTCTATTTTTCGTCGCTTTCTTTCTCTATCTCTTCACCTAGTTTCTTCTATTCTTTTTTATCCCCCCCCCCCCCCCTTACGAGGCACTTAGCAGTGTCGCCAACGGGCAGACCTGAATTAGTTCCTTTTTCCTTTCCTCCAACAATCACACACCACCTCTCTGAGCTCCTCGCGGCACCAGGCAAGGGGCTCGCGAACAGCGAGCGGAGAGGAAGCACTTCGATCTCTCCACGCGTGCCTTGCAGCCATACGCAGGGTGCGGTCGTGCTTCCCCATCCGACCCCCCCACTTCCTTTTTGTCCCCTCTGACACCCCGGGAAGATTGTGGTGTGGTCGATTTAGTGGGTCAATAGGTGTCACCACGGCCACCACCGACGCCACTGACGGCGGTGTGATCGCGCCTCGTCGACCTGCCGCGATAAGCCGACCTTCGGGTGCCCTCCTCGCTATTCTTTCCCGTCACAAGGCGACCGCGCGTCCCAGCGATGCTATTATTGCCTCAACTCGCCCGAAAACAGCAGAGACAGAAAGGAGGGTGTGCATTCCTTCCGCGGTGGTGGCGATAATGGTCCGGCCTTTTGATGTCCTCCTCGGCGGGCCTTTCTTGGGCTTCCGCAGTCAGCCGCCCTCGCCCGTGGCTAGCCGCCAGGTTCCGATACGGGATCGCAGGGTGTCAGGGTGAATGCTTCCGAGGAGGAAGAGAAATGGTTACCGGGGGGGGGGGGGGGGGCATTAACTTCATTGAGCGGGTGCGTTATATAGATCGAAGGAATATTGGGGCCGCTGAACGGCTTTTTGGTTCGATCAGGGGTGAATTCATTACAATGTGGGGCGCTCCCCCTTTCCCTAATGAGATACTTGGCACCTTTGTTGGAGCTGTTCCAGGTGGCTTTTCTGGGCTCGTATTAACAATAAGGAGCGCTGCTCGCGGGATGGTCATTAGCGTGCTCGGTTCGCAGGCTGCGGTTGTATCCACGAGTGTAGGCATTGCTTGCGAGGACATACATGGTTGGCGCGTCCATTACTGTTTGCATTGTTCGCGTCACACGTCGGAACTCTGGTTTCGCTTCGCTTATTTGTGGTCAGCTGCTAGAAAGTGAGGTGTCTCGCTCTTAATTAGCGATGTGTTTGTGAAGCGGTGCAACGACGGCCTCGTGAACGCGAATGTCGCGACATCCTCGGCAGAAAGAGTGAGTAAACGGAGCGCTTTAATGAAGGCCGCTTTTTTGGCTGACTGCACTGTGGACAAGAAGAAGACCGAGAAGTGTGGAGGTATAGTGCAGTCACGCAGTCAGGCTTGGCAAGTGAACCCTCTCCTATTTTATCAATGCCAGCCAGATGCGCCCGATCCAGCCGTTCACCACCCTGTACTCCAGCTCTTTCCTTCTCTCACCCATCACCTAGCTTTCGCGTGTGCTTAGCGGTCATGGGGGAGAGAGCAACTCAGGCAGTGCCTCGCCGCGCGTCGGAAATCATATGAAGTAATTTTTAAAGACGATAGTCTTTCTTGGGGACCTTCGACGCAAAACCTTTGGTCTGTCTGTCTGTCCGTCCGTCCGTCCGCCCGCCCGTCCGTCCGTCTACCGTTACCGCGAACCGGGTACTCTAAACAGCACCAGCATCCACTGCTGTGCGTTGAAATATTTGGTGTTTGGCCCCTTCACGAGGTTAGGACAAGCCCAGATAATGTGTTTGAGGTCCGTCCGCTGATCGCAGAGTTTACATTTGTCGGAGTAGAGATCTGTATAGCAATGGCTGTAAGCAAATGGGTTTGGGAAGGTGCTTGTTTGTAGTAGGCGCCGTGCTGTCGCCTGGTGTTTATTTAATAACTGCGAGATTTTTTTTTTGACAGGTGCGAGCTTCGCTTATCCTCCCGACAAGATAATCAATACGCCGTGTATTTAGCCTCGAGACACACAGTGGGTGCGATGGTGACAATAATGACGTGATAGTGTTGTCAGGGTAAAGGGTCGAATCTGGACAAAGCAATCCACACCAATGTGTGTCGATGTCAGAGTTCAATGCAGGTAACAGATTGCTATGAATAGGCGAACCGTGTTGGTCATCATCATAATCATCAGCCTGACTACGTCCACTGCAGGACAAAGGCCTCTCCCATGTTCCGCCAGTTAACCCGGTCCTGTGCTTGCTGCTGCCAATTTATACCCACAAACTTCTTAACCGCGGTTGTAGAAGGTCCTAAAACTATTCGCTTTACAAATGGGCAAATTATAATATCTGCAAATGTATGAAGGTGGTCTTGAAGATGTTTGTGATGTTTTTTTTTTTTTGTGAGCCAGACGAAACAACAAAGCAGTCGGAAGCACGTGATGTGTTTGACTGTCTGCGTAGTTGCCTTCTCGACAGTGCGTCGGCCCTTACGCTGCGACTTGCTAACCTGTTGACGCACGCTGGTGTAAAGACGCTGGCTCGAATTATGCTTTTACCCCGCCACCCCTGTCCTGTTTTTTTTTTCGAAAATGTACTAGAAAAAAAAAAGTTGCAGAAACTATGTTTTTCTAAAGGTTTCAGGCACTGCAACGAGGAAATAATGCAAGGAGTTCAGAATTTTTTTCTCTAGAGTTTTTCTTGTTTTTTTTTTACCGCTCTGATTCTCCGTGGTTCAAGTTTTGCTTCTTGTCCAATTTATACAAATTACACGACGAGGACAGCGTTTGCCGCGGCGATGTTAAGGAGGATGACGAAAGACCGGGAGTGACGCGACGAGTGCAGCTCGGCAAAGAGCCGACAGTCTTGATGAATAGAAGTGAATGGGAGGTGAGGTGGTGCTGGAAAAAGCCAGAGTGAGGGTGTGAGAACAAAAGAAAAACAAAAATGGTGTTAAACGCATTTGTTTTCGCGGGAGGGAAGAAAACAAAGGCGGCCGTGCATGCTCCCGAGCCAGCTGGCACCGCGCCCACAACACTGCTTTTGAGCCGGCCATACTTAAAGTCGCGAGCCCTGTCTCAGTTGCACGCGATTCGGTGGAAGGGGAGAGAAGAGAGAGAGAGAGAAAAGCGAGAGTTGGGGGAAAGAGTGCGAGGTGCCCAGCACGTCTCGCGGATAACTTGGAAGAGAGCCGAGAAGAACGTGACGGCCTGCGGAGCTGAGGATATATATAGAAAAAGCCACGCTCGCTAGTGCGAACGGCGTGCGAAGAGGTTTTTGCATGCCGAGCTTGGCAATGCATACGCGCCTCGAAGAAGGCGAAGAAGAGGCGGTGAGAAATTGCCGTCGAAAAAGAAACGAGATATGATGCTGCAGGGGCAGTTTTCTTTCTTTTCTTTTTTTTTCGTCGCTCGTTGTTGCTGCGAGTGACGGAAGATGAGAGACGCGTTCTTTTCGCATTTCGTGTCACCAAGCTCGGCGTCGTTGTGTAGATAATTCGCTTCAAAGCGTGATTTGCTGCCCCCCCCCCTTTTTTTTTTTTCGTCGAAACATTTCCGTACGGAACGCGAGGTCCATCTGTCAACGAGGAAACAAATTGCCATCTTGCAGTATTTAGAATTCTTGAGAGGCCCGTGCGCTGTGCGATGTCATTGTGCGCGGGTCAAAATTTTGGCATCCCTCGATTACGAGTTCCTCACAATATCGTGGTTTTGGGATGTAAAACCTCAACAATTGTAATTTTTAGAATAAATTACAAAACTTCACTCGATGAATGGGGCCGTTTAAGTTCCAACACCCATGATAGGATGCAAAATGGATACGGAGGCGAGAAAACACATACGGACACCACACAGCTCTTCAATAAGGCGCTTCGCGCTACATCGTAGGTGCTTAGGTCAGTGTCGTAACCGTGGCGTGGCGCTATGGGCCCGTGTCCCCGCCTAATTTTTTTTTCTTATTATGGCACACATAGAACACGAAATGGCACTTGACCGTGCACACCTGTATACGTACCTGGCTTTCGATTCCTATCAAAAAGTGATCCAGCCTCTTTCTCTCTCTCTCCCCCCCCCCCTTTCGAAAAAACTTTCTGCTTTTAGATGATTCACCTACAAGCCCGCAGTGCAAACCTTGTGAATCCCGAACTGCGAGAAAGCAACTTTTAACACATGCTTGGCGTATTTATCCCCGCTGTCTCCGTGTCAGTGTCGCTCTTGGACGAACTGTGACCTTGCTGAAACATGCGCCGATGCCGTAAGTGGTTCCCAAGCGGGAAAGAGATTTAGAAAGAGAAGGTAGAAAGGTTGTGTTGTGAAAGTAGGTGGTATTGTAGGCGTATAAGTGCTATAAACCTACGCGCAAAGTCTTAAAAAAAAAGAACGGAGAGAGAAAAAAAAACTGTTGCAGTGGGTTTGAAAGTGAATCTAAAGAAAGAGAAAGATGACCTTTTTTTATATTTCCAAAGTCTGCGCCAAAGCATAGTAATGCGCTATCTTCATTTAGCTTTTCTATTGCATCTTATGTACGAACATTGGAGACCTGCTTGTCATCCTTTTCTTCTTGATTCTTAGTTTCGGAGTATTTATACAACGCATTCCGAAGGTCGTCTTGGATGAGCAGGAATCGAGGAGAAATAAATCATATAGATTGTTATCATATAGACACTCGACAGAGGACATACGTTCTGTAGCGTGTTGATAAATATGAATAAACCCAGATTGTTATCATATAGACACTCGACAGAGGACATACGTTCTGTAGCGTGTTGATAAATATGAATAAACCCAGATTGTTATCATATAGACACTCGACAGAGGACATACGTTCTGTAGCGTGTTGATAAAAATGAATAAACCCCGCGCGAAAAAAAAAACAACAAAACAGCTCGATCCGTTTGGGGAATACCGTGTTCGACAGTTAATGGGGTCGTGAAGCAGCGCACTACAGCAGTGAGCACGAAATTTACGCAAGTTCGCTTGCTTAAAGAAAAGAGGCGTACTTTTGAATCGGTATATTCGTGCCGAAGCAAGGGCGACAGACTAAACTAACAGCAGGCGAATGTGAGAAGTTTAACATTTGAGATGCATTGTTGGATTGGGCTTGTATGTACATCACTCCCAAGAACGACGAATTGCTCAGAAGCACGGGAAGTCTGGAACGTTGTTGACGGTGTCCGGCTACTGATTCGAAAGTCGCGAGTTTTACTCCGTGCGAGGCGGTAGCATTTTGATGGAGGCAAAATGTTGTTGGAGGCCCGTGTGATGTTGTTGGAGGCCCGTGTGATGCGCACATCAGTGCGCGTTAAAGGACACCAAATTGTGAATCTTTCCGGCGGTGGCGGGCCCGTAATCATATCGGGGCTTCGGCTCGTCGAAACTTGGGGATTGTCTCCGAAAGCGCTCGCACGTCGTTTCGAGCTGTATTTACAGCTTCGGATTTGTCCACCCGCACAGTGTGCATGCATGACATTCGGGGAAACGGAGGCTTGCTATGCCTCGACGGCATCATGCGCAGTCATGGCGATCGTGGATATTAGTTGAAGGAGGGCGCGGCGATGCCCAGGAACACCGCGAGAGAAGGCATTCACGCTTGCTGTTTAAAGTGAGCAGCCAACCGGAAGGTAGCCCCGGATTAATTTCAGTTTCATTCTTTGTTTCCCGGAATACGTAGAGTTTACCTGCCGTATAGCGTCGCGGAGCTCGACGAGAAATATTCAGCTTTCGAAGCTTGCCAAAAGTTGCAGCGCACTAAGAAGGACTGGAGCGGAGTAAGTGAAGGCAGGATGTTCCGGACGATGCTCTTCGCCGTATTGTCCGCATCGCAGCATCCGCGAGCGCTTCAAGTTTCGCCATGTATCGACGCCAACAAGCCCGTTCTTACATTCTGTCCAAACTTGTGTCACAATAGCTCTGCGCGCGTTTACGCGAAAATTGAGCCCCTTCCGGCTAGCCGCGGAAAGTGCGAGATTGTCGGTTCGGAACCGCAGGCACGCACAGGTCCCCGTCACTGGCATGCACAGGGCAACGCCGCCGGGTCAGCGGCGAGCCTTCGTCTCGCGCTCGTTCCCTGGCGTGTCACGCGCGTGGCCAAAAACATCGAGTACCGCCGGACACCATGTGTACGTGAGCCCCTGGTCCGCGCTTTTTTGTCCAACGGGGTGGTGGCCCGTATGCCGCTAAGCTAAAAGGCCGGCGCACGAAGGGAGGAGGAGAAACGCCAGTGATGCAGCGCTGGAGGTGGTTCGCGTGCGTGCGTGCTGGCGAGTGCGTGCCCTTACTTTCCGCGGCTCCCATCTGCCCGGGTCATCAGGCGCGGCCTGAGCTGATCCATCTCGAGGGATTTGGCGGGTCCTCCGCGTGCCGTCCCGACGTGTTTATCATCGCGGACCAACGCCTCCGCCTCTCTCTCTTCACCGAGCTTACCAAGCAGCGGCTGCGCCGGCACGCTGCTGCTGTTGCTGCCGTCCCCGTGGGCCCAGCAGCTCCTTCGCGGGCGCGCGAGGGGGTGTGTACGCAAGGATCGCTTGCGTTACGTGCCCATTGAAGGCCGTGGGAGGAAGGCGCTTCGCGGGAGACGTGCTCCGTAATACCTGCTTGCTGACTGGCTCTTTACTGGCTTCCGTAGAAACTCGATTTTTGGAGTAGGGGGAGAGAAGAGAAAATGAGCTGATTGAAAGTTTGCGCTGGAGATTTAGCGTGGAAGTTCGAGGTGGGGAAAGCGTATATAGAACTGTCACTGAAGTGCGCAAAAGCTCTGAAAAACGCTGTAGGAATGGGGCCATGGACTACGTTTCATAGCTTAAAGAGAGGGACGTTGTCGTTGGAAGATCGGCAAGTTTAAGCTTTGAAAACTTCAAGTGGCGATGTTTCAATATATACTTCACTTTCAGTATATTCTTTTGGTTCTTTTGGCCCGTCGCTTTAGAAAAATTAGTGGGTGCTAAAGCGATCTTTCGTTTTTCGTCCGCCTTGTTTTTTGTTTTCTTTTTTGTTTTCTTTAAATGCGAAGTATTTCCTTGCGTACTGTAATCACTTTTGGTTTCTATCTATCTGTCCGCCTACCACTGTGTGCTCTTGCTCTCGTGATCACCCTCTTCACTTGGGGTAAACCAAAATTAGTATGGGAATGTGCGATGGTTTGACAATAATGACTCGCTGGTCATGACATGAATAATGTCAAAATCCCTTCACATACGTTGTCAGACCTTTTCCGCCAGATGTGTGGCACATACCCGTGGGCGGGTATGTGCCATTCGTTTGCAGGTATCTCTGCCACAGGGGACTGAGAGTCTATATCAACCACGAAGAGTGCAGACATGGATGGGCACCTTTAACGCGTGAGGGTTAAGAAATCGTTGGCATCGGCTGCGTTGACCCGACAAATGCCGCAAAGAAAATAACGCCAGGCCTGCATGCGCGGAAGGTGCAGTACAGTCACAGCGAAAGCTAGAAGAGCGGCCTTTCAGAATCTTTAGAATTCTAAACACTCATTGGGTAACTGCTGCAAGCACACTTGCTTGATACCCACTACGGCATTAATAATAATTTTTTTGGTAGTAGGCCGGCATTCGCGATGCTACTTTTCGTCATTCTTCTGGGAAATGTGCTATCCGCTAAACAATTGCAAGAAATTTTGTGCCAAGTGTTCATGCTCTGAATGACAACGATGAGAAATCATGTCATAAGTGGGTATGCGCCACAGTTAATAGGTGAACAAAAACAAGCTTTTGTAATGGATTCGCGCATTGGACGACCCACTCGTTACGCTATTCGCATTGTGCGACGACTGGTTGTTGTTTCACTGATTTAAAACGCTTTATAAGTCGTACTAACGCGATTGCTTTCCCGACATCAAGCCTGCCTGAGGCAAGTTTGCCTACAAGTCCCAAGCACCGGTGTAGCTGAGTGGTAGAATACTGGGCTGCCACCCAGCGGACCCGGGGTCGAGCCCCACTGTGGCATCTAATTTCGTGCGATGTGGTTATGGACACTGCCGGCGGTGGCGGATAACTACGGTGCCGCGCATGGCCCGAGTTCTGATCTCATACAGCTTTCGCTGTAAAAGAAAAAAAAAGTCAGGGTGCCAGCAAGAATCGAACCACACTATTCTGCATGATAGTTAAGAATTCTACCACAAAGCCAAGTCAGGTCTTGTAACTGCTTTTCAAATAGACCGTAATGTTCCTGAATCGACAATGGAGGATGCAGGGCTAGCTATCCAATTTTGTAAACATTACATATGTATACTCCCACGATACAGCCGTCGCGTCGGGTTAAAACCAATTGTAGTTAAGCGCAATACTCCGAAGGTGATTGACAGTGGTTGACCGGGAGTAGCGTTACTTGGAACGCTTTACCGCGAGCTGTGGTATTCAGTGACGAACATTCCTGACAGTATGGGGCACACCATCTTTTTTCTCCTCTGTGCAGAAGTACCGGTACCCGGAGGAGGTAGACCTCCCTCCCACGTCGTCTAGGCTCAAGGACGTTGACGGCTTGGGCACCAGCGTCGACCACTACTCGTCCAGCGCCGTCGAATCGCCTAGGAAGGTGAGTGCATGCTTATTTGCTTCTTTACTTGTTGTGGACCTTCGCAGCGGCTGCACAAGTCGTCGCTCGAGTGAGCTGTTGTTGCGTCCCAGCGATCACTCACCGAACACTGTTGACCAAGCGTTGGGTTAGTCTGTAGTACACTCAAACTTGAGTATAATGGACATTGATATAACGAAATGATAGGTATAACGAGGTGAATAAAGTAACTATAACAAAGTAAATAAAGAATATTCTACCCATAGATACGGCGTTATGAATATACCTTTATAACGAATGTTTTTATATAAAGGACTTATTTTCGTGTAAGATGCAACTTTGTTATAACGAAGTTTGAGTATGATTCGGAGAACTGCACTGCATTAGACTACAAGGCTTTTGGGGGCACTGTTCTGGTTGAAACTGTCCCTGAGCTAGCGTCAGTGACTTTTCGTCGTCAACACTCCCCGCGATTAGAACGCCTTGGGGTTCTGTAAGATTTTGCGTATACTTCATGTCTTCGATTTCCCTATAGAGACTGTCATCGCTACATATCGCATTTCGCGCTCCACACGGAGTGGGTCATCTAGGTCATCGTTTTTGGCGTTGTTTTTTTTTTCGGATAACAACCTATAAAACGCGCTGGGTAGTCGCTGCCATTCAAAGCTATTTCAAGTGCGGAGCGCTCTAGGTGTCCAGGCTGTCGTACGCTGTTGTCGTGGCCTGGCGCAACGCAGGCAGAACTACGTGCATAGCGTCTCCAGATGTAGCATTTTTTTATTTCTGGTGTTTAACCTCCCAAAACCACCATTTAATTATGAGAGACGCCGTAGTGGAGGGCTCCGGAAATTTTGACCACCTTGGGTTCCTTAACGTGCACCCCAATCTGAGTACACGGGCCTACAACATTTCCGCCTCCACCGGAAATGCAGCCGCCACAGCCGGGATTTGATCCCGCGACCCTGGTGTAGCATATTGAGCGCGCTCTCGCGCAAGATAGAAGTCGTGTTCCACTTGGTTTTCGAGTGTCTTGGCGATGATATTGCCACAGAGATTGCTCCTACTAATTATTTTACGAAGAGGACCAACGAGACGCTATGTAGGCGTCTACTGTGCCTCGCGCCTGCTCACGCATTTTGGGCAGGGCAGCGCATGCCTCTGGTGTACGAGGACGAGCCGGGAAGACTGACGGAGTAGTTGTTCAGAAAGGGACACGTAGGCGGAACGCTTTTAGCAGACTCTTCTTTGTGACATAGCTACTTTTCTGGGCACAAGTTCGCCCTCAATAAATCATTGTGTGTGTTCCCCCTGTTGTATTACGTGACAATATAGTGTGCGGAAATTACTGCCATGACTTGGGAAACACAACACAAACTGCGTATAGTTGAAAGAGGACGCAAGCGAGGCATAGAAATGGAGAAAAAGAAAGGGGTGAAACAGGAGAAAAAATATAATTTAATAGAAATAAAAATAGAAAAAGCAGAAAAAACGGGAACAAGAGAGGAATAAAAAGAAAGAGGAGGAAAGAAACAGAAAACAGAAGAGAAACAAGGAAGGTTGTCCAGTTCCGCTCTTCCTTCAAGCTGGGGAGCACCAGGGCGAAGCTGTTTTATTTTAAAATACTATGTGTAGTTGCAACCAAAAAAATATTTGCTCCGCCCAGAAAACCGTGCATCCATGTGCACTTTCGCAACCAGTAGCGCCAACTGTTCTCCGTTCGAAGCTTAAGTGATTTTTCTCGGCTGATCTACGCTAGAGCACGCGCGCACCAGATTAAGAAATCGATCGTTTCACTTTGAATGACCGGATAAAGAAACTCCACTGGATCGTTTCTGGAGAGGATCGTTCGGTACAAGCTTTGTTTTTGTTTTGATTATTATGGCTTTGTCTTGCCGGATCGAAGTTAATGGCACTCCATCTGTGATCTCAGGGAGAAGATCGGGGAAAACAGTGTCCCTCTGTCGTTCTAAACAGACAGTTTGCGGACTGCCCGGTTATGTTTTGGGAATGCTGGCAATATTTAATTAATGTAGAGTGGCTGCAGCCGGGGCGCTGAGGAAAGCGTGCGGCATGCGCGTCTCCTTAATGACGTTTCTTCGCGGCCAATGCGATGGAGGCGGCAGCGTGTAGTGATAGGAGAGAGCCTTGAGTTGCGCATGCGTTGGTGGAAGTTATGCGGTTATTTCAAGCAACGAAGGGGAGCGTCTCTACTTAGACGGCTGGAGCTGCGTAAACGTACATTATTTTCAGTATTTTCTTTCAGGTCTCAAAAACAAAAAAATGATTAAAGTCCGTTCTCCCCATTTCCGCCTGACGCACCAGCACTTCGATCGTTATAACCACGTTGGTTATTTGTCTTTGTATTCCACTTTCGCAGTCATCGCAGCACGCTCATGTTGTTACGTGCAATTTTCTTTTCTTTGATATAGTGACTGTGTTTTCAGAGTGTGCAGACTTAGTGATTCGATTTGTGGGGTTTAACGTCCCAAAATCATGATATGATTATGAGAGACGCCGTATAGTGGAGGGCGCCGGATATTTTGACCACCGGGGGTTCTTTAACGTGCGCCCAAGTCTGAGCACATGGGCCTACAACATTTCCGCCTCCATCGGAAGTGCAGCCGCCGCAGCCGGGATTCGATCCCGCGACCTGCGGGTCAGCAGCCGAGTACCTTAGCCACTAGACCACCGCGACGGGGCAATGTGCAGACTTAATGGAGGAAATGGTGGTGGGAATGCGTTAATTGCTGCATACGCAAGGAAACTGGTTCCTCGTTACAATATACCCCACGAATGTCAGTTTTGCCTTCAATATTCTTCAAGCTGTGATTTGCTTTTGAGCATGGCCCTGCGGAATCCATGCCTGCGGATTTGATGATGATGGGTGGGAGGGGGAGGGAACGCGAAAATGTGCATAGTTGTGAGGGCCCGCATTTTGTTCGGCACACGCTGAGAACCGTTACAACGTCTACGCGATGAAAGAGCAAGGCTGCCGCAGGTCGCGGGAGTGAATCCAGGCGGCGGCTGCATTTTCGAAGAAGCCAAAAATGCTGTAGGCCCGTGTGCTCAGATCTGGGTGTACGTCAAAGAACCCCAAGTGTTCTAAATTTGCAGAGTCCTCCATGCGGCGTCTCTAATAATCATATGGTGGTTTTGGGACGTCAAATTGACTAAAAAGCAAGTTTGGACATGCCTTATATGTACACGAGTGTTGAAGATTGGGCGAGTTGGTTCGTCGTACTTGAACTGGTATAGCGCATTATAGGGAAGAAGAAACGGCCGAGCAGACCGACACAAGAGGACAGAACTGTAGCGCTCTGTCCTTTTGTGTCAGTCTGCTCGGCCGTTTCTTCTTCCCCATAATGCGCTATACCAGTTCCTTATATGTAGTTTCCGGTGGCGAATTGTCAAGTTTTCTGCTTTTTCGTCTGAAAATCACGATGCAATTGTGAAGGACGCCTTGGTGTAGGGTCTTCCGGGTTAATTTTGACCAGCCGGGGCCCTTTGACGCATAACTAAAGGTGACCGCGCGTGTTGTTTTGGATTTCGTCGCCCTCGAAATGTGGCCGCCGTGACTGCGAATCGTCAAGGTGGCCGTATCGGCTAGGTGGATGAATAAAAAGGTGCCACGTGCATCCGAACACAGAAGAAGGCCCAATCACTGTACACGAAAACATGCCGCGTCCAGAAAGGCGAATTTCATTTGCACTCAGCAGCACCAAAGTGCAGCTGACGCAGCTATTAACGGCCCTCGCTATCGCGATGGCTTCAACAATGTATTGCATATTTTTATCGGCATTCATATGCTCAGCAGTGCACTCTTTTAACAAAGCTTCGCATATACAGTCACTATATTGTATAGACACGTGACTATCCCGATATCGATGGAATTTCAGCTTGTGCTCTCTTATACCTGTGTCACACGGGCGCGCAAAAAAGTCTTTTAAGTAGGCGGTCTTTTACGAAGTTGAAAGACTTTTAACAAAGAGGTGTTTGCGGTGCAGACACACGGCAGCAACGATCTCCTTTTAGTGTTTTCGTTCGAAGACGCTAGCGAAAGCGTGGTGCTAGCAGTTAAAAGAGAAGTAATGAAAATTAAACGATGTATCACGATGTACAAATTAACGACTTGTTGCACTGCTCGTTTCTTCAAATAAATTTAAGAATAAGAGATGAAGAAACACCAATGTGAATGTTTTTTGCACTAAAGATAAGGAAGCATTCCCATAACTAGCGACGTGCACAAGTCCGTCTGGCACCACTGTGCTTTTATTTACCGTATTTGTTTTTCGCTGCTCTCGACATGTTATGGGAGACCATACGGGAGAAAAAGCGAGGATCGCAAGCCTCACGGCCTGTCTTCTCGCTCTGGAAAGCGAGGCAGACGCTGCAAAAGCCGCCAAGAAGAGGATAAAGCAGCGCAAGACCGAGCGTCACCACGTGATATTGCGGACGCGTTGTAGCTGCTTACGAGAGTAGAAAAGGAAATAACCATTAAAACAGTTCATTACACCTTCTGCAGGATATGAAATTTGTTTTTACAAAGAGTTTTGGTGACAGAAAAATAAGCATTCTCTCTTTTTTTCCCACCACTCGAAAATTGCTGGCGCCCACTGGTTTCGAGGCTACTCATTCGGAGCCGTAAAAGAGATCGACGAACGCCGTTTACGAAAACGACCGCTTCTGAAAAGGAGTTCGCTCTGTGCCGTGTGTCTGCTGTCAGGAACTCCTTTTCGGAAAAAAGACCGCTTACTTAAAAGACTTTTAAGTGCCCGTGTGACAGGGGTATTAGCCTATCGTTCAATCGTCTTTACGGGTGCTTTATGTTCGCGCGAGAAAACGGGAAGCGATACTCTGCATAGTTTTACACATCAAACGAATTTAGACGGATATGTTTACACACCGTGCACTTCCCTTGGCTGACGGGTTTGTTGTCTTCCGAATGCTAATTGGCTTCTGTGGAGCGGGAAAAAGCACATTCATATTCACCTCCCGGCCAGTTTTCTTTTGGAGCCTGTGAATACGTGCATGTACGGCACAACAACTGGCACGTCGGTGTGCGTTATCGCTGTATATGGCACCTCTTTTGGCTGGGAATCGAACCGGCGCTCTCATGCTGAGCAAGCAGCGCTTCGCCTTATGGTCGCTATAACGGGCATTTCTCACTTTAAGACAGCAAACCCAAAATCTCGTTTCTCGTCCTGGATACAGTTGGCACTTTACTCAAAATGTGATTGGCATTGTATAGTGAGTGCGAGAGAAGCTTCTGTGGTTTGAGAAGGCAATGAGCGAAGCGCGAAAAATGCTTGCGGCAGAGAGCATCGCAGAGCGCCGCATTATCTTGCTTGTTCGACGGTGGCTGTCGTCGCCTGTGGCAGATGCACTGCGGTTCGTACTTGTGACTCAACCACGTCTATATGCGTTCAAACTGCGTTTGCTCGAACTTCTGTGTCCGTTAGCCTCGTGAAGGGTGGCAAGCATGCCGCGTAAACGTTGTATAACATTGGAGTTGCAACATGTGCAGTGTATAAACACTGTGATAGGCGGTTATTGAAACGTTTCTATACGCGTAGCACATGGTTTTTCCTTGGAGTTTAAATAGCCACTTCTGTATAAACTTCGATTCCCTCAGATTCACGTGCGCTTTGGACCTTGGACGGGAGTCGAAGGTAATTCAACTTGGCTGTAGCTATAGTTGATGAATTGTGTGTTTCGCCTTCGAGTGCCGTTCATTTTGGCTCCTCGCCTCGGATTCGGTGCGTCGGCGGAGCCACACGAACAAACGAAGTTGCTTTTCTTTATTGAAAAAAAGGACACTCCAGTGTGTTGTTAAAGAAAAAAAAAACGCCTAGTAAACGCGCAACTTAGAAGAACATTGGTTCTTTGTCTACATCAGTAGGGGCGTGGGAATAGTGAAATTCAGAACCGATTTGAATATGAGTAAAATAGCGATGACTTTAGAATCGAAATTATTATGAATTGAGTATATTCGAGTGGTGTTCAAATAGTAAAGCAATCATTTTCAAAGCAGCCCTGAGGTGTTAATATAACCATTTTTGAAACAGCACAGTAATGCCGCAACACTTTATCTGAAACAACTTTTCGCAAGCTTCAACAAGGGGTCATTACGATTACTTTTGACCGACAAAACCGATATTACCGCAATTATGTAAACCAAGGAAGTTTGTATACAGAGTAGTGACTATAGAACGTTTGGAATATATTGTAACTGCCGGTTGAGATACAGCAGCGATTGCAGTATTCACCGTGGCGGTTTTTTGTTGTTAAATTTTAAACAAAACTAATGTGTAAGTTTATTACACAGTATTGCTGCGCAATAATTATGAGTGTAGTGTCATGAAGCTAGTGAATCAATGAATCGGTCGCTTTTGGGACAATGGAGTTTTAAGCAGAAGCGCCTTGATCCTGTGAGGGAATATAGCGTCAGTAGTCCCGTAAAACCTTGGGCGGCAGGCGTCTTTGTAATTCGACGATTAAACCAATAAACGTTTCCCCTCTCTCCTTCAACGTTGCCTTGCTTTGAGGTTTTTTCATGGGTGCTTATTATTCAAGAACTATTCGAAAAATAGTCAGTATTTCTAATATGCGCTGTTGGATTGAAGACCGAATCGAATTCGTTATTCGATTACTTTTTTAAAATATTCGAATATTCGCACAGCCCCATACGCTTGTAATAATGGATTCAGCTAGGCGTCGTCACGATTTCACACTTAGGTTGTTTCAACTAACTCGCATTAGAATTCAATGATTACAAGCCGGTGAATATTAAGGCGTACTTATTTGTGTTAACGGGTCTGCGTTTCCTCGTCATTCGTTTATGCCGGCACTTGCTGTTGCAATTTGTGTCGATCACGAAGCAAGTGCTTCATGTTTTCCCCAAAGTGAATTAAGGCCAGAAAGTGCGTTTATTGAGTGCAGTAAGTGCTGCACGTATAGCGCGAGTTTGAGAGAGAGAGAGAAAGATAGATAGATAGATAGATAGATAGATAGATAGAGAGAGAGAGAGAGCGAGAGAGAGAGAGAGAGAGCAATGTATTATACAAAACGACGGGACGAACGCTGTGTGACTAAATGTTTGAAAAGCCTGTAGCATTGAAATTGGATTTTATGCGTGATTTGCATGCGAGAAGTGCACGATGAACCATTTCGCCCGTCAACGCGCGCTTAACAAGCGAAGCCTAGAGATCCCGTTAGCACTATAGCTTGCCCGCAAATCCGCAGTTTGCTATTGTACCTATTACACTCGCGTGCGCAAAACCGAGTCGTAAGTAGCCTACAAAGCAAATGAGAAGCTCTTTTCTTTTGTTTTTCGAAGAGACACCTACATTGTTCTACCTTTTTATTTTTCTTCGCGAGAGGCGGGGATCCGGCGCGAGTTCCGATGGAGGCGGAAATGCTGTAGGCCCGTGTACTCAGATTTGGGTGCACGTTAAAAAAACTCCAGGTGGTCGAAATTTCCGGAGCCCTCCACTACGGCGTCTCTCATAATCAAATAGTGGTTTTGGGACGTTCAAGCCCACAAATCAATCAATCAATCCGGCGCGAGCAAATCGCTGCGCCCCCACTTCGTCCTGATTACGTGTCCTCCTAATCCGGCTTTTAAACTTTCGCCGCTCCCGAAATTGGCCTTTGGCTTTGTGTGCTTTGTCTTTTTTTTTTATTTCGGGGTCAATATTCAGCGCAATATCTCCGCTCCAACATTCAAGAGCAGCGCGGATGGATGGATGGATATGGCTGTACCCTTTAGATTGGGCGGTGGCTAGCGCCACCAAGCCGTAATACCTAATGAACCAAAAACTATATTTTTTTTCCTTAAAAAAAAGTTTGAGGATTCGTACTTTGCAGTGAAGAGTTTAATTTTCACTCGTGCCTTGACTTTAGCCACCAATCAGATAACCTCCTAGTTAAGTCTACCCGCTTAAAGTTTTTTTTGCCCTCCCGGTCCCTAAACCCCAGTGCTTTGAAAAACTCTGCGCCATCATCCTGAACTATAGGGTGAAGCCCTTTACAGAACATTATCAAGTGTTCGGCAGTTTCTTCTTCTTCTCCACACGCACTGCATACTGTGTCTACCCCTTCGTATTTGGCCCGATATGTCTTGGTTCGCAGTACTCCCGTTCTGGCCTCAAACAGTAGAGAACTACCCCGAGTATTATCATAGATCCTTTCCTTGGCAATTTCCTGCTTAAACGTTCGATAGATCTCTAGTGCGGACTTCTTTATCATGCCCATTCTCCACATGTCAGTCTCCGTTTCCTTCACTTTCTTCTTAACCGATAGTTCTTTTTGGTTTGGCCACCTGCTGTTTTCTAAGTATTTACCCTTCAATTTTCTGGTTCGCTTCCTCCATTTTGTATCGACATTCTTCATGTACAAGTAGCTGAAAACCTTCCTAGCCCAACGCTCTTCCCCCATTTCTCTCAATCGCTTCTCAAATTTGCGCGAATTCATTCAGATGGCGCCAATTCATTGAGTTCGCGCCATCTATCGGAAGAGTACCGAGGCGCAGCCTTCCGAGTATCCCGCGCTTCCGATGCTGGCGCTGCGGGTCTCAGCTTCGTTGGCTAGGTGGCGTGAGACGCCGCCCGATCTAGAGGGCACAGTCGGATACACCCATCCATCCACCATCCATCCACCCATCCATCGATGGCCGAGGTAGCTTGAGAAGTAAAGCTATTTTTTTTCCTCCTCCGGAGCAGCTGGCCAGCACCAGAGACCTATGCGTCCGATCCTTATGACCTCCCTCTCCCTTCCCCATTTATTTCCTCCACTCCCATTTCCCTTCTCCACATAAAGAATTTTCAAGAATAATCTAGGCATAGGTTGGTACGAGGGAGACCTTCCTGGAATATTCGCAAATAAATAAATAAATAAATTAATTAATAAATAAATAAATAAAAGAAAACAGCAGTAATGAAAATAATTAAACAGGGCAGACATTGATATAACTTGCATCAATTTGAATAACAGTCGTAGATGACATTATACATTAGAAATAAAGGCTTGAATCGTTATACAATAGTTAATACAGTATTAATGTATTGAAAATTCGAATTGGAATCTGAAGTACAGTATCACTGTATTACTGTACACAGTATTGCTGTATTAAGAATATGATTTTGAACCTGAAGTACAACGAGTCAATGAAAGAACACCTTACTGTGGACACACAGGTTTTGTGATGGTTGGTCGCTTACCCATTTTAATAATAATAATAATAATAATAATAATAATAATAATAATAATAATAATAATAATAATTTACGGTAAGGGCTAACTGGAACCAGGCTAGCGTTCATGATCCCTCGTCTTCCTCTTTTTTCTTGCACGAGCTCTGTTTTCACTGCCTTCATCATAATCATGATAATATTTTGCTTTAATTATTTGTAAGTGAGCACTAACTCTATTTTATGGCGCGATATCCCAAAGTAACATTTCTCGAATTGTATCCGCATGTTCCTATGTTCGAATGATTCGTCAGTACAGCGGTGATTAGGTACATGTTGTATAAGCCTACAAGGACACCTAAAAGAGAAACGATTTTCTCATATTTGTAAAATAAATTCCACAAAAATTCGACCTGACCGATAACAGGAGTGAGAAAAAGAGCAGAAATAAAATACAAGTGGTGAAACAGCTTTTGGGCTTCTCGCGACATATCGCCGTGACGTCAAAGGCTTTGAAGACTTCTGTAAGGGCTCGTTTGCAAGGGTCTACATAATGTTTTACGGGTAAGTATGGTTTACACTGTGTTCTGAAGAACGAGAAGTCTAAACATATACCAAGTTTCGGAAAATTTCATTTAACTAATGTGGGTAAAACTTGAAAAAAAAAAGAAAGAAATTTTTCACGTAGTGTTGAGGTTCCGGTACTGAAGTTTCGGCGCGTTGTTATGACTTGAAAGTTTGGTCTTCGTTTTCCTTTCACGTATTTTGCCTATGATGCCGTAATTAATGACAGCCGAGTTCTTTAAGAGTAGACAGCCCGTCGAAATTGATTTTACGTTTCACTTTAGTGCCTCTCAAACGACACCACTGCGTTTACGCTCGTCTTCTACCAGCTATGCGTTGAAGACCAATTTATAGTGCATTTGAGTAAAGACCAATCTGCATATAGACCAATTTTAAATGTGTAAACAGCGTTAGGCGCCGTCGACAGAGCGAGGCGCTGTTAGCGACGCGCAGGCTCCGCTCTGCCCAAAGCTCGCCATCTCTCGGTGATCAGGTGACAACTGGCAATAACTGCTGCAAAGCTGCCTCCGAGCACCGGGTGGCTTCCCGACACGCTGTGCTCAGAGGCAACGTTGCAGCTGCCGTACCAATTGTCACGTGATCATAGAAGGCGATAAGCGAGCTTTGTGCTGGGCGGAGCCTGCGCGTCACTAGCTCCTCAGTATGTCAACGGAGCTTACCGCTGCTTACGAACATGCCTACGGAGCGGCCACTGGCTGTAATCTTTGCGCCAGCGTCGCGTTCATGTGGGTCCCGTACGCTGAGCGGACAGAGTGCGCCATACGCCGGAGTTCCCTGCAAGCACTGAGCGATCCATATGCGGTAGCTATCCGCCGGGCGGCGCTGTTGGTGCAACGTGTTCTGGCGGTCGTTCTCCGTAACTTTCCGCCCATGCGCGATCATTGCGGAGTTGACTGATATGTATTCAGGCACCATACATGGCATCAATTTTTGTTTTGTGAACATCTCTTACTGCTGTTACGACCGGCCCTGGAGAGCCAAGCAGGGAGAGTTTGGGGGAGAACCGGTTCTTGACCTGACGGTGTCATCCACCCCCACCTCCCCATTCGGGTTCCTCCTCGCCGGGAGAGCTACGGGGTCTGCTGTGCGTTCGTGACCATATTTGGTAACATTTTGGGGCGCCGGGACCTTATATGGACCTCGTGTTGGGTTGCGCCACTCCTTGTGTTGTGAGAGGTGTTTTCCCCTCCCTCGTGGCCGAGGTGCCGGCGACACCGTATTGGCTGACGATGCGGACAAGGCGCCCAGTGTCAACAACGTGGCGCTATAAAATGCCGAAGACGTTTTGTAGCACACGCACTCTTCTCTCTTTGGGTCAGTTGACCACTTCTCCACATGTAAATAAATCTCTGTTGTTCGTTCGGGCGCTTCTTTCTCGCTGAATTGTTGGACGATGGATCCTGCGACGGGGCCAGCTACCGAAAACGAGACCGGCAGGACCCGGAGTCCCAACAACTGGATGGCAGCGGTGGGATGCTGATAACCCCGAAAGCGACCACTGGACGGAGTGAGCCCGAAGTTCAACAACAGGACGACAGGAGGACACGAGCTCATCGACTTCCAAAGGGAATCGAACGGCACTTCTGAGAGGCACGACGCCGGAGTCATGACTGCGAACTGGGTGAGTGCCGGCTTTCTCTGTTAAATTTTACCAGGCATTTACTCTATGTGTTAAGTAAAAGCTGGTAGATAGGGGCTGTCTTGGTCATTGTGTTAACAGGTAACTTGCGTCAGGCGGAAATTGTGTGATAGCTTGGTTAAGCTCTTTCTGTCAGTGGCGTCAAGGTTAACAGTGGCAGGGCAGGATTCCGTATAAGAGCTTTTGAAGCTTTATTTGTAGACTAAGTTAACGGAAAACTTGAGGCAAGGCAGGTATCTAGAGCTGTCGTTGCCGTCAAGGTTAATTAGTTGCAGGACAGGAATCTTTGTGGAACAGAGACAGCGGTACTGGAGGCAGCCATGAATCTGAAATCCCTGCGAAAGTCCATGTTGTTGCTTCTTGCAAGGGAGTTGAATCTGGAGGTGTCGGACTCTCAAAGAAAGCCAGAGCTGATAGAGGCGATTCTCGCATTGGGGGCGGAGGATGACGAGCTGTCAGAATGTGTCGAGGAGATTCAGGAGAGGCAAGCGGCAGAGGCCGAAAGAAAGGCGGCCGCGGCCGAGGCCGAAAGAAAGGCGGCCGAGGCCGAAAGGAAAGCGGCAGAAGCCGAGGCAGATAAGATGCGAAAGCACGAGCTTGAAATGAAGCGCCTCGAGCTAGAGATTAGCCATAATAGTAGAACAGGAGGCAGCGAGGCATCCGGTACAGCAGAGCGGGTCAGGTTCAAAATGACGGACCTAATGAGATCGTACAAGCTAGGGGAGGACATTGGGCTGTTTCTCGTAAACTTTGAGAGAACTTGTGAAAGGCAAGGTTTCAGCCAGGATACATGGTCTCAACGCTTGTTGTCCCTACTTCCGGGGGAGGCCTCAGAAGTAATCGCGCGCCTCACGAAAGAGGAGGCTGACGAGTACAGTGAGGTAAAGTCGAGCCTTCTCAAGAAATACAGGTTGTCAGCGGAAGGTTTCAGACAAAAATTTCGCAACGCCGTAAAAGAGAGCAATGATTCATACCCGGAGTTTGCTTACAAGTTAATGGCCAACATGGGGGAGTGGCTGAAAGAGGCAAAGGCATATGGGAATCATGACAAGGTGCTCGAGTGTATCGGTCTGGAACAATTCTATCAAAGGTTACCAGAAAAGGTGAGGTTCTGGGTGCAGGATAGACCGGACGTGAACACCGTAACAAAAGCCGCAGAGCTCGCTGAAGAATTCGTTACGCGCTGCGCCCTTGGGGCAAGCAGCGAGCCAAAAAGGGAAAAATTCCTACGACCGAATAAGGCGCCGTTTAGAAAACAACCGACAAGTCTCGCACAAAAGGGTGAGGAAAACAATTCATCTAACCATGGGGCGTCGGCAGAGGCAAGCAAAAAGAAATTTGAGGCGAGAAAACCGGCTGCTTGTTTCAATTGCCACGAAACAGGGCACTTCGCGAAAGACTGCCCGAAAGAAAAGGTGGCCTTTTTATCTATAAATGAAGCCGACGAGAACATGAAGTTGTTAGAGCCCTATATGTACGACCTTACCGTGAACGGCAAGCAGTGTCGGGTTCTTAGAGACTCCGCAGCCACTATGGACGTAGTTCATCCGTCTTTTGTTCAGTCCGGACAGTATTCAGGAGACTGTGCCTGGATTAGACAAGCCGTAGAAGCAAACAGTCAGTGCCTTCCCGTAGCTAAAGTTGTCCTTAAAGGCGCATTTGGAACATTGGAAACAGAAGCCGCGGTATCGCCATATCTACCCCCTCAGTATCCTTACTTATTTTCAAATAAGTCAGATCAAATGCTGAAGGAGAAAGGTCTAACGTTGGGAGAAGGCATAGTGCAGGCACTGACTAGATCAAAGGCACGTGCGCTGGCTGCGAGAGCAACATTCACTGAGGCAAACAAGCCTCAAATCGACAACGGGCGTGGTTGCGAGTTGGACACCACGGAAACAAATCGACTTGTGCGAGAACAGGCTGCAGAAGCCGTAGTCGCGGAGGCAACCATTCCTAAAGGCGACGTTGAACCTCCTCCCGAATTGGAAGGGGTCAATTACGCCTCGTTGACCGAGCAAATAGAAAATGCCGTTGCTCCCAAGCCGATTCCTGGTAGTACAGAGGATAGCACAGAGGGTGACACATTCCAGGTACTAGGAAATACAAAAGAGTTGTGTGTCATGCCAACTTCGGATAATTTCAGTCGGCTGCTGCAGGTGAGCCCCGCTTCATTAATAACCGAACAAAAGGGGGACCCGACGCTTAAGCAATTCCATGACAGTTCGAAAGAGGGAATCGCCAAACGAAATGTGAGATTCCAAGAGAGGAACGGCATACTCTATCGAAAATATCTAGATAGGCGAGGAGTAGAATTTGACCAGGTAGTCGTACCTCAGGCGTATCGTCAGGATTTGCTTAGTTTGGTGCATGGAGAATCATGGTCAGGCCACTTAGGCGTAAAGAAGACGAAAAATTGTCTTTTACAGGAATACTACTGGCCTGGATGCTTTAAAGATGCAGAGAGGTTTGTAAAATCTTGCGATGTGTGTCAGCGAGTGGGTAAGCCGGGAGATAAGGCGAAATTTCCAATGAAGCTGGTACCCGTAATCACTGAGCCCTTTCGTCGGTTGGTAATTGACACAGTAGGTCCTTTGCCCAAGACAACTTCAGGCTACCGTCACATCCTGACCTTAATCTGCCCAGCTACTAAATTTCCAGAGGCGGTCCCGCTAAAAGAGCTAAGTTCCGTGGAAGTAGTGAACGCACTTCTGTCCGTGTTTGCCCGGGTAGGCTTTCCTGCCGAGATACAATCAGACCAGGGCACCATTTTCACGAGTGCCTTAACGACAACCTTTCTAGAGCGGTGTGGCGTGAAATTATTGCATAGTTCAGTCTACCATCCGCAGTCGAACTCGATAGAAAAGCTTCACTCCGTGATGAAGCGAGTGTTAAGAGCCAACCTGTGCTTAGTTCACCGGACTACTCGAGGCCTTTCATAGTCCAATGCGACGCTAGTGATAGAGGCATGGGGGCAGTTCTTAGTCAAAGGGATGAGGGGGATCAAGAGCATCCCGTCCTCTATGTTGGCCGGAAACTCACCCTTCGCGAGCAGGTTTACAGCGCTAGCAAAAAGGAATGTGCGTGCTTGGTTTGGGCAGTCCAGAAACTGGCTTGTTATATTGCCGGAAGCAAGTTCATTGTGGAAGTGGACCACTGTCCTCTCACCTGGCTACAGACCATGTCCTCTAAGAACGGCCGCCTGCTGCGTTGGAGCCTCGTTTTGCAACAATATACGTTTGAAATACGCTACAAAAAGGGTGTACTCCATGGCAACGCTGATGGCTTAAGTCGATGCCCCTGACGCGAGAGGATGTCTCGAGAACTCTGGCATTTTTTTTCCTGACCTAAACAAGAGCTAGTGATTGTTTTTTTTTTACTCTTTTAGGTGTACTTGTTTGAAAACGTTGAAGACACGGCTATCCAGGGTTTCGGGTTCGGTGTGCTTCCAGTGTTGTTGTTTTGTGTCACCTTAAAGTGTGAGTAACATTTTGAATAAATTGTGTATTTCCTTCGATATCAGTTAAAGGGGAAAATTGCCTGGTGGAGTTTGGCGGAATTATCCGGCGCTCACCGGCTGAGTAGTTGTGTTTTCATGTGCGTATGTGACGTCTGTGGAGCCCTCAATGAAGCAGGTGCTGCCCTCTACTTCATCAAAGACGGTCGTCACCAAACCGACTGCCGGCGCTGATCTCTCCGGACAGTGGCTGCAAACCTCAGCCCATCGAGATCTTCACCCCCCCGCGCGAGAGACTGTTACGACCGGCCCTGGAGAGCCAAGCAGGGAGAGTTTGGGGGAGAACCGGTTCTTGACCTGACGGTGTCATCCACCCCCACCTCCCCATTCGGGTTCCTCCTCGCCGGGAGAGCTACGGGGTCTGCTGTGCGTTCGTGACCATATTTGGTAACATTTTGGGGCGCCGGGACCTTATATGGACCTCGTGTTGGGTTGCGCCACCCCTTGTGTTGTGAGAGGTGTTTTCCCCTCCCTCGTGGCCGAGGTGCCGGCGACACCGTATTGGCTGACGATGCGGACAAGGCGCCCAGTGTCAACAACGTGGCGCTATAAAATGCCGAAGACGTTTTGTAGCACACGCACTCTTCTCTCTTTGGGTCAGTTGACCACTTCTCCACATGTAAATAAATCTCTGTTGTTCGTTCGGGCGCTTCTTTCTCGCTGAATTGTTGGACGATGGATCCTGCGACGGGGCCAGCTACCGAAAACGAGACCGGCAGGACCCGGAGTCACAACACTGCCTATGCAGTTTTTTTTTTGTCAAAAAGAGGATAGCGGCTAGTGTACTCTCCTTCACATTTAATGGTTTTGTGGTGAGTAGGAACAGCCTAGAAGATAAAAAAACAAAGAGATTTATAATTAGATAAGCATATAAAATGTTCACATGCTCTTTTACGCATTGCCTTAAACCTCATGAAGGCGAATCGAGGAAATTTCTCCATTTTCCTCTCATTTGATCTATTGATCCTGAACGCTGTCTCACGGGACTGTGAGGATAGTTATAGCGCGAGAACAAAACGATGACACAGAGACAAGAAGGACACGAAAGACTCTGTGTCTCTGTGTCGTCGTTTTGTTCTCGCGCCATAACTATCGTCATGCCATACCAACTAGCCCAAGCTGCCACACTTCTAAGGGGCTTTGAGACAGCGTTTATTTCCGTATCGATTCTCGGTTTGCCAGAGTCCCATGTCGACCGAAGGTGACCCTGCACTTCTGTAAGCACTTCTCTGGCTGTGCCTCAAGACCTTTACAATAAACGTAATGCAGCACAATTTGTTTTGACGCGAGATCGTTAAAACAGAGCTCGTTCCACAGAAATTCCGGTGTCGGCGTCGTCAGTTGTGAGTGAAAATCATTATCTTTGCGTAACCAAAAAATCGAGAAAGATGCAACGAAAGTAAATAATCCATTGTCTGAGTATGGATCGAAGCAGGGTCGTATGGTTTGCTTTATTCAAGGCAAAATTGAACAAGATGGTTTTGGGGGACGCGACTAAAGGCTAATAAATGCCTGACTTGGTCGTGCCACCCTGGCAGCAAAGCAGAAACATACCGCAAGTACAGTGCGCAGAAAATTACAACATCACGTGTTATCTTACGCGGGTACATCTTACACGGGTACATCTTACACGGGTATCATAGTCGAACATGGGTATGGGTGGCAAATGGGTTTTTTACCACAGGGCCTCGCGTCTTCTTGGAAATACAGTGGAAATAACTTCCTCTGCTGGGTAATGCAGTGAAAGTGATGTATGCTTTACAAACGCACGTGTCCTGTATACATTCTTCCCCTTGTAACATGTAATATCGCAGTAATAATGCGTGGAAAAAGCGTACAGTGCGATCGGGTGTCAGAACATGTGATTATCATGACTTCATGGTAATCACATCTTAAAGACGTAGCTTAATTAAGAGTTCAATTTTTTATACGTTTACGTGCTCGATTTTTTTTAACTTACTGACAGTGCCACGTGAACTGAGCACGACTACATTGCCGTCAAACTTCCCTGCTTTTGACTATTTGCAACCGAAGCGAGCCGATCAGCTTTTGGAGCTTCGCTTACTCACGCGTAGAGGGCGCAGCCAGTCTATCGCTTTGCGGGGCGTCGTTTTGCCGGTTTTACGCTATACGCTAAGTGTCTTTCGAATAGTTGTTGCGGTATACTTGAGCGTATGAGAACGCACTAACGCAACCATTTTACTCTGTAATACAGCTGTCTAATACGATTGCCTCTTGTCGCCAACGCTTCTCGAAATGCTGGTCGCGGCTTTCCCGCCGTTGGGTTTGCAGTGCCTGAATACTGAAGGCTTTTCGTCGGGATTCAACACTATTTTCAATTTCGACGGTGTTTGGGCGGATAGACACCGGTATATAGCTCATAAAGTCGTGATCTTTGAAGCACTACGCTCTTCGATAGCTCCCATTATGCGTTCTTCTCACTGCGGTAATCAGCAGCTTTCGGAGCTTTACGTTTTGCTCAAAAGCACGAATGCTGGTCCTGGCCGTAACATACGTTTTCTAAAAGCCTGCGGCCCCGTATGTCGTTCAACAAAATATACTAGTCTGAACTGGCCGCTGGTAGAGGGACGTCATGCAGAAAAAACAAAGGATGAGGCTGTTGGGAGCTCAGCTCACGAGTGGCGACGAACTCTGATTTGCGTCATTTCCGTTTCCGTATATGATTTGCTCAGTGTGCCGTGTCGTCTGCTGGCTGACAGTTCTGCTGTCTGACTCTGCTCGAGTTCTCGCTCGGCGCTGCACTGTGAGAGGTAAAGCGGGACCTTGGCCAGCTGCCTCTCTCGGATAGCAGCTTTTACCTACAGCTGTCCTCTATCAATTGTATTGTTAAAAATAAACATAATCGTTTACACGAATCATCGGCAGATTCTCTCGTTTTTTTTTCTATTTTTTATTTCTCTAGATTATGGCTCTGAACGAGAGCGTGTTGTTCAAGTGATCTTTTGTGCGAAGTTTATATTTGCGCGTGCAACAACTCTTGAGCAACAACTCTTGGCGCTGCGTGTAACAACTCTTGGCGCTGACGTGGCTATCGAACTTTATCGAATGTCGAGCGATGGCTTGCCACCACTTCAAGATTGGAGTTATGTTGCTTGAATGAAAGCGCTTTGAGACCGTCTTGAAGAGTAATGTAGCGAAAGAAATGATCGTTGCACGCGTTGTGGAAAAGATGAGGCTGTCCTCTGTGAAAGCTGGCCGAAGTCGAAGTAAAAGAGTTTAGAGGCGCCGGGAAGGAAATCGCTGAATGGTTTGTGTGTTTGTGTGTCGCTGTTTAGACAATTGGTTTGCGCAATTCAGAGCGCAGTATAGGTCAATACACTGGTGCTTCAGAAAACGACCGCACAAGTCGCCCGAAAGAATCTTTTCGTTCACACACAGTTCTTGTGGTGGTTACACTGCTTTTCAAGAACCAGCGAACCGATTCGATTCGTGTGAGCGAAGCATGGCTACACTCTGTACCTAACGCACTATCGAGCTGTTCAGCCTCCCCGCGTCGTACGGACGGCGACTTGGCCCATTTCCAGGAAGGAGATAATCGCTCAGTCAAACGACTCGGTGTGTCCTCGCCATCTTTCGTAATATTCGTCTATTCCTCTTTTTTTTTTATTTCCTGGCTTGCAACATTTCGCGCAGGAGAAGGAGGAGACGCTTGCTCTTTGGCCACATCCGCGACCTCCTGCCGAGTTCCGCCGACAAACAACATCAAGGAACCGTTTGCGGGCGAAGCGTCTCCGAACAATGCCGCCCGCGAAAAGAGATGGCGGAAAAGAAGCATTGCAGGCAGGCAGGCACTGTATAGTACATAAACTGCGCTGTGGCGTGGCTGCCGTCGGTATATATGTGGTGTCGGCCGCCGCGGCGAAAGCTCATCTGGTGGCGTTCGTTTGTTCTCTGCTAATGACGGCGAAAAAAAAAAAAGAGAAACAGTTCTCTTAGATTGCTCCTCTCCGCTTCTCACTGTCAGTATAGGACGTTTCGTCACGACCTCGACTGACTGCCTTCGCTT
This sequence comes from Rhipicephalus microplus, assembly GCF_043290135.1. Lineage (NCBI taxonomy): Eukaryota > Metazoa > Arthropoda > Arachnida > Ixodida > Ixodidae > Rhipicephalus > Rhipicephalus microplus. The sequence goes on from NC_134700.1 coordinate 209,154,131, forward strand.
CTTTCTTTTCTTTACTATAACCGTTCTGAAGTTTCCACTACTGGCGAAGCAACGACCCCGCGTGGTCAGGCTCGCGCTGATCTCGGACAAAGCTTGCCTCGGTCGTTTGCTGTGTGAATGGATGAGAGAGAGAGAGAGAGAGAGAAAAGAGGCGCGTTCATAGTGTAGGTCCGCTTATCTTTGCCCTGCAAGTGAGTTGAGGGAAAGTCGACCGCCGCGTAGAAAGCGGGGCGTCATCCTACAAGATAGACGCACAGGAGGCGTCAGGCGTGGCATCTATCCGAGCCCCGATGAGGCGCTGCGTTTCTTTCTGGGCTGCAGAAATAAGCATCTTTACCATCAGCTGCAAAGTCGCACGCACGCACGCACGCACGCGCACACACACACACACACACACACACACACACACACACACACACACACACACACACACACACACACACACACACACACACACACACACACAGCACGCGCGACTGGAGGTGGCGGTTTTTTAGGGGCGAAGCTCCTTAGGGCGTGGGCTGTGCGTCCCCTGTAGCCTGTATGTAGCCACCTCTAGTTTAGTTCTTGCAGTGTTCACTAGATGGCGGTACCGTCCCCTGTATGTAGCCACCTCTAGTTTAGTTCTTGCAGTGTTCACTAGATGGCGGTACCGTCTCCTGTATGTAGCCACCTCTCGTTTAGTTCTTGTAGTGTTTACTAGATGGTGGTACTTGTAGCTGATGATGAAAAGATGCAAGATGTTATAAACTAGAAAGCGGTACTTGTAGTTTTTTCTTTCTTTCTTTCTTTCTTTCTTTCTTTCTTTCTTTCTTTCTTTCTTTCTTTCTTTCTTTCTTTCTTTCTTTCTTTCTTTCTTTCTTTCTTTATTTCTTTCTTTTTCTTTTTGAGAGGATGCAGCTGTACAAAGTGTTCTAGGATCAAATCAGAGCAGTGTTCTCGAACGCTATAATCGACGAAAGAATGTTATGCTCGACTCTGTATGATGCGGTGTACGTCGTCCCGATTTATGAAGCTGTGCTTTTTCTCTTTTTTCGTAACCCTGTCAAGCGAGTTTCGTGTCAGTCGTCTTTGTCGTAAAGGGTGTATATACGACACAAAATTGCTGTGGCAGATGCCGGATATGATATATGCTCGACCGGTGCCTCTTCGAAAAAAAAAAGAAGATAAATTTGTAGATCAGGAAATGGTATTGCCTCTTACTCGAGAATGGAATTGCATTTTACCACTTCGTTGGCAGCTTTGTTTGAACGCAGAATGCGGACGTTCATGGTTCTCGAGTTGGGGTTGGAATTTTTTAGCCGCAAGAGGAACTTGCTTGCAATAAATAATGTTGCTATATCGAATTCCGCTACTCTTCTCTTCAATACATTTCCTTCATTTTTGTTTTTGTGTGGATTTCTTCGCTTAATTTTTTATTACTATGGTCTTCTTTTGTTTCGTGCTTGGTGCTGTATATTGTTCTTGATCCTTTTGCGAGCCCTTCTTCGTTTTTTGTTTAGGATTTATTTTATTTTGTTTTATTGTGAGATCTGTCACCCGGACGCAACTCGGCGCGTTCGTTTTTCTTTCTGTTTAGCTACAGGTGAAATGAACCGGCGTTTTGTGATTCCCACCGATCATCCCTGTAGTCATTGTTGCCGCTTGTTTTTTTATTTCTCCCCAAATTCGAGCGAGCTAGTGAGATGAGTTCTCATGTTCGGAGTTTCCGGTGAGCGGAAGGATTTTATTGCTTCTCGGTTATATTAAATGTTTTGCTTGCCCTTAGTTTGATAGTACCGACGAAACCAGTTTGCTTGTTCCGCGGCGTGGAACATGCCACATGGTTTTACCGCAGTGTTGAGAAGAAAAAAAAAAAGAATAGAAAAGTGAATGGAAAAATTGGGAAAAAACATGTAATGGCTGGTGATCAAGTGAAGGTATGTATGGCGGCCTGTAGGAGTGGACTTGGTGGCTTTGAGCTTCGGCGATTTGATACATATTAAAGCATTTGTATATGGTGCTTGGAAAGTTTTGAATCAGACAATGGGATCGGACAAAGCGCGGCCGGGATTTCAAGCGCGTTTCTTCCTTCACACCCGACGTTATCGAGTTTCCCGCTTTCAGCTCGGGCGGTGATCTCTGGCCACTCCCTGTCTTGTACGCGTGCACATTTTAAACATTAATTGCGCGCATCGACGCAGGTTTGTTCTTTGAGAAATGTTTATTGCTACGTACATTTTCGAAACTCCGGGTGTGTGAAAGTGTATGAAATTATACGTTTGAGCATACACTTCGTAGTAAAATATGAAACTCCTGCGTCTTCGTTTACAAAAATGTGTCAATCGGCAAAAAAATTGCCCGCAGCTTCCCTCGGGGGAACACTGAGGAGGATGCGGAGCATATAATTGGTTAACGGGGTGTTAAAGTGCGACTTACTTGGGTCGATGGCTAAATTGGTTAACGTGGTTGTGAAATGGGGTGTTAAATTGCGACTTACTTGGGTCGCTGGCTAAATTGGTTAACGTGGTTGTAGGAGGGGTGTTAAATGAGCGCTCGCGGGCAGCATCGGGATCGGCCTCTCGTCGCCGACGCTTGCACTCGGCTTCCCGTTTTCGAAAGTCCGGGTCCTCTTGTCGACGCTTACGTTTCAAAGCGGCCGAATCCGGTGCTGCTGCTCGACGCTGACGTCATTGCGACCTCGGACGTCGACGCGCCGTACAAACCAACCGACGAGCGGCAACTGAGCGAGCGAGCACCGACCTTGAGTATATATACAGCGCGACGGCGCATGCACTGTCAGCTGTCGAATGTTCGAGAAGGGGGAGAAGCGCAACGGCGCATGCGCGCGTTCGTGAAGAGGAGAAGCGCACGCGGTGTGTAGAGGAGGAAGGGTGCACAGATGGTGGAGGAGTGAAGCGCGCGCGGTGTGTAGAGGAGGAAGGGATGCACAGATGGTGGAAGAAGGAGGAGGAAGCTTGCGGACGGCGCCGCACTACAAGCCTCGAGTATTAGATGCTCCGCATCTAAAAAAAGAAAGAAACGTTTGCAACTCCGTACAGTGCCCAGTGCTGCATCAGTAAGATTTCTGTTTCATGTTAAGGTTTTTGTGCAGTCGTACTTGATGTCTGCGTTCTTGGTTGTGCTGGCATTGTAGCGTATATCTGCGTGGAATAAAGTTTTGCTGCTTCCGTACTGGTTTTGGGGACGGAAATTATACCGTTGGGAATACCGGTGTCACATGGGTACTTTTAATCGCAATCAGGGTGATCCGGATCGGTTTTCTTGATCGCGATGAAATTTGTGGCCGCTGCTACACGGCCCAAGCTAATCCGGCTCGACCTTAAGTCAGATGAAATGCGCCAGGTGGCACTTGCGTGCCGTAAAACATGCCATTGCCAAAACTCGGCGTACGATAGCCCTGTATCAGCTATATTATTGGGGCAAGAACCGCTCAAACATGAAAAACATTGTGTACCAGTACTACAATGATTTCGTTAATATATCATTTTATGAAGTTTTCCCTGCCCTCACCTGTATTGATGCGTGGGATTATCTTCACTATTATGTTTGATGGCAACCGCTCGAAGACTTCTACTCGCAGCGAAGTGGCAATCTCGTTGTACACGCCTGAGTTCCACGTATGGCTCCTCAGGGGTCCCAGTTGCTCCTGCCTGGACTCAATTACTGTAGAGGTCTCTTCATTCGACCACGAAGTGCACGTACATTGCAACGCAATGGCTTGCGACAATCATAATCACTTTGCTTCGTGGTGCTCGAACTGCTCCGATGGTGCGAGAGTTGAACTTGTCGTCTGTTTATCGTCTGCTCCTCCCATATAGCTACATGTGGTAAATACAATTCCTAAAATTCGCAATATTACCGATATTTTTTTAAGTGAAACAGTTTTTAATTTTTTATAGCTAGATACCTGGCATTTAAATCTGTTTTTTTTAAGAACTATGCTTCATTTTCTTGTTTCGTTTGCTTTCAACAAGCTGCAGGGGGTGCTGACGACACGAAACCGCGATATCTCAGCCAGATCGCGATGCGCGGATTGTGATATCCCGATCGGGTCTGATAGCGATTAAAGTGACCGTGTAGTGGCACGTAATCCAAATCGTGGTTAATCCGGATCGGCACTGATCGCGATTAAAAATGCCCGTGTGACACTGGTATAAGGTTTCTTGATCGCGAACATAGCTGCAAAACGGATGTTTCACTCTCTTCATGTGACGTTATTGAAATTTCGGCAAAACCACGTCAGGCGCTGAGAAATGAAAGAAACTGGCTTCTGTGGTAATTATTAATAATCAAACACACACACACAAACACAAAAGAAAGCTGTATCCCTGCTGCATGTTGCTAAAATACGTGGCAGCAGAATCGCGAGTTGGGCTAGTTGGTGACTGTTCATTTTAGAATTATTGACAGCGCAACGGGTTAGATACGGACAGGAAAAAGTCCGTATCTAACTTTGGTCTGTAGCTGATCCGTAGGGCTGTCAATTTTTCTACGATTATATGGTGCTCCGAAAATTACCTAAACGTGCGATGGGACTCTCTATAAGGTCCGCCGCGGGGTTACCGCGGTTGCGGTGCTCATCTGTTGAACCGAGGATCGCTCGTTAAGTTCCGGTTTCGGTGGTCCCATTTATATGGATGCGACATGCTAGAGGCCCGTATATGTATACTCTGCGATATCAGTGCCGCTGAAAGAACACCAGTCGGTATTGAAATCTGTGGAGCCCCCTGCCACGGCCTGTCTCACGTCGTCACTCCTCCGCGGAAAACCCGAGAAATTAGCATTGCTTATGCACGCATTCGCTTTGAAAATACGGCGCTGGAAGGCGCTGCGCTGCGTCCGTCAACTCCTATATTCGGAACACGATGCATGCGGTCGTCCTATCGATTTCGCCCGTCGGCGCTTGTTGAATCAATTGCATTTACATGGTACCACGTGCCGCGATGGGATAGACGAGCCACGATATATTACATCGGGAGCACGCTGGATTAACTTTAAAGACGACAGTCTTTCTTGGGGACCTTCGACGGAAAGATTTTGGTCTGTCTGGCCGCCCTAAGGATGCCTCAAGCGGCACGAAACGGCCAACCCCATCCGCAGCGCCCACCAATATTGCTCAAGGTTTAGCGTTCATACTTGTGCGATTGCCAATAAAAAAGCAATTATTTGCGTATATCTGAGGTGCCACAACAACGCTTCGATGTTTTCTATGTCTACCTTTATACTAGAAGAGGCACACACAAGTAACTCTAAGGAATGTAGCGTTTAACCGCGCTGCGCTGACAGTGCAACGCGATGCTCAAAAAAAGGTGTTTCCAACGCTTTGCTACGACGTCACGGTGGTGGCACCTGTCCGTCGCTTTGCGTTCTACACCTTATCACCTCCGAGACTGGCGCGCATCTTTCTCCGCGGGCTGCACGCCTTCGTTTTCGAAGATAACTGCCAGATGGCACTTGTGCCTAACGTGCCTAGATGCGCTCGTTCGCCTCCGGCACACGCTCTAGACACTCTAACGCAGCGCCTGCAGAATACCATTCATCGATTTTCTTGCGCAGAACATCAAATAAACGTTTTGTTCACTCTCTCCAGACGCAAGACTATCGTCTTTCGACGGTATTTGCAGTGTAACATGTAGATTCGGGCCAATTTTTCTTCTCCTGGGTTTTTCGGATGTGCACCTGCAGTTGCGTGTATAGACGAGTGTTATCTTCTTTTTTTTTTGCCACACTTGTCAAAGTGCGGCCACTGTTGCTCTAGCGTGCTTGAAGAGAGAGGGAGATTATAGGCAAGGTGGTTAATTGACGAGAGCCCAGTTCGCTACCCTATACTAAGGGCAAGGACTTCGACACAAGAAACAGACTGAAGAAAAAGGGGTCCTTTTTCTACCTCCTACAAAAGTTACCAGAAGGTATACACAGATTCGTGCTTGTGGCGTTGCTCATGACGTTCTATGCGTATTTCTGCGTTTCTGAGTAATTACTGTTAATATTCAGTTAATTACAGAGAAACAATAAATTCCTGTGCACGTCGCGAATCACTGTGGATCTGCGTGTTTGTTTCGTAATGTTTGTGTTAAATACTGTTACTTTTTAAAACCACGAGGTCCTGTGAATCCAAAAAGGACAGAATTCTGGAAAGTTCACGCTATTCTACTCACCGTTCCAAAACTCTTTAGATTACTATGCCTATGGTTCACCTGTTGGAAAGTTAGAAATGTTCGCGCTTACCGCTGATCACCCAGTATTTCGTAGCAACGTCACACACTTCGCTTTATATTGAAGTATCGATAAATAATAAATCTTTTATGGTTTCTGTTCCTCTAACAGAGAGACAGATAGAAATTGATCCTATTCAGCGCTCATGTTTTCAACCACGTCAAGCGAATTTTTGTAAATGTGGTTGAATTTGCTATCTGCGATGATCCCAATGTACTTTTTCCGCCACCATATTTGGAACAGACATTAAGGACGAAAAGCCGCCAGAAAACCTGGCAAAGAAAAAAGGGGTAATGACGAGGCTCGGTTTGTCGCTCTGAACCACCCCCCCCCCCCCCCCACCTTTTTTTCTTCTCTTCTTTGTGCTGTTCTCGTTTTTAATAGTCTTGCACCCCTCGCTGATTCAGCTGGTCGCGACTCAATACTGTGCACCCGCTGTCATTAAAAAAAATTGACTCATCGTTTGGAGTAATTGGCCCTATCTAAATTTCAAAATATAAGAGAAAATGACAGCAACGGCTCATTTACGAGGGGGCTGTGGTACACGCTTAACAGAGCTCAGGTAGAGGGAGGAGGCGCAGTCAGATTACTGGAATTTTCCCGGGGATGAGAAGATAAACGCAAGCAAAAAGGAGGGGTACAGGTGTATAGAGGCGGGTTGACTCGCGTTAACGGCCTCGTTTCCTCCCCAGGGATTCGGTTGTCAGCTACGTCGCTCGCCGGCGCACTGGGGCCGCTGCATGCCGAGAACGCTGCGATGCGAGTCCGCTCGCTTCGAGGCACGCGCCACAAAGAGCGAGATAGACACGTGGCCCTGTTGGGGGAATCGAGTTTCGGCGAATCGTTTGGGCCAGCCAACTCGCTTTCTCGTCGCCTCATCACGCTGCCTCTTCCTACCTCGTTTACGTGCTCAGTTTGGATCTCGGTAAGCGGGTTATGGTGTCTCGTGGGACCGGCCGATTACTGCGCACGTGCAAGGTGGGTGTAGACTGTTGTTTGCTTATACGGTTACCTACCCCGGGGTTCGTTATGTGTCTACGAAGGGCGATCGGCGGGGATTGCGTCGGTGCATCCGGGACTCTGGGATGGTGGGAAACGGCTGCTGGTTGGGAATGGGGCGCGGCCGCGTTCTATTGGATGTCGGCGGAATCGCTTACCCGTATTGCGTCCGACGAGAAAGCCCTTCCGAGGAGATGCGAATGTGAGAATCTTCACGCGAACTTGTTCGTGTCAACGTCGATATGCATGTTTATGGAAGGCCAACTAGGGATAGTGCTATATCGTTTTTCGCAAAATATTTTATTTTTCACCCAGATGTTGTGACCGTTATAAAAACTAGAGCTAACTCTTTTCTGCGTGCTTGCACAGTTGTTTTCGAAATTTGACCCGTAACGATAACTCATCCGCGTTAGAATTGGGGGTGGTGCCTGTGGCGGATTTTAAACGACGGCATCGGCGTGTTTGCGTCTCATTCATATGCCGCAGCTGCCTTTGCTTTGTAGGATAAGGCTGCAGTTGCACTAACGACGTGGGCGCAATACGCCATATTTTTTTCTTTTGCCCCATACTTTGACGGTAGACTTTTGTTGCATCTGATTTCGAGAGTTCTTGCGATAATGCGCCGTTAATATGCATTGCGTCGTGTGTCGGTCCGTATACACCTACATGCGAGCAATGTTCGGTGTACTCGCAGAAGGCTTCAAAGCGAAGGCTTCTCTATGAACCCCCTCGAACTTTCCGTATACCGTGCTGTTAGATTTTGCCGTCTCGCCGAATGGCTGACGTGCAGAACACACTTGTAACGAATGGGCTTATATGTGCACATGGTCCTGTACGAACTGTCTCAATAGAAGTCTATTGCTAGCCGACTCAGTTCTGTGTGCGGAATTGTTCGGTAAAACTGCGGACATCACTTGACTATCGTAAAGGAGTACTTTCGGGAACATTTACAGCTGTCGCTTTTTTTTTTTTTTGGCGTCAAATAAAACTGTAGGTCTCAAAGAATCCAGAAAATGTACAGATAAGCGTGAGTGTGCCTGAAAAAAAATCGCATGTTTTTAAAATATACTTTCGGTTCCTAGTGGGCTCTGACGTCACGGTTCGGGAAGAGCTTGCATTCACATGCTCGTGAAAGACAGCATGACAGTTTTCACCCCTGCTCTGCTCGTTTGTGACTCGGAAATAGCCTCTTGTTAAGTTTTGGCGTCTGACGTCACCACAGCTGGCCGTATTGCCGCGTCACCACATTCGATGTCGTATGCTTATTTCACGTTAGTGTCGATATCTGTGGGTGCGCCATGCGAAAATATGCTTTAACGTCAAAATATAATATCGCACCAGCATTTGCTGAGCCTCGCTTGCTTATGGCGAGTCACAACGGGAGAACAGGAAGGTTCAAAAACACGCTGAAATGGCTCTCTTCCGAGCCGACGTGATTCAGTGGTCGAGCAGGAATAACGCCACTGTCATCCAGTAGTAGAGCGAGAGCCCTGTTGCGGTGCTGAGAGCAAGGCAGGATGAGTTTGTGGTGTTCTCGCCTGAAAAGCGGTGGCAGGCGCGGTGCGACGAGAGTCTAGCGACTTTTAAACGTCGCATTCTCCGTGTTGGTTTTGATTTTGCTTTAGCCGGTGAGCGCGACGGCTGTGGTAGCAACCATGTGTACTTTGACGCCACTGATGGCGGCCGTACTGGCGCCGTTTGTACGTGTATCGACGATTGCGGCTACGAAGTGCACGCAGGTACGTTTGCCCGAAGCGTCGTTGCACAAACATACCATGTAACTTCGAATCAGTACAACAGTGATCATGTGACTCACAGATCTCACGTGTATTTCGCTGCTGCCCCAGCGAGAATGCCGGAGCTTTGATTGATTGATTGATTGATTGATTGATATGTGGACTTTAACGTCCCAAAACCACCATATGATTATGAGACGCCGTAGTGGAGGGCTCCGGAAATTTCGACCACCCGGGGTTCTTTAACGTGCACCCAAATCTGAGCACACGGGCCTACAACATTTCCGCCTCCATCGGAAATGCAGCCGCCGCAGCCGGGATTTGATCCCGCGACCTGCGGGTGAGCAGCCGAGTACCTATAGCCACTAAACCACCGCGGCGGGGCAAAGGAGCCTCGAATATAGTAGTAAGTAGTAAGTCGTTCTTGAAGGTAAAGAAAAATGAGCAAATTTCTGTCTGCCTCGTAGGCGACATGGCTAGGCTCCTTGTAGGGGAGGGGGTAAAGAGATAAAAACTACAGTACGAAGAGAAAGAGATAGAAGACGGGCACTCGCCGCACACGAGTGAAGCAAGTGGGGAGAAAAGATAGGAAAGATGGGGGCACGGTCGAATGAGTTCGAAGACGGGGCTCTTCTCGGCGAGAGCTACACGGCGTCATGATGGGCCGCTCAGCGAGAGCTATGCTGGAATCGGAAATCGTGGACGACGCGACCGTTCGGCACGGAATCCGCCACGCGAATGTTCGAATGTTTCGATCGGATGGTGTATTCCTCCCCACTCGTCACCCTCTCTCCTGATTCCCGGAAGCGTGTGACATTCCTGTGTAATTTCGAGAAGCCCTGCTCTGAGTCTTCTGCCCCCTTCCCTTCACGCACTGTTTATTGCACAACGCCCATACTCCTGTTTTCTCAGAAGAATTGCCATTGGAGCAGTGTCTACATACATGCATCATGATGGTTGCACGGCGGATTAAGACATATTTGAAAATTGGCGTGAATGGCCCTTTAAAGAAGCACTGACACGGAATTTTGAAGGCGAGATAATCAGTGGGGTAGATTTATGTGGAGCATTTCTTCCGTATCGACAGATATACGGTCGCGGCACTACGAGTTCGGTAATTCGTGATTAAAAAAAGCCACGTGCGCACTTTCCATCAGTGTCGATGCATGTATGCAGTGTGTATTGTTTTTTTTGAAGAATACGAATTTTGGAAATAATAAATCTTTGAACTTTTACTTTTTGCACACAAACTCTACGTCGAGAAGGAAATACTTTGCCGCAGTCCAGATGGCAGTGTTGCGACTAATTAGCTTCGTGCGCTCCGGGCGCCATCAGTTTCGATTTCGTCCTTGAAATTCGATGATGAACATCTCGTGCTGCGTGCAACTTTTGTGGCTTTAAAAAAATTGGCATGCCATAATTCCTGTGCACTTCGCCTTCCTAATATAAGCAACTGCACTCAAGCAAATAATTAAGAAGGTAGTGAACTAGCTTCCGTAATTAGCCGAGTCAATGTCGTTTTAGCTGCGTGAAAGTGTGTCAGCCTAGACAATGTGTCCGTGTGCAAAAACGACGAGAACCTGACCGTCGTAGAACTTTTCTAAAAATTGTTGTTCTTAAAAATAAAAAAAAGGAACTTCCTGTGTAAGATATTAGCTGCGATGATAATCGTTTCTGAAGCGCCCGGTGTACCGAATAGTAAGACTTATTCTTCATGAACGCTGTGGTTGTGTCACAGTGAGGGCTCACTTGAGTACCCCCCCCCCTCCCCCTAACGGTATTCTTTAGTGGAAGGCGGATTAATTAATTAAAACTAATGCGCATACAGCAGGAGAGGCCTGAGCTTTAGCATAATGACTGTGTGGTGCGCCTGCACAGCACACGTGTGAGGACGGTGCCTGAAAAGCGCGTTAGATGTATGCCATTTCACGTATCTTTTCTAAGCGTGCGCAGCGCAGAAGTCTTCAGTGTGCCCATTTTCTGCTTCAGAAGTACCCCTGAGCGCCTTTTTTAAACCAAACATAATGTTTCACAATGTAACAACAGGTTTAATTTTCGATATTACTGTAATGATAGTGCAGTGCATTAGCAGCTTGTCAAGATGATGGTGAAACGAAACACGTGCATTTCAGGCAAAGAAATCGCAAGCTTTCTGTGATTGCAGTAGAAAATATTGTTCGCGGCGCATCAGTGAAGCATAAATAAATTCCGTGTTAAAAGCGAATAGTTTGTTTATTTGTTAGTAGAATGTTTAACAAAACAGATTTGTTCGCATGTCTTTCTTTCTTTCTTTCTTTCTTTCTTTCTTTCTTTCTTTCTTTCTTTCTTTCTTTCTTTCTTTCTTTCTTTCTTTCTTTCTTTCTTTCTTTCTTTCTTTCTTTCTTTCTTTCTTTCTTTCTTTATTGTCCTACGAATTATGTACGAAGCGTTTTTTTTAATTAAAATATTCTGAACCAAGGATTTACAGGGGCCGTCGAAAATTCCCAGGCCATGCTGCCAAAGGGACACATGGGATAGTGACCTGGGAACTTTTGACGGCCTCTGTACAACTGTACCTAGCACGAACGGTACACATTTGCCGGTAGGCTTCTGAAGGTAAAGAAAGCGGTGTCCGTTTCACTATTCATATATTTCGTTTTCTTAGCTTCCCTACAATGTTTGTGAGCTAGCAAGCTTCTGAAGGTCCCTGGTTCGTTCCCGGGTTTCGGCACTAAACTATGTTGAGGACAGAGAGAATGACGTGTGTTCGGTAACCATTCATTGATGAAACGACACTTCTCCTTCTTCTTCTCTCTCGGCTCTCTCCTCGTCGCTCGCGCTCTGCGCCGCATCGTCCCATTCAGTTTTTATCACACGAGTTTGTTCCACGGAGAGTACCTTGTAAATTTGTTCCATGGAGAGTACCTTGAACTGAAGGCTTACTTGCGCCCCTGTGACAACTTGTCAGCCTTGCACGTTGAGGACTGGCTTAGAGAAAGAGAATAAAAGATAGTTAGAAGTTGTTCTCTTAGTTTGCCATTCATCCATATATTTCGCTTTTTCCAAAGTTTCGCTGCACACGTTAGGAAGTTCTTATAAGGAGTGGCGATGGTAATCTGTCTATGTGGCGCCATAACAAAACTATGCGCGTTAGTAATGCTACGGCATCACACTAATAGTTTTACATATTTTTATGGTAATAGGATCTACGATTCATTCTTTCTTCGCGTTGTACATTTTGGGTGACGTAGGGAGGGTTCTTTTTTATTTTTCGATTGCCAGAAGCCCACACGTGCTAATGTATGCGATAATCTACTTACAGAAAAAGGAAAAAAAAAATAACGACTTGAACGCATGCTTGCAACACGAGCGCTGGCGGAGATCTGCTCAGTTTTCTGTCTGCAGTCTTCGCTGGTGAAAAGCGCGACGGCTTGGCTTATAGCTCATTTTGAAACATATTAGCCGGTAATTAAAATGCACCCTGGGAAACAGCTTTCAGTCACACATCACCCGTTGTCGCGCCGTGAATACATGAATGGCGACTCTTTCCAGCGTAGCGTGGTTCCAGCAGCGCCCTCTGTCTTTCGTAAGCTCGCTTAATATTTTCTTTTTTGAGCTCTCTTTCAGACATACCATTGTACTTTTTTGTTTGTCGTATTTTTGTGAGTTCAAGTAGTTCTGTGCGATGCAGAGCAGTGCACTTTCGTCAGGGACACTGTACACGGCGAGAACGACTCACACGGATGGCAGCTTGAGTGCTCGCCCGTAATACTGTCTCGGTTTTAGAGTTGAGCAATAGAGCGGCTAGCACAAGGGTTGCTATCCCGGTTGCGATATACGACCTTACATAACATTTCCATACCCGTAAATCGTGCCATAGCGTCACGTTGCGACCGAACCTTTTTCTCACAGTTAAAGCTGTTGTGAGATCAGAACACGGGTCACGCGCGGCGCCGTAGTTCCCCGCCGCCGCCGGTGTCCGTAACCACATCGCACGTTTTTTTCCCCAGTACTTATCACACAGTGTGGCTCGAGCCCGGGTCCACTGCGTGCCAGTTCAGTATTCTACCACTGAGCCACACAGGTGCTTGGGACTTGTTGGCAAACTTGCCTTAGGCAGGGTTTGATGTTGGGAAACCAATCGCGTTAATACGACTTACAATGCGAATAGCGTGACGAGTGGGTCGTCCAATGCTCCAACCCGTTACAAAAGCTTGTTCGTCTTCCCCTATTAACTGTGGCGCATACCCATTTCAGGCATGATTCCTGATCGTCGTCAGCCACTGCATGAACGATTGGCACAAAATTTCTTGCAAGTGTTTAGCGGATACCACGCTTCTCAGAAGAATGACGAAAAATAGCATAGCGAATTCCGGCCTACTACCCAATTTTTTATTATTCATGCCGTAGTGGGCATCGAGTAAGTGTGCTTGCAGCAGTTACCTAATGAGTGTTCACAAAAAGCTGTTAAAGGCTGCTCTTCCAGCTTTCGCTGTGACTGTGCTGCGCCCTCTGCGCAGGCCTGGTGTTTTTTTTTTTTTTTCATGCACGTTACTCTTTAATAAACTCCCAATCCTAGGCCTTTCGAAAATGCTGTTATTACTGTTTAAGTATACTTGGGTGGTTTCAGCAAGATTTTAGACTCATTCGCATCAGCAAGTTCTGGAGTGGATCCGGAGCTTGTGGATCGATTCCGCCAGTATGTTGGCGTTACGGCTACAAACAGGGTCCTGTTTTACGGTGCAACGTAGTTTGAGTCAAAGTTTATGTAATCTATGGACACAGAGGCCACTGCGTCGTCAGGAAAGACTGGTGCTCTCCTATATTCTTTCTAAAACATTTTCTTTCGATTCGACGAAGTGCTTCTCATTTTATGCCAATCGCTTGGTCCGATAGCAACTATACTGACGTGGCAACTGCGTCTCCCTGAGCTTTTGTGGGTTTGACGCTATGTATACGCTCCAAGTGACAAAAAAAAGTGTCCTTAGCCTGTGTCTTCTGAGTATGACTTGCCACTTATATGACTTATTTTAAACAGACACGTGAACTCCCTAAAAGGTCTTCATACCTACTCCTTGGAGAGTCATGATAGGAGTTAACGGGTCTTTCTAAAGAGTGTCATATACGGGGCGATTGTCGTGGGCAGGGAGGCTTAAAACCAGCTTTGTCCGCACTTGCCGAGAGAAGGGACGGTACTCCTGCGCTTTCTTTTTTTTTCTTGGGGTGTGGATATGAAAGTGAATTCAACCATCTTCATCTATATATTGAAAAGAACTCGCTGTGGCGCTGATACAAAACGTGTGCGGGTGAAAGACTGCGCTGTGATTGTTAAAATTACTGGTGGACTTCAGTGTCTGTTCTGGGTATTTGCCGGTTTGCGATTGAGTGAGATCAAGAATACTTGGATTTTTTTGTTTGGGGGGGGGGGGACGTATTGGCGTCGTGTGCGTGACTGTTATAAGGCGGAGCCGATGGAACTATAGGCTTTCCGCAAGCTCGTTTCCTTGTAAAGTTACAATCCTCTTTTTGGTGCGTGCGCGCGCACCGCAAGGAAATAGAGAGTTGTGTGTGTGTGTGTGTGTGTGTGTGTGTGTGTGTGTGTGTGTGTGTGTGTGTGTGTGTGTGTGTGTTTGCGTCTGCGCGCGCGTGCGTGTGTAGGCGAGCGAGAAAGAAAGGAGGAGGGAGAGACACAAAGGGAAGAGACAGCCAAGGTTATTAGTTCTCCAGTCAACCGACATCTCCGTTAGTTCATCTTTTTCAATTTGCTGCGAGAGAACTTTTCTGGGATGTGTTCTGTGATTTAAACCCTCCTTAGAGTATGTTTCTCTGCTACACGTTACCCAAGACTGTATTTTCGACACTCTTGGGAGCGCTGTTTGCGTGTTTCAGCGAAGAAGTGCTCCGCTAGCCCGTAACTATAAACAGATATATATATAGTTCGCGTCGAAAGCTGACCTTGCGCATGACGTCTTGACATGAGCCGCATGGCTGTACCAGTACGACTGGTATTTGCTGTGTTCTAGCTTATAAGTACTCATTGCTACGTGAAATAGGCAAGTTTGCTTTCTTTTGTACCAGAGTGCGTATACTTACGCACCTTTCGTTAACGTTAGGTGATTCAATTAGAGTGTGACCAAGGCTAAAGATAAGCTCGAGTCCTTGGACACGGGTATCTCGTACTGTCCGCTTGTGTTCGTTTCTGCATTTGCGGCTGCTGCGACGAGTATAGCGTCCGCGATGTAGTGTGATTCATTGCCGCGTGCGTCGCGCAAATCGTTCTTAGGTGCCATAAATTACCTGTTTCTTGAGAAGACACTCCGAAATGGACTGGCTGGTCCTCGGATGTCTGGGAAAGACTTGCATGCGCTTTTCCATTTTTTGTTAACGCTGAATATCCGCCATAGGACGAACGTGTCTCTGTCTTGTGATTTCTTTCTTTCTTTTTTTGTTTGAAGCCTTGCTGCATCTTCTGGATGTATGAAGCTCTCGAGGCCCGTTGTCTATTCTCAGATTCCTGCAGTGATACAAAAAATGCGCTAGTGAGCAAGTCCTAAGAAATGCAACTCTGTATAATGCGACTGTGTATATGCGAAATCTCTGCATACTGAGCGTTATGCTGGATGACAAAGTGCACTGGTGGGGCAATTTAAAACGACTCGCGTCAGCCTTTTTGGCCGACCGCGTTTGCTGTATTCCTTAGGGAACATTCCTTGAGTGGAAGTGCTTTGTGCGGCATAAACTTGACCATAGTCTGTGTATGTTTCGCGACCTGGAAAACGTTGGTGGACTGGGAGGGGTCCGTGCCGGACTGCTGTGCAGCAAATTCGAACGTGTTGTTGAGGATCGCGCTAGTTCACGGCGTACTTGTGTAGGGCTGTGTTTCTCGTGTAAAGGTCAAGTAACCCGCTACAGTTGTTTAGTGTTTATGGTTCTTCACTGCTGACCCGAAGGCCGCGGAATCGAATCCCGTCCGTGGCGAGCGAATTTCGATAGAAGCGGAATGTTTGAGGGCCGTGCGCTTAGACTTTCGAGCGCGTAAAAAAAACAACAACAACAAAAAACCCAGACCAAAATGTTAAGAGCTCTCCGCTACGGCACCTTTCTTATTCTTATCGTTGTTTTGATAGGTAAAATTGTGTTAGTTTATTCCTTTATATTATCTTCATTTTACACTACTGTTTTCTCTGTAAAAAGTTTGACGTGTCATTCTTCATTGTAAGCCCATTCTGCAATGACTCCATCAGAAGTTAGCAGTATTGTCAAAATAAATAAAACGAAATAACAACACGAGCAAATATTGCTATGGTTGGGGGCTATAGGTGGAACACCAATGGTGAACTCGGCGCGCATTCGCGCATACCTGATTGCACCCGAGACAAGGCGTTGGTCGTAATGAACACTTCGGCGTCGGGCGCACGCTTCTGCTTCTGCGGTTACTGCTATACTGGGCCGATTAGTGCTCTACGAGGCGCAGTGGTGGTGATGACCGGTGTAGATTTATCCTTATCTGTTTCTGTCGCTCCAACTTACTTTCGGTCACGTTTTGGCTCCGCCTGTAGCGTAAAAATGTGTCACACGGGTGTACAGCGCTTACGAGCGTCTTCGTGCGTCGATATCGGTTATCGTTTTGTCGCGTTCCCTTAATGCCTGCAGTGTTGAACCATTTATTGGCGCATTCGCGAATTCACTATTTGAGAGTTGTGTGCAGTCCTTTCATTCTGCAAAACGAGCTTCGAACTATGCCTCCCTGCCCCGCCGCGGTGGTCTAGTGGCTAAGGCATTCGGCTGCTGACCCACAGGTCGTAGGATCGAATCCCGGCTGTGGCGGCTGCATTTCTGGCGGAGACGGAAATCTTGCAGGCCCGTGTGCTCAGATTTGGGCGCACGTTAAAGAACCCCAGGTGGTCGAAATTTCCGGAGTCCTCCGCTACGGCGTCTCTCATAATCGTATGGTGGTTTCGGGACGTTAAACGCCACATATAAATCAACTATGCCTCTCTGGCGAAATGTGCATTAGTACAAGGCCGAAGCTTGTTTCACGCAACATTTCGTCCTTAACTGCTGCTTGCCAGTGGCGTTGGTGGGTAGCCATTGATGTTGATGCATCATAGTTACCATCACCATCACGACTAGCCATAGTATACATCTCCTACGATAACTTGGTGGCGCTAGTTTTTTTTTTTTTCTATGACTATTCTTCCTTGCGTGACTGCGCGCGTGTTCGTGTGCTCGGGTCGTACCGGAAAAAAAAGCGTTCGAAAAATAAAGTAATCCATGACCTGTGAAGTTACAGTATTCGCGGCACTTCACGCGTAGAGAAGTTATTTTAGAAGCACTTTACAACATATACTGTCGAAAGAAGTGTTTGGTTTGTTGGAAAAGGGCACCACGAGGCAACGAAGCTTAGCTATAGTAATTGATTGATTGATACGTGGTGTTTAACGTCCCAAAACCATCACATGATTATGAGAGACGTCGTAGTGGAGGGATTCGGATATTTCGACCACCTATAGGGTTCTTTAACGTGCACTCAAATCTGAGCACATGGTTCTACAGCATTTTCGCATGCATGGGAAATGCAGCCGCCGCAACCGGGATTCGATCCCGCGACCTGTGGGTTCGTAGCCGACTTCCTTAGCCACTAGGCCACCGCGTCGGGGCTTAGCTGTAGGAGGTTGCGCAAGCATGGCTGCTCATTGATGAGTGACGTCTCACCATCTATTATTCGTGACAATTTTTTGTGCCAAATCATATTTTACCCGTAAGGATAATTTCTGCTGTTTTCCGTGCCAAAACGTTCATATCATTTTGAGACACGACGTGCTGCAATTCTCCGGTACTATCGATTTCGGGATTACTTGACGTGCACTTAAATTTATGTGTACATGCCAGCATTATTTTCACCTGCATCGAAATGCGACCAGCTTGGCCGGGATTGAACCCGCGTCTTTCGTGGTTAGCGCCCCCTATCGCCGTAACCGCTGCGCCACAGTTAATATTACACCTGATTAAGACGCGCTCAGTTTGGAGGCAAGTCGCGGGACATGAAAGACGCTCACTTGCAACTGATCGCTTGTGATGGGTGTCTTTTCTGTCTCGTGCACTCCTTAGCGAAACGCGAAATCTGTTCCGAACCGTTTCCTTCTTTTTTTTTGTTTCGCTCTCTTTCGCAAGATGTCGAACTAATCAAACTAACATCTGACCATTTTAAACGTATGCTTCATAAGGGTCTCATTGCTCTGTATTCGCGGCCGTGGCTGCGTGATTACATTTTTGTTCTCCTTTTTTTAAAGGTAATTTCTGTTTTTTTTTTTGCTAAGCTCGTGCTAAACATGTCACTGCTGTCGTCGATCTCCTGTTCATCCTGTGATTCCGTGAGCTGCGCGCATATTCAAACGACGGGTGTACAATGACGCAGCGCCTGATCCGTTGTGTGCTCCCAAGAGGCACTCGTCCCTGCATGACGCGTGGGCGCTGCTTGGCAAGTTTCACTAGACTAGCCCGCCGGCTCGGCGTTGAAGCATGGCGTGTAATGCGGACGGCGTCGGCAACGTACTTTGAATACACGTCTGGACGACGGCGGCTGCTGCTAGAGCGCGCCTTCGGACTTTCTTTTCCACGCTGCTGATGTAAGACCCCGTTTTCCTTTCTCAGTATGCGCAGGGACGCTCGTTACCTGCGTAGTCGGGCATTTTTTTCCTAGAAGAGGGAATTCACGCTTGCATCACGGTCTGCGCTTCATTAACTTGACGGCGCGCGCTAGACACAATAGTGTGTTTAACAATGCGGATCCGCTGTGCTTAGGATGTTAATTTTGTAAGCTGCTTGGAGTAGACCACGTCGCGCCCGCTTCTAACGTTTATTTTTTGTAGGCCCTCTCAGCACGCATTTCTCAAGTCTACTGCGTCCTAACGTAAATCGAATACGTAGGCTTATCAAGTATTGTTGTTGCTGCTTTCTATTTTTGCGAGTAGTCAGGTGAAAAAAGTTTTATTTCATTTTTTATTTCGCATTGCAGGCATGTTCTAGCTCTGACAGGCACCCCAGATAGTTTGAATTCTGTAGAAGCTTGCAACGATGAACATCTTTCATTTTAAGTCAGCTTCTGCTTATTTAAGAGACAAAGGAAGTTATACGTTTTCGTGTTATACAAACCAAATAATGATACATTTGTTACATTTACGCGCCTGAGAGAGAAGCAATGGCGATGAGTGTGTCGAGCGGTTCGCCATGTTCGACTGAATAAGATGGCACAACTACCAGAACACTGCTTTTGGAGTATATGTATATATAGCATGACACTGTCATAGGTATCGTTGTATCGCTATTTGACGGTACACTTTTTTTTTTTTTGCGGAATTTTCCCAGACATTTTTTTGTCGACACCTGTCTCAACTTAACCGAGGATCGAGATCAGGGTGGGGAGTTTCAGGAGTATGAACTTGAAACAAGCTTGGGCGGGTTCAGTTTGCTGCTGAGCAGCCAATGTATTGAAGTAGGCACGTTATTCATTACCCGCTCTCAATCCGTGATGCGTCGTCGCCAGACGCTCAACATGTCGTGGTGTGTGGAGCTTACGAAGTTGTTCACGAGGGAGCTTGATTAACAGCGTCGCGTCTGGCGCAGCAGACTGTACGCGTAGGCGCGCTCTAGCCAAATTTGACGTCTAGCTCGGTTTACTATATATGGTTCCGTCTCCGCACCCAGCAGGGAGCTTAAGGACTACGGACCTTTGTGCGCGCCCTTGGACATTGTACGGTGCCATCGTCACGTACGTGGTCAGCGTGTCTATTGATCATTCCGCCTGTTTTTTTCCCCCTCCTGTCACATCTTTCTACTCCCCTTTCCTTTAATATCAGCGTAAAGGTAGCCAAGTTGACTAGTGTCGGTCCAGTCCTTCCTGCCTTCTCCCTTTTGTATTCCCTCGTTCCTTCCTTCTTATAGCAGCGATCATTCCCGTGAATGGCGCAGACTGGTGGCGGTGGCACCTCACCGAAGGTGTGGAGGGACGGCTGTGTAGCTACGTAGACTGCGCACTTTGCTATGTATACCGCTCGCTGAATATTTGCAGGGACCAGCAGACAGCTCAACTTTTGTGCGTGCTGTTCTCGCTGCTCGGTTTGCGATGAAGAGATCAAAGCATAAGATAGCATCGCTCGCTCCAGTGGCCGGGTTTCCTTACGTCGGCATTTCGCGTCGCAGC
Organism: Rhipicephalus microplus; assembly: GCF_043290135.1. Taxonomy (NCBI): domain Eukaryota; kingdom Metazoa; phylum Arthropoda; class Arachnida; order Ixodida; family Ixodidae; genus Rhipicephalus; species Rhipicephalus microplus. The sequence goes on from NC_134700.1 coordinate 209,174,267, forward strand.
GCGTGGCGTGTAGACGTTGCGCCCTTTGTCTACAAAGACAGAGAGTGAGCGGTTGCACTGAGCTGCGCACTCTCTCTTTTCATTGGGAAAGGACGCGGCCCTGCGTCTACAAATCACGCGCCGCCCCGCCGCGGTGGTCTAGTGGCTAAGGTACTCGGCTGCTGACCCGCAGGGCGCGGGTTCGAATCCCGGCTGCGGCGGCTGCATTTCCGATGGAGGCGGAAATGTCGTAGGCCCGTGTGCTCAGATTTGGGTGCACGTTAAAGAACCCCAGGTGGTCTAAATTTCCGGAGCCCTCCACTATGGCGTCTCTCATAATCGTATGGTGGTTTTGGGACGTTAAACCCCACATATCAATCAATTACAAATCACGCGCCGACGCGCTACAAAGCGTACGTGGGGTCCGGCTTTTACGCCAGGTCTGGTCATAAGAGTTATAGATGGTTTATCGTGGCCGAACCCGAGTGGTCATATTCAGGTGGCGCCGAGTTTACGCGCCTCTATTGTGGACCGTATAAAGTTTCACTCACTCACTGCTAGCCTTCCTTCGTGCCCCATTCCACTTTCTTGCTATCTCATTCGTTGCTTCTCTCTTGCTTCGAAACACTAAAATTTCTTTGTGAAGATAGTGTTATTAGTTGTAGATTGTAAGGTTCACATACATTACATAACTCCACTATCCGATAGACTCCGATGGTTTGTAAAATGGCAGTTGTGAGCTTTGACCAAGGTGTTGCTGAACGATGTACAATCATTCGCTTGTATACTTACTAACAAATACGCTTGTTTCAAAAGGGGCATAAAGCAACGACAGAATACCGATAACGTTGGGGTGAAGTTACGCAGACCAAAGATGACCAACCCGTGAACTCGCATAGGAAAAGATAGGATGCGTGGACGTACCCCACGTGCCGCTTTCACCGGATGAAGTCTTGATCGTCATATGAATGAATATCGGACCAAAGTATTTTGCCAAACTGTAGGATTCGCTGAATGTTCGCTACCTCATTTCTTGCCGCAGTGCGAAGGGTGGTGGTGTCAGCTGATCGACCGTGTACCAACGATGGTTTGCGTAATCCTGTGCGTGCTATAGAAAACTGTGCTAACTAGAATTCACGTATGAACTGAACGGCACTCCGAGACATAGGCGTATCAGCCGGGAAGGTAAGGGAGGCGTGAGCCCCCCCCCCCTCTCCTGAAAAAAAGTTGGAGAAGCTGCGTCCCCCCTCCACTTTCGGCAATGGCCACTCTTGGCTGCAGGCTGGGGAAACTAATAAGTTAGGCGTAGTTTTCAATCACAACAGTAATCACTCAATCATAGTCTTACGGAAGAATGAAATTGTTACGAAACTATGTTACAACATAGTGCAATTTTGCTGCCAACATTGCCGCTGTGATGATTTTCCTTGTAGACTCATATATATATATATATATATATATATATATATATATATATATATATATATATATATATATATATATATATATATATATATATATATATATATATATATATATATCCCGGCTGACGAGTGAGGTAGGTTAGCTCCCCCACTCGCGATAGAGTTGGTACGCCACTGCTCCGAGATAATTTGTGCCGAGCCTGCCTGGCGAATTTGCCGCAGTATAGTAGGTCACTTGCAAGTAGTGGGCTGTCGCGGCTGCACAGAACTGAATGTTTACCGTAGCGATGGTCTGCAAACATTATACGCCATCGTCATCATTTGCGCCGTAAGCATCATGCAGCTGCTTCTTCAACGGAACGCAAGCATTTATAACTTCCCATTAATTAGCGCTAGTGTCACAACCATGATCAGACTTTGCAGGTTCCATCAGTGCGATCGAAACAAGGATATCGAAACGAATACACGCGTACGCTTTTCGCAACATCAACATTGTGAAAAACGCCCCGCCGTGGTGGTCCAGTGGCTAAGGTACTCGGCTGCTGACCCGCAGGTCGCGGGTTCGATTTCCGGATGCGGCGGCTGCATTTCTGAAGGAGGCGGAAATGTTGTAGGCCCGTGTACTCAGATTTGGGTGCACATTAAAGAACCCCAGGTGGTCAAAATTTCCGGAGCCCTGCACTACGGCGTCTCTCATAATCAAATGGTGGTTTTGGGACGTTAAACCCCACAAATCAATCAATCAAATCAAAATTGTGAAAAGGTGTTGAACAACGTCGATTGGACGGCACCGGTGAAGTGCAGGAGAAGTTAGCGTGGACTCGTCACTGTATATTTTATTACTCTAACCATTTCGCTTTGTTAGACGAGCTCGAGCGTATTGGCGCCGTGTGGCGTTTTGTAATATTCACTGTAATTGGGCTACATGCAATGTTCAAGAAAAACCATGTTTTTTTTTTGTTATGAGGTTGCTGAGGGATAATATACAATAAATAATATTGAAGTGACTTACGAGCGTGAAAAAGAACATTAACGCACGAGAGACGGGAAGTGCAACTCGCTGCTCCTGAACTATCAGCTGATCGTTCATCGTCGCTGTCACTCTCAGCGCGCTGACAAGCATCTACGTACAGTGAAAAATCCTCGACGTCAAGACGGTTTCCTTGGACATCACTGCTGGAAGTTATCTGAAGAATTCTCTGTGCCAAACGACTTCGATAGCACCAACAACGCGTCATTGCACAACCCCAACATGGTCACGGCGTCACTTACCGCGTTTATCTGGGAGTGCGTAGAACGTTTCGCTCCGATACCAGGCAAGAAAGGAATGGCTTGCAGTGTGCTGCCATCTATCAACGAGCGCGAAAAGCAAGCGGCGCAGCGTAGACCAAGGTTTGGACACGCAAATCGGGAGCCTGCGCTACTTTCCGCTTGCAAGGAATGTTATGGGATTCATGCAGTACAAAAGCAGCGACGAATGCTATACGCACGTAAAACAAGGTGAGTTTCAACTGCAAAGGTTAGACAATAACATTTAACTATCTAAGACAATAACAATAACTTAACTATCCAACGTGGCTGCTGAAAATCTCGCGAAGCTCATATATGTACTCTGCGGGCTATAGTCGAAAGCGCGAGTTACCACGTATTTCCTCGAAAACTTCACCTCTCGTAAGAACGAATCAGATTTGTCGTGTCACGGACGGTCCGGCATATTCACTGATGCACGCAACATACAAAGTGGTTTGTGTTCGTTTCTTTCTAACGCGTTAACACTGAGGCTATAGCACCTCCGAACAAGCGAGCGTTGGGAGCGTCTGCCTACTGATCATCCTTGAGAGGACGCCCCTGAATTCCGGTAGGTGGCGTGACAGTCAATGAACATTGCGAATGTTATCTCTCGCTATTATTCTCCTCGGCGACGGAAATCGAGGGTGCTTTCGGTTTTCGTAATGCAGCGGATCGCCGCCCCATTTTGAATCGACGTGCGCGCCGTCATTGAGCGAGGAACGACTCGAGTGTGCCTCGTTTCTCAGAGCGGATGAAACGTAGTTGTCGTCGTGGATCAATCGTGTGTTGTCGTCAGGATTCAGGTTTAATAGAAGCGCTCGGGCGAAATTCGCATCGGCGTATAAGATATCACAACTCAGGAACGTGAGTGTTAAACCGACGAGTACGGAGCTTCGGTTCTCACGTATAGTCGACGCTTCCTTCTGCTTGCTCGTAGGATTTGTACTCCCTTAACGTATTCGGTGGCTGGCGAAGGGCGCTGATTGCTCGCTCCCATGCAGCACTGGCTTTTACGTGCGTGCCACCACCTTTCACCTAGACGCAAGTCGTATGGAACGAACCATAATCGCCTCTCGCGCGTAGCCCGTCTTTTTTTTCTTTCTTTTTTTATTTCATCCCAGCAGCTGCGCCGTGTGCTCGTCTTATATACCCGCTGATTGAACATTGGCGCGCGTATGAAGATTGGCGCTCTTTCACTGAATCGAAGCGAGCTGGCCGCGTCACTCTCGCTTCCGGACCATTTACGTTCTTTAAGCGCTCGCGCCGCGTGCTTATATTAATCTCCGGAGTGTTCAGAGTTGCTGTGAGCGTGCATTTGCATTTTTACCCGCTGACTTTGCAACCAGGGCGGTGGCAGCTGGGAGGTCGCGGACGAGCATCCTTGGCGTGCGACGTCTTCGCTCAATTCTGCGCAGCCCTTTCTTTCTTTCTTTCTTTCTTTCTTTCTTTCTTTCTTTCTTTCTTTCTTTCTTTCTTTCTTTCTTTCTTTCTTTCTTTCTTTCTTTCTTTCTTCCTTTCTTTCTTTCTTTCTTTCTTTCTTTCTTTCTATTCGCAGCACCTTCCATTTAACCCAGGGAAGGATGCGTGGTATCTTGTAGCCACTCTTCCCTCCGTTGGGAGGAAGCGCTTGTGCGTGCGTTCGGCTGGGTGACGCTGCAACCTGCGCGGCTCTGCCGTGCACGGCTTTGCACGCTCAAAGGAGGTGCGCGTCCTTCTCCGCGCTGCTTCGGAAAGGTGGTCATTTGTCAAAGGCGCGTCGTTAGCTGCTGCTGCCGCCGTTGGGCTTTGGCGCGCCCGCTCGGGCAAAGGCGCGCGGGCAATCTCCGGCGTGGCGGCACTTTCACTGCGCCGCTCTCCGGAACACGCGCCGTCGCGGCTCGCCAGCGTTACAGGTCGATTGTGCCGCTCGCGCTTGTATACTATATATACACGGACGCACAGCCCGTTACCTTCGCTGCTGCTGCTTCTTCTGCTGCTGCGGTATAGTCTCGTACGGGCGTATAGCTACTTGATAGACTTGTCGGAGAAGAAGTCACCTTACGAACGCCGAGTTTTATCAGAAAGGAGGAAACTCTGAGGTCGCACTTGTGCTCATATTTCTCGAGCCCCCTTCTTATCGGAGACGCTCCTAGGCACGTGGCGGATAGCGTGAACTATATATGAGGGGTGATTACCGAAGAGATGGTTGAGCCTTACCTCTTCGCCCCGCCCCGGCTGAATGAAACCGCTGGACTCGCTTTAAACAATATTGTTCATTTATTCATATGTGAACCTTCGACTTTAACTGCTTACTTTTTAAATGATGGCTGTCAAGATCCGTCCTCTGGCTTCCATTACGGCGGGATTTGTAGTTATATAGTGGTTTTGGCGCGTGAAGTTGCGTTATGTAAGTGTTCTTAGCCGTCTGACGCCTTATCGAGAGACAGAAATGAAAATGTAACGTGAGAGGGACTGTTAAAAAAAAAAAAAACTTTAGTGGCACAACTCTTACTGCATAAGTTCGGTACTGCGCGTTTTCTGTATTTGTGTTCACAACATGGACTTATTCGATTAACAAATCAAGCACTGTCACTGAGGCGAACGCTTATAAGGCTGTCGATGAGCGTTTGTTAGTGAGCGCGGGTTATCTATATTACGAAATTCGGGACACGGAAAGAAGAGGTACAAGGTTGCGATAATTCGCTGTCGCACCTCGTCTCGTCGCGCGGAAAACACTAGCTGGTTAATCTCACATCCAGCACCAGTGGGGACTTCCGACGTCCCGCTAATCCAGTTACGTCAGCCTGTTGATCCTTTTTTTTATTCCTAAACATGTACACGTGTGCGCGGCGAGTCCCCGTATAACGGTTTTACATTGATTGATTACCCGTATGCCTTACTTAGCGTCAGCCGGAAAGTGTGTACCAGCCGTGTACCGCTTCTTTTGAAAAGCGCCTCACTGACTTTGGCTTTTTTTATAACCATTTCTAACTTCTGAATATATTTCTCTTGCAGTCTGAGTTGATCCGACCCTAGCACCATGATATTTATCGCATGATAGCGTAGTTTGTGTAGTTTGAATGTGACCGTGCTTCTTTGATAAGCCGTCTTTACTTCGGCGTTAGAAAGGCTAATGACAGGCTGGGCGATTGGTGGACGCTTTTCGATGGCGTCTGGCATAGTTTTGCCCACTAACCCGTCCAGGAAGACGAGTGTGGTTACTTCCTGTTCCGGCTGTCCATCAGCGATCTTTTGTTCTGACGCACGATTCGCCGATTCATGTGTGGGATGTTTCGTTAACGTTAGCCAAGCGTAATAAAGAAAAAAAATGAAATTTTCTTACCCATTCGTTTTTAGCCCGAGGGTACAAAGATTCTGGATAGACGCTGTAGCTCCTTGCAGGAAACATGTGTAGGACCGGTTTTTTTTCCCTTTCGTTGTTTAGTAAGCCTTATAGCTGATTCATTTAACATAAAAACATAAAAAAATGATTGTCGATGGCGTCAGCACGAGTGACGCTAAAAAGTCATGTGATGACGTGAGCCCATAATCTCATTGTGACGTGCCAGATCGTCAATATATGCGACGTCATTGTGAAGTCACATGGTGACTGTGGTGACGTCATCGCATTCACACGAAAGCGTCGCTCGGTCACTAGTGGGCTGACACCGGATGGCTCGGTGGCGGAGTGTTAAGTGCAACCGAATGACAAAAATAAGACCATGGATTTCTCCTTACAATCATCCCTGACAGATGCATAACTCCCTGATTAATTCAATGCTTAGAACAAGGTCTTCTTTGCCTGTAGTGCGCGTTGTATATTTCACGAGCGATCGAAAAGAGCTTTTGAACTTCCGAAGCCAGAACCCGCTTCTTTTGGGATGGCTGTGACGCGGACAGCTGGTTAGCTGCGGGCTTGAGCGTCCCGAACGCGCTGCTCTTGTTTTCTCCGACGTCGAGTTTGGCGGCCAGCTTCCCGCGCTCGCTGTTCGAGCCGCGGTTCAGGCCGGTGGCGGCAGCGGCGCTGGGATCGTAACGCGCGCGTCTTTCTCCGTTCGGCGATTCCTCCGCACCCGTAGGAGGAGGAGGAGGGGAGGTGCCTGTTGGAGTTTAGCGCCTCGGTTCGCGCCAGTAGCGCGGACAGCGTGGCCGGCACGTGAGCTAGCGCGTGCCGGCCCATCACCGTCGTCGGTGTTTGTCAGCGGCCGCGTCTCGGGCGGCCTGGTGCGCGATCCCTCCTTGAGGCACTATGCGGTTGCCCCCATGGGCGCCGAAGAGTCCGTGCTCACGGTGCCGGTCTCGCCGGCGGAAACCGTCGTCCTGTCGCGTAGTGGAACCCTGAGGAGGTCTCGCAAGGTGAGTGGTTGTACGATCTGACGACCACGTAAACTTCGTCTGAAGAAAGCCATGCGATGCGGTGTTTTCGTAGATGAAGGTCTGCTAAACATCGTTTCCCGGAGATTTCACCTAACTGCGTAATGGAATCACTTTGATGAGCAGCTTTGACTTTTACGTCTTCAGTTTTCTTGACAGCTTTGCTGCATGTAGAAAATACAATTTGCACGCCTTAGACGCAATGGTGCGTTGGTTGGTTCAGTAAAGGCCTCGCTCACACCTTTGACATTAGCACTAGTCGAGCGACCAAGTTAGCTGCGAAGCGAGTGGTCGCAAATGGCCGCTTTGGTCGCCAAGTGACTACTTTGACTCCTTGGCTCGCTGCTTCATTTGACATTTCATTTGACTGCAATCGCAAACCTCTGAACCGGTGAGATTAGCAGAAACCAGTTGTCACTTTTTTTTTCTTCGGAGCAATAGCGATGTCAGCTGTAGCACACGAAAAACCTGTGTGTCGACGGGTATAGGTAGCAGATAGGTGTCGCGTCGATTCGTTTTCTGGTCGCCAGTCACAAATGGCATCGCGACGGCAACTATAGTGGCTTATTTGAGTGAGCCTTTACTCATGATAGCTTATTTCAGAGGGCATCAGAAGCAAGGGTGACGTGAAACTTAAAAGTACTCTTTTTAGTCACCACAAGAAAGACGACACAGAACACAAGAATAGACGAAAAGACGTTCTTGTACATTACTCACTCCCTATGTCGCCTCGCTGTTGTTTCTGACGCGTGCTGCCATAAGCTAGCATTGACAGGCTTATAACCTGACAGAGCAACTACGTATAATAGTTGCCATTTGCCGGACGGGGTTCGAACGTCGTCTTAAATCCTGCCCTAATGTGTGAGGGTGACACGTTGTTGCTGCGTACACTCTTGCAAAACTTTCGCATAAAGATTCTGGCGCAGAGGGGAAACATTCTCTCTCTCTTTTTTTCTCTTTCAAGGACCGCATGTAAAGACGCCTGCGGCATTGAGTAATACGACCCACAATATGTTGCGCAGAACTGCGTGTCCCAGTGGTGGTTTTGATACGTCAACCTGAAGCAAGAATAGCTTTGTTCATCTCTATCGACAGTAAGCGTAGAAAGCACTTTATGGAAGGAAAGTGCTGTTGGCTTGGATGTTGCGTCACGATGTGGTCTTTGTGTCACGCTTTAGCGCCCACATGACAAAGTAATGGTAAGCCGAACAAAGAGCGGCCATGGACATGCTTTGAAGCTTCGCTGCTGTTTCAAGTGTCATCGATGACGTTCGCCAGTCTGTACTACGCTATAAAAATGAAGTTTTCGTCTTTGCGCCGTGCCTTAGGCTGGTCGTTGACCAAGCTTTTCATCACTCGAACAATGAAGCACCGCGTGTGGTGGTCATTGTGTTGTAGTCACGCGCAATTGCGTCGTGATTTCCCCATCGATGCCTTGACCATAAACCGCATCGGGTGCGCGTATATATGTGGATTTTCAGATCACTTGTTCAACCATTACGTATTGATGTTGCGACGACAACGTTTAACTTTTCACAATGCGTCGTGGGAAAAGTTATCAACGTCAAACGAAATTATAATTTTTGCTAGAGCCTGTGCTAGTTCGCGCGCAAGGAGGCAATGGTTTGTATGATCGACACTGCTTCATTGAGTATCCTTCTTGTTGCATAGTCGTTGTCATGCCATGCCGTTATCGTGAGTGGCCAAGTCCAGAGCGCCAGGTGATTTTTATACATCTACCGACGTGCAAATCTTGGGGGGGGAATGCACCAAGTATTGTTATGACTGGCTTAGCGCTTTCGTGACACTGCTGTTATAGTAATTGTTCGTCGCATTGGTTGCTTTTACCTTGATATAGTCGCTAACCTTACTCATCTCTTGTGGGCTCGTCGACTCCTGTGGCATCCGCAACCGATCTTACCAGTGTCCACACCCGATCCTGCCAGCTGTTGATTTCTCAGTACGCCAACGTGTCTCAAGGACGCCCAAAGGTTTCTGGGCTTGTGCGCTTTCCGCCGCCTGTATGGTAGATGTGTTCCGCGCACTCCATGTACTCTTTTCTGTCCTTGTTTTTTTCGCTTCCGTAGTTACGAAGTAACTACTTCTACGTTGCGCTGTTCGGTGGTCTAAATTTCCGGAGCCCTCCACTACGGTGTCTCTCATAATCATATAGTGGTTTTGGGACGTTAAACCCCACATATCAATTAGGTTGCGCTGTTCCTGCATTCAGTTATGTCCTACCAACTTGCCCAAGCTTCCACGCTTCATAACTTCATTCCATGTACGAGATTTGTTGACCTTCTCAATAAAGGCACTCCATTTTCCGGAGACTCCGAACAAACTACTGCATGCTCGAATCTTCTGACGTAGCTTCTGACTTTGACCCATCCGCTGCAACATAGGTTCGCACAGATAACTTTGTTTACAGAATTGGCACAGTTTTATCTCTGTGATTTCCGTCTTTCACCGTCTGAATTATTCCAGTGCACAGCATGGGTGTGTTTCTCATGTTTGCGTAGCGGTGATACTCTGCCGTCGTACGGGCAAAAAAAAAAAAAGAGAGATCTAGAGAGCGGGTTCTTAAAAACGAGAAAAACGTGAAGCTTATCTCTGCGGCTCTTCCTTCCTCCCCCCCCCCCCCCTGCTGGAGCACGGCTCCGCGCCGTGGCTGTGACTGTTATAACACCGACCACCTTGCCCCCTGTGGGCTTTCGACACTGAGCGATATCGCTGGCTGCTTACGTCTCTGAGCCTTGGGTCTTCGAGCACCGACATAAGTTTTGGTGCACATGTTAAGCCGATTTTAATGGCATGCATATTGCTAGTCTTTCGTGCATGTCCGCCTTGCTTTTGACGTATACACGAACGACGTTGCTCTCCGGCACGTCCTTTCCCATTCCTCTTTCATCCCTGCCTGAATTCGATTGCGACGCCACGCATTGTCATCGCGGCGAAGGTACATAAGGTTTGCCCACTTTACCGCCGCCACTGCGCTTCGCATGCGCACGCGCCGAAGTCATTACATTACAACTGCCGCCATGACGTCCGCTACGACGTGAGCTGGTTCTTGAGAATAATATAAAAATAAGGCGGCGTCGCTATTTTCTGCAACCCCAGTGGAATTGGTGCCTTCAGGGCGGGGGATGACATGGGCCATGGAAAGCGAGGAGCCGACCACTGCATTCGGATGACCTCTCTCGGCCTTCGCCTCCTTCAGGACGCGTTGCACTAGAAGGAAAACTGATTTCCCCCTATCCCGGCTCTTACTGCCTCGTTCGGCTAGTAAGGGATGTCACGTACGAAATAGCCTCGGCGCTCGATGCCCTGGGCCCTCGTCGTCCCTTTCATTCGACGCCATTCACGATTCTCGCCTCAAGCCATACCTTCGCAGATCTAGCAGCCATGGTGACTTTTTGGCCGTCTGGAGGGATGTTATAGTGTTACGAACCAGGCGACGAAAAACACAATGACCGATGCGATGGAGAAGACGCCTCAGTGTTCGGGGCTGTTCATCATATAGACTGGCTATGCTGAAATAGCTCGTAAAATACATTTTTTAATCACTTTATTTCTTACTGTTGCAGTATCGTGCGTTACAGCGAAGCTCCACGTGGTTGAGAGGAAGCAAAGTTCGTCTTGCCACGTATATAGGACTCTCTTTAAAAAGCGTGGAAATTTTAAGGGGCTCCTTTTTTCTTTGCTAGACAATCTTGACTAACAGACAATAATGCGAAGGAAAGTATAGAGGATGTTATTAGAAGTAATTGTAACGTAAGGGGGAAGAAAGAAAAGGGACGAAAATATAACTTGCCGTGGGCAGCGAGCGAACCTGCGACATCGGAATAATTGCGGTGGCACCCCCCCCCCCCCCCCCACCTCTGCCCTCCCACGTCTACTTCATGGTTTGTATATGGGCATTTAAAAGTGGGAGCGGCAGTCAGCGCCGCCAGTAGCCTCTCTCTTTGTGTACGTCACTTGTCACAGTGAAAAATAAATATTTTCACGCCGTCTAACAGTCGTGTAACAAAAGAGATATAGAGAAAAAAAGAAAACAAGCTAACGCAACCGCCCGTGGTAGTTGCCATGCTCGAAGGCTCGGATTCGATTCTCGCCCGCGGTGGCCGCGTTTCGATTTTGGCGAAATACAAATAACTCTCGTGGGCCCTTCTTTTCTTAAGTGTAGCATTGCAAACCGCGTCTGGCCCCAGTGAACCGGCCTACTTTTCTCTCTTGTATTTCTCTCACTATCCACGTCGGAATGAGTATTGAGCAAGAAGCGTAGAAAGGACGCTGTTCAGTAAGAAAACAAAGGCAGTTGCGGTTATTATTGAATCCTATTTCACATACCTAAACTTTGGCCGTTCTCAGTTCAGAAGGATTGTTGTCCGACCTTGTGTGAGATTTGCACGAGTAAATCATTTGCTGTGCGCTATTACAGGCTCACTATCTTTTGGCAGTTCTTTCGTCCTTTGTAACACTTTGAAAAGGGGGTCACGTACAAGTTCCTTCGGCCGATTTTCTTGATTTTCTCCCGTCGCAGAATCGTCTTCCTCTTCCCCTGTGTGTGTTGATCGTGGCTTGCAGGTGGAGAGCAACGCGGCTTACTCGACAGTGCTGTTTCTGGCACCTACTAGAAGACCCCGAAGCCTGTGTGGTCTGTAGAGATGATTCGCTCGCGTCCATAACCTCGCCGCCGCGCGAGCACAGTGCCACTTTTCACTCGGTGGCTGTTAAGTTTAACTGCAGCTAGTCCGCGATACGCGCGTGTGCCATGATGCGCAAGCGACTTTACAGGGAATGGTGCAAGCCTCGCACGCCAGAAGAAAGTATATATGACAGGCCTAAGCACCGAATTTTCTCATCATTAGCTTACAACTGTATTTGCTAGGAACGATGATCTCGAGTCAGGATTCACTACGTTAAGCTGTCTATCCCATCGTCGAACTGCACTGCAGTGGTTTGTAAATCGGCAGATCGCCTGCGATAAAACACAGTTGGGCAACTGCTAACCTTACATGAACGACCCCGAAAACCTGCTGCTATATAAGCGACGTGTATCTGCCCCTAGCTCTAACGAGTTAAGCTGCGTAGGCATTTTGAATGCAAACAACGCTTCACGGCATTGTCCTTGCGACATTGTTACATAGTCGCCAATAACATTGAAATGAGCGAAGGATTGCATGTGACAGTCTTTTAGAGAAGCAAATATTACTGGTAATTACTCACAGCCAGTACATGTCAGCCTCGCCTGTCACCGCAAGCGCTAATTGACTTCAAGCGTGTCGCCTTGTTACCTGCAGTTGGCAGGTTGGCCGCGCTTACAAATGACCGGTGGGTGGCCGGCTGGCGCGTGTGATTGCGATAAACGGCGTTCGTATAACTGGTGTGTGTACCGGCTGTTTTAAGTGTCGGCATCTTTGCAAGTGACCGTCGGCGGGCTTCACTGCTCTTGGGGTGCGTTACTTGTCGGGAAGCTGTCTTCCGAGCACTCGGTGTCGCTGCGGAGAATACTAATCTTCGCCTGGCTTCTCACACGTATACAATGACCTACTGAGAACTTATAATTCGACGTTACGGACAACGTCTACGTCTTAGATGCCGTTGTTAAGAAGTCGTGATACCATCCCGGAATCGGTGAAACCTTTGTACGAGAAACGTCTACGTAATACGTGATTCTTGCCAATCCGTAAACTGGATATGCAATTAGTAGACGCAACGGGCCAGTGGCTAAGACTTACGAACGGAAATTTTCTATGCGGGTCCAGTTAGCGTTTCATTACGTATGGGCTGGCAGAAAGCAGCTCCGGCTGATATCGGCATTTTAAGTGCTGCTGGTGATTTCTGCTGCTCCGGTCATATGACGCCTGTGCTAATACTGTTCTGTTGCAGCTGTATACTTGCAACGAGGTTTATAATTCAGACGCAGAGCGCCCTGACGCCTAAAAAACACACTGCCTAAGCACTTTGTTCGTATGGTTAACCAGAGAAGAGGAAACGTGCAGCCCCAGTGTTTATCACGAGCTTGGAGCCGTGGAAAGATCTCTTGCTGTAGCCTTTCATACTCCTGTTACCACATTTCTGAGATGCGGACTTCGAACTTTGTGTTTTGTCACGTTAGTTTTAGTAAAATCGAGAACACCTGAACGATTTCATAACATGCGACTCGTGCTGCGGTGGGCGTAATCCCTCTCAGTATATGCTGAGAAAACCTGAAAATGAGCTGCAGTGCTAACGCGGAGACCTTTAGAAGGAGCGGATGCTAAAATTGCGGCTCCGTCACAGTTTCCGCCAACTCACGGGCTCACGGACCGCCACATTTTCTCACCTAGCCATGTGGTGTAGGGACATGCTGTGGGCCTGCACATTTCTGTAGATGCGTTTGAGGTATATTTGTGTATGTTGCTGTCCTCGTTTTGTAGACACTGGCCCCGCCGCGGTGGGCTAGTGGCTAAGGTACCCGGCTGCTGACCCGCAGGTCGCGGGATTGAATCCCGGCTGCGGCGGCTGCATTTCCGATGGAGGCGGAAATGCTGTAGGCCCTCGTGATCAGATTTGGGTGCAGGTTAAAAAACCCCCGGTGGTCGAATTTCCAGAGCCCTCCACTACGGTGTCTCTCATAATCGTATGGTGGTTTGGGGACGTTAAAGCCCACATATCATCATCGTTGTGAAGACACTCCATTTAAGTGTTCGTAGAGTCCTACGACGAAACGAACTATTTGTAAGCACAGCCTCGTACATCTCCGCAATGCAAGCCAGCTCGAACATGAGCGAGTATCGATGTTTCGGCGGTCGCGAACTATGCAGTTTCAGGGCAGTGATCGCGCGCTACGTTAGAAAGCCGCGTAAAAAGTTTTAGTCGGAACAGTGCTTTAGAGAGGAAGGGCTGTGCTTGGCAACTGGCAATGTTATTAATAGGTGTCAGTGCGAGGCTGGGACCTCTGCTTCGCATTTATCGATGCCGCTTTCAGTGTAGCTTGTGGGTTCGCTTAGGTTAACGAGAAAGTCTTCCGACCTCCAGCTTAATCTGGCACATCCTTTCCGGAGGGGAGGTGGTAGCTAGATTTGTTGGTTCCTGGAACATTGTGCCTTTTAATTATTATTTCATTATTCAATTTTTATTGAAGTATTTCAGGAGTATAGTTTGAGTGCTCAATGATATATATATATATATATATATATATATATATATATATATATATATATATATATATATATATATATATATATATATATATATATATATATATATATATATATAATTAGGAATAAAGGAGCACACTTACGAAAATTTGATAATTCTTTACTCTACGTTTCGGCTGTGGCACGGCCTTCGTCAGGATTAACAGAAATACGAGTATGTGGCCGCTTTTATGGGCAGGTATGAACACGTCAGTACAAAACACGGGCGATCAGCATGTGAGTGTCACAAAAATTCTTTGAAACAGCCGTGACTACACTGAAGAAACCATTAAAAATGTAATACAATAGACAAGATTGTTGGCATGTAAAAGGCATTTGTAACATTCACCATTGACGACGAGGATCACGCATTGAAAAAATAAATAAATATGTGATAACCTTTAGGAAGTATATAATACGTCAGGCATGCTTCTTTAAATATTTCTCAAAATTTCGGAGAGACCGCTAGGGGGCCACGGAGTGCGGACGTGTTGCGCGTCGGCTCCGCAACTTTCCTATGTTTTTGGTGGATTGTCGAATTTATCGTGGAAAACGCTTCTCATCATCGATCGGCGGCAGTTTCAAGGACTTCCCTGACACCAAGTTTTGCCAGGTGGGACCACTTTTTAGCCACTTATTGGCGCCTTTTATTCCACCACGAAAGCAAGAACGCCAAGTCCAGCGTCTCTGCGCACGACGCCATAGGCCGGCCGCTGCGGCGGTGGGGCCTGCAAGCCTAACGTGTCGCCGGACCTCCTCGGAGCTCCCGATCCCCGACGGCAGCGTACAAGGCCTTTGCCAGGGCTAAATGGATGTCGTAGAGGTAGAAGGAGAGGACATTCGGCCGGAAGATTTCGGCGAGGGAGCAGGATGGTGCAGCGTAAAGAGAACGAAACAGGCCGACGGCGCGTCCGAGTCAGCGCAAGACCAGAAGACGGAGACGCAGCAACAGGCGGCTGCCGCGGAGACTACAGGGATTGCCCCGGATACTGCCACAGCGGCGCAGAATAAAAAGAAGTGTGCTCGTTACTTGCAGCACCTCGCTAAGGCGAGCCGAATGCCAGAGTTACCGCCCGATGACTACAGGATCATTGTGCGCCCCCGCGGCGGATTCAACGGGGCTGAATACAAGATAGATCGCATTTACTGCTGCCTTCGTAACGCGGCAGGTATCGGTAGAGAAGCGGCTAGAGAGGACAGCATCTGCTTCAACGTTAAACAGAACGTCGTGGTGCTCAGCACTCCGTCCGCGGACAGAGCCAAGCGCTACGGAGCCATCAGCAAGCTTTGCATCGGGAACCGAGAGTTCGAGGCGAACGCCTATCAGGCCGCCCCGGAGAACACTTCCAAGGGCCTGATTAGGAACATTTCCAAAGACGAGAGCCCGGAGGACATCGTTAACAACCTAGTGACGCAGCGCAACCCCGGCGTGCTGCATGCCAAGCGAATGGGCACCACGGACAACATCATCGTATTGTTCGACGGTTTCCATGTTCCCAGACACGTATACTATGGACCTATGCTTGTGAGATGCTCCCTCATACAGAAAGCACATCGACGTGTGCTACGCGTGCGGGAGGCTGGGCCATCGCTCCGATGTGTGTCCCAACCCTGCCGACAAGATTTGCCGTGGCTGCGGAAGCAGTAACCCACCGTCTGACCATCGCTGCGAGCCGCGGTGTCAACTGTGTGGCAAGATCATCTCACGGGTGACCGCGTCTGCAAGGCGAGATACAAGACTCCTTACATAGTCAAGCGTCGCCGCCTAGAGCGAAAGCGGCGTGAAGAAGAGCAAGCGGCCGCAGCGTCCGACAGCATCTACAACAGCGGCATTAGCACCGAAGGCAACGGAGGTTACTACAATCATTATCCGGCGTTTGACAGTCATTCATCCAACGCCACCCGAAGAGGACGCTCGACAAGCCGAGACGCGAGAGGCGGCGGCGGTAAATCCCGGTCCCGCTCTCGCAGCCGGACACCAAGGCCGAGAAGCATGTCGAAGACGCGCGGTGGCGCCGTTCCGGGCGCCGCAGCTGTCAACCAAGGCACCCAACAAAGTCAGCAGCATCAGACGTGGCGGCAGCCGCAACAACAAGGACCCATGGGCACATGGCAGCAGGTGAGATGGGCGGATGTAGCCGCCTTTCGCGCCGGCGGCGTTGTTTCGGCGGGACGTCCTGGCGGTCCCGCCGTCGGTGGCGGCGGTGGGAGCGAGCTCAAGCTAGCGGTAGAGCGAGCGCTAGAACAACGCCTAGGACCATTACAATCGATAATTTCAGAGCTGAAACGCGAGAACGCCGCCCTTAGAGCGGAAAATTCCAAATTGAAAGGAGAGGCTCCACGAATGCAACAACCGCAGCAACAGTCGACGGCGCCGCCACCACCGACGCCTCGGTCTTCGACTCCGTCGAGACCCGAGGCGGCGGAGATGGACACGGATGACGAGAGCAGTTCGGGAGAGGGGGCAGGCGGACGCGAAGACCGCTCGTGTATCGCGAAAAGGATAGCACTAGATCCTGCCAGGCACGAATCCACACAGCGATTTGGCCGTTATGATAAGCTACAGAAACAAATCGATACTATCGAGACCAGCCTCGATGAACGTTTTGCTAAACAGGTGGCACAGATGAATGACATGTTCAATAGTGCGATAGCTAAGCTCTCTGAACAAATGACACAAATGCTCACCGCGCACACGGCGCGCATAGAAAACATTGAAGCGCGACTCCCGCCATCTGCGGGCAGACCGATTAGAACGGTGAGTAAGCCCTACGCTAGACAGCAACAGAGTCAGCAGCAGCAGAACGCGCTGCCAGACGCCGAGCCGCAGATTCAGCCGCACCCCAGTCGCCTCGACGGCGATGGGCTAAATTAAACACAAGCATCACCATGGCTAGACACGCGCACACTCACACTAACACTCACAAACAACAGTACACGATCTGGCAGTGGAACTGCCGGGGATATAGGAGGAAGCGGGGAAATCTCGAGCAATTTATTCGAAGCCGTGAGACGAAACCGGACATTATCCTTTTGCAGGAAACAAATTATCCGGCAAAACTAGCTGGTTACAAAGCCATAAATGCGGCCGCGGCGGACAACAGGCGGAAAGAAAAACGTGCTACACGGCGCTCGGCGCGTGGTGGGACGCCGGGGGCGGCCGCGGGTCGCCGAGGGTGGGGCGATCCGCTCTCGTCGTCGGCGCGACCGCGGTCGCTGCCGTCGCCCCCGCCGCGTCCGGCGCCGGTCGCCGCCGTGCTAGTTAGACCATAGCCTCCTCTATAACTTTGTGCCCGAGCGGTCGGTCCCTCAGCGCCGTCCCCCGAGCTATTATGGGATGCGAGCGCTCCTGGCGGAGCGCCGAGGCGCAAAACGAGAGAATGGATGGCAGCTATGGAGAAAAAACCGGCTTTGAGTAACTACCGAAAGGGCAAAAATGAAATAAGGAGGGAGGCATTTTACGATAATTCAAGGGGAAGCGCTTTACTGTTTGAAGCGAGATCGGGTTGCCTTAGAACGCGTAGTTATAAAGCAAGATTCAGTAAAGAAGAAGAACAATGCACATGCTGCGGGAAAGATAAGGAAACGGCGGAGCATGTTCTGATTGAATGTGGAGATATCCACCCAGGTGTACTCCTGTATCCGTCAACTGAGCTCGTAATGGTTCTAAATTCTCTAAAGAATTACGCGGAAGTTTTCCTCGCAAGAGCGAGAAAGATGAATCAGCCACTGAAGGCTGCCGTTGACAACGCCGCGCAAATACTACAGAAACGTGACAAACTCAAGTGCTCGACCCCGGGACATCATAAAAAACTTTTGGAGGTTGTGCTCGTGAAGTTTCTCCGCCCACTTTTTCTGAACTTCGCGACGAGTGTGACTGACAAACACGACTTGGCAAAAGATTTTCATGTCAAACCATTGTCTCGAAAAGTGCTCAAGCTTTGAGCGCGAAATCAAATAACAAAGCTCACATTGCATTCTGCATACAGTGCTTGTGTTAAAAATTTGGTGTGTGCGCACTTCTTAACGTATACGCATAATCCAATGCAATGTAGACGGTTTCTAGACCGTCATAAACGCAAGCGTGCATAGGCCGCGTCGTCTGCTGTTATTATGGGATCGGTGCGGCATCTGGCGGCGAGCGCCAAAACTATAAGGGACGGATGGCGCGTATGTATTTAGCGCTAATGCGCGGGCACAAAAAAATATAGGAGGCTATGGTTAGACGTAACATCACGGTGGCGCCGCGCGAACTTGAGTGCGTAAGGATACCGCATGTTTTTGTAGAATTAATTCCTAAGCGCGGCCGAGGCCTGTTTGTACTTAACGTCTACAGTAAACCCACGCTACAGCACCGATTTGGGGAGATGCTCCGGAGAGCAAGCACGGCCGCCAACGGCGCACCTCTGCTAGTTGCGGGTGATTTTAATGCGCCCCATGGGGCCTGGGTATACACGCGTGAAACGCTCAAGGGCAAACACCTTTGGGAAGACTCGCAAGACCAACGGCTTGAACTGATCACGAACCCCGCCGATCCGACGCGCCGGGGTAACAGCGTGAGCGCAGACACGCTACCGGACCTCGCGTTCGTGTCGAATGTCACAGCGGCGTCTTGGCAAAACACGCAGGAGGACTTAGGGAGTGACCACTCTCTGATAGAGATTACGGTAGACACGGGCCCGAGCGTTCGTAGAACATACTCTGAAAGCACAGGCCGTAAACTCAAATTAGTGCAGTGGGACGCGTTCCGCAAAAAGAGAGCAGAAGGCGGGCGGGGCGACGAGCCGATCACGGATATAGACGAGTGGACCGCGACGCTCAATCGGGACGTAGACGCGGTAACGTGCCACATCCCGCCCGAAGCGAAGCTCGAAGTAATCGACAGCAGGCTCCTACACATGTGGGAAGCAAAGCAAGCCCTACTCAAGAGGTGGAAACGCCAAAGACATAACCGGGCGTTGAGGAAACGCATAGCACGGTTAGACAGAGAAATTGAGGAACATGCGTTCCAAGTCTGTAGGTCACAATGGGAAGACCTATGCAACGGCCTCGAACGACAGATGCGAGGGGCGAGTGCTTGGCGCCTTTTCCGGCACCTATTGGATCCGGAAGATACTCGTGCCGCTCAAGGCCATAAAACTCGGAGACTTGTGAACGATCATAAAGGCGATGACCTGCTCGGTGCAATACGTGACCGTTACTTTAAGTCGGCAGAGAGCGTCCAACACCCAGATTATGACGGCGTTGGTAATGAGCAACTAGACGCCGAATTTAGCGAAGCGGAAATTCGGGCAGTCCTTTTTGAACTAAACACCCGATCGGTGCCCGGCCTGGACCGGGTTTCGAACAAGACTCTCCGCAACTTGGATGACGAGTCAATCTCCCGATTTGTGACTTATATCAACGAGGGCTGGCAACGCGGTTCCCTTCCTGAAGCGTGGAAAAGAGCTCGAGTTATCATGATTCCTAAACCGGGCAAGCAGGTTGCGCTTGATAATCTAAGGCCAATTTCGCTCACGTCTTGTGTAGGAAAAGTTTTGGAGCACGCAGTCCTCAAACGCGTGACTGACTTTCTCGAAGTCCGTGATGTATTTCCGCACACCATGCTAGGATTCCGCCGCATACTCTCCGCACAAGACGCGTTGCTTCAGCTGAAGCACCACATTGTTGATGACATTACCAGCTCAACCAAGGCGATCCTTGGCCTAGATATTAAAAAGGCCTTCGACAGCGTTAAACACGAAGCAATTTTAAACAGAGTTCAAACATTAGGACTAGGACAAAAAACATATAATTACATACGTGACTTCTTTGCCGGCAGACGCGTACGCGTCGTCGTTGGTGATGTGGAACTGCAAGAATTTGAGTTGGGCTCGAGGGGCACGCCACAAGGCTCCGTAATTTCGCCATTACTCTTTAATTTAGTTCTATTGGGGCTACCCGAGAAATTATTAGGCATACAAGGATTGTATCACAGTATCTACGCGGATGACATCACCCTCTGGGTTCCCGGCGGAGGTTGTGATGGTCACGTCGAGCGTACGCTCCAGGCAGGTGTAGACGAAGTTCAGGAGTACTTGCGAGGAACGGGCCTCGAATGCTCGGCAACCAAGTCGGAACTTCTAATCTACAAACCTACAACTAGAGGTCGCAAAACCCCGCGCGACGAGGAAAGGGAGTGCTACAAAATAAGCGTTCTATTGGCAGATGGCACTCCCATTCCACACGTAGACAAAATTAGAATTCTGGGGTTACAACTGCAGGCAAACGGCCATAATGGTGAGACGGTGCGAAGACTACGTAGTTCGGTAGACGACACGATCCGACTCCTACGTCGTATCACGAACAGACGTACTGGTATGCGCGAACACTGCGCGATCCGTCTAGTGCAGGCGTACGCAATAAGCCATATAACATACGTTGCCCCCTACCTCAAATTGCTAGGCTCAGAAAAAAACAAGATCGAATGTATAATACGAAAGGCTTTCAAGAGAGCAATTGGAGTTCCACTGAATGCGAGCACTGAAAAGTTACTAGAACTTGGACTGCACAACTCACTCGACGAGTTAATTGAGGCCCATGTCGTTTCGCAAAACGAACGCTTGTCGCGGTCTAAGACGGGTCGACACATCCTCGAGTCACTTGGCATCCGGTACCACACTCAGCAGGGAGAAAAAGCGGATGTTCCTGCCTCGGTTCGCGACCGCCTAATTGTTCCGCCGCTTCCTAAGAATATGCACCCGACGCACCACGTCGGGCGCCGTAACCAGCGCGCTAGTGACCTTCAAAAGAAGTACGGCACTAGCGACGAAGTTGTGTACGTAGATGCCGCGATATATGGGGACGGGAGACACGCACACGCCGCTGCGGTCGTTGACCGTGCGGGCAAATGCCTCGCGAGCGCCACGGTGACCACGGGACATACGGAGGCGGCCGAAGAAGCCGCGATAGCCCTAGCAATCGCCACGGTGCCGAACGCTACGATCGTAATCAGCGACTCGCAGGCAGCAATCCGCGGCTTCGCGCGCGGCCGCGTCTCGCGGGAAGCGGCCCGCATCCTTAAGAGGTGCGGTGATGGTGACTCAGCGTCGCGATCGCCACAACAAAATTTAACAGTCTTCCTCCTTTGGACCCCGGCACACACCGATGTCCCGCTTCCGGGCAACGAGGCGGCCCACGCCGCGGCTCGAGGTCTCACTCGCCGAGCCGCGGCACATTCCGTGGCCGCCGCCTCCGCTCCCGAGAGCGGGGCTTCTGATCTGCCGGATCGCGACACTTTGACATACACGCAGCGACAACACAGACCACAATGGTCGTGGGGTGATCGTCTCATCACGTTCCGAGATATTACGCAACACTACAGACTGGAAAGGCGAAAGTTCCCGCCACCGCATGACAAATTAAACAGACACGATGCCGTAAGCTATCGCTTACTACAAACCCACTCTTACCCCAGCCCGGTCGTCTTCGCCTCTGCTACCCGCACTTACACATTACCGATCTATGTAAAGCATGCGGGCACAGAGCAACGCTGCGCCACATGCTCTGGGAATGCGCCGATAACAATGGTCGAGAAACGGCCGCCGTTCGCGATGCGCCTATGGCGGCTGCCAATACCAGGCAACAGGAAGCCTCGAGCTCACTCGTTCCCGCCGCCGTCCCGTCTGCGGAAGCCGCGGGGGACCTTCTCCGTCGGCGACGCCGCCGCTGGGAGGCGGCGCTCAGAAGCTCGGAGCTCAACGACCAGCTCTGGGCTGTCCGGCAGGCCGAAGATGCCGCCCGAGTTCAGGGACTCAGCGCCGCCATCTGAGGCCACCAAGACCAAGCTGCCGGCCAAGTTCTAATAAAGTTTCCTCTCTCAAAATTTCGGACGTCAGGGTATCGTAGAAAGGCATGACACTTTGCCTACGCATTCGTAGGCAAAGCACTATATATATATATATATATATATATATATATATATATATATATATATATATATATATATATATATATATATATATATATATATATTCGGGCAACACATAGTGAGAGTCGACGGCAAAATTTAGGTCCTAGGGTTGCTTCGTCTCTGTTTAAAAAAAAATGGCAGCATAATATCCATGGAGTGAATGATGGAGAGTGGGGCGAAGAATTCGTCCGTCCATTCGTTCTTCCTTCTGTCCGTCCATGCGTCCGTCAGTGTGACCGTCCATGCGTGCGTCTGTTCGTGCGTCCGTCCCTGCGTTCGTCCATGCAGCCGCCTCTGCGTCCGTTCATGCGTCCATCCATGCATCTGTCTATGTGTCCGTTCGTCCATCTATTCAACACTCCAAGTACCACCATCTCGCATCTTTTCATCATATATTCCCCATATAGAAGCACCGCCATCCAGCTGACATTCCAAGGACTATACCAGAGGTGGCACACGCACACTTTCTTACGGCTTGCGTTTCGTATCTGCTTCCCCCCTTTAACCACCTCGAATTCATTCATGGTATAGACAGACAGACAAAGAACTTTATTCAGGTCCTGAGGAACTGCGTAGTAACGGCCCCGTTTAGGGGGAATCCGTAGCAGTCGCGGGCCGCTCCGACGAAGGGACCGGAAGACCGTGGCCCTCCGCCCTCTCGCAGGCCCTCTGGACAGCCCGAAGTTGAACCAGCAGGTCGCCGCTGTGAAGGGCTTCCTCCCAGTCCTCTTCTTTGTTGAACTCTGCGTCACGTAACGCAGGACATTGCCAGAGCATATGAGGTAATGAGCAATACGCCTCACCGCAGTCTGGACAATGCGGCTCGATGTTGGGCGAAAAATGGCTGAACCTGCCACGCGAAGGGAAAGACCCCGTTTGGAGCATCCTGTAGGCCGATGATTGCGGTCGCGTAAGTTTAGGATGAGGAAGTGGAAAAGTCCTCCGAGATAGATGATAATGAGTCATGATCTCATGGAAAGTGAGTAGCGAGTCCTTGTATCTTCCGGCGTCCCCGCCTGCGAATCCGCCGGGACCGCCGCGGTGATATACAAGTTCATTGTATTCATGGCCCTGCGGTTCAACGCTCGCTAAACCTTTCTAAAGCTAAGGAGGTTACACCCAGTGAGTATAATGTAGCAACCCTTTCTTGTCCGATAGTGCTCAATGTACATGCCAATGGCTGCTAATGGTGATCGCAGCCTGCGCGTTAACTAAAAGCCGAATGCTCCTGTCTCTCAATACCCATTAGCAGCCATTGACATGTACATTGAGCACTATCTTTTATCGTTAAACAACGCACAGAAGAAATCTCTCACCGGCTCCACCTTGGAGGTCAAATGTTATACCTATTTCGGGTATGTGCCACTGGTGGTTACGTACTACGAGGGACGCCCAAGCCACGCCATAAGGAGCTTCGCTTCTAAAAAATAAGAAAAATAAAGGGAAGGGGAGTGGTACGTATACGACGCGCTTGAGGTGCGAAGACTGTGGAACCGGTGTAATTGGCTACATTGCCCTATTTTCCCGCATATCTCCACTCCCTGCTGTGCTATATATGCAGCGCTTTGCCATCTCCCCTCCTCTTTTTCCTCCTACCAAGCATCACTTATTTCCTTTTCCCTTGCTATAATGTACTATGGCTCTCTCACTGTTTCCTATTGTGTGTCACTCTGTCTTTGTTTTTCTCGTTCGCTCGCTCATGGGAAGGCAATCGTATGGTTCCCACCAATGTATGCTCTGCCGCCGTGTCTGTACAGCTCAGGGTGTATACGACAGACTCGCTATCTGGATTCCGTGCTAAACGGTTGTGCCGCCCGCGATCTCCGACGACGACGTAGCTCTCGCCGATCAGCCAGCCGCCCGCGATCTTCTCACCCTGTGTAGCTTTCGCCGAGTGGGTGCCCCGTCCTTGGACTCCTTCGACCGTTTACCTCATCTATTTCTTTCTCACTCTTTACCTCTCACTCTATCCCTTTTAATCCCTCCTTATTACGCTTCCTTGTAAGCTACTGCTGAAGTGTCACACTTAACTGCAGACAGTTGCGGGGCTCACTTTTCTCAGTTTTTTCTCCTATTTTAAATGCAACTTGCCCCAGTGGTTACGACACCCCTCTTCCGCCCGTTGGTACACTGGTTTGAATCCCGCCTCGCCAAAAAACTTTGTTTCGCTTTATTTATTTCTTCTTCTCCTATCCACTTCTCACTACCTCTCCTACTTCGTTTCTTTCCTTTCCACTCCGCCCACTGGAGTTTTCGCTTAGCGCTCGCCTTCCTTCACCTTCTCGGCTTCTTGCCTCAGCACTGTTTGTTTTATTAGGCTTTACTTTCACCCACTCTAAGTTCCAAGCTCGTCAAACGCTGCTCTCCATCACTTTCGTTTCGTTATCTCCCTGCAATGTCCTCGCGTTCCTTCGTAGCGGCGGTACACGGTAGAGGGGCGTGCCCAATTTCTGCACCACATAACCCTCCCGTCTTTCAGCGCACGATTTGCTAGGAATGTCGGCTTAAACAGGTGCACAGCTAAAATGTTATGTGGGATTTAGGTGAAGATGAACGGTCTCATTAAGAAGGATATATCTGTTCCTGGCTACTCGGCTGGCCACTGCCAATAATTCAAGATTTTCCCGGGTTTTGATAATGCACGTGCTTGGGCTCAGCCATCGTTGCAGGTTGATCGATAGCGCGATCATCTCGCGTTTTATTTCTCTTCTTTTAGAGGGATATTTAAAATCTCATTAAGAACTCACGATTCAGTGATCCTTCTATCCGTAAGTGCTTGTTGTGAGTAACTTACTGTGTTCCTCCAGTCGTCGCCTAACTTCTCAGGCATTTCGTGCAAGTCCTTCATACAAGTTCTTTAGAAGCCATGTGCTTCTTCCGCGTATTCTTCGTTGTAAAGAATCATGAAGGGACACCTTACATAACGTTAAGAAATGAGCCACAAAATGCAAGGTATCGGAATGCGGCACTGGATACATAATTATCGAAAGACCACACCGCTACGAAGAGCATTCATAACTCTAAGATATTCTACGCCGTTCACAGTCCGAAGCAAGTTTCTTTTTCATGTTTGTCGCTCCGTCGCTTCCGTTATGCCGCATACTATACTAGGGTCCCGCACCCTTCTCTGAATGGATATGGGGCACGGGTCTCTCTTATCTCGAAACGCTTTCTAGCCGGCTCTTTCAGCTCAGGCGCGCCGAGAGTGTTACTCCATGCGAAAAAAGCGATATACGAGATTTTTTTTTTTTGGTATCGAAAGAAACGAAACAGTCTCATTCTTATGTGAGCTAAGGGACTTCCGGGTTGAATATTCTGGTCCTAGGAAACGGACCGGCGTTAGGCTTATCTACGTTGTCGGGAAGCCGCGAGTGGTATAGTTCAGTATTTGGACACGAGACGTGGGTGAGAACAATCTATCATTCTGCTGCTTTTTCGTCTTGCTTTTTTTTTGTCGTGGCCCGAAATTGTGTCTGAAGATTTCTGTTTAGTTCTCTTGTTTATACACTATTTTATCGAAGACGCTTCAGTTCGTTTTTGCCGCTATGTAACTGCTTCACTGGTTTTAGGGCATCTTGAAGGGGGGGGGGGGGGCATTCCTATGATGGAAAATTTCGTACATTGATGCCATAGAAAAGCACACGCCTGTCGTTTTCATTGCAGCCATTGCCTATGAATTGTCATCGTAGCTTGGCGTTAAGAAAGCGTAACTACGGATGTAATATAGTATTATGCTGCTTGCTTGTGTTCGCTTGTACCCTGTGATAAATAGTACTTTTCCTTAGTAACTGTTTTGGGGCACTGTATTGTAAAAATGAGTAGGAAAAAATGAATGTAATCTCGCGGCAAAAGCTTGAGTATGACTGATGTTTCTTTTTATATTACGTGCAGTGAAACACTAACTAGATGTAACAAGTTAAGAAAAACACTTCTCAGCTTATTCTATGCAACCGGAGTTGATTTCACGCGCCATTTAAACAAGCACATTATGTTTGAATGTGGCAGCGGCAATTATGATTACGTGTTCTTGCGCTTCGTCCTCACCGAAATGTGTGCGCCGTATCTGGGAGCCGAAACCGCCGCAGGGGAACACCACAGCGATTGAGACGCCGTAGCCGCAAGTAATCGGTAACGCTATGATTACCGAGGCGTGATTTGTTTCGAGCAGAAGTTCGCAGACAACTGGTGCCACACATTTGTTATTTTAATTATTTTTTCCTGTCTTCATTGTTTCAGCATACGGGCTCGGAATGATTTAAGACAGCATCCAAAAATTAAGGTTCTACTAGGGGATATTATTGAAGTAGGGAATATTTGTTCTACTACAAAATAACGTCTTTTTTTTTCTTTCGTTTCGTTGTTGAAGTTTTGTTTTTCTTTCGCCGTGGTTTGCGGGCGTTCTGTTGCGACCGTACTATGTCGATTGAAAGAAACGTGAACAGTGCGGCATTTACGTCACCTGTTGTTCCGTTTTTCTTTTTCAAATGGTCGTAGCCTGGATGGTACCAGTAGAGTAATTTATGATACAATCAAGAACTACTATGGAGTTTTTGTCCGCTAAGGCCAGAGCCCGATGAAAACATCGCGCAGCGCTTCTCGCGTTTCTTTCAATTTCCTTGGAGTATCGGTGCAAGCTCGTGGATCAACTGTGTTGCAAGCTTTTCGTAGGACACTATTAAATATGTATAGGTACCTCTCTTGGAAGCGCACGCGCTACGCTTTATTTTTTTGCTGTTTCTTATGTGGGCATCTGCATGGGTCACCGTCGATGATCAGGTTTAATTATAGCTACCGTAAAAAGAAACTCTTCTGTTTTGGTCACGCAATTTTACATGGCTTCTCTCCTATATTCTCTTTGTGCAATGCATAAATTCGAAGTTGTGTACTCTGCTTCACCTAACAACGCTGTGGGTATGGTTACCTTTTGCTGTCGTCGCTCACTCGAATGTGAAGAACGCCTGGCTATACTCTGAATGAAAGATCGCTCGTGTCACGCCGCCGTGAGGCTTCGCCGGACTCAAACGTCTGATTGTGCTGTGCACGACCAGAGCGCGTCGTAAACGAGCTCCGGTGTTCTGACGTTAGACGTCACTGAAAGGTTGTGTAGTGTGATCCTTCGTACGGGTTTGTCTTTGTTTCGATCGTGTGTTTATTAGGAGCGAATATTTTTGGGCTCTCACTCTCAAGATGCCCGTTGAAGCCGTCGTTGTCGTAGCTTTACGTCGGACCGACACACAAGTGTACCGTATATATATATATATATATAAAGCGTTCATAGCGTGTACATAACTTTAAAATAGACCGTATATACTATGTCTGAGGATCTGCCCGGCTGCGCTCCGTCCGTCCGTTCGTGCATTAGTCTGGGCACGAACGGACAGGTGGATTTTATTTTTTTCGTATAGTTCATAATTTGGTCAGTGGAGCTTCGTTCAGTCATCGGCATTCACTTCGTGGATCTGCACCAGCTTTTGAATTTGCTGCGTCCACATTCATTGCGCCGTTTTATGATGCTAAGCTCCCAACACTCTTTCTTTGCAAAACTGTTCCCAACTGTTGTGGTTTAGACTGTTCCCAAGAGTTGTGGTTTAGACAACGATAGGAAAAGGAATTTTTTTTTTTTGGTGTTCTCGTTTCCTAGTTTGTTTCTCTTTCCGTTGCTGTGGTTTAGTGAAAGTCGTTTCGACCTCATTTTGTCGTTTCCGCTCCGTTTTACCGCTAAAGGTGAAAAATGAACCGCGCACTTTTGATGGAAGTAATATACAGGTCTCGTGTATATATATGTGGCGCGGCCGTGCCAGAATGCGAGATCTGATGCCATGAAACGGCCGCTTTTAGGAAAACAATTTCCCTCTTGATTCTTTCTCGCTTCGTTCCCCTGCGATTTGCTTCTTCTGCTTCCAATTTTTCTTTTGTTGCACAGGCTTCGTTTCCTCGAATAATTCCAACTCATTCTAGCCGTGCAATTCGTGCGCGCGCTTTCGCGTTTGAAAACGCATCAACGACGAAAAGTTGAGGAATATAAGAAAGCAACTTTCGGGCATCCGAGGAGCCAGCCGAATTTTTGCTCGCTTTCCGCGTTTAGTATCGTCGCTGTATATGAAACGCGAAAGCTACAAACATCACGGAACGCACGCTACGTGGAGCGGAATGTCGTCATGCAGTCCCTTCGGAACGTTTATTTCGAGCGTTAAGTTTAAGGTGTATGAACCGCGATAGACCGGCCCCCTCGAAGCGAAAATCCCTTTGGTGTATGAATGATTCGTCTAATACTCGGGTGACGACGATGAAGGTACTTGGAGGTGTTTTTTTCTTTTCTTTTTTCTCTGAAAGCGTCAGTCATGCAGATGGTGCGTGAGGCTCGTATCTCCGCTTCTGCAGCAATTTTATCGCGCCGGCTCTGCCGGCTCCCTCTTTTCTCATTTTTTTTTCATCACGCATTGTTTTGTCTCCCGTTGGACCCATTTGTTGCGTCTTAACTCTACGCTCGCGCGACAAATGAGCTAAACAAGAGCTTCTTACGTTCCTTTTTTTTTTTTTGTCGCTGCGGGAAAGCCATGAGTGTAAAGTATCCCGCGATGTGCGAAGCCACGCTTCAAGAAACGATTCTCTTCGTGTGGAATTTTCGCGTGCTGCGCCGCCTGCGCGATGAAAGTATCGCGAGGAAAAAAAGAATAAAAGAAAAAGAACGGCTCGGCATCTCTCATTTCCGCCTCTTCATCTTTTGAGGCGTTACTTCTGTCGTTTCTTTTTGATAACTTGCAAACTTCGGCGCGATGCCCACGGATGTCTTAGCCTATCCTCGGAGGCGTAGCGTACGCCTCATTGCATGTGCGAGCGGATTGCTTTCTTTTTTTTTTCGTTCGAACTCTTTACCAGTCTTATTCTCTTCACCTGTCTCTCTCTCTCTCTCTCTCCCAGTCTCCCCCTTTTTGTGTTTCTTCTTTCGGAAAGATGAGGCGTTTCTTTTGCCTCCCCCCCCTTCCTTTTTTTTCTGCCTCCCTTGTTGACGTAGAGTCCGTCCGACGAGCGAAAAATGGCCTTAGCACGCTTTCAGTCCTCTCAACTATTTCCTTTCACTCGTTGCGGGAGTGCGTGTACTGTACTGAGACGCCTCGAAACTTTTCTCTTACGTTATCTCATTGTTTTTATTTCAGTGCTCTTTTTAGTTGCATTGCGCGCGTTTCGAGCCGGGTCTTATTTCTCGTTGCCGCTTCGGCCGTTCTTCCCCGTTCTTGTTTTTCTATTCGCCTTTAGCGCTATCGAACTACGCCATCGTTTTATTTTTTTTCACTTTTCGTGCGCGGCTGCTCGACGCGTTCGCACAGAAACAAATTGATCGAATAACGCAGTCGAATGAAAAAAAAAAGAAGAAAAAGTGCCGAGGCCTCGTCTTCAGTTCGCTACTCGCTCGGGCGACTTGTCCACGAGGACATCTCGTGGCCGCAGTTGCGCCGTCTTGGCCTACCCTAGTTTTAGGAGGGACGAGGCAGCCGGCTGCTGTGCGAAACCGTTGATCTTCCTTTGAAGACCGCGTTTGGGGAGCTTCCTCAACAAGTGTTTGTTTCGTCTGCTCCTTTTTGCATCTGTATCCGTTTTCTTTTTCTTCGGTTCTTCTTAGTCGTCTTAGAGTGGGCAAAATCATCGTCGCTCTTCCCACTAATTTTTTTTTAAGCGTCGAGAGCGTTGAGGTTTGGGTTGGCGTCGCTAACGGCCAGCAATTATTGTTATTATTATTACCTTTTTTGTTTCTTTCTTTGGGAAGAGATGGTCTCGGAAGCCTTGCGACGAGCCTGTGACCGTTTGCGAAGCCGTTCCAAGTGACACGGAAGGTCGGCCGTATAGTGGCGAAAGCGAGTGTGAAGGGAAAACGGGAAGTGGGGATGGAGCGTTCAGTAGCCCTGCAGGGCGCGAAGCCGGGCCCGATTGCCTTGAGTGGTACGGCTTCTATCTGCTAAGTGCCGCCTTTCTTCGCCGAGGAGCGACGTGCTCGCGGGCGCCGATCGCTCGCTGGGAAACGGTCGAAAAGACGGAACCGTTGCGGGCGTCCGTGGCGGATGAAGGATGGTACAAATGTGTCCTCGCCCCCATATGCTGTCTCCCTGTTTTTCGTTTACCGGTTCATCCCTTCACTCGGCATAGTGGTCGCGCTTCCTTCCAGTCTCTCGCTGCTTTCTTTTTTTTTTCTAACATTGAAGAAGCACTATGAGTAAAGTTATAGCAATGTGCCCGAACTCCTCTCAGTGCGTTGAGTAGTCTTCGCACTGAAGTGTTATAATTGATCGGGAACAAACTGTAAAGGGAACTCGCGTCAAGTTTTCGTGGCGTTTCGACGCCGTTCGGCGTGTTGACGCCACATTCACTAACTTTCTTCCGGAACGGAGATGTGCTCTAGTTAAGAACGTTAACCGTTGCCATGGAGGACAAAAGACATCCCATAAGGGAGCGTTTTGCTTCTTGTATGCTTTTACGTTGTATTGCCTTTTCAAGTGTGTACGTGAGCCACGTCACGTCGTTACGAGAACACGAGGAGATGCTCTGCTTAAAAAAAGAAACAACAGAAAGTTCAGACATCAAGGTTAGACGCCTGTCGTCACTAGTGAATTCTTGTCTTTTTTAATGTTTTTTTTTTCATAGCTGCGTCTCTTGCACTTCGTTTTAAAGTGTACCAGGCCTTGTTGAGAGACGTTAGCAGGTGGTCTTATCTAATGATTTGGCAACGAATGAATCCTTTTGGTTTGGATGCACGGATTTGTTTTCGGTAAGATTCATTGCGTTCAAACGAAAAAAAAAAGGCACATCCCATGTACCCTGGGAATCAATCTCATGCGAAGGATATGAAGGCAAAGTGACTGAGGTGCGATTTTTTATATGTGCCACCCGTTAAGAAGTGACGCTAAACATGTGTACAAATGTTATGCGCACAGACATGCATGTTGAATGGTAGCATGTGTTTTGTATAACCAGCAGCTTACAATTTCGTAACGATGCCAAAGGCAGCATGGATATTAACAGCACAAGGAGTAGGGCATGTTGAAATGTAGCGCCTGTGCTTGTGAGGATCGTAGCCTTGCATAGTGCTAGGTAGACGAACTTCAGTGGGCGGAACTTAACATCAGTTGACGCTAACCCGACAGGCGCCTGTATTACTGCAGTGCATATGTAATGTTCATAACATTAGACAGGTAGCACTGAACCGCAATTGACCTTTCGCTAACATCACACCTGCATAGGGTATTTTTCCAAAGCAGCTCCGAGGTCTGGCGCGCGACTCTGTGATCGAATACTTGATTGCATCGCATAATGCTTTGGGTTCGATTCTTGCTGGGACTTAAACATTTATTATTCGTATTCGTCGGTTAATGTGTTATGTGACTCTCTCAATTGTTCCCATGTCCGTAATGCTTTAGCAAACGCAGCATACCGGATTCAAGTCGAACACGTAAACCTTCTTATAAAGCATCATATTGGCCTGGTCTCGTTCGGAAGCTCTAACAGGTGTAGTTTAGAGAAGGATCATTTGCTGCTGTTTTGTCAGTGTTACGTATGTAAAAACCATTTTCCAGCAGTTCACCTTCACTGGTTAAATGTTATTTTTCTTTTCTAAAAAGGAACATTTAGTTGATAGCACTGCTGCTGTGTGTTTTCTGGCAGTTTTGTCTATGTTCAGAATTTCGCGCTCTTCACAACATGTTTGATCACCAATTCGGCCAAATGCGCATTCTTAGCTGGAAGGGTTTCCCATAAGCAAAAAGTGGGTTGCAAAGCTACGCTTTGCAACCCACTGCCGCTATGTCTCCGCATAATTGATACCATCCAGAAATGTCGAGTTTGTGGGATGACGCTATATTTGTTGTGATTTAACATGTGGGATGAGACTAACATAGCCAAAACTTGACATACAATATGCCTTTAAAATCTTTTTGGAGCTCTTGGAAAGGTAGCTTGGCACGGCAGGAGGGCTTTTATTTAATGTTCGTCGCGTTGACTGATGATGCGGCTAAATCATTGCTGGTCCAGTAGGAGATATCGTGTGATCACTTGATGCTCCTCTAATTAGGCGGCTTAGACTTCTCCGTGAAAAAGAAAAAAAAAACATATTCAGGAAAGAAATGATATCACCTCGGTTACTCATGTAAAGTTGTTCACCGATGCACTGGTTAAACTACTGACATCGGTTAATTAGGGCAGCGTTTTGCTTTTAGCGCAATGAAGAAATTTGTAGGTTGAGGCTAATTTCTCTCAGAGGCATTGTGGTAATGAACGAATCACTGAGTGGATTGATGTAGAGGTGTAAGTGATGCACGCGTATTATTTGATTGCATTGCTACGAAAGCGTGTATTAATAACTGCGCAAATACCAACTGAATATCTGGGATAAATCTCTCGGCCTGACTGAGTGAAATTAAGGATATTTGACCGAACTACGCTGTTTTTCATGAATTCATGGAGGGTTGCTAAATGTAGTTTTCTAAAGTTTAGAGAGATAGTGCCGCTTTGAGGAAAAATGCATGTTCGGAAAATGGATCCCCGACTTCGATTTTCGCTCCTCTTCTTCACAGAAAGAGAAAGAGCTTCTCCGCAATATGAGTTAGCTTGCAGCGGTGCACCCTTTACAGGCGGAGGATTGCTTAAAATTGGTTGTCCTGGGAACGCTCGACCAACACTTCGCCGACTCTTTCTATTACGCTTCTTGCTTATTTTTTCCTCCGTGTTCCAGCGTTTTTTCTAAAGAAAGCTTTGTGATTACTGGTTTTTATTTCTATTTTTACGTCCGACGCGATAGGTATTCACAGCGAAAGTTTGTTGTTTGCTAGTTGATTGTTGGCAATTTTGGAGACCCAAGTTCGCGAATGGGGCCTTGTGAGCTCCTGTCTCCGTGCCGCCTGCAGTAACGTAGTATCGTCACCCTGAGATACCCAGGCAGTTCCGGAAATTTGCTCTTCGTACCCTTGACCCGTACCATCAGGCGCAGATCGGCGTTTTGCTTTGAGATCCTCCTTCGCGAGTAATAGTTACTGTTTACTTTGTCACTTTTTTCACCCTTAGGTGTACAAAGGTGGCGATTTATGTATCTGTCTTTTATGGTAAGAGTGCAGTTTTTTATTTGGGTTTGTCAATCTGTGCGCATTCTTATTTTGCCTTTATGCTGGAGGGCGCTGGGCTCTTGGCTACCCTAACAGTGCCTTTAATTTTATTTGTTTGTTTTTTTTTGTCATTTTGCGCATGCGCAACAGGAAGTGTGTTTGAACTAACTCTCATCGTACCAAAGTGGTTCCACTAGAGGTACTTTCACCATGATTTACCAAGTTATCATAAAGCTCTCACTCTGACTGCTGTTCTGTTCACGGCAAGTGGAGGAGGAGGAAGCAACAAAAGGGAGAAGGCAGGGAGGTTAACCAGAAAGACATCCGGTTGGCTACCCTACACTGGGGGATTAGGGAAGGGCACGGCAATTGTTGTTAATATCAGCATGCGAAGTGGTGGCGTTCAGCCTTGGTATTCAGATTTCAGGGAAGTTCAATATGTTCGAGTTGATAACTTTTAGGGAAACTTACTTTTAACTGCAGTGACTCAGCTGTTAAGTATCTAACCAACAAGAGACCTCTCACTGGCAAAATGCTTCTCGTTTTGCTATTTGTACTTTCTGAGGTAACGTGTATTGTTAGTTGTAATATCGGCTTTGTGCGTCATGACATGCGGTTTGCGTAATATAATCGAGTATAAAAGGGGCTTGTATATTGCAGTTGGGCGTGTGTGCCCACTGTCACTGTGTGCGCCCTAAAATATCGTGTCTCAAAGTGTTAATCGCTGCAATATTAGCCAAACATATAAGAAACAAAATCTGAGGCGCTAAAAAAAAACAAGGACCGCAAAAAACTGCAAAAAACAAGCAACAAGGGAAATTCTGTTCCTCAATGTCGTACAAACTCGCCCAAATTTGTGTTCTTCTCAGCCAAACATGTTTCAAAGTATGCTGTTAGTGTGTGTATACGTCGAGACCGGGATGTGGGTATTCTTTTTCGCTACGTATGTAATGCGCATCACACTTAGGACCCGCAGCTCATGGTCACCATCGAAACCGGTTTAATGTTGAGTATAGGATGCGCAAGAAGCAGTCTTCTTTTAAAGATCTGGCCTGGTACGCGAGTGACCATTTGCCATCTCTTATTAATGAGCATGGCTCTAGAGTTTGACTAGTTTTTGTTGGAAGCTCTCGAGGTCGACAAGCCTTCGCCTGCCTGCTCGGAGGCTCTTCAAACGCAAATGTGAAACATTCCAGGATTTTCTCGTGCTCCGTTCTTTTTTTTTTCAGCGAGATGTACTGCCACGGGTCATGTTAACTTGTTGCTACATAAGTGGATGTTTCTTCCACGTCACCTTAATGTGGGCAATATATTCATCTTACGTGACGCCGCTTCTTCAGCGCGTCCGCGTCGCCTATGTGCTGCCGTCGGCGTGGTTCAACTCTTGGACCGCGGTGACGCCCAGTAATGAAGAAGTCCACAAAGCCGAAGGAAGTCAACAAAACATCAAATAAAAAAATATAAATGAAAGGTGCAGAGGGAGGTGGCTGGCTTGTAGGCTCGAACTGGCGCGTCTCCACTATCTCTCGTTTTTTCTGAGGTTAATGACGTTAGGGCTAGGCCCAGTCGGCGGGGATGGCCCGTACTCACCTGAATGATTGAAGGCTACTGTTCCGTTGTGAGGGTGACGTAACGTGTCCGTGGCCAGTGACGAAGATGGTGCTCGTGATGGCGGCCCCGTAGCGCCCTTTCAGCGATGTGGGCTGGCATCCCGATATATTTGTGCATGACAGTTAAAGCATTTAGATTCGCGTCTGCTGACGTGTTTTGTTTGCACTGTTAGGCTGAGTATTAGACAGTGACTTCGAATGTTTCTGCTGAAATTGAAGGTCGTGTGATTCGCGTATGGGTTTTGAAGGAGACATGATACACAAGCACACGGGAACTAGCGTTGCCTTCATTAAAGCTTCACTAAAGGTACGTGTTAGCTGAATTAGTTGCTCATGAGTTCTGTTGGCAACGTATATCTATGTCATGGAAGTAAATCGCTATTTGTTTTTGCTGGTGATGGCATTGTTGTTGAATATTCTTATTAGTATTCATTCATTCAATAATTTGATACTGAGCGATGCAGAGATGTTCTGTATTAGAATGATTGTGCGAATATTGTTTTTGCACCAAATATCGCTGTATTCCGCTGTTATGACATGCCTGTTATTGACGTTTGTGTTTCGGAATTTGCTTCAGTGAAAATAGAATCCGGCATATTAATTTCAGCAACGTCGCGACAGTTGACAGTGACTCTTGTTGGGACGGGTGCGACCATGTTTTCTAAATTGACAAGCTGGGCCTAATGTATGACGAGTAGGATGCATAGGGCTCTGTCGCAATCTATATAGGGTTTCGGGGATGCCACGTTTATGTACGCGGTGGGAGTCGTTTTCAGCCGCTCCCTGTATAGTTTATGCCAACCTTCGCGCGGTGGAAGCGATATTTATAACGCAGACGAGCTCGTTGTGTACCCGCATGCGCCCAGTGCCTCGATTGCGCAGAACACGGCGCCGCTACTCTACACACACATAACAACCGACCTCGGTCGGCTTAGAGCCTCGCATTTGGTGAGGCAAGCGCCCAGCCAAACGCAATTACGCTCGGTCAGTAATTGGATCCTAGCTCTAAAATATGTCAAGGCTGCGCGCCTGCTACGTTCCAATGGTACTTTGGTGATTCGGCCATGTTTCGGGCGTTAAATCAAAGCCTTTGATTAGTGAGTGCCGAAAAGAGACGGAAAACTTATTCGACGAGCACGGGAAGCTTCCGTGAGTGCACCTCGGGTAAACATATGTGGTGGGACAAAATGAAAGTAGTAAATAGTCCGTGTTGAGTCACATTTATTAGTTTATTTTTTTGCATTAATATAGAAGGCCTGTCCCTACCTTTCGCCCCACGCTCAAAGATTCGCGTGCTTGTGCAAAGCTTGAACGGTATATATTTGCTCGTGAGGGCAGAGGAAAACGCTTACGAGAAAGAAGTGTTTTAAATGCGGCCCTAGTTTCAGCGATAGATGAACCTGATTAATCCTACTGAAGTCACAAAAAAAAAAGCATTTCGTAACATTGCTTTGAATTGGGCACGCTTGCGCTCGCAATCAGGATCTTTTTCTGACCTTGTTTACCAGGCTCGTTTGCGTTTTGGTATGCCACATCTTGTTTCAAAGCGTTATGCCACTCATATTATGCCGCTTGTCTGCTGGCTACCTTAACAGTGCCTTTGATTTCATTTGTTTTTGGTCATTTCGCGCATGCGCAACAGAAGTGCGTTCGAACTAACTCTCATCGTACCAGAGTGGTACCATGAGAAGTACCTTCGCCATGGTTTGTCAAGTTATGCTAAAGTTCGCACTCCGACTGCTGTTGTAGTTTCTATACGCCGCTGTTAACGTCAGATATGAGGAGGTTTGTTGCTTAGTTACTACAGATCGACACAGCCTGGAGATTTCCCGTAGTGAGTACAGCACAAAACAAAGAGAGAGAGAGAGATGGGGGAGGAGGTTATAGGAAAGGCAGGGAGTTGCACCCAGTTGCACCCGCTTGGATACACTACAAGGAGGAAGGGTAAATTGGAGGAAAAACTGAGAAATTAAGCAGGATACAGGGGACATCCAATGTATTCGCATGCACGGAGGAGCGTTCACTGCGCAGGTTTCAAACGGCGAACTGTCCCAAAGTTCGGTTCGACGTCGACTGTCTTACGAAGTAGACTGCAATCTATGATGTCAGTGTAAGCTTGCGAGGACTGGCTCTGAGGTACCTAAAACTTGCAGCGTGGTTTGAGCTGATGGGATTTTCATGCTGGCGCAGAGTGCGCGCATTGCGCCTATGTCAATGACCTCAACACAGCGATGACGCACAAGTTTTCGTCGTGGAGACCATCGTTGGAATATTGTGGCGGCTCTCCATTCTGTGTGTTTGGACCTCTTGTGTTTACAGTACATTAATTCCAACTCGCCCACCTTAGTTGTGCTTTTCCCGAGATTTCCGGCAGTCGCTCCGCCCCGGCGCCGCCTACTGAATGCAGTACAGTCGCAAGCTCACGTGCCATATAGTAGCGTCGTTATCCTAACTACGTCGGCCCACGTATTTTACCGTTGACCCTCTAACACGGTAGCATGGAGGAACGTTTGGACGTGCGGAAACACTTATCTCGTGTAATGTCCTCGCAGCATCTAAATGTCACTGCACTCGAGTGTTGCGCCAACTCGCGTCTTATTGTTAGTTAGAAAGTAAAAATAAATACAAGTCGCCCCCACCGGAACTGCGGCGCGCCTAGTCATTTTATCTGTGCATGAGAGTCGGCCTTTGGGCTTTGCGTTGTAACAGTACGTACGTTATCCGTGCTTTACAAAGCACTACGCGTACTTAGAACTAGAAGTTTGTCCTCCCTGTATGCTTAATGTGTTACGCTTGGCTGAGAATTGAAGTTCCCATGTTTGGTGAACTCTACCACAATTTTGTCAACGTCTTAACTCACCGCTAGGTGGCGACCTCGGCCCGAGCGTCGCCTCATTCATAGTAAATATTTTTACCAGAAATAGCTCTGCAACGTGCGCCTGCCTTGCCTGGCGGTATATTGAACTACTAAGTGACAGTACACTGTGTTCCTTCCTATACTTGTCCTGAGAAAAATTGCGATCGGGTTAGTAGTCAAGGCGGGTTGCTTTTACTTTTAGTCCGACTGTATAGTGTTCACTGCATCTTTAACAGGCCGCCGAATGGCTAGTTCTGCGTCCAATCAACGATGTTCGTCTGGATGTCACACCGTTTTCTCTGTTTGCGCTAACTACTACTGCTACCAGAAGGATTTGTTTAATGATTGATCATGGACGTTAGTCGTCATTACAAAGACTTATCACTAAGCGTCAACCTGGGTTCATCCACTTTAAACGGTGTTATAGCGGTTAAACACCAATAGTCATTCTGCAAGCTTTCTTATATCAATGTATACAGTAAACATACAACTATTTCTGTAAAAACACGTTTTGCTTTAGTGTTAAAGCGATTTTTATGACACAGCAATCAAGCATATTTTTATACAGTATAAGGTTGATTTAACTGAGACAGACAAGTCATTAGACCAACATAAAAAATGTTTATCTATTTCTTTTTTTTTGTCGAGCCTGGGGCCGCACAAGTCAGCGCCCCGTTATAAAGGGGGCGCGCTCATAGCATTTATCTATGCATTCATCCATCCGACTGCTTTCCGACCACTTAAGGTCCTCTTGGTCCTCGTCACCAGTGCATAGAGCCTTGGTCTGAGCACCAGTGCCTCAGACTACATATGGCTACACGAGATCCTTCTTGGCAGGCAAATAATCCATCCTCAAAGTGGGATACCTCGCATCAGACTCGGTTAAGCTCGGCTCTGAAGATACGCCAAAAGCTCGTTCATATTCCCGACCCTCTTAACCTCGTCATGATTGGTCTATCTAGGGAACTCTTAGAGGTTGATGGCATTAATCATACTATGTATGCAGATGACGTCATCTTAAGGTGCACCGGAGGTGACTGCGCTTTTGGCGACTGCGCTTCAAGGTGCCATTGAGGTCACATAAGACTACATTAGACTGACCGGACTCCATAATACAAATCAAGGTGGACGATTGGGCCAGTTGGTGATACATGATCTAAGAGTACTACGCGGTAGAAAACACGGACGGTAAAAAACGCTTGTCCTTGTCTTTTTCCCGTCCGTGTTTTCTACCGCATAGTACTCTTAGTCCATAATACTCGCTGCGTAATTGAGAGCTGCTGCTGTACAGCCCGAAGGGCAGGGCCTCAAACTGAAAGGTCGAAGGCCTTTAGAAGACATCGACATCATTCTAAGGACAAGTGAGGTTGGTATCAACTTCAGGGTGGACACCGTCCGCGTTCTAGGTATAATGATTGAATCAAACGACTCAAATAACCGATCTGTACTGAAGTTTACCAAGAAAACGGACAATGCATTCGATTGATAAGGGTTTGCAACCGGCAGCAAGGACTATGCGAGGACAACCTCATCAGGTTGGTGCCTGCTTTCGTGATGCGTCACATCACCTACATCGCGGCAATGCACAACTGGCAGTGGTCAGAGCTGGACAAACTCAACAAGTTGATAAAAAGTCACAGCTTTGCCGCAAACGCGAAGCAATGAACGCGATAGCAACAATTTGAAAGGTCACGCGCAAAACGGAAAGCAGATCGAAACGGGCCCCGCGTTTCTCGCGCACAAATTACGCATGAAAGGTACTCACAGGTACGGATGCACGCGAATAGGCGTCTCATTTGTTACTTCGCTGAGTCTGAAAAGAGCGTACCTTTCGTGAACGGAGACTGCAATGATTGCAGTGATTTTTCTGCACCCGTAAACTACAGCAGAATTGTTCCACGTAAAGCCAGAGGCCAGCCAAGGCATATGATCCTCCCCTCCTCGCCACCGCGCGATAAGGGCGCGCGAGGAGCGTAGCTCCCCTTCTCTAGGCCGGACAAACTACACGCAGGAGATTAGAGCGGGCGCCGCTGCGCGATGTGGCGACGTGCGCTCATTGCGCCATCTTTCTGGTAACGCCGAAAACACAGCAGCGACAAGTGGTAGATATAAATAGCTTGCCGTTTGAATGGTGAAGAACGTTATCCAGGGTGGCTCACTGGTAATCGCCTCGCTATCACGACGCAGAGGTCCCACGTTCGATTCCGTGCGCAGGAGTGTTTTTTATTTTTTCTTTCTTGCGTTTTCACATACATAGATACGTATTACATATACGATGCATGACGTTGACGCCGACGTCGACGCCAACGCCGGGGGCGAAATCCAGCCGACGGTGTCCATATAATTGTTATTGCAAAAAAAAAAAAGCGGTCAAGAGGGCCTTTGGCTTCCCATGTGCACGAGCTCGGAGAGGCTGCTCCACCTCGGCGTGCACCATACGCTTGAAGATATTGCTGAGCCGCAAGAAGGGGTGCATGCTTACCGAACTCTCTACTAACAGTGCCGGTAGAAACATCCTGGGAGAGCATGGACTTCACCCGACATGAATCGATACCAGATACGGCACCATTCATCGAGAACACAGACAGTGTATTATCGTGGCACCCATACCTCGGAATGTCCACCCTGAGTGAAATGTTGGCAGACGATGGGCCAGGGCTGAACCCCTCCTGGATGATGCCCATGCGGCCCGGAGTTGCTGTTTCGTTGACCCTGCCCGGCACCCAAACGAAAAATCATTCGTTGCAGTCACCGTTGATCAAGATGACATTGTTACAAACTCCTCGATGATCCGGACCACAACAGCCGAGGTTGCCGAACAGGTCGGGAAAACAACAATAAACAGCGACGCGAGATTGGTAGTCCAAGCATTCGCTAAGAGCACCATCTAAGAATCAGCCCTGCGTATCCTGCGAAATAAAGAAGTTCAACAACACACAATCGTTTGCATAATTCCCCGCTCGCATGGGACAGATCGAGGGTGGTCCATCCAACCTCAACTAGTCGGCTCACAGAGCTTCGCGAAGAGTCGCCGACCGCGTAGCTATGTACTCAAGGGTGTGGCGATGAGTTTCTGGACAACAATGATCCCCCAACGACGTAAAATAAACTTACTAAAAATTTTTATCTGAGGAGGCAAAAGTATCCGCCACCGCACAGTAAACTGAACAGGCCTCATGCATTAACGCTCAGACTGTTGCAGGTCGAGGCATAATCCCAGTCCCGCAGTCTTGCGCAAGATATATCCATAAATTCAGACATCAAACACATGCGTGCTTTGCCCAGATTTTCCAGCTTAGATCACGTGCTATGATGGTGCCCTGCATTACGGGTTGAAGACGTTACGTTGTCCAAGTGGGATGGTTCGCTATACGCAGTCTGGATTCAAAGGACACAACTATGGATATATATATATATAGTTCAACGGGCGCATGGCGTGGCGGAGAGGCTAGGCCTCTCTGTCCCGATGTGGGAGTGGCCTGCTACGTGCTAGTTCACGCTCCGACGTACTTAAATAAAGTTTTTCTATACAACACCATCGATCACGTGCGGTATAATTTTAAAACTTGGTGGACGAGCTTTATTAAACTTTAACAAAATACGAGTATCATACGGGATTTCGGGTGCACTCTGAGGAAAAAAAAGAAAAATCCTTTTGCTTCTTTTGGTGGGTCTTCACTCGTCACACATTAAGCTCCCTTTGAAAGTACTAGTTAACACTCTTTTCAGATGTTTAAGCTCTCTTCGAAGAGTAGTTGGAGGCGCCGCTATCCCGAGTGTTTAAGGTGTATTTTAAAGTTCGTCATATATCATACGTGAGAAGTTAGGACTCAACAGAAAGAGCGAAAATGTCTTTTTTTTTTCTTTTTATTAGAGTGTTGGATTTCGAGACTTCGAGGAATGCAGCAGAATGACTCTGCGCCTTTGCAACCACCGGTGCTGGTTTCGTTTATGCGTGGCATTCGCGCCAAGTTCTCAATGAAGTGCGAGGAATTTCCTGCAGCGCGTCCCGCCTTGCTTCCCCAAGTCGCACACCTCGTCGGGCTCGCGCACTCTTTCGCGAAAGCGAGTGTTCGTATACGCCCGTGGCTCGTTCTCGAGGCGCCATTTTCGCGAAGAGCTTTGCCTCGTAGAAGGTGCAGAATGGAGCGCAAACTTCGGTCACGCGTATTTAGCTCGAAGTTATCTTGTTCGAACCTGACTTTTTTTTTAGCTTCATCCGCGGAAACGA
The DNA here is from genome assembly GCF_043290135.1 of Rhipicephalus microplus. NCBI lineage: Eukaryota > Metazoa > Arthropoda > Arachnida > Ixodida > Ixodidae > Rhipicephalus > Rhipicephalus microplus. The sequence goes on from NC_134700.1 coordinate 209,216,230, forward strand.
AGCTGAATACGTGTAGACGTGGTTTTGTTAGTACTTTTTTTTAAAAGCTACTGGCATTCGCAATCAGGATGGCTTGCATAAATGTTCCGTCCGTGTCGAGAAAAGCGCTCCGGTTATAGTTTTGACTCCTCAAAAACGTACTGAGTGCGCATAATGAAAAGAGAGAGAGAGAATTCGGCGTGCTACTTCGTGCGTATACGTTTGCAGCCTTTGGAGTTGGAGTATTGCCACCCGACGTTCTTCATCGATTTCGCCAAACCTTATTCCGTCTTCGACGACGCAGCGGCTCCATCTTCGATTCCGTGTACGCCGCGTTACGCTTTCTTGAATACGAGCAGAGCGTGCCAGATTTCTCCCTTGGCGGGCGACTCAAAGTTGGCGGCAAGGGGGAAAAAAGAAAGAGGACAGAATGAATGAGTGCCACCCGTAGGAAGAGGTGGCTTAAGTTTTGAGAGGAACGCAGAATTCTTCGCGCGCTCAGAGTGAAGGTGTTCTGTTTACCTCTTTGGCGCTCCACAAAGCTTCGCGCAAGTCTGTCTCTCGGCGTGTTTCTTTTGACATGCGTCAGGTGCGCGTGTGGAATAGGCATTAGCCGCAGTCCTTTTCTTTTCTTTTACTTTGTGGATGTAAAATTGTACCGTGCAAAGAATATTGTAGCCTTGGACGCCTCTACGTGAGACGCTGGCCATCCCTATGACGTGTATAGTCGTAGACGTTGCCGTGCTTACGCGCGTGGTAAGTCAGTGTCATTCATGGAGGTTTTTTTTTTTTTTTTTTAAGGAGAAGCACTTCGCGTCGCCCGAGGGAAGGCCTTGTCACGCTACCACACGTGGCAACATTTCGTCCGCACCAAAAATCTGAGTGGACGTTGATAAAGGAAGCAGAATAGAATAACTATATGGAGATGAAGCCGGAAGTGTGACATGCATTACAATATTGTCTTCGGGCATGCTCTTTGAGCGTGTGTCCGCTGTCAATGTAGTAGATTTCTGTTGTGTTTTTCAGTTTTCATTCGCTTTTTTTTTGTCCTTTGGTATTCTTCTGGGCGCGTGGGGCCGTTTTCTGGCCAATTTATGCTAAAAATATTTACGGCCGAAGTTATCTGACGACCAACATGTGTGTGCGTTAGCGCGATTAGTAAAATTCACTGCTCGAGCACTCCTTGCAGGTGGTTCACCTGCGAAGCTGGAACTTGTGACACCGGTGTTTATCACGGGTTGTGATCTGTGGAAGGGTTTGGTGTTGTAGCTTATGATTTCTGTATTACCGAATTTAAGAGAATCATGCTTCGAGAGGGAGGGAGAGCGAGTGCACGACCTGAGTATGTGTGCTCTGGCCTGCTACTTTGCATTGGGGAAGATGGGAAAGAAGGAAAATGATGACGGCGAGGGGAAGACGTGATGCGTATGCATGATATATGCACGTAGCGCAGGGACTTTAATTTTAGAGTCTTATGTCTGGCGCAGTATTTTCCAGGAGGTCTACAGATGCCCTGGTAGTGACTACTGAGACTTTCTGGTGAGACAGTGTAGATTATATGCTCGTTTCACTTGGAATCTTCACACCGGGACTATGCACTTGGGTGCTCTATTGCTCGAAATATATTGAGAAGAGTCAAATGAAATAATAGGCACCGATCCATGTGCTTCCGTGGGAATATTTCGTGTGTATAGGGTGAGAATACCTCAAGAGACACTAGCGCAGGCGTGGACACCCTTAGAGGTACTGTATGTTGTATGCTAACATCGCTTTTTCATTTAGTCGCTGCGCACTCATACATCCACGAACTCATCGATGGCCACATTTCCCCACCTCCACCTTATTTCTATGTAGCCAAAATACCAGAGTCCGTGTGGCCGTTCGATGTTAGTGGACGTTATAGCAACACCCAATGGTTGAAATTTCCTTACCCCTCCGCTATGGCACCCGTTGCTATAATACGTTACGTCTTGGTCGATTCATTAGCCGTCGAACATATTTAGCACGATCTCGCCATCTATGTCGTCTTTGTGCTCTTGTCTAGCCTGCCGAATCCGTCGCGCTCACGTTTGCACCGCACTTAGATTTATCTGGAAGTTAACTCCACGAAGTATTCTCCGGCGTTTTACAGACGATATTCTTTATTGGGATACTTTAGGAGTCTTTTGGTAGTTTTGGTCTGTCTGTCTGTCTGTCTGTCTGTCTGTCTGTCTGTCTGTCTGTCTGTCTGTCTGTCTGTCTGTCTGTCTGTCTGTCTGTCTGTCTGTCTGTCTGTCTGTCTGTCTGTCTGTCTGTCTGTCTGTCTGTCGCATGATTCAGCCTCCCGGGCATAGCTTTAGAACTTGCTGAACGCCCAGCCATCTTGAACTGGTGGCTGCATTGACACTTGTGAATATTGTGGATTAAAAAAAGGCAAAAATTACGCATATCTGAGCCGCAACATCAATACGTAAGTATTAGGTGGTGTGTTCCTTCGCTATAAAATAGATAGGTGCGTTATTCTAAACACCCTATAGTATTTCTCAGGCTGCGCTGAAAATGTGGCGCTGTGCACGAATGGTGCTGCAACCTGGCAGGACTGAAATTGTACGAGGACAGCATCGCGCGTGGCCGCGGATGAGACCAGGACTCATGGACGCCCGGCATTGTACGCCCGGCATAAGACGGGCAAATGTGGTCTTTCGACGACATTTGCAGCAAAACACGAAGATACGCGGCCATTTTTTTGTCCACGTTCATTGCTTCTCGCTTTCTTGTAATTAGAATGGTTGTTTACGCAACAAGCTTGAGACTGTTTTCAGTTGTGCTCAACAGAAGTGCTAAGTTTTGCTCTTCCGTTCTTTTACACTGGTGGTATATCCATCCCGAGAATTTCCCTCAAGACGTTTCTAATTGCTTTCGTCCTCTTCTCGTTCCACTGAATTTTGCTCCTTTCCCTTGTCGATCGAGTGAACTTTTGCCCCCCCCCCTCTCCCCTTTTTCGTCTATTTTTGCGGCTTACACTCGCGGCAGAGAAATTTGTACATTTATGGTTTTGATTTCGCATTCGAAATGTACGCTTGTTTAATTTCTCTCGCGCGCCGTTTTGTGGCAGCAACGTGGCGCGCTCGCGTTTTTCGTTTCCACAGCACCTTTGCGTTTGCTTCGTCAGAGCGTTGAGTAATTCTTTGGCGGTGCTACAGGGGGCCGTGCAGGTGGCATTGATCAAAGGCGTTGTATAATCAACGGTCGCGACGTGGTCGGACCGTTCTCGCTGACGTGCGCCGACGCGTACACCGAGAAAGCTCCACGAGGTTACTATGTGTTGTATATTTTTTAATTCCTCTCACGTCACATTCAGGGGGGGGGGGGGGAAGACCTTTAATTGCGGAAAACCGCCGCCGGGAGATAGAGAGGGGGGTGGGCGCTTATAGAGCCGCGCAGTCTCGGAGAGAGCTATGCAGCGCGAGCTCGCTTGCTCCCTATACCCATTTGCGTGCCTGTGGAAATATCGCGAGCGCTGCTTGACGGCTCTGCCGGTGTGTTTCCCGCGATTTTTTCGGGCGTGCACCCGGCGCGTCTGCGCCTGACAAACGCAACGCTCGCTCCGTGCTGAAATGGCTTGGCCGGATGCGGTCTGTGTGCAGCACTTCGTTGCCACGCGGTTTCCGTACCGCGCGTCTCGCCTTCGAGCGGCTTCGAAAGCTTTCGCCCCTTTCCCATCCCCTTGCACTTGCAGCGTATCATGCGAGCGGACCACCCTTCACCGCACTTCGAAGGGGGCTGCCAGCGTGGAGTTTCTAATCAAATCGAGCGATTAGTTTCAGGTTCCGAATAATTACGCCTTGTTTGCTCGCTTAGGATTTCCTTTCGGTTGGTTCTCGTGGATGCTTTAGTTCTGTTTCGTTCTGGGAAACCCTCGTATGTTGTTTTGTTGGAGGTTTCGTCGCTTGTGCGCCCTGTTATCATTGATTCGGCCGATTCAATGTCAGGTATGGAGTGCCTCTGTGTTATCTGAGCTGGTTTTGTCTGCGCGGGTAAAAGGACGTGTTAATAGCTGATTGTTCTGGCCTAGCTTAAATTGGGTGTCGCGATAACGAAAGCCGCCCTACTGTTCGCTGTTGACATGACACTGTGTGCCAGTATTGTACGTTAGATATGTACATGCAAGCGCTTTACGTCGGGCGAAATTCACGTAACAGGACTCAACATAGGAGCTTAATTTACCCCTTTATTTACCCGTCGTACGCCGTCGTTCGATAAGTATTATTTGTCACTATCTCTGCTTCTCGGTGTTGGGACTCGCGCTGCGCTTCTCAACCGTGGTACGCCAATCATCGTGACGATGTCGGTTGATTCTTATGTTTTCCTCTCAATAACTGTCGAAACGTGCTCTTGCAACACGTTTCGTTCGTTCTGCCTGGCGGCGCTTGGCTCTTTGTAATATCTTCCTTTCTTCTTAGGAATGTGGTTTCCTTTCGGTATTTCGCATTTTTCGTCGTTTTTTTTTTTTGGAAGCTGGCGGGTACTTTCGTCATTTCATGCCGGGTGAGTGTGAACACTCGCGGCGTTTGAGCGGTTATTGCGTTGATCGGTGGTGTTTTTGACGTTACCCACTGAGAATCGCTGCGCAGCGCCTTCCCTGGTGGGCCTGAAACGGCTGTGATTTCCGTGAATGGCCGCGTCCACTTTATTACGCGATTGATCAGCTGCGAAACCCCCGAGAATTCGTTCGTGGCGCCCGCTTTTCTCTTCTGATTTTCTTGCTTGTTCTCTCAGTGATTGCTTCGTTTGCACCGCTCCTTCCATTAGGAGGTTTTAGCTGGCGCGTCGCCATCAGCTGTGTGTCATTCTCAATATGGCCGATCGCAACTCAGCCATTATACGCGCTTATTTCTCAATCAAGCTTATAACATGATCGAGAGGAATCCGAATGTGTGTCCTATTCATGCAAGGACATTTTTTTTTTCTTAGTGGATAATTGTTCTCGGGTAAAATATGAAAGGGCAGTGGCGTTTGTACACGAAAACAGCTCGGCATCTCGGTTTCAACCAATATTTTCCGTCTGCGTAAATTTTTCTGGGCTGTTTGTTCGTCTCCCGGTTGCGTTTGCTTCAAAGTTTAACGGGGCTGTTCTCGAGTGCCGCTAATAGTGGGGGCATGCATCTCATTGTGCTGAACAGTCGTGACAAAGTATGGCAACAACACCGCGAGTGTGGTATAACTACAGTTGTCTGCCTATAAGCTTTGCGGTGGAGGTCACGCCGGCAGGGGTTCGAAATTACGGGTGAACAGAGGGCTAGTCGCATGTCGTTTTCATCTCGATTCATTTATCGATTGTGAAGTTGAAGATTGGGGCAATTCGGTTTCTACGTCTTTAAAACAACAGCGTGAGTTAAACAAGCACTATAGATGGAGTAGGTGCGAACATTGCGTTGAACGACGACAAGGCTGCGTGAAGACATCGATCTTTATGGGTAGATGGTCTCCGGCCACTTGGGCGCTACCCGTATAGTTGGAGAAAGCCGAACTCCGTTACTGCCGAAGCATGCGGCCAGGAATTGCACAGCGCATTGAGGTCGATGCGCCGGGACGTTTGCGTTGGACGTGCGGGCGTGAGCGAGCGTCGACGAGCGTCTTTTCACGCGTACTTGTATCTCCGAGACCATAAAAGGGCACGTGCTATCGCTGGTGATGACTTGGAGCAAAATGCGCTGTTTTTAGCGCCAAGGTTATGTCATGTGATGCAGTTTCAAAACAAACGGAAACAGGGTGAAGACGCGAGTGATGCAAAAGGTGTGGAAACTGATTTTTCCTGTATTGCTGATTTTTGCCACGTTTTAGAACAGTTGACGCGCCACGTTTTTATGTCCGCTTTGATTTGTGCGCATCTCTTCTATTTTTTTCTAATGTTTTGTGTCCGCGTATACATTTCCGCGCTATATAACGAGCACAACGTTTTGCTATGAAGTACAATTTTCGATGGTCGCGTAGAGTTGTCAATGCAACAGCCTTAAACAAAACTTGTTTTGGGAAAATAAATAGCGTTGTTGGTGGTGGCGTGCTGTTTTTACTTTTATTTTTTTAAATATTGGTTTTGCTCTTAAGAAACCACAGAAAATGCAAATAATGAATATTATATCTGCGAAACGTGGTTGGATCCAGGTCTTCTGCGTGGCGAACGGTTGTCTACCATCGTATTATGCCACTTCTCGAAACCGTTTTGTAAAACCTCGGGTATGCTCTTGAGCTTCACCTTTGCGAGTCGAACGCGAGAGCGTCATTTGTGCCGCTCGCATTGCAATCGCACTCGTTGACTTGCTTCGCATTTAGGCGGACACCTGACCTATGCCACAAGGGAAGAAATGTATGTGCGCATAACTTAGGCCTTTTCAAACTATCTCAAAATGCCCCGTTCAAGTAAGGTTGAGAGTCGCCTCCTATATACTTCATAACTATCCCATTCCCGAACGGGCTGTCACATTCTTATCCTGAAGAGAATCCTTTTTTATGCACTCACGTCTTTCTTAAAAAGAATAGCGCCAGTGAGCGCCCGCAATCGCCTGGCGCTCATTTTAGTTTTCGTCTTGCCGATCTACACTCACCCTTGCCAGCTGTTCGAAGAAGTAGTCGAAAGTCACGTTCTCCTGCCAGACACGTGTACGTGCTTCGATATTGGGATAAGGACGGCGGTCCTGCTCTGACGTAAACGACTCCCGACAAGTTGTGCGCTCGCGTTCCCCTCAAGGTATACGTTACGCCGGCGTCCTGTGTAGGTCAAGATGGTCGGTGCAGCCTAGGCTAACATCAAAGCTGCAGATGTTTTCTCGCGAATGCTACAGAGTGGACGCGACGTGGGCCGGCATCTGCCTAAGTGAATGTCGTGCACGCCTACGGCTTCACCGATCCTGAGATTCTTTCAGGGGAACGGAGTACCGTATATACAAAAAAAAAAAGCTTAAGGTGACATGCATGGCGAAATCGATACGGATAGTACGGAAAGATATAAAGCAGATCTATGCAATCAGAAAATCATATTGAGTCAATCGACTATATGCCCAACTGTCGTACGATGCAAGCTATTGGTCTAGTCAGTCTTTGATCTCGTTTACTCAAGACGCTCTCCGTGTGCGCGTGCTGTCGCGTAGCCGCTGTTAGAGGGAAATCTCTCTCGCGTCCGTCTTTGCATGCGCAGTGTTTTTAACATGACTGTGTCACATCTTCCTTCGTATTTCTCGCTTGTCCTGTTGCTTCGCTCATTTGATTTGTTTGTGCCCGTTCCATCATGGCCTGGACGGCGAGTTTTCGTTCCATACGTTCATCGGCTACCTTTTTTTCGCGTTCGATATCTGTCGCTGATTACGCGGGAAGGGTGCATAGAGAGGAAGAAGGAAAGTGACTGCAACCGCGCTAGTTGATTTTTTTTATTTTTTGTGTTCTTACGCCGGTTAGTTAAGTGCTGCTTTGGCGGCGTTGCTAATTACGTTGTCGACGAAGGGGAGCCCGGGGGTGGGGAGGGGGTTCGATGTGGCTGTGCTCGCGTGTCCCCCTCGATTAGCGGCCAGTCGTTTGGCAGCGAACACGGCCGAGTGCCAGCTTGCCGCACAGGCACGCGCGAAATCAACGTGCGAGAGCATGCGAAGCTACGCTCTGGCATCGTGCTGCATCGATCGCTGTTTTGTACGTTACCTTGCAACTACAACGGGGTGTTTTGTTTTGTCGTTTGGTTTCCATCCACAGCCAGGTCTGTGATGCTTGCCGTGATAGGGCATGATTGTCGACGCAAGGTACTTTGTGGATTCGTGCGAATGCACGTTTTTTGTTTTGCGTGTGTTTCCGGAGATCCTGTATATATACGTATGCATATATATATGTCCTACTCAATAGACCGAGATGGGAGGCCTCGTTTTTGTGGGCATGTTTAGTGGCCAGAACCGACGTCGGTGCGACGAAATGAACGGTGTATCTCTTATACGCGATATTGCTGCCTTGGCTAGGTGCTTGCCCCGCCGCGGTGGTCTAGTAGCTAAGGTACTCGGCTGCTGACCCGCAGGTCGCGGGTTCAAATCCCGGCTGCGGCGGCTGCATTTCCGATGGAGGCGGAAATGTTGTAGGCCCGTGTACTCAGATTTGGGTGCACGTTAAAGAACCCCATGTGGTCAAAATTTCCGGAGCCCTCCACTACGTCGTCTCTCATAATCATATAGTGGTTTTGGGACGTTAAACCCCACAAATCTAATCTTGGCTAAGTGCTTCTTTAGTGGCACGAGAAGACCATCGTTATACTGTTTACTAACCTTGTCGAGCAGGCTCTACGTAGCGCACAGATTCAAGAATCACTGGAATGAATCGATGAAGAGCAGCATCAGCATCCCCTATTCGGCGCTCTTGCTTGTCCTGCAAGCTTGCGAGAAGATTGCCTGTAGGTTGATTTGTCAGCGAGCTGTGATATTGATTAACAAAGCACAAACGCCACCTGTTTGCAAGCACCTCAAGAGTGACGGGCTTCACGGGCCAGAACTACAACATGAAAATGAGCCAGGTGCATACATAGCGCTGGAATCTGGGTCAACATTTACGTCCCTTTCCACATCCCTCTCGAAGTTTTCTTTCCTTTCACCAAACTGTGAGCACACGTGCACTGTGCATTTGGACACCCATGGAAATGCGATCCTATAATAGTGCTGATTAGGGCTGGTTTGAACACGTTTAAGAAAAAGTCACAGCTTCGCCGCAAATGCGAAGCAATGAATGCGATAGCAACAAATTGGAAGGCGACGCGAAAAACGGCAGGCAGATCGAAACGTGCCCCGCGTTTCTCATGCACAAATGACGCATGAAACGTACTCACAGGAAGAGATGAACGCGAATAAGCGTCTCAGTTGTTACTTCGCTGTGTCTGAAAAGCGCGCTCTTTTCGCAAACGGAGACTGTGCAACGAGTGCAGTGACCTTTGTGCGCCCGGTAACTACAACAGAATCGTTGCGGTGAGGGCCCAAGGCGTACGATCCTCCCCACCGCGAAATAAGGGCGCGTGCGGGAACGTCCACTTCCCTCCTCCTTACAGGGCAAATTAGGCGTGGAAGCTAGATGGGAGCGCGCGCCGCAGCGCCATGATCTGGCGACGCGCGCTTACTGCGCCATCTCGCTGGTAGTGCTGAAAACAGCGATAGTTCCTTCGAGATGGCCATCGCAGTGGTAAGTGGTAGATGCAAACAGATTGCCGCTTGAACGTTGAAGGAGGTGCTTCTTCGTGGCTCAGTTTTAACGCCTCGCACTCAAAATTCGGAGGTCGGACGTTCGATTCCGCGTGCCGTTGTATTTTTCTGGATTTCTGCTTCACTTGGTAGTATGTCCCACTGATCTAATAGGGGGAGCTGGATGGCGCATCCAGCGCGCGTGGTTCAAGTCACCGGAAGACGCCGTTGGTGTCCCGGAAGCCACCACCATGCATCACAGTCGTCTGCTGCGGGCGCGAAGTCTTTTGTCTTCTTTTTAATGAAATGCTGGACTGTAGGGAGCTGTAAAATTTATGAATCGACTGGAAATGTCGTCGCGAAGACATTTTACGCATAAGTATCTCAAAATTTTATTCTTTTTTACGCATTCTGCGAGGAAATTATGGTATTTAACCGCCTAATTTTTTATCGAAGCGCGTTGAAGGTGTTTGGTTTTTTGATATGCACTTTCTCACGCTCGAGGCCTCAAATATACGAACAGGGGGTCAGCAACTTAAGGAGCGACAGCTGGACGCCGTCTCTAAGAAGCAGACTTTTCGGGGACCACATTGCGGTCATGTTTTGACCCCTCGGTTCTAAAAACGCACCTTCAAAACGGTGTCATCCCAACGTTGTTTTCTTTCCCGGATCACTGACAAAAGACAGACCTTAGCGTTTCTGGTTACCATAGCGCTCATACCTTTATTAAATGCGAAGCATTTCTTAGCGAACTTCGGCGACTTTGAGCGTATCTGTCTGTCTGTTCTATCTATTCTTTATTATTCATTATTCGAAATATACCTGCAGCGCCCGAAGGCGTTATAGCAGGGGGGTTACAGATTCGAAAGAAACAAATTTTCATTTACAGCAGACACTTGTACACTTGTGAGCCCATTCCACTCATGTATTGTTCTGACAAAAAAAAAATTTGCAAAAATTCCAGTCCTGGGACGGTATTCCCTCAGTTTAAAAGGATGATCAATTCGATTTGACAAATAATACGGCGTCTGTAAATACATATCCTTATTGATTCCAGTTTCATTAATAAATATTAGATATAAAAGTTTCAATCGCATTCCCAACCTCAACGAGGAGGCTCACCGCGTAGCGCGAGGTCTCACTTACCGCCCTCGCAATGGAGCTTCACATGAGGTACTGGGAGGAGATGAGTGTTGGGAGAGGGACAGAATGTTTAGGTTCTGCGACATTATCCAATTCTACCAAAAGTCGAGGCGCAGATTTCCACCACCTAGCTCCACATTAGACAGATCTCAGGAGGTTGACTGGAGGCGACTTCAAACTAGAACATTTCCCAATCCGAAGCTCCTAAATCGCATCTACCCCGAACTATACCCAAATGACTCGTGTAAACTATGTAGCATGAGACGCGCCTCCCTAGAGCACATGTTATGGGAATGCACACAGATAAAGGACGCCAATGCAGTCTCCCCAGAACAGCTTGGGGCGTGGTGGAGGGCCGCGCTGATCAGCTCAGATCGCACAGATCAAATATGGGCCATCCAGTGGGCACGGGAGGCGGCTGAGAGACAGGGTCTCTCCACCGCCCTTGGCGCGGCTTAGGCTCACGCCTCAATCCGCTGGTTAAATAAAGTTTGCTCACTCACTCACTCAATTTTCTTCTACGCGATGAAAGCAGCTCCCAATTCAATTCTTGTTTCATAGCGGTAGAGCTTTCCCGCCATTGATACCGTCCCAGGACGAACCTTGCCGCCCTGTTCTGTATTTTTTATATCTTATCACTAAGATATACCTGCGCCGGATCCCACACAGCGCAGGCGTACTCTAAGACTGGTCGTACACACGTCAAATACGCACATTCTTTAAGTCGCTGATGCGAACATCGTAAGTTACGCTGAATAAAATTTAACACCCTCGCAGCTTTCGCGACAACATAATCAACTTTTATACATTCCATGAACAGCCAGAAGAAAAGAACACACCCAGGTATTTGTAATCTATCTATCTATCTATCTATCTATCTATCTATCTATCTATCTATCTATCTATCTATCTATCTATCTATCTATCTATCTATCTATCTATCTATCTATCTATCTATCTGTCTGTCTGTCTGTCTGTCTGTCTGTCTGTCTGTCTGTCTGTCTGTCTGTCTGTCTGTCTGTCTGTCTGTCTGTCTGTCTGTCTGTCTATCTATCTATCTATCTATCTATCTATCTATCTATCTATCTATCTATCTATCTATCTATCTATCTATCTATCTATCTATCTATCTGTCTGTCTGTCTGTCTGTCTGTCTGTCTGTCTGTCTGTCTGTCTGTCTGTCTGTCTGTCTGTCTGTCTATCTATCTATCTATCTATCTATCTATCTATCTATCTATCTATCTATCTATCTATCTATCTATCTATCTATCTATCTATCTATCTATCTATCTATCTATCTATCTATCTATCTATCTATCTGTCTGTCTGTCTGTCTGTCTGTCTGTCTGTCTGTCTGTCTGTCTGTCTGTCTGTCTGTCTGTCTGTCTGTCTGTCTGTCTGTCTGTCTGTCTGTCTATCTATCTATCTATCTATCTATCTATCTATCTATCTATCTATCTATCTATCTATCTATCTATCTATCTATCTATCTATCTATCTATCTATCTATCTATGTATGTATGTATGTATGTATGTATGTATGTATGTATGTATGTATGTATGTATGTATGTATGTATGTATGTATGTATGTATGTATGTATGTATGTATGTATGTATGTATGTATGTATGTATGTATGTATGTATGTATGTATGTATGTATGTATGTATTTATGTATGTATGTATGTATGTATGTATGTAACATGCCATACTGATGATGCGCTCGCGGCAATTTCGCTAGCTTCACATACGCCAGTTTTGGTATTACGTCACGCCAATGGATGACGAAGGTATGTGACTGGTGCAAACATGATAATCATGAGATGCGTGTCATGTGAGAACATGACTACACGCCATAGTCAAGGCGCCAATACATTTCGACGTGACGCGGTGCGCGTGCTCGCCGGCGTTCATTTCGTCGCGTCACGCCGGCGTTGCCACGTCAGGCACCGGTCCTGCCATATATACTCGCAGGCGCGCGCCGCGTTGCTTTGAAGCATGCGTGTTTCAGTGCGTCCAGCGTCCCTCCGTCACGAAAAGAGGGAGAAGCAGCGTTGTCTGGGTAAGACAGTGGCGCGAAATGTGGCATGTCGCGTTTCGCGCCGGTGGCCGTCGGGCCGCGCCGACGGACTCTGGTCGCACACGGCGTCAGCCTATAGCGTTCTCACACGTTTTGCTAACGTATAGCGTCGCTGTGCCCAGCGTGCGCGCGTGTCCACGCTACATTGGAGTTTATTTGACCCTTCACGATGCGCTCGCGGCCGTTTCGTTAGCTCCACATATACCAAATTTGGTGTTACGTGACGTCAGTGGATGACGAATTATATTCGTCATCCACTGACGTCCGCAGGGCTCTGTCATAGGGCCACTGCTGTTCTTACGATATATTAATGATATGAACAGCGGCTTCTTGCCCGATGTCTTCATTAAGCACTATGGTGGTGACACAGTCATCTATTCATAGGCAGAATCGAACTACGACCAGGAAAAGCTTAATGAACATCTGGGCTTGATAGGCTCTTGGTGCAAAAAATGGCAAATGGTGTTGAACCCAAGCAAAACAGTTTTTATGCCGATTACAAGAAAAACCAAGCCTCTCTTATTTCGTTACGTCATAAATCCCGAACCACTCTGCCGTGGGTCAGAATATAAATACCTGGGTGTTTACGTCACAGATAGCTTGACCTGGAACCGCCATATAGATTATATCTGTGATAAATCGCAAAAAAAAGCTTTGGATGCTTCGTCGGAGGCTTGGTGACGCGACACCTGAAGTAAAACGTTTAGCATATAAAACCACAGTACTTCCGTTGCTGGAATATGCATGCCCGGTATGGAAGCCATATACGCAAAATAATATCGCTAAATGTGAACAGGTTCAAAATAGAGCCGTAAGATTTATTTTTAATTCCTACCGTAGAACGCAGTCCGTAACAAGTCTATGAACTAGGGCTCATATACTTACATTGCACGAAAGAATGAATATCAACAGCATGAAATTCTTTTTTCAGGTATCCCACGGTATCTACAAAACAGAGATAACAAAAATTTTCACTCTAGACACGTCGCATTCGCGGACAAAGCACACCAAACACATTAAACCTCTGAAGCATAACACAAAATCGTTCAAGAATTCTTTTATTGTATCCGCTATTGACACATGGAATAAGTTACGGAATGACGTTGTACTGTGTAACAATGTTAAAGATTTCGAATGTGCGTTACAAATGATGAACTGAGCTGTGATAAGGCACTCACTTGCTCACCTGTGTTCTGCAGTGTTATGCTACAGGGTGCGCATTGAATGTTGGATTTTTATTTATTATTTTTTGCATTGCTTTTGCTCTCTTTGTGTCAAATTGTGAGATGTTCCACTTTTGCTTGACTTTTGAAATTTGTGTGCCCAAATGAGCAACTCCTGTTTTGGCATGTATGCTAACAGTATGAATAAATAAAAATATGACTTGTGCAAACATGATAATGCTGACACGCGTGTCATGTAAGAACATGACAACATACCACGCTCATAGCGTGCTCGCGGCCGTTCCGCTAGCTTGACATATACTAAATTTGGTATCACGTGACTTGAATTGGCGACAAAGGTAAATGACACATCCAAACATGACAATCATGGCACAGAAGTCATGTACGGCATCGTTTACCTCCACCTCGTAACGTCGTGCTGATTTTAAAGTGACATATACTTATTTCTCATTCGTGCTTCGCATATCATTGATTCCCTGTGTACGTGGGATGATGCCGTGACAACATGCCGTGACAATTTTTTCGCTCTGTTACCTGACTAACGACTAATTGTAACGTACGTAACAGCAGTGCGCCGTATTCGAACGGCGTTGCTATGGCGTCTGTCATTTTTCTTGTAACGTTAGTCGGCGTTCCCAGTGATGCTATATAATCAAAGGGTTTGTTGCATGCATGGTTGTAGATCACAGCACCCCGCCGTTTCGGACAGCGTCGCTACGGCGTCTGTCACTTTTCGTGTAGCGTTGGGTGACCGCGAAAATGTTATGTTATAAAAAAAACAGAAAAACTGTGATCACAACGACTGCCACCTGATAATATATCATTTACACGCCTAAAACACCCAGAAGACGCCAGCTTCCGGGACAGTGAAGGGATCTTCCGGTGGCTTCACAAGCGCCCGCATTGGAGAGCAGGGATGCGTCATCGGTTTTTTTTTTTTTTAATGGAGGTCGGTGATATATCCACGCGATGTCCTATAGTTTGACGCGACCGACGTGCGCTCTTATCATTTCGCCTTGCGTCGTTACATGCTGAAAAACAGGTGGCTAGTACGATCACGTCAGAATGATGGTATCGCTTTCTGTTCTGCTGACTTGAGGTGTGGATAAGGGGTGCCAGCCTGAACACTGGTGGCTATAAACAGAGCGCAGCGCCAGCCGTGAGCGTTCTGTCTCGTGACACGACGAAGTGCGGCATCTGCGCCTGTCGGATGTCACCGCCGCCCATTAAGGCCCCAGTTCTGCCCAAATGGTTGACCTCCCTCGAGTTCGTGCTCCAGTAGTCACAACACTATGTGACATTATAAGCGTACTTGTTAAGCTTAAGTGTGTGAATAATGCGTTCGTGATAATATTTATCTCAGTTTTCTTAAGTGGCTAAAGTTTGGTGTCGCACGCACATGTCCCCCCCTCTCTCACACACACATTACAGTATGTGCGCATGCAACATTCGCTCGTTTACGTAGATGCTGAGTTGAAAGTGGCATTTATAAGGAAGCCATTACGTTGCTCTTGCATCCCACCATGCGAACTTGCTTTTTCGTCGTGCTGTGTGTATACGGCGTGGAAGAAACACTGCTCGGTCGCTGGCATTGAGTCTGGGGCGCTCATGGACGCTTCGGTTCGCCGAACGTTGGCCACCGTCTATAACCGCTGTGCGTCACGGTCAGTTATGGTACCCAACTGCGTATTCGCAAGTTTCGTCGCCTATAGGGGGCGCTCAGGGTGGTTCAATATGACGCCAACAGTGAGTATTGGAGTCGCTGAGCTCATGTGCGGTCTGCACTGCAGTGTTTTCTTTTTTGTCTTGCTTCGCGATTGCACTATACCCCTTTTGCAGTCACATATTATGCGCCACCTAGGCGCTTCAGAAACTCGGATACGATTCCTCGTTGAAGGCGAAGAGGTCCTCAATGCCAGACACATCACTTGCTGTAGCGTACGATGTCCAGTCACGACGCTCTTCACTAAAGGCGTGCCTCACGATCACTACGTTGTTTGTCATGCAAAACCCCAAATAGTGTTATAACATTCAGTGTTTCTTTTTGCGTTCTCAGTTGCGAGTGGATACTTTCATATGTAAGATTTCACTAAGTTATCGCAATGCCGGTATTTTTTAAGCGTTTTTGAAAGAAGTCACAGCTTTGCCGCTAAGGCGAAGCAATGAAGGCCAAACCTCATAAACGCGAAAATGCACGCGACAAGCGACAAGCGACGCGACGTAGATCGGCTTCGCGCGATCAGTCGCTAGCGCAGGCAAACCTCATTCAAGCGACGGCTTCGGCGAGCGAATTCCACTGTTGCTGGCATGAGGCCGTCAACTCGCACCAAGAAAACCGCGTAGCGAGCGGTTTCCAATTTAAAAATAAGATATATTGTTCTGTAATGAAACGGAAAGTGTTTATTATTGCCTTGCAGCACTTTTTATATGCACATGCGTAATAAACACTGCGTTATTTCTTGTTGCGCATACGTGAATCGGGCAGGGTCACGTGCATCTATGTAGTGTTTGTCTTTTTCGGTATTTCGCTATTGGCTGCTTGAGCCCAGCACTTCCGGGCGATGAGCGACGGTTTCCAAATCTGGAGAACCGAGCGATCGCGCGAAAACGAGCACGCTACACGTCGCGCGAACGCCCTGTTTCGTCGCTCATAGCGTCGCTCGTCGCTGTCGCGTGCATTTTCGCGCTTATGAGGTTTGGCCCTGAACGCTATATAGCAACAAATCGGAAGGTCACGCGCCGAATGGCAAGCAGATCGAAGCGTGCCCCGCGTTTCTCATGCACAAATGACGCACGAAACGTACTCACGGGTGCAGATGAACGCGAATAAGCGTCTCGGTTGTTACTTCGCTTTGTCTGAAAAGCGTATCCTTTTCGCAAATGGAGACTATGCAACAATTGCAGTGGTCTTTGTGCGCCCGGTAACTACAACAGAAACGTTCTAGTGAAAGCCCAAGGCCAGCCAAGACGTACATGCACATGCTATGAGCGCCGCTGCCCCGCGGCTACTCCGATACTCTATGAAAAAAATTGAGCCCGCGGCCGCGGGGCGGCGTGACAGTCTACGAAACTTGCGAATACTTGGCGCGTAATGTGCTACACCCAGCGCGCTCGTGAATGGCCGCACGAAACGCGGAAGTGAGCACATATACAGTCTACTCGGCATGTGGTCACTTGCTGCATGCACTCGGCAGCCGCCTCTTTACCGCACGACGTGGCTTTCGTTCGTTCGCGTCTATATACTTGAATGGCGAAGCGAGGCCTCTTCGCCTTCCGGTCTTCTCACACCTGACATGTTTTTTCCGGCAGTACTTGGGTGGTTGCGATATTCTTGTTTGCGGTGTTTCGTTCTCGTTCAGGCGCCTGTCCTATCTGTGGGTCCACTGGGACTCGTGTATGGATGCACTATAGCGTAAGGACGTTGTCGTGGGGTAAACACGGAAAAGTGCTTAGGAACGATATAGCCGGGGATCGGTTGGTGCCCGTCGACGCTAATTGAGACATAGCGGCGTTATGCATATGAAGTGGTGAGAAAAAACGGGGGAGGCACTGTCATTCAATCAATCATTACTTCGAGATGTGCAGAGAAGCAACTGTAGGGAGAGCAGCGTGAAGCTGTAGTCGATGATACAAAATAAAGTGACAGGGAAAATGGTGTCAAATTATACCTGCATATATAAGCAAGAACTAGACAACAAAATGTGCGACGTCATGTATACTTGAAAAAAAAAATTCTGGTTGCAAGAGTTCTTTGGCTGATGAGAGCGCTGGAGCCTCTTTTCGTGTAGCTGTTATTTGTATCGTTTTACTTTGTGTTTTGCGAGGCAAGTGATACCGTTTCGTTAACATCGTTCAACGTGCCACAATGAGCATTATTGACTGCTATTGTTCAACTATTAATGACGCGCGTGAGCAACAGCGGTGAGATGAGTGCCGCGTGCAGCAGAGCCTAAGGTGTACCGTTCGCTTCAGTGGTGCGTGCTGTGTGCAGAGGCGAGCGTCAAATATATTTTACAATGTGAAATATTGTTGGCACTGCTTGCCAGAAACATGATAGGACAAAACCTTTTCGGTACGCATCCTAAGACTGCATTGCGCAAGTTTTGTGGATTCAGTCAGTGCATCTCGCGCGGACGGACAAATTGCGTGCGCTGGCTAGCGAAATGTCGTTGTCATTGAAAAGCGTGTAATGCTGCGTATTGGCGCGAAGATGTTTCATTAGTTCAGTGAAAGTATAGCGTCATAGTATCATAGCTCAATTTTTCAAGGACACTGGGTTCGAAGGAAAACTTCAGTGCTTCGCCGAGTGCATTGGACGTAATGTCCCATATTTTCACGCGTGGTAATTTTCGAAGATCGGGGCGCGTACTATAGTAAAAATGCTTTTACGCTGGCGTTTTTCGCAAAATAATACTGTAGCCTGCTGTGATGCCACTCAGAAAAAGGGCATACCCAGCAAATAGCAATACGCACTTAAAACCTCTGTGATTTCCGCCTGGTTTTCTAGAAATTTCGGAGGTGAAAGAAATTTGATGAAACAAACCAGATTGCCCCCATCTCGCCGTGCACATTGCGAAGCTCCAAAGCAAAGGATAATTTTTCTTGATATATATGTGGGGTTTAACGTCACAAAACCACCATATGATTATGAGAGACGCCGTAGTGGAGTGCTCCGGAAATGTCAACCGCCTGGGGTTCTTTAACGTGCACCAAAATCCGAGTACACGGGTCTACAACATTTCCGCCTCCATCGGAAATGCAGCCACCGCAGCCGGGATTTGATCCCTCGACCTGCGGGTCAGCAGCCGAGTACCTTAGCCACTAGACCACCGCAGCGGGGCAATGATAATTTTTCTAGCTTCGTTTTTCTTTCATTTTTACTTTCATAGCATCATCTTCATCGGACGTATGTCAAATCCAACTCTCAATCAATTTGCCGGGTCTACTGGAGGATGATGCGATGTGTATACGAGCTCTTTGTGCGTCCGTGGAACGATTGAACGTTGTAAAGAAATGTCATAGAAAGTGGAGCTTACAGTATTCAGCGGCTGAAGGCTCCCTTAAAATAAGTACGTTGAAAGACGTCAGGTGACGCAAATTCTAAAGAAAAAAAAAACTGACGTTCTCTCAAGCGAGCACGTGCTGGAGGCCTTGGGTGAAGAAGAGTCGAGAAAGGCGCCTTGCCGTGTCTCATTTCGCTGTATCGCTCGGTCCGTGTTTGAATGGAAATTAGTCGATCTCTTTTGTTTCATTGTTTTATTGTCCCTTTTGACTGCTATATAGAACAGCCTGTAATGTCATTTCCGTCTTCCTTCGGGAGTTTCCCGAAGTTTCCGAAACGAGAATTCGTTTGTATATATAGGCCGTTGTTAAATAAGATTTAAAAAAAAAGGGAGGCGTGGATATGTTACGAAAGGAGCCGTGTTCGGTTGGCTGTGTCTAACGCGTCTGAGCGAATTGGATTCCTAATAGGCATGTAGCGTGCTTACGAGCGTAAATTTCGCATCAGCCACATTTCGTTCTTGATGTTCGATCTATTTCGAGCTCGTCGCGAGCGCATGCCATCGGCACGGCTTTTTCACCCTTACTTGCGAGCGCATGCCCAGGCTGTATGACCCTTACTTATCGTTGCTTCTTTAATACCGGTCCCATTATCGGTTCGTATATGGGCGTTTTTTTTCTCGTTTTTCTCTTTTTTTTTGCGCTCATATATATGCTTTCGGCGGGTATACAGATTAATGTAAACAAAACCAATTCACTCAATTCGGCTGTGAATAGATAGCGGACCTTTCACGCCGCCGTTTCCCGCGCTTAGCTTGGTTCCTCTGATTTCCTTTTACGCTTCCCCAGCCAGCTTTTCGGACCGATCTTTTTGTTTCGCGTTGATGTATTGGCAGATGTAGAGAATGATACGAGCGGAACCATCGTAAAGTTTGATCGAAGAGCGACTCCCATACACGCGTCGCTTGTGTATCGGAGACTGCTTTCATTCGTGGGGGTTTCCGTTTCTGCAGAAGTTTCGAGGTCTCTGTGTCTTCGCGATTCTGCTTTTTATCGGTCGCGATGTTGTGTTCTATCATTTGGCGCTCTTGTGTGTTCGACAAAATGCGGAAGAGATCGACGCCGTGGTGTTTATATGTGTTCGTGAAGAACAGCATCATGATGGTGGGGTTGTCTCAATTGCGTTTTGATGCGTCGAGTCCGCGATTGGAAACGTGACTGGATATTAGCAGCGGCTGTAGGCGACCACTCATATAGATATTTTTGTTTTGTTTTCATATTTCTATTGTTTTTTGTTTTGTTTTATCCTCACGTGATGTCAGAAATGGCTTGATATTTTTGCTCGAAATCTGACCACGATGTAATTCTAGAGCGAGGCGAAAGCAGCCACTAGGTTCGTGCTCACCGAAGGGACACTAAATAGCATAAAGATTATTCGCGTGTTAGGGAAATACAATTTGTACGGCTAAAAAAAGATGTATGGGTGCAGACGGGTACGGGTACGGGAGCACCTTCAAATTCCCGCACGAAACACTGGGCCGTCATAGATTTTGAAGGCGTGTGCTGTGCCCTATACGTTGCTTCCAATTCATTAAAAAAAAAAAAATGTCACCCCTGGGTGCTATACATCTGGTATACGAAGTTTCAGTAAGTTCCGTCGTGCCAATATCTGGGAAATACCAAAAATACATTTTGAAATTTCTGACGTCACGCTTGGAGATTTCGGTGAAAAATGTAAAAATGAAACTTCAACTTTGATTTTCTCCGCTAATAGTGAACATATGACAGTGCAACACATGACATTAGAGTTGTCAGGGTGCATGTTGTCAATCGAAACAAAATCATTGTTTCTTTTAGTGGTCCTTTGGGAGTCCTGATTTTGTCGTTAGATAGATAGATAGATAGATAGATAGATAGATAGATAGATAGATAGATAGATAGATAGATAGATAGATAGATAGATAGATAAATAGATAGATAGACAGATAGATAGGCAAAGAGAGAAGGAAAGAAGGAAGAGGGAAAGAAAGAAGGAAAGAAGAAGAAAAAAAATGAGAAAAAGAAAGACACGTTCAAAGTGCCTGCAGTGCTCATAGAAATGCTTCACATCTCATTTGAAACAAAGAAGAAGCTGAAAGAAGAAAAAACTCATTCCACGTTGGCCAGGTTGTGGCGCTTACTTGCCAGTTGCGCTGTTCACCCAGATTTCTTGAGGTCCCTAGATGAAACACATTTTCACCTAGGGAGCCTAATATTTCTGTGTCCGGCAGCCGGCTTTAATTTTGTGTTTCATCATCTGTTGAACGATGTGCGTGTGGCGGGGGAGGGGCATAAACATGTCCAGCTATTCGTCCAACTCTGTGAGTTATTACCTGTGTGAAAGGCTACGATGGCGTCGTCTGAACCACATCCTAACTAATGACAAAAGACTGGCATAAAGGTAAATCCAGGGAATTATATAAATACTGCCTATATATGCGTTCGATTCGTTGCGACTGAGACCTGGAAATGTTTGCTGACAGTTGCGCCCGCGGGCTTGGCTCAAGACAAAGACTGTTTTGTGCGCTTAAGCAGTCCGCGCTGTTCGTGGCCTTTTGGATTTTGCTGTTCAGGGGCACGTATTCTTCGTGTTGTGAGTTGTGACCCATTGTTTGCGGAAGTCCCCCTTCACTGTTAGCTTTACACGTTGTCTAGGCTTCGTACAGCCAGCGTTAGTTTGGGTGGCCGGTGGCTTGAGCCACTGGCTTTGAAAAATAGTGCCTCAGGGCTTGTACGTTTAGACGACTGTGTTCTTGACATCTTTGTTAAGGGATTGTTCGCTCCGTGAAATGTACACGCTTCGATGTTTTGGTCACTCGTGTCAAGAACAGACGCCGTTTGAGTTGCTTCATTTGTATTTTGCAAACCTCTCGCGATATTTTTATCTTCAACTATAGTTGATGGGGTTTGTGCGTGTTCAGTTGCGGTCTTTCAGTTTATTGGTAATGAACCTTGTATTGTGACAAGCTGGTTTTGAGGCCTTCGCAACTGCTTTTTACCTGTGAGAACACCTTCATACCACCTGTGGAATCGAGAAATAATTACGTTATTTTAAGCGTGGCTGGTGCAGCGAGGGATGCAACTTTGTGCTGTTCTGTCTCTATCACTTCATCGCAAGCGGAGTGGTGAGGGCAGTGCTTTCAACGGTATATGGGCTTCAAAAGGGTATAAACTTGAGCTCGTTGGCATGGCCTCATCGTATACAAAAAAACAGCGCGAGGTATGGTATAATAATAATAATAATAATAATAATAATAATAATAATAATAATAATAATAATAATAATAATAATAATAATAGACAGGAGGCCTAAGCGTAATTTTGTTAAATCGCAACCCCAAACCTGACGAGCACTTGCTTTTCTCCTTAGGTGCTCTTGCATTTGTGGCTCCTCCGCCTAAATAGTTGACCACGGCTAACTAGCCCAACATTTAGTGCGGTTGGTTGAAGTGTTTTGCTTTCCTTAATATACGTGGCCACGTCTGCGTAACAGCGCGAGGCATGTTGCGCCGGCGATAAGAGAGCTGGCCCGAGGCAGGCGGCTCGCTGGCGACACTTCGACTTCCGCCGGCGCAATTGCCGCCGCAGCCCTTTTCAATCACGGCCGGCGCGCCACGCTAGCCACTGTTTTACGGCTTGCAGTTGGCGACCAGGCCCCGGCTGACCCTTCCGCTTGCCGCCGCGGCGGCGTTGTTGGGCTCGATGTGGCCGGGGATGGACTTTATGGCCTCCGCCGAGGGCAGGAACGGCGGCCGAGCAAGGGACCTCGGCGTGTCCCAGGCTCGCCGGTTTGGCTGCCCTGCAAGATATATTGAAGCCTTACCGCTAATCTTGCTTACATTCCTTCTTTTTTTCCTCTTCCTCTGAGAAGGGAATTCTCGCGCTTGGCCTCAGGAATTCGCCGCTTTGCTCTTAACTACCCGTTTTGGCGTAGTGCCCCGCTGCATGCGATGTTGTGGATGTAGTTGTAATAGCGGGTATGGGAGCGTTTACGGTTGGACTTGGTTGCAGATTCGCGATGCTTGCGTCCTCTGCTCTGTTTGCGGGGAGGACGTTTTGTCGTACGAACTGAGAGAAAGAGAGGAGTAGGGCTGTGCTTTCTCTTTCTGTCTTGCCTTCGCCTTCCGCGCTCCCGTGTTCAAGAGCTCTAGCCGCACACTGCGTGGCGTGATGGTGTACGTACACTTCCGAACCTCTTTCCGTGCCCGTGTAACCGTGTTAGTTGCTGCGTCAATAGTTGCTAACGTATACCCGCATATTAAGTGAAACTGTGTTTCGCGAATATCGAGCAACGTGCGGTTGGGCGGCTCGCGCACTGCGGCAGCAATCATTTCATGCGTGCGTAAGACACTAACAGTTGACGCGCCGACACGGGATGGTTTCCTTGATTTCCATGTTTCATATTTGATGGTACCCAAGAGCCGCAGGATCCTAGCAGGATCGTCTTCCGCGACACTAAGCGGCGTGTCTGCGTATGTCGTAATCGACGTCTGGTCTTTTTAAATAAAAAGTCGCTTGCCCAGACTTCAAACCGTATCGTGCATGGCAGGCCGGCCGTGCTGGCCTGAATAGATCGGAAACCATTTACGCGGCATGCAAAAATTATCGTGGCTGCAGCGGCTGACCGTGGTTTGGTCTTGCCAAGCTGATAGCAACGTTAAGGAAACCGTATACTTGCGATGCGGCGAAAACGCTTTGTCTTGCCCGACATTAGAAGACCATGGGACTCTCGTGGAGCGGGCGTGAAGATGAAGTTCTTCGTGCCGTACCCTATTGGCGACATGAACGGAACCTGTGGTACGTTAATTTTGTCGATTTACCCTATTGCGACGTTTGCTGGCGTGCTTGGTGACATTGACGTTTTCAGCAGTGTTTGTCAGCCCCTCTTTCTGGGCCACAACTTTCGTTTATCTTTTGGCCTCAGTTACAATACTGCGTCTCTGCAGTGGGAATGTCCTTCCTCGTAAGCCCTATACTGATCAGCGAAAGTCTTATTCGGTCACTTAATCAGATATGGCATCTTTTCAGGAGATTCCACGAGCAGAAGCATATCATTGCTCTTACGATTGCATGTGCTGAGACATATTGTACATACACAAGGCAAGAAAAAGAACTCATTTCCGCTTCCGAGTATAAACCAGTAAAAATCAGCTTGATAAGAGCCAATTCTGCGAAACAGACAGCCTGAGACGTAGTTCCAGTTCTACAACTAAGCAAAGGCTGCCTTTCGGGGTTCTATGAAAAAAAAAAAAACTATTTCTCTCTCTCTCTCTCTCTTTGTCTCTCTCTCTCTCTCGTTATGCGAACGCGAGCCACCATTGCTCGATGTAGCAAAATGTTAAAGCGTTGAGGCATCCCGTTGCCTCGGCAGCCATACTCGAATCCTTGACTGGCGATGCGATCTATCTGTTTTCTCGTCCAGTAGGCGAATGTGCGTGACATTCTCTCCCCGCGACGTCTAATGGCTCAAAGCGAAGGAGTGTCGCCTATTTTATATACAGTGGCCTCGATTGGAGGATGGCTGTCCTTATGGCGTTTTCCCTCCTTAATGATACTGCTGATGTTTGACGGTAAATTCTGTCTTCCTCGCCGCTGCCTGGAAGTTTATTGCTTACGGGAATCATTTACGGCGTATTTCTTCGCTGGTGTTTCGTTGACGCGTGGCATATTTTTGCGACGCTGTTTGGTGGCTCTTAAGGGAAATTACTTTTACGCACCGATGGCATCGTAAACTGCGGCCGCGCATTTTCGTGTTTGTTTTTTCGCTTGCCGTATTCACATTATTTTTCTTCGTCGTTGTCGCGTTTTTTTATTTTTTTATTTTTGGAAAAGTGTGCGTGTATTAGCTGAAGTCTGCTTTTCTTCCCTACGAGCTTCCGCATAACTTTGGCCACGTGATTAGAAGCAGGAGTGGGCGACAGCAAAAAGAGCTCGTTCCATGATCGCGCATGCGCATTTTGCGCTGTGTTATTTCGGTGCTTCAAAATTCTGCCTTTTGTTATGACTTCTTCGTCTTGATAAAGACGTACGCTGCAGGTTAGCTAGGTGATTCTCTTGTAGCAGTTTGCTTTCAACTTTGTGAAATGCCCTAATTAAAAAAGAAAAGAAAAGCTTTTTGTTCGCCTTCACGTTTATTTTTTGTCGTGCATGCGAAAATCCGGAAGCCGAAGCAAGTTTTGCCCAACGTAAATGGACGTTTTATCGCGAGGCTATGTTGTTATCAAAATAATTGGCTCGGCAAAGTTTTGACTGCTCGGTAGCGCTTCTCTTTTTCGGGATTTAGGGGGCAATTTAAAAGCCACGTATTACAACGTGGTACTACGGGAGAGCGTGGCAGTGTATTAGAATGTCAAGCTGGAAATATAGTGCGCCACCAAGCTCACTGCGATTTTTTATCTAAACAATTTATGACCGTTTATGCCCCTCTCGTGCGTTTAGGAGTTATAAGGTCCTTTATTTTATTAACTTTCAAAAGTTATTGACTCCATGAAGACCAAAGCCATTGCGCTGGGAAGCGGTCATAAACAATGCAATATCGGAATAAGAAATATAGTCACATGCGTATATATAATTGGGGGGGGGGGGGGATTCACGTCTGAAAACAAAATTCAGTATGCAAGTGTTACGTTCCTGTTAATCAATTGCATTGAATGCGAATTGTGTTTCCTACCAAAAATAATAAGAATGTAGCACAAACCAAATGCATTCTTCTTTACTAGCATTCGTATACCAGACTCTGGACCTAAATAATAATAATAATAATAATAATAATAATAATAATAATAATAATAATAATAATAATAATAATAATAATAATAATAATAAGGCCCATGGTACGTAATAGAGATATAGAGAGAGAGTCGGAACGATGCAGTCACTGCGCGTGGTTTCGAATACGAGCTTCTTAGAAAGGACGCCTAAAGCGTGCGTGGTGTATACCCGACTACGGTTAATCTGGCGATGATGTTCTGAAGGCGCTTTTCATCTGTATAGGAACTCTTGAACTGCTCTGCAGATCGCACGGCTTGTACTTTATATACATAATACAGCTTCAAGGCCCTTCCACTAGACTGCGCCACAAAACGGGTTTTTGATAGAGATACTGTATATGCTACCTTGAGGTTTCTGTATGGAGGATGTACAGTAACTCTAGTTTTTGATAATTCCAAGCGTGCTTTAAAATATAAATCCTAGCACAACGCGAAAAGAATGCTGGAATGTGTCAGCACACATATCTAATGCTCTTTTCAGGTGTATATTTACTATCGATCTAATCGCACGTTCTGGCCAGCTAGATGTCGGTCCCTTTGATGCCATCGTCGACGTAGCGTTCACTTCGCTGTGTTTCCATTTGCCCACTCGAAGTAAACGGTGCTCGTCTGTTCACCCGAAGGTCGCGGACTCAATCCCGACTGCGTCGGTCGCTGAGGGTGGCGATTTGGGCTTGTTGGTATGGTTGCATGATGATGGATGGTAGCGCAGACAACGAACACGGACAAGAGAAGGCACATAGACACAACACAGCGCTAACTTTAAAGTTAGCGCTGTGTTGTGTCTATGTGCCTTCTCTTGTCCGTGTTCGTTGTCTGCGCTACCATCCATCATCATGCGTCGGTCGCATTTCGATGCAGGTGAAGTGCTGGAGACCCATTTAATGTTCGATGCCCGTGCGCGTCAAAGAACACATGATGGTCAAAATGTCTCGAGCCCTTCACTGCGGCGATCGTCATAATCGTACAATAATATGATTATTATTATTTGATCTCTGCATCGCCAAGTCAGCATGGCCTGTCTCGCTTGGACCCCCAGTATTCTCCTATATCGCCCAGAAGTTCGCAAACAAACGAAAAAACTGGCCCCGTATCTGCATGTTAATCGGCAAATGTCGTCGACAGACGATATAGTCTCGCGTGTGGAGAGAGTGAAAAAAACATTTATTTGACTTAGAAGTGTGGCAGCTTGGGCTAGTTGGTATGGCATGACAATAGTTATAGCGCGAGAACAACACGACGACACAGAGACAAGAAGGACACGAAAGACACGAGCGCTAACTTCCAACTGAGTTTATTGCGCAGAGCACGAAAATGTATAGAGGAGACAGTGACCATGTGATAAAAACCATATGGCACAAAGAGCAGAAATGAGTAAGAAAAAACTCAGTTGGAAGTTAGCGCTCGTGTCTTTCGTGTCCTTCTTGTCTCTGTGTCGTCGTGTTGTTCTCGCGCTATAACTATCGTCATTTATTTGACGTTCTGCGCAAGAAAATCGGTGAATGGTATTGTGGAGGCGCTGCGTTAGAGTGCCCCGAGCGTGCAGCGGAGGTGAACGAGTGCTCAAGTCACGTCACACGTGAGACATGAGTGCCATCGGGCAGTTTTCTTGAAAACAAAGCGCGTGGCTTTGAGACCGGTGTGCGCGCTCGTCTCAGACGTGATAAGGTGTAGAACGCAAGGCGACGGGTAGGGGCCACCACCGTCTCGTCTCAGCAAAGCGTTGGAAAGATTCGCCTTTTCGTGCAAGCGTTGCATGGTCATCTCAGCGTGATAAGCGCTATGGTCCTTCAAATTATTTATGTATGCCTTTTCTAGTAAAAGACGTACATGCAGAGTATATACGTGTTGTTATGGTGCCTTAGACATGCACAATAATTGCTTCTTAATTGACAATTGCATTAGTATGAACGCTAAATCTTGAGCAACATTGATGGGTGCTGTGGATGGGGTTGGCCGTTTCAAGTACCCGGCGCCGTTAAGAGTGGACAAACAGACAAATGTACAGACAGACAGACCGAAATTTTTTCGTCGAAAATGCCCAAGAAAGACTCGTCTTTAAAACTGTTGTATTAGCAGCGACGTGAAGTGCATGGCGTTATTACGAACATATCTCGGTCACTTCTTTTTCTCACACACCGTATCTCTCTCTCCTCCTTTCACATCTGTTGCTTGTGTGTGTCAAAGGGTGTGCTTTGCACATTGTTTAGAGTTGGCAGTGATCCACATTTGTGCGCATCGATGGGTGCACCGTCTGCAGCGCGACCGTCCTGTCGGACGACGCCCAAATGACGATAAACGAGTGGCGGCCCGTCGCCGGGAGCGGAATGTTTTGGGCGGTGGTGGCGGATGCGGCGACCGCCAGGCGGGACAGTGGCGGAACGCCGCGAGGGACGTTTGATCTTCGTCAGCCCCGTCGACGTCGTACTAGCGCCTTCATTACGAATGGATCGACTTCGTCCGGTACATGCCATCTACAGCGAAATTCTGTTGGGAGTGGCGGCACCGGTGTTGTTGACTGGCTGCCGCAATCACGGCGTATGCTTTTTTTTTCTTTTCATTCATTCTTACAGGAGGGCTCCGGCTTATGCGAAAAAAAGAAAGGATTCGACGCTGGGCTTAGTTTGGCTTTTTCATCATTGTTTCGGTGCGTGCATAATATCGTGATGTTAACTTCTGGAAAAATCTGGTTATATGAATGCCATTGTTCAGAGTTCGGGAGAGAACGTTTTCTGGTGCCTTTCTGGGAATCTTGTTATCGATGCATGCAAAAAGCAGTCTCTCCAACGCGTGATTTGCGAACGCGTGAGGCATGATGCAAGATGCAGCGCCGCTATAGTTCTTACGTCGGCCGTCGCGTCCACTTAGGAGGGCAAGCGTTCAAGGGAAGCTGCGAAACGTACCTCGTTCTAGTAACGCTGGGGTGGGTAGTGTTGACACGACGGGGAGTTTAGACGCCAGCGACGATGGGGGTCAGGCCTATAAGCTCCTTATAAGGAATCTTATAAGGAACCCTTACATAAGCAACCCTTATAAGGAACCCTTATAAGGAACCCTCCTTATAAGGAACCTTATATAAGGAACCCTTATAAGGAACCCTCCTTATAAGGAACCTTATAAGGAACCCTCCTTATAAGGAAGCTCCTTATAAGGAAACTCCTTATAAGGAAGCTCCTTATAAGGAGCTTCGCTCCTAAACCATGGCTGATTTCTCTGTCACAAGAATCTGTATAACACGAAAAACCTGTCCTTACAGTAGTAGTTGAATGTTTACATTGATTAGAGAGATTGTACAATGGGTCCGCGTTGACGTTTAGTGATACCTGTCCATCCGGGCGACTAACGCCCATGATCAATGGATAAACAAACACTTGTGGCCATGCATGCTTGTGGCATTTGTACTAGTGTTAAGAGGGGAATCATAGAAAGTGGTGTGACAGCCAAAAGAGCGTGACTGATTGGACGCCGAACTCGAGCTAAGATCGCCTAATCGCGGCATCTTAGAGTTACTGAACAGCACTCCCTACCGTTAAAAAAAAAAAAAAAACGCCAAATCCCGCGTACTTAAGAAATCGACGTTATGCGAAGCGCGCGGATGGAAAGTGAACGTGTTGTAATTTTTTTTATTGAGTGACACGCCATGAAATGGTGCTAAATATAAGTAAATTGTTGCAGGCGCAGACATATGTCGAAGAGTTGCAGATGCTTATATAACAAGTTCTTTGCACTTACGCAGCAATGCTGGCAGGAACATTAGTATTAGCAACACCAGAAGCGATAAGCTGATATGAAGCCCTGGTGCTCATGAGGATGGTAGCCCTGGGCACTTCAGCGCATGACACCGAACTACAATTGACGTTAGTCTGACGTGACGGCTGTATCGTAGGAATACACGTGGAATGTTCATAAAATTGGATAGCCAACACTGCAACCTTAACTGACGTTCCATGAACATTAGGGTCTATTTGAAAAGTAGTTTCGAGGCCTGACGTGGTTCTGTGATAGAATGCTTGATTGCCACGCAGAATGCTGGGGTTTGGCTCTTGCTGGGACCCTGGTAATTGTTTTTTGCGTTCGTCGAGTCAACGTGGCCGATATGAGGTTTTAAATGCGAAGCATTTTTTAGCGAACATGGGAGGCTTTGAGCGTATCTATCAGCTATACATCCATCCGTCCGTCCATTCATCCATTCATCAATCCATCCATCGATTCCCAAATTTGGTATCGCGTGTAGCGACCCTTATAAGGATTTGCCATCTGTAGCGAACAGATGGCAAAGGTAAATGACACGTCCAAACACGATAATCATGACAAAAAACTCATGTACGGCATATTTTACGTCCGCCTCGTAACGTTGTGCTGATTTTAGAGTGACCTTCGTCATCAGTGCTTCGCATATCATCGATTCCCACTGTGCGTGGGATCTGCCAGTTTTCCTTTACGCTCACGCATTAAAATTGGTCATGTCTGTACTCGCCGTTCCTGGGTTGATATAGACAGTCAATCACGTGTGACACATACCCGCATAGCAGTGTCCAATACCCGCCGTCGGGTATCTGCCACTGTCTGTCGGGAAGTGTTTGACGACGTAGGCGACGGGTTTGTGACATTCTTCATGCCTTGACCAGCGCGTCATATTTGTCGAACCATTTTACTCTCCCATACAGTTTTGGTTCATGCCAAGTTAAGGGGTGGTCACGAGAGCACCCAGATCTAAGCAGCTAGAAAGGTATGGAGATGGACGCCAAATGTGCTTGCAGTTTGCAATGATTCGTACTTGCAAATATCTAGAGGGAAACGCAAAGCGCGTCGCGTCTTCCGTGTTGGCCGCCCGCAATTTTTCGCGGGAGCGTAAGTGGGGAACACGTGCAGTTAAAACCAGGCACGCAGCCAGGTAAAGCAGGCAGGCGTCGCAGAGCTATTTTTGTTAGGGATGAATGTATGAGTGAGGCTGACGCTTGTAAAGTCCCTCTACTTCGGGGAGGGACTTTAGACGCTTGTGGCTAAGGTCGCCGCCTGGTGGCGTGTTAAGGCGTCGACAAAATTGCACTTCATCTATTCAAAACACGCTGAGTGGGACAGACGTGAGCTTATTGCGGATGTCACGTTCAATATGCATTACTTTACTTTACCTAGTACTGCGAAAGGACTGTGTTAGATATAAAATGGCGCGTTAGTAAACCCTTCAAAATGTGTGATCGTGGTGCAGTCGTGAGTGCGCCCGGCAGCTGTTGCGTATACCGAAAGGCCGAAGGTTCGACTCTCGCTTGACTGAATTTTTTTTTTTCCTCTGATGGTGCGTGTTTTTTCCACATCATTTCCGGAACGGAAATACGTTACTGAAGGGTTGGTGAACCCCGCCTAAAACACTTTCGTGTAAATAAAACATCAAGAATAAATTGGAAATCGAAGCCGGCGTCCTCTGTGTGGCAGCCCAATATTTTACCTCTGATCACCACCTCCTCCAGTTCTTTCACCTCTTCCACCTCTTCGCCGGTTCGTCCACCTTTTCGAGCTTTCGATGTGAGTGTGCTGCACTCTCCGCGCAGGCCTGGCGTTTTCAGAATTCGGTCTCGCCTTTTTGCGCGTCATGTTGTTGGAGGTAATTTACCTTCGCAGGGTCTCATTCGCACAATTCGAAGTACGCGTGTCAGATGTGATTTCAAGTGAATAAACCTTTACTTATGCTTTCTTCGCCCCTTTAAGGAGCGCAGATTGCGCCGGCTGTCCCAGTCTCCTGCGAACCGCCAAGGTCAGACATCGTGCGTGCAATCATCGTTAGGAAAGCGCCCATTGTACACATCCGGCCAAATCATGTGCTCGCTACAAAGCACGTAAACAAAGGCGGTCAGAGCTTCGGTGAGAAGGTATAGGTGGAAGAGGGTGTCAGCGACTCAATTATCGGGAAACCTTTTTTTTTCCTACGCAGCGTCATAAACATTGCTTCCTCTTTCACCCGCGAACCCGAGCATGAAAACAAAGTGCGGTGGAGTGTTTGCGTATCCCGGCTCCTGTAGTGACATAGGTGGCGTCGCCTGTTTGCTGGGCGAGCTGAGTTCTTAATCCCGAATCCCTCTTGGCGCCTCTGTCTCTCGTGATGAAGCCGTGCGGCACGCCGCTCTGATAACGTATTTCGATCAGCCAGCCGCGTCTTGCCGCTCATCCCAGATTCGGGGCGCAAACACTGTACCCGAGCAAGGTCCTCAAGTAAAGATAAATAAAGAGAGCGGAAAAAAGAGAAAATAACGTGCCGAGGCCTGTTGCGAGTGTACGACTGCGTTCTTCGTATGCGCCTCTCGCAGCCCCACAACTTGGCGCAGTTGTTTACTCTTCTTCCTTGCTGCATCGTCGTGCATATTCTTGCAGCATGAAGGAAGATCTGAAGGGGAAGAAGGGCCGTCTCGTTTCTCTATACGAGTGGACACGCGCCTTTGGTGATCTCTGCACTCCACGATGGAGATCCGGCACTCCGCTTATCCGCGCGTGTCCGGGGTGCGTGCCGAGAGTTTGGGCAGCGAGATGAGGTTGCCCGAAAGAGGGGCGCGTGTGCCTGGAGGCGTGCGGATGACCGCGGCGCCCTGAGCAGTGCTTCTACCGTCTTCCTAATGCCGGAGGCAACGAGCCAGTGTGTCTCGCCTGTATGTACAGTAGGGGCCCCACGGCGACAACGCCAGGGCCACTTCGCGGCTGAGAGAAGTTACGGGCGCCGCATTCCGACGAGTTACGAAGCCGCGCCGAGTCACGCCGTGAAAACGAGATTCGACGCCGCGACTGCAGCGTCACTGACTGCGCGCAGTCCTCCTTTCCGGCGGCTCTGTAACGTCTCCTCTGTCTTCTTTAGCCGTGCGTTTGATACGTCGCTGCGGATGAGCTGCAGAGCCGTTGGGGCCGAAATGGAGATGTATACGTCTTTCCATACGAAGCACAGATGGAAGAAGAAAGAGAACGCACATGCAGCGCAGAAATAACAAGCCAGGCGAGCCGGTAGAGATACGGCCGCATTTCGCCCGCTGGACGACCGGCCTTCTGGTACTCTTTCATTTTCGGCCGCGAAGAAGCTTCTTCCGCATAAATCACCTGCGAAAGGAGCGAGATGAAATTGGGTGACATGCGCTTCCTTTTCCGCTGTTTGCTCCTGGCTGCACATGCACTATACTGCTTTTATGCACTGCATCCTCGTCCGCTTCATATGCTCTCAGCATCCACGTTCATAATTTTTTTTTTTGTCAGCTTCTGGCTTTCCTTGGTGTATTGCGTGCGCCGGTGTTGTTTTTTACGAATATATATTGCCCTGCGAAACAGTCTTGCCCTGGGAGAAACCTTTTGTCGCTTTGTTTTAACTCTATGTGATAGAGTATTTTATGGGTGGTGTATTCTTCCGTGCTTGTTTTGTATGTTACTTCGGTGGTGCGTGTGACTCCAGCTTCAGATACTTACACTAGCTTGCTGGGAAAAGGGATGGTGAGGACGAGATGGATATACCGCTCTGACATAGGATTTCATAAACGGCTAAGACAAACGTGCTGGTCCTCTTGTGTCATGTCGTATTATTTTTAGGGAATCCTTATATACTGTGTAGGACTGGAAGCCCAATGGCGTGGCGTCAGTATTTCGCTAAAGCAGGATTTTCCTCGAGGATGACCACTGAAAAGGCCGGTGCTGCTGCCGCTGTGACGTAGTAAACGGCATCACGTGACTCAACCATGCCGTCGTCAGTTCAACGCGCTTGCTTTAAAATCCGAGATGGCTTATTTAGGCTACAAGTTCGTTTACCGCTCGCTACTGCCGCACGCATCCCAGCGAGCATAATTTCAATGAGCCCCTCCAAAATGTCGTGGCAGTGATATACTCGACGGATAAAAATTGGCGAAACAGCTTAGCGTTCATACTCGATTAAGCAGGTCATTCAGTGGCCACTTTTGTTGTTTTTGCTTTTTTTTGTAAAGCGTCTGTGCATCCGCAAGGATTTTGCGTAAGGAATAGGAGTTGAGAAGTTTGATTTGATTGATTGATCTTAATTGATAGGTGGGGTTTAACGTCCCAAAACAACCGTATGAGTTTGAGAGACGCCGTAGACGCCGTAAATTTGGACCACCTGGGGTTTCTTTAACATGCACTTACATCTGGACACATGGGCCTACAGCATTTTCGCCTCCATCGAAAATGCAGCTGCCGCCACCGGGGTTTTATCCCGAGACCTGTGAGAGTTGAAAAGTCTGATAAGCACGATTTTGTACTTCGCGGACCTACACTTGCTTCAGCGTATTAAAATGTATGCGCGATATAAAACAGGCGTTTAACATTATGATAAGGACAACGAATTATTTGGCTACTGCACGAATTTAGACCCGTCGTTTTCTTACCGGTATGAATTAGAGTTGACTTTTGGTTTTTTACGAATGCAAGATGCAATAAAACAAAAGAAACACTGGGAACACAGTTCACTCGCTGAGCACGTGCACTCGCGGCAGCCATGTTTCATAGTGACGTTGACACTGCTGTTCTTGGGTTAATGGAACGAGTTCTTATTCATTTAATTTATTTGAAGTACCCTCAAGGTACATACAGTGCATCACAGAGGGGAGGGACAAGTACGAAGAGATGAAAAAAAAAGGAAAGAGATGCATGAATAGTGAAATTAGGTGAGTACAGTATCGTGTATAATAAATACAAAAAGTAAAGCATGAGATAGGTTTAAACACTTGTTATACAAAATTTACTACTTGATTGAGTAATTTAGATATGATCACAATAATAACAAAAAGTACAAAGGTAAGAGGTTCGAACACCAAACAAGAGAAAAGAAAAGGAGAACATATGGCAGAGTTTTACAGTTCTAGATGATGTTCCCAAGAGCATGTTTGAAAAGAATTGGATTGCGTATTTTTCATACAGGCGATGGCAGATTATTCCAGTCGACTGAGATTTTCGGAAGGAATGACTGTGCGCACGTGACAGTGTTAGAAAACGAGACCTTGATTTTAAAACAATGATCCCTACGAGCAGATAAGAATAGTGGTGGGTGAACGAAGAGTGTTCGCAGAGTGGCTTTGTGATAATATATTTTATGAAAAGATGAAATACGAGCTTGCTTCCGGCGAACGGCAAGTAGTGGGATGTTTAGAAGAGCTTTCATTTCTGTTGCGCTTCCTGTACGGTGATATTTCGTTAGTATAAAACGGACAGAGCGATTTTCCTCTGCTTCGATTGTGTCAATCGATTGGTATTCATGCGGATCCCTAGCAGATGGTGCATACACAAGCTGCGAACAGATATACGTGGTGTAGAGCAGTAATTTTAGTGAATTTTAGTGAAGGTGGAGCGAGAAAATGATTTTTTTTTTTGATGCATTTGTCGCGCCACCACTCCCCCGGCCTGATGTAATTGGGGGGTGGGGGGAACTTAGACAAGCGGCCTGTCGCTTTTTTTCTACTCCCTCCATCAACACTCTGTTGGCCGAAATAAAATTATTGTTAGTAATGTTTTATCGCTCAACAACAACAAGAACAACAACAACAGCAACAACAACAAACCCCATCTTTCCATGTTTTTGACAACTCCTTTGTTTATATCTTTATTTCAATGAAAAAAGCAACGGCAACGCATCGCTACAACAACATCGTCATATTGAAAGCTTTCTTGTCGAATTTCTCTGAAGAACGTGTTTTGCACGTCACTTCGCCTGTAGCCTTCGAGGGCGCTCTGCCGTTGCGGACGAGTACGTCGGCCCGCGCCTGCAAGCGTGTGGTGTTGTGTAGCTTACGTGAAACTGAGGGAACCGGGGTTGCATTGTTTTATCAGAGGAAACTGTATACGCTTATATTGTTTTTGCCCTGTACTTGGTGTCTTTATCGCTTGCTGGTTTTATGATAATTAAAAAAAAAACGTTTGCAATCGGTCACTTTTGCGATTGAAAGGGATTCAAAAAGCGATACATGGGATGAGCCGTCTGTAGCGTGCAATAAATCAATATATATATATATATATATATATATATATATATATATATATATATATATATATATATATATATATATATATATATATATATATATATATATATATATATAAACAATTTGTACAGAAAGACTAAACGAAACCAAGTGAATACTGAATGAATAGGAGGATTGGCGAGGTAATTTCTGTTGGACTGTTGGGATTTCGCTTTGAAAATGTACGTTTTGAAATCCCCCTTCTGTCAGTGTGTGAATACTGAAGTTTGCTTTGACATCGCCTCAAGGTTTCTCCAAGGTTTTCGGAAGTTATCTTGCAATAAAGAAGAATAAGTAAGTGCGAAAAGTATGGGATATGCGCCGCGAAAAATATTCGCGTTTTGCTTCACTTGACAAGCCATTGGCTGACAAGGTTTGACAAGACCGGCAAAGTGTTCTTTTTCCTCTTCTTTCTTCTACAAAGTATTGTGTCGTCGTTTTATTAGATTTTTCCTAGAGGAGCATTGACAGTCGGGGAGCGAAATTGCAGATGATGTGGATTTGCTCGTTGGTCGAATGTTCGTGCGAACTGGGGCACGGAACGTTAGAGTGGCTGTCAAATCATGTTTTTGTCTGTTTATATCGTTATACACTACGTGGTGCGAGTCTTCGCGCTTGCGTGTTTCTAACCTCGCCGTTATTATTATTTTTTTCTTTGCAGGTAAGGCTTGCCTCTGCTCTTTGGCTGATTTCGTTCTCTTGCGGTACCACATCCACGAATTTGGAGCACGTGCTCTCTCGGTGAAAACGGTTTGTGTTGCGTGGCGTGCTCACGCCCGCGGTTTTTTTTTTATGAGTGATTCATTGTTTTCAAAGTCGTGTCACGCTTCTCATCGCGTCCTCGGTGCAGTATAGACAGCTATTTCAGTGCTGCTTGCCTTTTAAGAAACTGAAGTATAGGCCTGCATTCTATGCTTAGCGGGCAGGAAGTACGATCTACAATTGTATATCCTTGCGCAAGGTCAATTTTTTCTTGCCCGTAACTGCAAGAGAAACAATATTATGCAACATGTTTCTTTAATAATTGTGAGTGCTAGTGTGGAGGAGAATAAATGCGGAAAGTAGAAAAAAAAAAGATCAAACTGGCTTTTTTTTGATTGTCACAATTTTTCCTTACATGCTCTTTTCTTGAAGTTAGAGTGATTATATTATTTAATTGAAAAGTGTTATTACTGTAGGCGTTGGCAGTTTTATGAATAAGCATGCTGAGAAAGTAATGCAGAATTTTCACCGCTCT
Organism: Rhipicephalus microplus; assembly: GCF_043290135.1. Taxonomy (NCBI): domain Eukaryota; kingdom Metazoa; phylum Arthropoda; class Arachnida; order Ixodida; family Ixodidae; genus Rhipicephalus; species Rhipicephalus microplus. The sequence continues at coordinate 209,252,831 of NC_134700.1, forward strand.
GTCGTTGACTCTTTTTGAAATAAAAGCCTGCCATCTAGGCAAGCAAACGTTTTCTAGATCAAATTTGAGATTTTTTTTAGAAAAATCTACGCTGCTCAAAGATTCGAAATATAGTTGAACGTTAGGGCAAGTACGTCTATATTTACCTAAAGAAATTGGACGTACGTACCTCTAATATATTTTGTGTAAATAATATCCAAATTCAAAAAAAAAAAAACAGAGCAGAAAAGGCTTGGTATTGCACCTCTTCGTCATTATTGATTGACTGTGCTTCGAAATAAATTTTACTGCGAAAACCATTTGCGGATCTTTTCTTTCCACTCATCAGGCAACAATATGCAAAATTTTGAAAGATATTTAAGAGGTCAACCAGCCATGCTTGGTTCGATCTTACGTGGAATCACCCTGTCGTGAAAGTAACTTTCATGCTTTTCAAACACACGCTTACTGTGTACATGCTTCACAATACAACGTGAAATGTTGCCGTAATATTGCGTGTTACAAGCGTACATTTCCATTGGGCATCAGGACATGTAGTTATCATTATAAATTCATGATTTAAAGCTAGTCAACCACTACAAAAGGCGCACACGTTACTGCGCCTGTTATCTTAGGCCACATAGCATAGCAAGTTCGAAAAGATTTCATGCACCAAGGGGTTTAATAAAGACAGGATACTGCTGTAGCGTTCAACGCTTTAAGGCGAAGCTTAAGGGTCTCAATTTTTGTGTGTGTGTGTGACACCGTATAACTGAGATTCTGCAGCGACGCGCCCTCTTTGAAAGTTTGTAACGAGAAGCTTCAACGTAACGCAGCTGCCGCGTTCCTCACGCGCCCGCCGTGCTCAGTTTCGATATCGCCTAGATCGGGACCTTCAGATTGGAGTGGCATATCAGGCGTGTTTTATGGAATAAAAAAATAGATGGGTACGTACTATTTTGTTGCGTTCTGCAACTTTATTGATATAAAGAACTGTCCTCAAGCGGATTCCTAAAAAAATAATTGACGTGTTCTTTTGAATAATTGTGATCTAAATTTAGGCTTGGCAGGATGTTTCAGCCTCGGGGTAGATTTCGTGTGTCAAGACGACAGGCGCTTTATCGTCATAGCATTTCATAAAAAGTCTCTTGTATCGCGCGAAAAAGGCGCACGTGGCGATAAGAGTGGTGCGGTGTGCTGCTCGGACCTGTGCGTTTGTGCGTTTTGATGGATACAATCTCGGTCGCTCGTTATCAAATTCATCGCCCAACTCTTTTAATTTTCGCGATCTCCTACACAGGAAGGTGAGATCTATGCTTCCGCTCCTTTTCTGTTCCGCCTTCATTGTTGCTAGGCGTCTTTCTGTTGGCCGTGGTTGTATATAGTTTTAGCGGAAGACCGGTCGCATGGTGGAAAATCAATCGGGTTGGTTCGGAGTGTTCGTCGTCGTAGTGGGTGTTTGCTGTCACTTCGTGAGCCGTGTTTACAATAGCCCAAATCTTCAACTATCGTTCGCGAGTGGCAATGTTTTCTGTGTATCCTTTCCGTGTGAAAGGCAGCCCCGCCGCGGTGGTCTAGTGGCTAAGGTACTCGGCTGCTGAATCGCAGATCGCGGGATCGGATCCCGGCGGCGGAGGATGCATTTCCGATGGAGGCGGAAATGGCCCGTGTGCTCAGATTTGGGTGCATGTTAAAGAACCCCAGGGGGTCGAAACTTCTGGAGCCCTCCACTACGCGTCGTCTCTCATAATCATATGGTGGTTTTGGGACGTTAAACCCCACATATAAATCAATCCGTGTGAGAGGTGGAAGGGGTTTTCTCCTTTACCCCCTTCTTTATATGGCTGAAAAAAAAATTCAAAAAGAGTGAGGGTAAGGGCACGCCCACATTGCAGATGCCCACAAAACGATCTTTTCGAACTTCATTGGATCGTGTGGCTCTGACACGCGTAAATGTCGCCGCTGCGCATGATAGTTATAAATTTCGGTGACTGTACTTGCGCGTGCCAGTTTTCAGTGGAGCTGTCGAACCTTTTGGTTATGCCGTTCCGCATCGACAAGAAATTCACTGGCACGCCATGTCCTCTTCATCTGCTGCTTCGCTCCCATAACGCGTATGCCGATCTATCTGTCCGGCGTGGGACGCGATAACGCTGACGGGTGGGAGAACGAGCACACAGCGAAATAAACAAAAAGAGCGATAGAGAAAAAGAGAGAAAAGGAAATAGGTAGAGCGAAATTCCTGCCGAAAATGATTTCTTGACCGAGCGGAATTGCAACCCATGGTCCGAAGACGGGCATCGAAACCTCTAGGCTGTGCAGGCACGCTAGAAGAGCATATCACAACTTTGTATCGAACAATATAGTGTATTAAGGCGCTGGAGATGGTTGAACTGAAACGTCAGCGACGGTACGAAGAGTGGGCGCGCCGGTGACGTACCCCGTGATCTCGTCTTCTCAGCCTTGGTGTCGCTATGCCCAGGCTGAAGAAAGTTCGTACTGCTGCCGAAGGAGCTGCACATCAGAAACAACGTTACCTAGTGAGGCTGCAGTGCAGTCGACGATGTAGTGCCGATCCTAAACACGGAACGGGTGACCCGGAGAAATGATGACGCCCAGCCGAAGACCTTATATAACTACGCCGACGAAGAGGGGAATTGAGCGCAAACAACCATGTGCACCATCCGCGAAATTAACCAACGCTACAGGAAAGCCGGAAACGCACATCGCCGAGCTAGTATCTCGACGGGAAGAGCGATAGCCGTTTCCAGATAGAAAATAGAACGCTAGCAGAGCATGGGAATGTCAGGGTGACGAGGAGAGATCTGATAAAAAGGATTACTTATTTTTAACGTGATAGCGTTAGAGAGCTCGTGTCACAGGAATTGCGCCGTTGGCACCGTTGGTTGTGAGCGTAAAATCGTCCGTGAGTGAGAAATTGAGAAAGAAGTAAATATAACAAAGAATAGAGTTTTCGGCCCCATTAAAGATCGAACCCGGAGCGTTCGCATGGCACGCAGGTGTCCTACCACAAAGCCACGATGCTACTTGCATCTGCTTCGAGGAAAAACACTACATAAATGCCATGTAGTGGAAGGTGTCTCCTTAACGCATTTTGTTCGACAGGTGTCATGATGAAAATAAGCCCATTCGGTGATTTGTAGGCGCATTTGGGAGGCCATCAAACTACGTGAAAAAAGGCCGGGATATAGTGCAGCCATCGCCGCTAAAAACACACGGGAACTTTCATACCGCTCTAAAAAGGACAAATATATGTCCATCTTGCGGAAAACATGTCATGCCTTTCCAGAGGTGCTGATCAAGCAAACAGCAAACGCTAGATAATGTGCTGCCATCTGTTAGGCATTGTAAAATTCTTTATGGCCTTCGATATAGCAAGCGCGCGTAGTGTATCTTGGAGGCCAAACTCTTGTATTAGATCAAAACCCTGTATGTACCACTCGCGCGCGCGTGTCTGTGTGTGTGCGTGTCTCTGTGTGCCATCTGTGAGAAATTGGGAAAAACGTGTCTCGACTACAGCAGAGCGCCGTTCTAGCAGAGGGAAGTGGCCGCATTGCACAGTCGCTGCATTGCTATAGATATGTCGCGTTTGCGCGCGTGCGCGTTTGTGTACGTGTGTTTGTCTGTGTGTTGGTGTAACAATGCATATTGGTGTGCACTTAGCGGTTGAAGGGCACTAGGGGCCGGATTTCGCTGTCGCGTTCAACTCTTAAAGGCGAAGCTTAAGGGTCCTCCATTTTTTTAAATTTTTTATTGACAACTGCAGACAAAGAATCGGTCCAAGTGTTCTTGCTTACATCCTGAGCAAGGGCACATGATTAAATACGAAGAAATGTGAAGATGAATGGAAACCTTTACGTCTTTCAAGGGAAGAAAGGGAGAACGAGACTAAGCTCTACGACGGATATATATATATATATATATATATATATATATATATATATATATATATATATATATATATATATATATATATATATATATATATATATATATATATATATAGTGGGAGAGAGAGAGAGACAGAGAAACGTAAAAATAAACTAAAGATTACCACCTTTTTTCGCGTTTCCTGTAGGCTGGAACAATTAGTGCGAAGCTGCATGTCCTAATGTCTTACTCCATGCGCTTGTGCAATACAGATCAGAGTGTCTTCAAGCGTGATTAAGGTATTTCGAGCGCTGCATCTTTCCGCTTTGCACACGCGGTCTCGCACGGGAGGTTCGTGAATTTCCGCGTTTCAATGGTCAGACGTGGGCCTGCAGCCGACTTGCCGTGCCCGAGGCTGCTTAGAAATGCCGCGAGTCCGAATGTCACGCCGCGGGCGAAATGCCTAACTGCATGCTTTACGCGTGCGCTGACCGTCGAAAATGAAAAAAAGGTCGCTCATCCTCGGCCACTGGGCAGTCCGTTCGTGGGAGTGCACAATTGGAGAGAGGCTTCGGCGAAATCTGTCCATGAGGTATCAGCTCTTCAGAGTCGCATGCGTGTTAGCATTTGTGTATGCTATACATATCTGCATGCACACAGACGCGCGCGCAGTCCGACTGTGCGTATATAGAAAACACCGAACAAAGGATGGGTTTGGTGCCCGGGGCCGTGCGCTCAGTCCACGACCGTTTCTTCTTCAACTACGTCATACTTGTGTGTATCTTTCTTTATTCTTGCGTTTTTGATGGACGTGCGCTTGCAACCTGCTTGAGCGTTGTCCCCATGCTAGAATAAAGTTAGTAGAGCTCGATTGTTTCTTCTTCTTCTTCTTCTTATTTTTTTGTCTGGGTGAGACTTTTCATGGACGTCTGTCGCAGCGCGTGGGCCCTGCTGTACTGACGAGAAATCGATTGGGTCAGGTTTGGATCCGAAGGGTGTTGTAGTGACCGAGCACCTGCTGATGGATAAAGCTCGACGTTATTCTGCGCTGACACATGGGGGAAATCCTCACGATGTAGGGTGTGTGTCGTTCGCGATATTGTATACGAGAGTGCTGTTCTGCATACGTTAGGTGCTTTGCAGTGCATTCGTCGGTCGCTCCCTGAAAGAAAAGTGGAACGCCCTTATCAAGTCAATGGACGCTGTGGTTCGCTAGCGAAGTATGTGGTGCCTAGATGCATGAGAGTGCTCGATCATATTGGCGTAAACGATTCGTTCGAGAGGGTGACGACGATTGGTTAAGGTTCGGTGAAAGAAACTGCCTGCTACTCCCCACCCCCTCAAAAAAAAAAGAAAAAAAGAAAAGAGAGACTGCAATAGCAAAACCTTAGAGAAACATAAGTTATTCTTACGGGGGCAACCCTTGTCGAGGGCTTTATTTGGCCCGCTTTACCTGGTAGACTCGCGCTAGCAGCTTGGCGATGTCGGAGTATGGCACGTAGTCGCGCCTTTCGCTGGTCCAACCTTTGTATTGGTGCCCTTTTTGTGTCTATACGGTGTGGGGGATGCTTTGAGCAGCCCCACGTAATGTGGTATAGTGTAGCACTTCCTCCGCAGCTGGTGCATGAACCTCGATAGCACGTTGCGAACGTCGTGTCTTATCTGGAAACAAGCGTACAATAAATTGCGTAAAGGACTGATTGGTGCCATTAGAGATTTATGATTTTCATACTCTACTTACAATGCACAGGAGGGTTGGATATTTGATGAACTTGGGCGAATTTAACATTTTTTTTCATTATGACGTTCGAAGTCTTTGTCGCGGTGAATTCTGGTCATTGCGTCAGTATACTGCCTTAGCTCGCGCATGCATTAGCGTTTTGCGTTGTCATTCGGTCATTCCTTTATTTTGCGTTACAGCATTAGTGTTGTTATTGTGCCCTGGAGGGCAGAATGACTGCGACGCTAAGAAACATATGTTTCTAAAGCTTTCCTATAGGGAATCGTGAATGAAAATCCGCGTTCGTTCCACGTCTGAAAGTGAGAAGATCCGCGTCTGAAAGTGAGATTAGGTAAACGCATCCCTGAGTGTCCCTCCTTTCAAGGTTCACTGGTAGAGTACATATATCAGAATTTTTCTCTGCATTCCCGTTCAAGTTGGCGTGAACCGAGATACTCCAGAAAAGCAGCGGGTGCTATATTGTCATATGGTGGAGCCGTTGTGCATGCGTTTTGAATGCGTTCTGAATGCGTTATGGAATTGTTTTCGTCGACTCGGTGGTTTGGCATCATGTTCTCCATACCATTGGGATATGCTCCTTTCTTTTGCGTTAACATTTTTTTTCACGGTCAGAACATTTTCTTCTTTCTCTGAAGCAGACGTACAGTGCGCTGGTGTTTCAGAACCACGTAAATTTCACAACCAACCACGAGCCCAGCTGTGGCTGACGCGACGCGCCTTCGTTCTCTGCGAATCGCGTATTCTTTTTCTCCCACTCCACGGTTAAAATCCTCGCTCTAGTTTCTCCGCTTATTAAAACGAGGCAGAGCGTAAAACGCACGTTAATAGCATTCTCCGCGTTCTTCCGTGCAAACCTTTTTAACTCGCTGGTGACCTGTCGTTATAGGTCGGAGCGATGCCGTCCCCGCTTTCGCTCCCGTACGATCCCTTTCTTCCGTCGCGGGAGTGAATTGAACTTTCGCCTGGGTTCCCGTTTATCCCCCTTTTACCGCGCCTTGTTCCCGGGACGCTTCTATGGGAAGCTTGTGTAGCCTCGGGCGTCCGCTGGCCTCTTAATTGGGTCACAGGTGCCGGTGCGCTTCGTCTAAAACGCCGCTCTAAAGGTTCTCCGAATCGTTCCACGAAAGGAAAGACCCGCCAGCGCCGCATTTTCATTGACAGCCAAACGCGTCCGAATTCTCCCGAACGCATGTGCGATTGAATTGATCAAATAATAATGGCGGCTGGCGGTGGTTTATTCGCTGGCGTCCCGAAGCGACCTCATGCTTGAATTGCGCTGGATGCCCCTGCGCTTCTCTTATACGCCACGCGTACTGATTGCACCCAACTTCCTTCTTTGTTGTTTTCGTTTGTAGTGTTTTTTTCTTGTTTTTTTTTTGTTTAGAAAATCTCGTCGTGATCGGCTCATGCGCTCATCCCTTTAGATGACGAAAGGCGCCGCCTCGCGCCGGAGGCTCCTACCCCACCTGTGGCGACGGGCTGTGTGCGTTGGCGCACCGTGCTTTTGTGCATCTGCCACGTGATTTCAGCGTGATCCGACTCCGTGCGTATGTGTTTGTAAACAAACACGCGCGGTGTAGACGCAGGTATAAATAGCTGACGAGAATATTGATACTTCGCCCTTTAGCCGCTTTTGAACGATGACCTGTCCGAAGAGTAAGTACTAGAGGCGGTTGATGTGGCTACTGTATATAGAAGGATAACTAATATCGATCGAGGGGCCCGCTTTTGCTGCAGAAAACCACATGGAAGCCACCAAAAGAAAATGGGCAGCTGAGGAGGTCAAGTATGGAAGAACTGCGATGTGTGCGAATCGATTTACGTGCATATTATACGATCTGCATGCAGCGCGAGCACGTCAGTGCTGAAAGAAACAAAGATAGCACAGTGCAGAAAGTAAGGCAAGAAGAACACACACGAGCGACGACTACCAACTCTATATTAGTGGTCATGGCTCATGACACACATAATGATCTTCATACAAGTACGTTCGGATGAAATTGTCAGAAACCGAACTAGTCAAACTGAATTAATCTTTATTTTGTTTTCGGCCACTTCACGTATTGATACGTCGCATGTATTTATTTATATGTGTACATACGTAGGAAGTTTGACGGAAGCCCGTCTGGTCGGGATGACACATGGTTGAAGCTAAAAACACAAAAAGGACGTTTGGGCTCCCACTTTCTTTTCTTTCACTTTTGTGTTTTTACACCTTTACTTTGGTCGGTGCAGTGTCTCCAGGTTTTTCAACTTCAACCATGTACATGTGTGTCGTGACCAATATGTCCACTTGGTAGTCTGCGCTTCTGTGCGTCCCTCTTTGCCTTCCTTCCTCAATATCTACGCTGCGTTACCTTTCGTTCAGTGTTTACTGTCTTGCGCGGAGAGGCGTGTAAAAGGGTCAAGTATAACGGCGCCCGGTTACAGCTATTCTACACTCATGGAATAGGAAAGAAGAATAAGCAGGTGAGGTGAGAGACAGAGCGGGAAGAAGCGTGGAGCAAAAGAATTATGGAAACTTCTCGGGATACTGTCAAAGCGCCTTTTACTTATTTTTCTATTTCTTTACCTATTTAGCCTTTGCAGTGGCGAAGACGTTGTAAAACGGTTTTACAACAGCTTTTTAAGACGATAGTTATAACGCGAGAACAAAACGACGACACAGAGACAAGAAGGACACGAAAGACACGTGTCCTTCTTTTCTCTGTGTCGTCGTTTTGTTCTCGCGTTATAACTATCGTCATGCCATACCAACTAGCCCAAGCTGCCACACACACACTTGTAAGCTTTTTAAGGTTGGAAGAAAAGTAATGGTCCGTGAGTCTGACTGTCTTGCTCTGAAGTAACGGCTGCTGAAGATAATGTTAGTAGACCGGAAATGATGTAAAGGAGCAACAGAGACATAAATACTGCTACACGGTGCTTCCGGCGCATTTGTTTCTCACGTGCATCGGCTTCCGGATTTCTTTCGGTTAACCTCCATGGCTTTTCTTGTCCCTGTTCTGCTTTTTGTTTCCTCTCGCTTCTGTGCAGGGCAAAGATCGTTGAGATATGTCTTGCTTCGAAAGTGAGTTTTTTGTTTGTTTATTTGTTTGTTCTTGTTTCGAACGTATCCGAAACAGGAGGATGAGGGGCCTCGTCTACCAGTGCTAGTCAGGGACGAGGCCGAATGATGACTGCGCGGTAGCAGAGAAAACTTCTTCACGGTCCATCCCTTGCTTTCTTTACCGTTCGACTAAGCCCGCTATTCCCACCGTGCATTGTACAAAGAGAGCGCGCCGCTGGCCTTCGCGATGATCGCCAGCTAACGTTTATTTTTTTCTTCGTTTACTCCAGTACAGGTCGTTTTCGTTTGGGGGGAGAGGCGGGGGGGACTTCCATTTGCCCAAAGCCCGTACTTCGCGCTTCAGCGATCGAACAAGCGTCGGGCGAAACGGTCGGATGCTAGCTTGGGCTATGGGGCTATATTTCCTTCTTTGTGATCGCAAGTAAAGGAAGACATAAGTGTTTTTCTCGGGGAAGATGGATTGGAAAGGCGTACTGCGACAGGGGACGGTCGCGCAGACGAGGACGTTCCGGCTCTGCTCATCACCGTCGTGTCATTTGGTCGTACCCGATTTATCCGATGCTGAGAATCCAGAGAACCGTCGTTCACGATGCTCGATGGGAATAGCAAGAGTCGGGTGGTGCGAGTGGTCGTAGCCTTGCCGAATCGCGGTGATTGTCATATTTTAGTGCGTCCGCATCTCTTGCGGTAGGTACTGCATTCGACTCCGGATGCTGTCCAGGAGTTGATTAGTTTCACTAATCGGGCAAGAGGTACCGAATCTTG